>NC_091991.1:99148144-99758891 GCF_044704955.1 Pristiophorus japonicus | reverse complement strand
GCCCAGCACCCTGCCCATCAGCCAGCCCAACTTCTTCCTCATCACCAAGCCAATTTTCCTGCCCTTCCCCCAGCCTAATTTCCAGCCCATTACCCAGCCGATGATCTAGCCTCATTACCCAGCCCAAGATACTGCGCTATCCCACAGCCCAAGTTGCTGCCCATTCCACAATCCAAATTCCTGTCCCATCCAGGCCAGATTTCCTGCCCCATCCCCCAGCCCAAGATCCTGCCCCATCCACCAGCCCAAGTTCCTGCCCATATCCCAGTCCAAAAACCTTCCCTATTCCCCAGCCCAAGTTCCTGAACCATTCCCCAAGTCCAGGATCCTGTCCATCCGCCAGAACAAGTTCCTGCCCATTCTCCAGCCGATTCCTGCTGCACCCCCAGCCTACGTTCTTGTCCCAACCCCCAGCACAAGTTGCTGCCCATCCCAGCCCAAGTTCCTGCCCATCCTCCAGCCCAAGTTTCCTCCCCATCCCTGCCCAATTTAGTGTCCCATCCCCCAGCCGAATTTGCTTCCCCGTTTCCCAGCCCTTGTTCCTGCCCCATTCACAGACCATGTTCCTTCCCACCCCCAAGCCAAATTTCGTGCCCCAATTCACAGCCCATATTCCTGCCCATCTCCCAGCCCAAGTTCCTGTCCCATCCCAACCTAAGTGCCTGTCCCACCCCCCAGCCCAAATTCCTGCCCCATACCGGCCAATATTCCTGATTAATCACCCAGACGAATTTGCTGCCCCATCCTCCAGCCCAAGTTCCTGCACCATCTCCCAGCCCAAGTTCCTGCCACATCCACCAGCCCAAGTTCCTGCCACATCCACCAGCCCAAGTTCCTGCCCCACCTCCCAACCCAAGTTCCTGGTCCAACACTCAGCTCACGTTTCTGTCACTTCCCCTGGCCCAAGGCCGTGCACATCCTGGCCCAAGTTCCTGTCACATCTACCAGCGCAAGTTTTTGCCCAATCCCGAAACCCAAGTTCTTGCCCATCCCCCAGACCAAGTTCCTGACCCATATCCCAGCCCAGGTCCCTGCCCCACAATCCAGCCAAAGTTGTTGCCACATCCCGCAGCCCAAGTTACTGAACCATTCCCCAGCACAAGTTCCTGCCCATTCGCCTGGCCAAAGATCCTACATCTCGTGGCTCAAGTTCCTGCCCATCACCAAGTCGAAGTTCTTGCCCATCCCAGCCAAAGTTCCTGCCAATCCGCCAGCCCAACGAATGAGGCCATATGGGTCGAATTGAAAACTAAAAAAGGGGCGATCTCACTATTGCACATGTATTATAGACCCTCAAACATTGGGTGGGAAGGAGAGGAGCAAATATGTCGACAAATTGCTGTGAAGTCCAAAAACCATAGGGTAGTAATAGTAGGGGATTTTAACTATCCAAATATTGATTGGGACACAATTAGTGTGAAGGGTATAGAGGGTGCGGAATTCTTGAAATGCATTCAAGAGAACTTTTTTAGTCATTATGTAGCAAGCCCAATAAGAGAGGGGACGGTCTTGGAATTAATTTTGGGGAACGAAGCAGGGCAGGTTGAAGGGGTTTTAGTGCAGAGCACTTGGGTGCCAGTGAATATAATTCAGTCAGATTCAAGTTGGTTATGGATAAGGACAAGAATAGTCCTGGAATAATAGTTCCGAATTGGGGAAAAGCTAATGTTGCTAAGTTAAGGGATGGTTTTCTAGACCAATATGTTGAGGAACCAACTAGGGGGGAGGCCATCTTAGACTGGGTGTTGTGTAATGAGAGAGGATTAATTAGCAATCTCATTGTGCGAGGCCCCTTGGGGAAGAGTGACCATAATATGGTGGAATTCTGCATTAGGATGGAGAATGAAACAGTAATTTCAGAGACCATGGTCCAGAACTTAAAGAAGGGTAACTTTGAAGGTATGAGGCGTGAATTGGCTAGGATAGATTGGCGAATGATACTTAGGGGGTTGACTGTGGATGGGCAATGGCAGACATTTAGAGACCGCATGGATGAAGTACAACAATTGTACATTCCTGTCTGGCGTAAAAATAAAAAGGGGAAGGTGGCTCAACCGTGGCTATCTAGGGAAATCAGGGATAGTATTAAAGCCAAGGAAGTGGCATACAAATTGGCCAGAAATAGCAGCGAACCTGGGGACTGGGAGAAATTTAGAACTCAGCAGAGGAGGACAAAGGGTTTGATTAGGACAGGGAAAATGGAGTACGAGAAGAAGCTTGCAGGGAACATTAAGGCGGATTGCAAAAGTTTCTATAGGTATGTAAAGAGAAAAAGGTTGGTGAAGACAAACGTAGGTCCCCTGCAGTCAGAATCAGGGGAAGTCATAACGGGGAGCAAAGAAATGGCGGATCAATTGAACAAGTACTTTGGTTCGGTATTCACTAAAGAGGATACAAACAACCTTCCGGATATAAAAGGGGTCAGAGGGTCTAGTAAGGAAGAGGAACTGAGGGAAATCTTTATTAGTCGGGAAATTGTGTTGGGGAAATTGATGGGATTGAAGGCCGATAAATCCCCAGGGCCTGATGGACTGCATCCTAGAGTACTTAAGGAGGTGGCCTTGGAAATAGCGGATGCATTGACAGTCATTTTCCAACATTCCATTGACTCTGGATCAGTTCCTATGGAGTGGAGGGTAGCCAATGTAACCCCACTTTTTAAAAAAGGAGGGAGAGAGAAAACAGGGAATTATAGACCGGTCAGCCTGACCTCAGTAGTGGGTAAAGTGATGGAATCAATTATTAAGGATGTCATAGCAGTGCATCTGGAAAATGGTGACATGATAGGTCCAAGTCAGCATGGATTTGTGAAAGGGAAATCATGCTTGACAAATCTTCTGGAATTTTTTGAGGATGTTTCCAGTAAAGTGGACAAGGGAGAACCAGTTGATGTGGTATATTTGGACTTTCAGAAGGCTTTCGACAAGGTCCCACACAAGAGATTAATGTGCAAAGTTAAAGCACATGGGATTGGGGGTAGTGTGCTGACGTGGATTGAGAACTGGTTGTCAGACAGGAAGCAAAGAGTAGGAGTAAACGGGTACTTTTCAGAAGGGCAGGCAGTGACTAGTGGAGTGCCGCAAGGTTCTGTGCTGGGGCCCCAGCTGTTTACATTGTACATTAATGATTTAGACGAGGGGATTAAATGCAGTATCTCCAAATTTGCGGATGATACTAAGTTGGGTGGCAGTGTGAGCTGCGAGGAGGATGCTATTAGGCTGCAGAGTGACTTGGATAGGTTAGGTGAGTGGGCAAATGCATGGCAGATGAAGTATAATGTGGATAAATGTGAGGTTATCCACTTTGGTGGTAAAAACAGAGAGACAGACTATTATCTGAATGGTGACAGATTAGGAAAAGGGAAGGTGCAACGAGACCTGGGTGTCATGGTACATCAGTCATTGAAGGTTGGCATGCAGGTACAGCAGGCGGTTAAGAAAGCAAATGGCATGTTGGCCTTCATAGCGAGGGGATTTGAATACAGGGGCAGGGAGGTGTTGCTACAGTTGTACAGGGCCTTGGTGAGGCCACACCTGGAGTATTGTGTACAGTTTTGGTCTCCTAACTTGAGGAAGGACATTCTTGCTATTGAGGGAGTGCAGCGAAGGTTCACCAGACTGATTCCCGGGATGGCGGGACTGACCTATCAAGAAAGATTGGATCAATTGGGATTGTATTCACTGGATTTCAGAAGAATGAGAGGGGACCTCATAGAAACGTTTAAAATTCTGACGGGTTTAGACAGGTTAGATGCAGAAAGAATGTTCCCAATGTTGGGGAAGTCCAGAACCAGGGGTCACAGTCTGAGGATAAGGGGTAAGCCATTTAGGACCGAGATGAGGAGAAACTTCTTCACCCAGAGAGTGGTGAACCTGTGGAATTCTCTACCACAGAAAGTAGTTGAGGCCAATTCACTAAATATATTCAAAAGGGAGTTAGATGAAGTCCTTACTACTCGGGGGATCAAGGGTTATGGCGAGAAAGCAGGAAGGGGGTTACTGAAGTTTCATGTTCAGCCATGAACTCATTGAATGGCGGTGCAGGCTAGAAGGGCTGAATGGCCTGCTCCTGCACCTATTTTCTATGTTTCTATGTTTCTATGTTTCTATGATTTGGCCATGGTGGACTGGAAACAGCTCCTTGTCGGTAAATCAGTGTCGGAACAATGGGAGGCATTTAAGGAGGAGATCCGGAAGGCTCAGGCCAAACATGTGCCCTTAAAGAAAAAGTTTGGAAAATAATTCTAGAGCCCCCGATTGTCTAGGGACATACAGGGGAGGATTAAGAAAAAAAGGGATGATTATGTCATATATTAACAGCTAAATACTATAGGATCTTTAGAGAAATACAGAAAGTTAAGAAGCGAAGTTAATAAGGAATGCTAAGAGAGAGCAGGAGAAATTCTTGGTCAGTAAAATTAAGGAAAAGCCTAAGATGTTCTATCAATATATTAAGAGTAAGAGGGTAACTAAAGAAACGGTAGGGCCTATTAGAGACCATCAGGTCTTTGTGTGGAGGCGGAAGATGTTGGGAGGATTATTAACAAATAATTTGCATCTGTTTTCACAAAGGAAAGGGGCAATGCAGATACTGCTATCGAGGAGGAGTGTGATATTCTGGATGAAATAAATATAGTGAGAGAGGAAGAATTAAGGGGTTTAACAGCTTTGAAAGTAGGTCCCGAGGCCCGGATGAAATGCATCCCACGCTGTAGAGTGAAGTGAAAGAGGAAATAACAGAGAGCTTGACTATCATTTTCCAGTCCTCTTTGGATCTGGGCATGGTGCCGGAGGATTGGAGGACTGCTAATGTAGTACTCTTGTTTAAGGTTGGAGAAAGGGACATGCCGAGTAATTTCAGGCCTGTCATCCTAACCTCAGTGGTGGGGAAATTATTGGAAAAACTCCTGAAAGACTGGATAAATTTGCATTTGGAAAGACAATGATTAATTAGGGACAGTCAGCACGGATTTATTACGGGAAGAACTATCTGACTAACCTGATTGGATTTTTTGAGGATGTAACCAAGAGGGTCGATGAGGGTAGTGCATACGATGTAGTATATATAGACTTTAGCAAAGCTTTTGATAAGGTCCCACATGGTAGACTGATCATGAAGGCCCATGGGATATAGGGATATGTATGAAGTTGGATACAAAATTGGTTTGGAGGAAGGAAGCAAAAGATAATGATTGATCGATGTTTTTGTGACTGGAAGGATGTTTCCAGTGGGGTTCCGCAGGGCTCAGTACTGGGTCCCTTGCTTTTTGAGGAATATTTCAACGATTTGAATATAGGGAGTATGATTAAGACGTTTTCAGACGACACTAATATTGACTGTGTGGCTGATAATGGAGAGGCAAGTCATGGGATGCAGGAGGATATCAATCTACTGGTCAGGTGGGCAGAGCAGTGGCAAATGCAATTTAATTCAGAGAAGTGTGAGGTGATGCACTTTGGGAGGGCTAATAAGGAAAGGGTATACACATTAAGCGGTAGGCCACTTAATATTGTAGATGAACAAAGAGACCTTGGAGTGCTTGTGCACAGATCCCTGAAAATAGCAGGCCAGGTGGATAAGATGGTTAAGAAGGCATACGGACTGCTTGCCTTTATTGGCCAAAGCATAGAATATAAGAGCAGGAAAATTAGGCTTAAATTGAATAATACTTTGGTTAGGCCACAGCTGGAGTATTGCATGCAGTTCTGGTCGCCGTTTTATAGGAAGGACGTGATTGCACCAGAGGAGATTTACTAGGATGTTGCCTGGAATGGAGAATCTTAGTTATGAGGAGAGATTGGATAGGCTGGGTTTGTTCTCATTGGAACAGAGGGGGTTGAGAGGAGAACTCGTTGAAGTGTACAAAATATTGAGGGGCCTGGACATAGTGGATAGTAAGGGTCTATTTCCATTGGTGGAGGGGTCTATTACGAGGGGGCATAGTTTTAAGGTCGTTGGTGGAAGGTTTAGAGGGGCCTTGAGGGTGGGGGGGGATTCTTTATACAGAGGGTGTGGGGATCTGGAACTCGCTGCCTGGAAGAGTGGTGGATGCAGGAACTTTTGAGAGACGTTTGGATGAGCACTTAAAGTGTATTAACCTGCGGGGATACGGACCTAGAGCTGGTAATTGGGATTGGATGACCTTTCATTGGACGGAGCAGATATAACGTTCAGTACTGCAGCGAATAGAATACGTCCATCGTGATATCCTGGACTTGTTTCGATTGCCTGGATGGGTCAGAGAGAAATTTTCCCAGATTTTTTCTCCCTAGGTTGGCCTGGGTTTTTATCTGTGTTTCGCCTCTCCCAGCAGATCACATGGCTCCGGTTGCGGAGGAGTGTAGATGTTTTAGTATAAGGGGTGTCGCAGTTGTGTGAGGCGGACTGGTTGGGCTGGGTGCTCTTTGCTGACCAAGGGCCATCTCTTCATCGGCCGGCGCAGACACGATGGTCCGGAATGGCCTCCTTCTGCGCTGTAAATTTCTATGTTGTACGTTTCTAATTTCCTGCCCATTCTCAAGCCATATCCCTGCACATTCCCCAGACCGTTACTGTTCTTCCGACAGCCTAGGTTCCTACCCATCGCTCAGCCACAGTTCTTGTCACATCCCGACCCAATCACTTGCCCTATCCCCCAGCCCAATTTCCAGAACCATTCCACAGCCCAAGTTTCTGCCCATCTCCCAGACCAAGTTCCTGCCCCATCCCACGGCACAAATTCCTATCGCGTCCCCCAGCCCATGCTCTGTCCTATTCCCCAGCTCAAGTACCTACATCATTCCCCCATTTAAAATTGCTGCCCATTACCCAGCTCAAGTTCCTGCCCATATCCCAACCCAAGTTCTGCCCATCGCCAGCCCAAGTTCCTGCCCATACTACAAACCATCGTGCCCAATCCCCAGCACAATTTCCTGCCCATCCTTCAGCCAAGGTCCAGCCCCATTACACGGGCCAAGTTCCTGCCCATTCCCCAGCCTGAGTTCCTGCACCATCCCGCAATTAAATTTCCTGCCTATCCCACGGCCGAATTTCCTGTCCATCCCGAGCCCAAGTCCTGCCCATCCCCCAGACCGCTCCTGCCCTTCTGAGCCCAATTTCCTGTCCCAACCCCCCAGCCCGTGTCTCTGCTCATTCCCCAGATCATGTCCGTGCCTCATTATCCAGACGAAGTTCCTGCCCCATCCCACAGCCCAAATTTCTTCCCAGCCACCAGCCCAAGTTCCTGTCGATTCTGCAGCCCAGTTTCCTGCTCCATTCCCCAGCCCAGTTTCCTGCCCCATTCCCCAGCCCAGTTTCCTGCCCCATTTCCCAGCCAAAGTTTCTGCCCATCCCCCAGCCCAAGTTCCTGCTCCTCCCCCAAACCAATTTCCTGCCCATCCCCCAACCCCCATCACAGATTCCTGCCCATCACCCAGCACAAGTTCCTGCTCCTCCCCCGACTCAAGTTCCTGCTCATCCCCCAACCCCCATCATAGGTTCTGGCTCTTCCCCCAGCCCAGGTGCCTGCCCATCCCCCAGCCAAAGTTCTGGCCCATCCCCCATCCCATGTTCCTGCCCCATCCCCAGCCCAATTTCCTGAAACAATCCCCAGCCCAAGTTCTTGCCCATCCCTCAGCTGAAGTTCCTTCCCACCCCCCAAACCACGTTTCTGCACGTCCCCCAACCCAATTTCCTGCCCATCCACAGCCCAATCTCCTTCCCCATTTCCCAGCCCTTGTTCGTTCCTCATTACTCTGCCCAAGTTCCTGCCCCACACATGAGCAATTTCCTGCTCACCTCAGCCCAAGTTCCTGATCATTCGACATCCCAAGCTGCTGTCCATCCTCCAGTCCAAGATCCAGCCCCATCCCAAACCCCAAATTCCCGCCTCATCCCATAGCACAAGTTCCTGCCCATCACCCAGCCCAAGTTCCTGCCATCTCCAAGCGCAGGTTCCTGCCCATCACCCAGCCCAATTTCTTTCCTAATCCCCCAGCCCACTTTACTGCCCCATTCCTCGGCCCAAGTTCCTGTCGCAACTCCTGGCCCAAGATTCTGCCTATCCCCAGCCCAAATTCCTTCCCCATCCCACAGCCCAATTCCTACCTGATCCACTAGCCAAAGTCTCTGCCCAATCCCCCGCCCAATTTCCTGTCCCATTCCCCGGCTGAAGTACCTGCGCCATTACCCAGCCCAAGATTCTGCCCCATCCCCCAGCCCAAGATCCTGACCATCCTGGACCAAGTTCCTGCCCCAGCCAGCAGCACAATCACCTCTCCAGATTCCTGCCCCATCCCCCAGCCCATGTCCCTGCTTCATTACCCAGTCCAAATACATGCACCATACCCCAAATAAAGATCCTGCTCATCCCCCAGCACAGGTTCCTGCCCAACCGCCAGCCCAAGATCTTGCTTATCCCCTAGCACAAGATCTTGCCCATCCTAACCAAGTTCCTGCCCCATTCCCCAGCCCAGTTTCCTGCCCATCGCCCAGCCCAAGTTCCTGTCCATCCCACAGCACAATTTACTGCCCAATCCACCAGCACAAGTTACTGCCCAATACCCAGCCCAAGTTCCTGCCCGATCACCCAACACAATTTTCTGCCCATCCCCAGCCCAATTTCCTTCCCCATTTCCCAGGCCTTGTTCATTCCTCATTTCCCTGCCCAAGTTCCTACTCCACACATGAACAATTTCTTGTCCACCCCAGCCCAAGTCCCTGCTCATCCGACATCCCAAGTTCCTGCCCCATCCCCAGCCCAAGTTCCAGCCCCATCCCAAACCCCAAGTTCCTGCCTCATCCCGTAGCACAAGTTCCTGCCCATACTCCAGCCCAAGTTCCTACCCATCTCCAAGCCCAGGTTCCTGCCCATCCCTAGCACAATGTATTTCCCAATCCCCCAGCCCACTTTACTGCCCCATTCCTCGGCCCAAGTTCCTGTCGCATCCTCGGCCCAAGATTTTGCCTATCACCAGCCCAAATTCCTTCCCCATCCCACAGCCCAATTCCTACCTGATCCACCAGCCCAAAATCCTGCCCCATCCCCCAGCCCAAATTCATACCCGATCCCAGCCCAAGTTCCTGCCCATCGCACAGCCAAATTCATTGCCCAATCCCAAGTCACATTTCCCAGCCAAAGTTCCTGCGTCATTACCCTGTTCAAGATTCTGGCCAGCCCCCAGGCCAGATTTATGCCCCATCCCCCAGCCCAAGATCCTGCCCAATCTCCTGTCCAAATTCCTGCCCATTCATCAGCCTATGTTCTTGCCACATTACCCAGTTCAAGTTCCTGCCCAATCCCACATGCCAATTTCCTGCCCATCCCCCTCCCAAGTTCCTGCCCATCATGCATTCCAATTTCCCTAAGACCAAGTTCCTGCCCCTTCCAAGCCCAAGTTCCTGCCCCATCCGCCACCCCAAGATCCTGCCCATCCCAGCCCAATTTCCTGCCCCAACCCTAAGACGAAATTCCTGCCCCATCCCAGCCCAAGTTCCTGATCCATCCTGCTGCCCAAGATCTTGCCCATCCCAGCCCAATTTTCTGCCCCAGCCCTAAGGCCAAGATCCTGCCCCAACTGCAAGCTGAAGTTGCTGCCCATCATCCAGTCCACGTTCCTGCCAGATCAACCAGCCCATGTATATGCATCATTACCGAGTCCAAATTCCAGCCCATCCCACAACCCAATTTCCTGTCTCAGCCCACACGAATGTTGCTTGGCCTGCAGAATTTTGGCTATGTGGAAAGACTGGAGATGCTGGAACTATTTTTGCTGGAACAGAGGAGGCAGAGGGAATACCTGTTTGAGCTGCATCAAATTATGAGGGCCCATAATAGAGTGGATAGGAAGGATCTGTTCCCTTGGCAGAAGGGACATCAACCTATTTGACAACATTATTTCATGCTCTCTCTTTGCTTTCCTGACATATTTTTATCGTCTTCTAGAATCTCTGCAGTATTGAGTCCACGGTATCTGTCAAGCACTTCCCGTTTTCCTTTATCTAGCCCTGCATGTCCCTTGACATTCGGAGGTCTCTAGATTTGTTAGCCCAACCCTTTTGATTTCAGGGAACAGACTTGCTTTGTACACTCAGGATCTCCTCCATGAATGCCTCCCAGTGCTCCGACACTGATTTTCAATCAAGATGCCCTTTTAAGTCCATTATGAACAAATCCCATCTCAGCTCAGCAAAATTTGCTTTACCCCAATTGAATTTTTTTTCCTGGTCCAACTTTTCCATAACTACCCTAATATTACAGCATTGTGATCACTAACATCAAAATGCTCTCCGATTGATACTCCTTCCAGCTGCTCCTCTTCAGTCCCCGAAACCAATTCCAGATCCGTCCTCTCCTTTGTTGACTTTGTTACATACTGGCTAAAGAAATGCTACTGAATGCATTTTAGGAATTCTGCACCCTCTGTACAATTCGCACTAATCTTTTCCCAATTAATATTAAAGTAGTTGACATCCCGCAAGATTATTTCATCGTTTTAGGCAGTCCTTCGGAATCGAGGAAAACTTGCTTCCACTCTTCAAAATGACTCCTTAGTCCTCTAACACAGAACCACAGTCACTGTCACAGGTGGAACAGATAGTCATTGAGGGAAAGGGTGGTTGGGACAGATTTGCCGCACGCTCTTTCCGCTGTCTGTGCTTGATTTCTGCATGCTCTCAACAATGAGACTCGAGGTGGTCAGCGCCCTCCCGGATGCACCTCCTCCACTTAGGGCGGTCTTTGACCAGGGACTCCCAGGTGTCGGTGGGGATGTTGCACTTTTTCAGGGAGGCTTTGAGCATGTCCCTGTAAAGTTTACTCTGCCCACCTTTGGCTCGTTTGCCGTGAAGGATTTCTGAGTAGTGCGCTTGCTTTGGGAGTCTCATGTCTGGCATGAGGACTGTGTGGCCTGCCCAATGGAGCTGATCGAGTGTGGTCAGCGCTTCAATGCTGGGGATGTTGGCCTTGTCGAGGAAGCGAATGTTGGTGCATGGTCCATGTATTTGAGCTATACAGGAGGGTGGGTATTACTACAGACCTGTAGACCATTAGCTTGGTGCCAGCTTTGAGGGCCCGGTCTTCAAGCGCTCTTTTATTCAGGTGGCCGAAGGCTGCACTGGCGCACTGGAGGCGATGTTGAATCTCATCGTCAATGGCTGCTCTTGTTGATAAGAGGCTCTCGAGTTATGGGAAATGGTCCAAGTAGTCCAGGGCCGTGCTGTGGATCTTAATGATGGGTGCAGCGAGAAGAAGCTGGTGGAGGAACTTTGTCTTACAGAAGTGTAGCATAATGCTTTCGTATGCCTCAGTAAATACGTCAACTAGATCCTGGAGTTCAGCCTCTGTATGTGGATGGACACATGTATCGTCTGCAAACTGTAGCTCGATGACAGAGGTTGGGGTGGTCTTGGACCTGGCCTGGAGATGGCGAAGGTTGAACAGGTTCCCATTGGTTCTGTAGTCTAGTTCCACTCCAGCGGGGAGCTTGTTGACTGTGAGGTGGAGCATGGCAGTGAGGAAGATTGCGAAGAGGGTTGGGGCGATGACGCAGCCCTGCTTAACCCCGGTCCGCAAGTGGATTGGGTCTTTAATGTATCTGTTGTTAAGGATCACAGCCTGCATGTCATCGTGCAGCAGGCGGAGGATGGTGACGAATTTTTGGGGGCATTCGAAATGTCGGAGGAGATGCCATAGACCCTCGTGGTTGACAATGACAAAGGCCTTTGTAAGATCGAAGAAAGCCATGTATAAGGGCTAGCGCTGTTCCCTGCATTTTACCTGCAGCTGTCACGCTGCAAAGATCGTGTCTGTTGTGCCCCTTAGGTGACGAACTCTGCATTGTGACTCCAGGAGGAGGTCCTCAGCCACGGGGAGAAGATGGTAGAGGACGATTCTAGCGACGACTTTCCCAGTGGCTGATAGCAGGGAGATTCTCCTGTAGTTGCCACAGTCGGACTTGCCACCTTTTGTAAAGATGGTCACGATCACTGCATCTCTAAGCTCTCCCAGCATGCTCTCCTCCCTCCTGATGAGAGAAATGAGGTCTTGTATTCGCGCCAACAGTGCCTCTCTGCCATACTTCAATGCCTCAGCAGAGATTCCATCCGCTTCCGTTGCCTTGTTATTTTTGACTTGTCATATGGTTTTTTTTTACCTCGTGCAATGTTGGGGACCACTGAGGTGATGGCAGGTAGCATGCTGCAAGATGGAGTCGAGAACACTCGAGCCAAAGGCAGAGTCTCGCTTGAGGAGATCTTCGAAGTGCTCCTTTCATCGGGCCCTAACTGCTTCGGTGTCCTTGATGAGTGTTTCCCCGTTCTTGGCCAGAAGTAGGGTGGGGCTTTGAGAGTTTGGACCGTAGGTGGCATTGACTGCGATGAAGAATCTTCACACATCATGGCTGTCGGCCAGTTGTTGTATCTCCTGTGCTTTCTCCATCCACCAGCTGTTCTTTAGGTCCCGAGTTTTTTGTTGAACCTCAGCCTTGAACCACTTGTAATGCTGCCTTGCTGTTCCCGAATTGGGTTGTTGCTTAACTCTCATAAATGCCCCGCGCTTGTGATCTATTAGTGCTTGAATCTCCTGGTCATTCTCATCAAAGTAATCCTGGTGTTTCCTGGACGAGTGACCGAGCATCGCTTTGCAGGCACTGGTTATGGTGGCCAGGAGGGCAGACCAAGCGTTGTGGGCATTCTGCATCTCGGGGTCATCAAATCACGCCAGGTTAGTTGTGAGGTACTGGCTGTATAGGGCTCTCTTAGCTGGGTCTTTAAGTGCCCCAGCATTGACTTTTTTGTGGAACTGCTTCTGCTGTCCCCTTCACTTTGTGGATATGTTGATATTGATGATGGATCGGATCAGGCAGTGGTCTGTCTAGCAGTCGTCAGCTCCTGTCATGGCACAGGTGATACACATCCATGCGATCCCTGACTCAGACGATGACATAGTCGAGCAGGTGCCAATGTTTGGAGCGAAGATGTTGCCAGGATTCCTTGTATTTATCCCTCTGGCGAAACAAAGCGTTGGTGATGACAAGATCATTTTCTAGACATTTTGTCAGGAGTAGGATATCCCTGGAGTTGGCTTTCCCTACCCCCTCTCTGCCAATCACGCCACACCAGAAGGCTGTGTCTTTGCTGACCCTGGTGTTGAAGACACCGAGGAGAGTCAGTTTGTCGCCCTCGGGGATGCAGGTCAAGAATTTTTCGAGGTTGGAGTAGAAACCCTCTTTGGCCTCATCTGTTGCATCGAGTGTTGGGGCGTAAGCACTGATGACTGTGGCACACTGGTTCCGGGATAGGGCGAGCCGGAAAATCATGAGATGTTCGTTAACCACGCAGGGGGAGCCTGAGGCCGTCGACCAGCTCATTTTTGATGGTAAAGCCGACTCTGTGAAGATGGCATTCTTCCTCTGGTGTTCCTTTCCAGAAGAAGGTGTAACCTCCACCTTGTTCCTTAAGCTGGTTTCACCTGCCCGCTGGGTCTCCCTTTGGGCGGTGATGTCAATATAAAATCATCTAAGACCCCAGTCAACTATGGCGGTGAGTCAATCCGACCTGTCCATGTTGGAGTTGTCCATGATGGTCCTGATGTTGCATTTCCCAAACTTTATGTTAGAGGAGTGGAAGATGCCTGTGCGTGAGTTATTTTAATGTGGGGTACCGGCTATCACACGGGCTTAGCTCTTGATCCAGTGGCAAGGGGGTCCAAGACGACTGCAGACCAGGCACTGCTGTCTGAGCCTAGTTGCCTACGGCGAGATGTTGGCCGCAAGCTCGGTGCTGGGTAGTGCCCTGGATGGTAGGTGGTCCGAGGTTTGTTTGGGGCAGGTATTGGGAGGGTCAGTTGGCCGCTGGAATTGCGAGTGGAAGGTCATGGGGCTCACACCCATGATGCTCACCACGTGCTGGAGGAGGAGAAAGAGAGTTCCAGTCATTGCTGAAGGAGGAGGATGTCACCTGTGGGGAAGGAAAGGTCCAGCTGTCGTCAAGGAGGTCAGAAGCCGTCGTGATGGAGACGCCCGATCACCGCAGGAGAGTTGAAAGCCTGCCGCGGGGGGGGGGGGCGGTGATGGCCCACAGCTGGAGGAGTGAAAGCCCGCTGCTGGAGGGGTGATGGCCCACCGCTGGAGGGGTGATTGCCCAGCGCTGGATGGGGGAATGCCCGCCGCTGTAAGGGTGATGGCCCACCGCTGAAAGGGTGATTGCCCGCCGCTGGAGGGGTGATAGCCCTCCGCTGGAGGGGTGATGGCCCACCGCTGGAGGGGTGAACGCCCTCTGCTGGAGGAATGATGGCCCTCCGCTGGAGGGGTGATGGTCCACCGCTGGAGGGGTGATGGCCCACCGCTGAAAGGGTGATTGCCCAGCGCTGGATGGGGGAATGCCCGCTGCTGGAGGGGTGAACGCCCTCCGCTGGAGGAATGATGGCCCACCGCTGGAGGGGTGATGGCCGTCCGCTGGAGGGGTGATGGCCCGCCGCTGGAGGGTTGAACGCCCTCCGATGAAAGGGTGATGGTCCGGTCACCTCGTGGACGCTCACCTGCTCGCCAGGCATAGTTGTGGATCAAGGACCCCAGTCGCCGTTGCTTAATTGTGGTTTGCTGGGAACCCTGAAGTAGGCCCGATCTTGAGGGATTCACAGGGTTGGGTTTACACTAAGGGTTTAAGTGTTTGAGACCCCCTATTAGGATCTATTAGGACTAGGGGAAGATTAGATAGTGGGACGGGGGAGGCTGGGGGTGGAAAGTTGCCGGGTGGTAGGAGATGGTAGTAGTTCAGCAGGATAGCTCCCTAGGGAGCTGCCACCTCTGTGGAAATCTTGTAGCACGATTCCAGTTCTATAGTTTTTGCACTTGGCAACGATTTGCCCACATATTTGTTCCCATTTCTCATTCTGACTGTTTAGGGTCCATAGTTCACTCCCAATAGTGTAATCGACCCCTTTTATGATATAATTCAAACCCATATGGCCTTGTTTGATGACGCCTCTAACATATCATCCCTTCTCACTGCTGTAATTGTTTCTTTAATCAATAATGCGTCTGTCGCCTTTTTTAACCCCTCTCTAATCCATCTGAAAAACTTGTAACTGGTAATGTTGAGCTGCCATGGCTACCCTTCTTTCAGCGATGTCTAAGTAATAGCTATATTATCAGGCTCTGAAAAGTCAATCTGTGCTCTCTGCCCTTCTGCCTTACCTCCTATATTCCTTGCGCTGAAGTATCTAACATTTATAATTGCCAAATTTGCATGTTCTCTATTTCCCAGCAATTGTTTCCTCTGTCTCCAATTTCACTTTCTACTTCTACTTCTCTGCTGCCCAGTTGCAGCTTTGCTTCTCTCCCCACTGAATATATTGTCCGGTTCCCATCCTCTTGCCAAACAATTTTAAAACCTGCCCAATAGAACTAGCAATCCCCCACGAGGATACTGGTTCTATTGGGGTGCAATCCGTTCAGATTGTACAGGCCCCATCTCCCCCACAAATGGTCCCAATGCTGCAGGAATCTAAAGCCGTCTGCCATGCACCATCTCTCCGGCCATGGATTCAAATTCTCTATCCTCCTATTTCTGTAATCACCAGCACATGGCACCGGCAGTAATCCGGAGATTACTACCTTTGAGGTCCTGCTTTTTAATCTCACTCCGAGCTCCCTAAACTCTGCTTGCAGGATATCATCCCTCTTTCTAGCTATGTCATTGGTACCGATATGTTCTCCCTCTACCCAGAATGTCTTGCAGCCGCTCGGTTACATCGTTTAACCTGGCAGCAGGGAGGCAACATACCAACCTGCAGTCACGTCTGCGGCCACAGAAACGCCTTTTTTCTACCCTGACTGTTGAATCTCCTACCTCTATTGCTCTCCCATTCTTCTGTCTCCTCCGTACAGCTGAGCCACCCCTGGTGCCATGGACTTGGTTCTGGCTGAACTCCCCAGAAGCACCATCGCCCTTACCGGCACTCAGAACAGAATAGAAACGTAGAAACATAGAAAATAGGTGCAGGAGTACACCATTCGGCCCTTCGAGCCTGCACCGCCATTCAATGAGTTCATGGCTGAACATGCAACTTCAGTACCCCATTCCTGCTTTCTCGCCATACCCCCTAGTAGTAAGGACTACATCTAACTCATTTTTGAATATATTTAGTGAATTGGCCTTAACAACTTTCTGTGGTAGAGAATTTCACAGGTTCACCACTCTCTGGGTGAAGAAGTGTCTCCTCATCTCGGTCCTAATCCTTAGACTGTGACCCCTGGTTCTGGACTTCCCCAACATTGGGAACATTCTTCCTGCATCTAACCTGTCTAAATCTGCCAGAATTTTAAACGTTTCAATGAGATATCCCCTCATTCTTCTGACCTCCAGTGAATACAAGACCAGTTGATCCAGTCTTTCTTGATATGTCAGTCCCGCCATCCCGGGAATCAGTCTGGTGAACCTTCGCTGCACTCCCTCAATAGCAAGAATGTCCTTCCTCAAGTTAGGACAACAAAACTGTGCACTGTACTCCAGGTGTGGCCTCACCAAGGCCCTGTCCAACTGTAGTAACACCTCCCTGCCCCTGTACTCAAATCCCCTCGCTATGAAGGCCAACATGTCATTTGCTTTCTTAACCGCCTGCTGTACCTGCATGCCAACCTTCAATGACTGATGTACAAAGACACCCAGGTCTCGTTGCACCTCCCCTTTTCCTAATCTGTCACCATTCAGATAATAATCTGTCTCTCTGTTTTACCACCAAAGTGGATAACCTCACATTTATCCACATTATACTTCATCTGCCATGCATTTTCCCACTCACCTAACCTATCCAAGTCACTCTGCAACCTCATAGCATCCACCTCGCAGCTCACACTGTCACCCAACTTAGTGTCATCCGCAAATTTGGAGATACTACATTTAATCCCCTCGTCTAAATCATTAATGTACAATGTAAACAGCTGGGGCCCCAGCACAGAACCTTGCGGTACCCCACTAGTCACTGCCTGCCATTCTGAAAAGTATCCATTTACTCCTACTCTTTGCTTCCTGTCTACCAACCAGTTCCCAATCCACGTCAGCACACTACCCCCAATCCCATGTGCTTTAACTTTGCACATTAATCTCTTGTGTGGGACCTTGTTGAAAGCCTTCTGAAAGTCCAAATACACTACATCAACTGGTTCTCCCTTACCACTCTACTGGAAACATCCTCAAAAAATTCCAGAAGATTTGTCAAGCATGATTTCCCTTTCACAAATCCATGCTGACTTGGAACTATCTTGTCACCTCTTTCCAAATGTGCTGCTATGACATCCTTAATAATTGATTCCATCATTTTACCCACTATCGATGTCAGGCTGACTGGTCTATAATTCCCTGTTTTCGCTCTCCCTCCTGTTTTAAAAAAGTGGGGTTACATTGGCTACCCTCCACTCCATAGGAACTGATCCAGAGTCTATGGAATGTTGGAAAATGACTGTCAATGCATCCGCTATTTCCAAGGCCACCTCCTTAAGTACTCTGGGATGCAGACCATCAGGCCCTGGGCTTTTATTGGCCTTCAATCCCATCAATTTCCCCAACACAATTTCCCGACTAATAAGGATTTCCCTCAGTTCCTCCTTCTTACTAGACCCTCTGACCCCTTTTATCTCCAGAAGGTGTCCTCCTTCGTGAATACCGAACCAAAGTACTTGTTGAATTGGTCTGCCATTTCTCTGTTCCCCGTTATGACTTCCCCTGATTCTGACTGCAGGGGACCTACGTTTGTCTTTACTAACCATTTTCTCTTTACATATTTATAGAAGCTTTTGTAGTCTGTTTTAATGTTCCCTGCAAGCTTCCTCTCGTACACTATTTTCCCTGCCCTAAACAAATCCTTTGTCCTCCTCTGTTGAGTTCTAAATTTCTCCCAGTCCCCGGGTTCGCTGCTATTTCTGGCCAATTTTTATGCCACTTCCTTGGCTTTAAAACTATCTCTGAATGTAGAGCGAGATAGACTCGGGGGACTCCTGCAATACCTGCCTAGTACTCCTATTATGTCTCGTTGTCACCCACTTCCTCTCTGCCTGCGCACTCAAACTGCGTGGTTACCATCTCCTGAAACGTGCTACCCACGAACTTCTCAGTCTCCCTGGATGCACCGCAGTGACTCCAGCCGCAGCTCAAGCTCAGAAACGCCGAGTTCGAGTTGGTACAGCTGGGGTCACCTTGTGCACTTGTGGTCGTCCAGGCTGCCTGAAGCGACGAGGACTCACCACATGCCACATGGTGTGCACTTCACGGGACTGAGCTGCCCTGCCGTGCATCTAATGAATAGACTCTGAACTATCGAGCAGGAATAAGCTCTACAATTTAGGGCAACACAGCCAGCAGCTACTCAGCAATCAGCTGATTTAATTCATGAGTTTATTTATGTTTGAAATATGACTTATCTAGGCTGATTATCTCGGCTATCTTATATCTCGTCTTGTGTAATTAGACACGATTAATAAATAATCTCCGAGTAAAAGATCCCCTTTTCTCTTCAAGTCAACCCATATGGCCTCAATGACAATTCAACCTTGATGATCCCTCTAGCACATCAACCTTTCTCACAGCTGTAATGGTTTCTGTAATTAATACTGTGACATCACTACAACACCCCCCGCCCCCCCTACACACACACCTTTTTTTAATCCCTCTCTATCCCGTCGGAAAACCATCTACCCTGCAAGGTTGAGCTGCCATACCTGCCCTTCTTTCGGCCGTATTTCAGTAATAACAATATTATTGTACTCTTAACTATCTATCCGTATGCTCAGCTCTTCTGCCTTATTCCCTATTCTCCTTGCCTTGAAGTATGTACCAATTAGCGGTGCCAAACTCCCTTTTTGTCTATGTTTCAACCCTTGGTTCCTCTATATTCAAAATTTACTTTGTGCTATTCTGCTGCCCAAATCCAGCTTTGCTACTCTCCCCACTGAATCTATTCTCCGGTTCCCTGCCAAACTAGTTCAAAGCCTCCCCAACAGCACTAGCAAACCCTCCCGCGAAGATACTGGTCCCGGCTCTGTTGAGGTGCAACCGGTCTGGCTTGTACAGATCCCACCTCCCCCAGAAACGGTCCCAATGCTTCAGGAATATAAAACCCTCCCACCTGCAGCATCTTATCAGCCACTTCCCAGTCATCTTCTCTATCCTGTTCTTTCTGTACTCACTAGCACGTGGCACTGGGAGTAATTCGGAGATTACTACCTTTGAGGTCTTGCTTTTGAATCTCTCTCCTCGCTCCCTAAACTCTGCCTGCAGGACCTCATCCCTTTTTCTACCTATGTCATTGGTACCAATATGGACAACGACCTCTGTCTGTTCTCGCTCTCACCCCAGAATGTCTTGCAGTCTTTCGGTGACCCTGGCACCAGGGAGGCAACATATCATCCTTCCTGGAGTCATATCTGCGACCGCAGAAATGCCTGTCTGCTCCCCTGAGTCCCCTACCACTATTCCATTTTTCTTCCTCCCCGCCCTCTCCCCACCCCCACACCCCTTGCAGTGCAGTGGACTTGGTTCTGGCTGCACTCCCCAGAGGCACCACAACCCTCACCGATACTCAACACAGAATATTGGTTGGAGAGCGAGATGGACTCGGGACTCCTGCACTACCTATCTCCCATAATTTGCACCAGCCATACAACCGTCCGTGTTCCCTTGGCTGCTCCAATGTCGACATCTTGGGCATCAGTAATTTCCTTCGCTCCACCATTGACGGCCGTGCCTTCAGTTGGCTCGGCCTGACCTTTGAAAATCATTTCTTAAAGTTCTCTGCCTCCTTCTACCATAAAGCCTATATCTTTGGCCCGGTTTCAAATTCCGTTTCATTTACCGAGTACCTTGCAACTTTATATCAGGGAAGTCCCCTCCCCTTAACACCATGGGCATCACTTCCCCTGAACACCAGGGGAACCCACTGCCCTTAACATCAGGGAAGTCCTCTCCCCTTAACACCACGGGCGTCCCTTCCCCGAAACAACAGGGGAACCCCCTGCCCTTAACATCAGGGAACCTCCTCCCCTTAACATCAGGGAAGTACGCTTCGCTTAACACCACGGGCGTCCCTTCCCCTGAACACCAGGGGAACCGCTGCCCTTAACATCAGGGAAGTCCCCTCCCCTTAACACCACGGGCGTCCCTTCCCCTAAACAACAGTGGAACCCCCTGCCCTTAACATCAGGAAAGTATCCTCCCCTTAACACCATAGGCTTCCCTTCCCCTGAACACCAGGGGAAGCCCCTGCCCTTAACATCAGTGAAGTCCCTTCCCCTTAACACCACGGCGTCCCTTCCTCCAAACACCAGGGGACCCTCTGCCCTTAACATCAGGGAAATCTCCTCCCTTAACACTACGGGCGTCCCTTCCCCTCAACACCAGGGAAACCCCCTCCCCTTAACAAAAGAGAAATCAAATCCACAAAACCACAGGAATACCCTCACCTTAAATGAAGGAAGAACCCCTGGGGTTAACACAAGGGTATTCCAATGCAGTTCAAAGCAGCTCCACCCCCTCTTCTCTAAACCCCTTTAATCCCCTTTTCAACTAACTTTAATAAAAAAGGAAAGGTTGCATCTTTCAAAAGTTGTGCCTAATTTTCCCCGTACAGTTCATGACCTCACTCTGAGGATTGCTGACTGTGTTGAAACAGACGGTCTCCCACTCCAAATTCCCTTGTTAATGCCAGCGTTGTTTCTTAACAAGAGAACTATCTATCTTATCATTCAGGCACTAGGCCATGCATCTTTGTTAGAAGCAATATTCAAAGATACCAGCTCCATTTCCCAATCAAATGTAAATTACATGGAACTCACAGTATGGAAACAGGAAATTCTTCACAACTGGTCCATGTCAGGCTTTATGCTTCCATCGCTCTTCATCTCACTCTATCAACATAACGTTCTGTTCCTTTATCCCTAGTGCACGAATCCAGCGTCATCTTAAATGCAGAAATGATATTCGCCTCAACTCCTCTGAAGTGGTTGTCAATTCCGTATTCCACCTACACTCGGATTAAAGGTTTCTCTTTAATTCCCTATTTGATTTATTGGTGATTATCTTATATTCACGGAGCTTAGTTTTGGACTCCTCTACAAGTGCAAACATCTTCTCTAGGTGTCCCCTTTACAATCCCTTCATAATTTGAAATGCATCTAACAGGTTACCACTCAGTCTTCTCTTTTCTAGAGAGAAGTGCACCAGTCTGTTTAATATTTCTTGACATGTATAACCTCTCAGATCTGGTAATATCCTTGTAAAGATTCTTTGCGCCATCTCAAGAGCCTCTAGATCTGTTTGATAAACTGTGTACAGTGCTCCAAGTGTGGTCGAATCAATGTATATGTAGACCAGAACGGTGCACAGTACCCCAAATATGGTCTAACCAAAGTATATGGAAGCCAGAACTATGCAGAATACTGTAATTGTGATCTAACTCAGTTCAATAGAGACCAGGAGTGCACACAGTACGGTAAGCGCGGTCTAAACAACGATCTACACTAGTTTAACTCAACATCTCTGCTTTTAAATTCGAATGCTCGAGAAATAAACCGCAGTTCTCTGTTTGCATTTGTATGGCCTTGTTAACCTACGTCGCTAACGACACTGACTTGTGTTTCTGTAGCCCTGGATGCCTTTCCTACACTGTTCCATTTAAATACTTATTCTACAAGGACAAATAACATCAAGGTCCATATCCAAGAATCGGGTGAAAGAAATCACACGTTATCTCTTACAATTTTTCTTTCTCGTGGGGATCGGATCCTAATGCTGGGAGCACAGTGTTCAAGAGAGAAATGATTGAGATGAATAGCCCCATTAATGGAACCATTAAAGCAATGAAGCAGAGAAAGTTGTGGAAGTGTTTAGTCCACTCGCTCTGCACACACCACAGGCTCATGGCAGTGAATCTGAGCTCTTGGTGTTGTTTTCTTTCTACAATAAGAAGACACGTGCACGATTTTCCAACCATCCTCGAGCCTGGTACAAAGGGACATAAGGAAGCCATTCAGCCCCTCTTACTTGGTAAATAGGAACAGGAGCAGTTCATTCAACCCCTCGGGGCTGTTACATTAGGAACAGCATGAGCCCATTCAGCCTCTCGGGACTGGTACACAGGGAAAATAGGAACAGAATAAAGCCATTCGGCTGCTCGAGCCTGAGACACAGGAATAGGAGACAATTTAACTACTTGAGCCTGGTACATTGGAAAAGCATGGGGCCATTAAGCCCATTGAGTCTGTTATGTAGGAAAAGGCACGTTGGCCTTCATAGCTAGGGGATTTGAGTATAGGAGCAGGGAGGTCTTACTGCAGTTGTACAGGGCCTTGGTGAGGCCTCACCTGGAATATTGTGTTCAGTTTTGGTCTCCTAATCTGAGGAAGGACGTTCTTGCTATTGAGGGAGTGCAGTGAAGGTTCACCAGACTGATTCCCGGGATGGCAGGACTGATATATGAGGAGAGACTGGATCGACTGGGCTTGTATTCACTGGAGTTTAGAAGGATGAGAGGGGATCTCATAGAAACATATATAATTCTGATGGGATTGGACAGGTTAGATGCAGGAAGAATGTTCCCGATGTTGGGGAAGTCCAGAACAGTCTAAGGATAAGGGGTAAGCCATTTAGGACCGAGATGAGGAGAAATTTCTTCACTCAGAGAGTTGTTAACCAGTGGAATTATCTACCGCAGAGAGTTGTTGATGCCAGTTCGTTGGATATATTTAAGAGGGAGTTAGATATGGCCCTGACTGCTAAAGGGATCAAGGGGTATGGAGAGAAAGCAGGAAAGGGATAATGAGGTGAATGATCAGCCATGAGCTTATTGAATGGTGGTGCAGGCTCGAAAGGCCGAATGGTCTACTTCTGCATCTATTTTCTATGTTTCTATTCAGCCCCTAGAGCCTGTTGTATAGGAACAGAGAAGGCCATTCAGACCTTAGAGTATGTTAGACAGGAACAGGAGGCCATTCAGACCGAGTCTGTTACACAGGAATAGGAGGAAGCTCTGCATCCCCTCGAGTCTGTTGCATTGGAACAAGAGGAGCCCATTGAGTCCCACTAGTCTGAGACAAAGGAATGTGAGGAGCCCATTCAACCCCTCGAGCCTGTTGTATATGAACAGGAGGAGGTTATGAAATCCATCGAGTCTGTTAAACATGGTCAGGAGAAGGCCACTCAGCCCCTCGAGCCTACAATTACATCATTGCCTAGCTGTGAGCCAACTAAACTTACCCGCTTGATTTCATGTCCCTCAATACCCTTACCCAACGCAAAGTATATCAAACTCAGTCTTTAAATCTCCAATTGACTCACTGCTTCCACAGCCTTTTAGGATAGAATGATGGGTCTGAAAAAGGCGCTTCCCAATTGATGTATAACTTCCAGGCCTATTTATTCCAGCTATTTTGAGATAAAATGAGGCGGGCCAGCTCTTATTATCTTTGGCAGCATTTGATTCAATAGGAGCTGAACTTTGATCAGCTGTTGTTTGTTATCCTTTTGGACCGGTTTAGAACATTAGGCTGAGAAGCTTTGGGTTGTAAGCAGCAAGCAGAAATCCAAGGCAAGCTTTATTTTACAATCACGGAATGAATATGTGAAATGATTCATGGTCTGACACTGTGTGTAGCCGAGTATAGATTGTATCATCTACGGAAATGGGCTCTGTAGAGAATTTTAATAATTCATTCTCGTTATATATGGGCATTACTAGCAAGGTGGCATTAAGTGCCCTCTCGAGTAGCTCATAGTGGTGAGCCTTGTTATTGGACCCGTGCAATCTGTGTGTTGAGCCAGCTCCCTATGTGCTATTAGGTTGGGACTTGAAGGATTCAGACCCTGTGACATTGAAGTAATGGCCGATATAGCTCTAATTCGGGATTGTGCACGACTTGGAGGGTAACTTGGAGGTGCTGGTGTTCCCCTGCGTATGCTTTTCATGTGCTTCTAAATGGTGGAGCTCGTGGGTTCGACAGGCGAGAAGGCAGAAGTCGCTTCTGTTAAATGGCTCATCCGAAAGATGGTACGGTGCAGCACTCCCTCTGCACTGCCGCTCCGACAGTGCAGCACACTCTAAATACTGTTCGACCGAGAGGACGGCACACCCTCAGTACTGCCATTCCACCAATGCATTGTTCCCTCAGTACTGCCCCTCCGACAGGGCAGCGCTCCCTCAGTACTGCCGCTCCGACAGTGCGGCGTTCCCTCAGTACTGCCCCTCCGACAATGCAGCGCTCCCTCAGTACTGCTCCTCTGACAGTGCAGTTCTTTCTAAATACTGCTCTACCGAGGGGGCGGCACTCCCTCAATACTGCCCCTCCGACAGTGCGGCGCTCCCTCAGTACTGCCCCTCTGACTGTGCGGCGCTCCCTCAGTACTGCCCCTCCCACAATGCAGCGCTCCCTCAGTACTGCCCCGCCGACAGTGCCGGGCTCCCTCAGTACTGCCCCTCCGACAGTGTAGCACTCCCTCAGTACTACCCCTCCGACAGTGCGTCACACCTTCAGTACTGCCGCTCCGACAGTGCAGGGCTCCCTCAGTACTGCCCCTCCGAAAGTGAAGCACTCCCTCAGTACTACCCTCAGACACACCAGCACTGCCTCATTACTGACACTCTGATAGTGTTACGCTCCACAGATGCTGCCAGACCTCTTGCGTCTTTCTAGCATTTTCAGTTTTATTTCAGATTGACAATTTCTGCAATATTATTCTTTTGCATTCATTTTATTTATAATATTAAAAAATAATGAGCACGAGTATGAAATAGTTAAAGAGGTAAAATAATAATCGATAAAACTGTTTGCATTTATCGTTATCTATATCACCAACATCGCATTTGCACACTGGTCTTTGATTTCAAGAGTAAACATTGACGTTATGTCATTCATCAGATTGTATTTGTTATTGATTGTGGGATGTGGGCGTCTCTATCAAGGCCGGCATTTATTGCACATCACTATCTGCCCTTGACAAGGTGGTGGTGAGCCATCTTCTTGAACCAGTGCAGTCCGTGTGGTGAAGATGCTCCCACAGAGCTGTTAGGGAGGAAGTTCCAGAATTTTGATTTAGCAATGATGATGACACGGCGATATATTGCCAAGTCAGGATAGTGTGCAACTTGGAGGTGAACGTGCAGTTCGTTTTGCTCCCATGCACCTGCTGTTCTTGTCTTCTAGGTGGTAAGGTCGCGGGTTTGGGAGGTGCTGCCGAAGCAGCCTTCGCGGATTGCGAAAGTGCATCTTGTCGATGGTACACACTGCAACCATAGTACTTTGGTGATGGAGTGAATGAATGTTTAAAGTGGTGGATGGGCTGCCTAACAAGCGGGCAGCTTTGTCCTGGAAGATGGCGAGGTTCTTAAGTATTCTTTGCGCTGCACTCAGCCAGGCAAGAGAAGACAATTTCATCACACTTGACTTATGGCTTGTTGATGGGGAGTCTTTGGGGAATCATGACGCGAGACAAACACTGCATTAAACTCAGCACTGACCTGGTCGTGTTGCCAGTTTATTTATGTGGCTGGTATAATTATGTTTCTAGAAACATAGAAACATAGAAAATAGGTGCAGGAATAGGCCATTCGGCCCTTCGAGCCTGCACCACCATTCAATGGCTGATTATTGACCTCAGTACCCCTTTCCTGCTTTCTCTCCAGACCCCTTGATCCCTTTAGCCGTAAGGGCCATATCTAACTCACTCTTGAATATATCCAATGAATATATCCAATCAACAACTCTCTGCGACAAGGAATTCCACAGGTTAACAACTCTCTGAGTGAAGACGTTTCTCCTCATCTCAGTCCTCAATGGCCTAACCCTTATCCTCAGACTCTGTCTCCTGGTTCTGGACTTCCCCAACATCGGGAACATTCTTCCTGCATCTAACCTGCCCAGTCCCATCAGAATGTTATATGTTTCTATGAGATCCCCTCTCATCCTTCGAAACTCCAGTGAATAAAGGCCCAGTCGATCCAGTCTTTCCTCATATGTCAGTCCTGCCATCCGGGGAATCAGTCTGGTGAACCTTCGCTGCACTCCCTCAATAGCAAGAACGCCCTTCCTCAGATTAGGAGACCAAAACTGAACACAATATTCCAGGTGAGGCTTCACTAAGGCCCTGTACAACTGCAGTAAGAGCTCCCTGCTCCTATACTCAAATCCCCTAGCTACGACGGCCAACATACCATTTGCCTTCTTCACCGCCTGCTGTACCTGTATGCCAACTTTCAATGTCTGATGTACCATGACACCCAGGTGTTGCTGCATCTCTCCCTTTCCTAATCTGCCACCATTCAGATAATATTCTGTCTTCGTGATTTTGCCACCCAAGTGAATAACCTCATATTTATCCACATTATGCTGCATCTGCCATGCATTTTCCGACTCACCTAACCTGAACAAGTCACCCTGCAGCCTCTTACTATCATCCTCACAGTTCACACCGCCACCCAGCTTAGTGTCATCTGCAAACTTGGAGATATTACACTCAATTCCTTCATCCAAATCATTGATGTATATTGTAAAAAGCTGTGTTCCCAGCAGTGAGCCCTGTGGCACCCCACTCATCGCTGCCTGCCATTCTGAAAAGGACCCGTTTATCCCGACTCTCTGCTTCCTGTCTGCCAACCAGTTCTCTATCCATGTCAGTACATTACCCCCAACACCATGTGCTTTAATTTTGCACACCAATCTCTTGTTCGGGACCTTGTCAAGAGCCTTTTAAAAGTCAAAATACACCCCATCTATTGGTTCTCCCTTGTCCACTCTACCAGTTACACCCTCAAAAAATTCTAGAAGATTTGTCAAGCATGATTTCCCATTTATAAATCCATGCTGACTTGAACTGATCCTGTCACTGCTTTCCAAATGCGCTGCTATTTCATCTTTAATAATTCATTCCAACATTTTCCCCACGACTGATGTCAGGCTAACCGGTGTGAGCACCAGAGAGTCCAGGGACGTCGGAGGCCTACAAAAGGTCCAACGCATCGGAGATGCGGGAGTGCGAGCAGCAGTGAGTCCGGGGATATCGGAGGCCTACAAAAGGTCCAACGCGTCGGAGAGGTGGGAGTGCGAGCAGCAGGGAGTCCGGGGACGTCGGAGGCCTACAAAAGGTCCAACGGATCGGAGAGGCGGGGGTGCGAGCAGCAGGGAGTCCGGGGACGTCGGAGGCCTACAAAAGGCCCAATGCGTCGGGGAGGCGGGACTGTGAGCAGCAGGGAGTCAGGGACGTCGGAGGCCTACAAAAGGCCCAACGCGTCAGAGAGGCAGGACTGTGAACAGCAGGGAGTCTGGGGACATTGGAGACCTACAAAAGGTCCAAAGTGTCGGAGAGGCAGGAGTGCGAGCAGCAGGGAGTCCGGGGATGTCGGAGACCTACAAAAGGCCCAACGTGTCGGAGAGGCGGGAGTGCGAGCAGCAGTGAGTCTGGGGACGTCGGAGGCCTACAAAAGGCCCAACGCATCGGAGAGGCGTGACTGTGAGCAGCAGTGAGTCCGGGGACGTCGGAGGCCTACAAAAGGCCCAACACGTCGGAGAGGCGGGAGTGCGAGCAGCGGGGATTCTGGGGATGTCTGAGGCCTACAAAAGGCCCAACGCATCGGAGAGGCGGGACTGTGAGCAGTAGGGAATCTGGGGAAGTCGGAGGCCTACAAAAGGCCCAACGTGGCGGCGAGGCGGGACTGTGAGCAGCAGGGAGTCCGGGGACGTCGGAGGTTTACAAAAGGCCCAATGTGTTGGAGAGGCGGGAGTGCGAGCAGCAGGGTGTCCGGGGACGTCTGAGGCTTACAAACGGCCCAACGCGTCGGAGAAGTGGGAGTATGAGCAGCAGGGAGTCCGGGGATGGTGGAGGCCGACTAGTGCAGCTGCATCAGGGAGACAAAAAGAAGTAGAAAGAAAACCAAGGTGACGTCACAGCCAAGGGGGTAAATGATTGGCTGGTGATTGGTGAGTAGTTTTTATTTTTCTTTACTATATCAGTAAGTAACATTTAGCATTGTTGTTGCTAATTTAAGTTAATCTAAGGGTTAGGACATGGCAGGAGAGCTCGGACACGTGTTATGGTCCTCCTGTACTATGTGGGAAGTTAGGGATGATTCCGGTTTCCCTGACGACTATGTGTGCGGGAAGTGTATCCACCTCCAGCTCCTGATAGACCGCATTGTGGCACAGGAGCTGCGGGTGGATTCATTCTGGAGCATGCACGATGCTGAGAATGACGTGAATAGCACGTGTACCGAGTTGGTCTCACCTCAGGTAAAGGGTACACAGCCAGATAGTAAATGGGTGACCAACAGGAAGAAGAGTGGAAGGAAAGTAGTGCAGGGGTTACCTTGCAGTCATCCCGCTGCAAAACAGATACACCGCTTTGGGTACTGTTGAGGGGGTGGCTCATCATGGGGGAGCAGCAGCAGCCAAGTTCATGGCACCGTGGCTGGCTCTGCTGCACAGGAGGGCAGGAAAAAGAATGGGAGAGCTATAGTGATAGGCGATTCAGGATGGTATGTTGCCTCCCTGGTGCAAAGGTCAAGGATGTCTCGGAGCGGGTGCAGGACATTCTGAAAAGGGAGGGTGAACAGCCAGTTGTCGTGCTGCACATAGATACCAAAGATATAGGTAAAAAACAGGATGAGGTCCTATGAGAGAAATTAAGGGAGCTTGGAGCTAAATAAAAAAGTAGGACCTCAAAAGTAGTAATCTCAGGATTGCTACCAGTGCCACATGCTAGTCAGAGTAGGAATCGCAGGATAGCTCAGATGAATACGTGGCTTGAGGAGTGGTGCAAAAGGGAGGGATTCAAATTCCTGGGACATTGGAACCGGTTCTGGGGAAGGTGGGATCAGTACAAAACAGCCGGTCTGCACCTGGGCGGGATTGGAACCAATGTACTGGGGGGAAGTGTTTGCTAGTGCTTTTGAGGAGGAGTTAAACTAACATGGCAGGTGGATGGGAACCTATGAAGGGAGACAGAGGGAAATAAAATGGAGGCGGCAGCAAAATTTAGAAAGGAGAACAGTAAAAGTGGAGGGCAGAGAAACCCAAGGCAAAAAACAAAAAGTGCCACATTACAGCAAAATTCTAAAGGGGCAAAGTGTGTTAAAAAGACAAGCCTGAAGGCTCTGTGCCTCAATGCAAGGAGTATTCAGAATAAGGTGGATGAATTAACTGTGCAAACAGCAGTTAACGGATATGGCATTACGGAGACATGGCTCCAGGGTGACCAAGGCTGGGAACTCAACATCCAGGGGTATTCAACATTCAGGAAGGATAGATAGAGAGGACAAGGAAGCAGGGTGGCATTGCTGGTTAAAGAGGAAATTAATGCATAGTAAGGAGGGACATTAGCCTGGATGATGTGGAATCGGTATGGGTGGAGCTGTGGAATACCAAAGGGCAGAAAACGCTAGTGGGAGTTGTTTACAGACCACCAAACAGTAGTAATGAGGCTGGGGACAGCATCAAACAAGAAAGAAGTGATATGTGCAATAAAGGTACAGCAATTATCATGGGCGACAGTAATCTACATATTGATTGGGCTAACCAAACTGGTAGTAATGTGGTGGAGGAGGATTTCCTGGAGTGTATGTCGAGGAACCAACTAGAGAGCTGGCCAACCTAGACAGGGTGATGTGTAAAGAGAAGGGACTAATTAGCAATCTTGTTGTGCGAGGCCCCTTGGGGAAGAGTGACCATAATATGATAGAATTCTTTGTTAAGATGGAGAGTGACACAGTTAATTCGGAAACTAGAGTCCTGAATTACGGAAAGGTAACTTCGACAGTATGAGGCGTGAATTGGCTAGAATCGACTGGCAAACGATAGTTAAAGGGTTGACGGTGGATAAGCAATGGCAAACATTTAAAGATCAAATGGATGAACTTCAGCAATTGTACATTCATATCTGGAGTAAAAATAAAATGGGGAAGGTGGCTCAACCGTGGCTTACAAGGGAAATTAAGGATAGTGTTAACACCAAGGAAGGGTCATATAAATTTGCTAGAAAAAGTAACAAACCTGAGGACTGGGAGAAAGTTAGAATTTAACAGAGGACTAAGGGTTTAATTAAGAGGGGGGGAAATAGAGTACGAGAGGAAGCTTGCAGGGAACATAAAAACTGATTGCAAAAGCTTTTATAAATATGTGAAGAGAAAAAGATTGGTGAAGACAAGTGTAGGTCCCTTTCAGTCGGATTCAGGTGAATTTATAATGGGGAACAAAGAAATGGCAGACCAATTGAACAAATATTTCGGTTCTGTCTTCACGAAGGAAGACACGAATAACCTTCCGACTGTACTAGGGGACAGTGGGTCTAGTGAGAAGGAGGAACTGAAGGATATCCTTACTAGGCGTGAAATTGTGTTAGGGAAATTGATGGGATTGAAGGCTGATAAATCCCCGCGGCCTGATAGTCTGCATCCCAAAGTACTTAAGGAAGTGGCCCTAGAAATAGTGGATGCATTGGTGATCATTTTCCAACAGTCTATCGACTCTGGATCAGTTCCTATGGACTTGAGGGTAGCTAATGTAACGCCACTTTTTTTTAAAGTAGGGAGCGAGAAAACGGGTAATTATAGACTGGTTAGCCTGACATCAGTCGTGGGGAAAATGTTGGAATCAATCATTAAAGATGAAATAGCAGTGCATTTGGAAAGCAGTGACAGGATCGGTCCAAGTCAGCATGGATTTATGAAAGGGAAATCATGCTTGACGGATCTTCTGGAATTTTTTGAGGATGTAACTAGCGGAGTGGACAAAGGAGAACCAGTGTATGTGGTGTATTTGGACTTTCAAAAGGCTTTTGACAAGGTCCCGCACAAGAGATTGGTGTGCAAAGTCAAAGCGCATGGTATTGGGGGTAATGTACTGAAGTGGATAGAGAACTGGTTGGCAGACAGGAAGCAGAGAGTCGGGATAAATGCGTCTTTTTCAGAATGGCAGGCAGTGACTAGTGGAGTGCCACATGGCTCAGTGCTGCGAACCCAGCTCTTTACAATATACATTTAATGATTTAGATGAAGGAATTGAGTGTAATATCTCCAAGTTTGCAGATGACACTAAACTGGGTGATGGTGTGAGCTGTGAGGGGGACGCTAAGAGGCTGCAGGGTGACTTGGACAGGTCAGGTTAGTGGGCAAATGCAAGGCAGATGCAGTATAATGTGGATCAGTGTGAGGTTATCCATTTTGGGGGCAAAAACACGAAGGCAGAATATTATTTGAATGGCAGCAGATTATGATAAGGGGAGGTGCAACGAGACCTGGGTGTCATGGTTCATCAGTCATTGAAGGTTGGCATGCAGGCACAACAGGTGGTGAAGAAGGCAAATGGTATGTTGGCCTTCATAGCTCGGGGATTTGAGTATAGGAGCAGGGAGGACTTACTGCTGTTGTACAGGACCTTGGTGAGGCCTCACCTGGAATATAGCGTTCAGTTTTATGTCTCCTAATCTGAGGAAGGACGTTCTTGCTATTGAGGGAGTGCAGCGAAGGTTCACCAGACTAATTCCAGGGGTGGCTGGATTGGCTTATGAGGAGAGACTGGATTAAATGGGCTTTTATTCACTGGAGTTTAGAAGGATGAGAGGGGATCTCATAGAAACTTATAATATTCTGATGGGACTGGACAGGTTAGATGCGGGAATAATGTTCCCGATGTTGGGGAAGTCCAGAACCAGGGGACATAGTCTTAGGATAAGTGGTAGGCCATTTAGGACTGAGATGAGAAGAAACGTCTTCACTCAGAGTTGTTAACTTGTGGAATTCCCTGCTGCAGAGAGTTGTTGAAGCCAGTTCATTGGATATATTCAAGAGGGAGTTAGATATGGCCCTTACGGTTAAGGGGATCTAGGGGTATGGAGAGAAAGCTGGAAAGGGGTAATAAGGGAATGATCAGCCATGATCTTACTGAATGGCGGTACAGGCTCGAAGGGCCGAATGGACTACTCCTGCGCCTATTTTCTATGTTTCTATCCGTTTTCTCTCTCCCTTATTTCTTAAACAATGGTGTTACATTAGCTACCCTCCAGTCCATAGGAACTGATGCAGATTCGATAGATTGTTGGATAACGAACAACAATGCATCGGATATTTCTAGGGCCAGTTTCATAAGTACTCTGGGATGCAGACTATCAGGTCCCAGGGATTTATCGGTTTTCAATCCCATCAATTTTCCTAACACAATTTCCTGCCTAATAAGGATTTCCTTCAGTTCCTCCTTCTCACTAGACCCTCGGTCCCATAGTATTTCTGGAAGGTTATTTGTGTCTTCTTTCATGAAGACAGAACTAAAGTATTTGTGTAACTGATCCGCCATTTCTTTGTTCCCCATTATAAATTGACCTGAGTCAATAGTGACCCCAGAATGTTGATTATGGGGGCTTCGGCGATGCTAACACCTTTGTGTGTCAACGGCAGGTGTTTCAACTCTCACCTTTTGGAGGTAGTCACAGCCTGGCACTTGTGTGGTCTGATTGTTATTTGTCACTTACAGTCCATGCCTGAATGTCATGCAGATCGCATTGCATGTGGGCAAGGGCAGCTTCATTATCTGAGGAGTTGGTAATGGTACTGATCACTTGGCAATCATCAGCGAACATCTCCACTTCTGAACTTATGATAGAGGACGTTCATTGATGAAACAGCTGAAGATCGTTCGGCCTAGGACACTGTCCTGAGGAACTCCGGCAGCAATGCCTTGGAATTCAGATGATTGGCATCCAACAACCATAATATCATCCTTTGTGCTACATATGACTCAAGCCAGTGGCGTGTTTCCCCTGATTCCCATTGACTGCACAGAAGGGCGGGAAAAAGAGTGGGAGAGATATTGTGATAGGGGACTCTTTTGTAAGGGGAATAGATAGGAGTTTCTACAGCCGCAACTGAGACTCCAGGATGGTATGTTGCCTCCCTGGTGCAAGGGTCAAGGATGTCTCGGAGCGGCTACAGAGCATTCTGGAGAGGGAGGGTGAACAGCCAATTGTTATGGTACATGTAGGTACCAACGATATAGGTAAGAAGTAGGAAGAGGTCCTCCAAGCTGAATTTAGAAAGCTAGGAGTTAAATTAAAAAGTAGGACCTCAAAGGTAGTAATCTCTGGACTGCTACCAGTGCCACGTGCTAATCAGAGTAGAGGGAGCAGGATATTTAGAATAAATACGTGGCTTGAGCAGTGGTGCAAGAGGGAGGGATTCAAATTCCTGGGACATTGGAACCAGTTCTGGGGGAAGTGGGACCTGTACAAAAGGGACGGTCTGCACTTGGGCAGGACTGGAACTGATGTCCTGGGGATAATATTTGCTAATGCAGTTCGCGAGTGTTTAAACTAATATGGCAGGGGAATGGGAACCTATGCAGCAAGACATGCGGAAGTAATATGGAGTCAGAAACAGATGGTAGAAAGGTAAAAAGCAATAGTGGAAGGCCTAGTAAACAAAGGCAAGAAACAAAAAGGGCCACATTACATCATAATTCTGAAAGGACAAGGGATGTTAAAAAACAAGCCGGAAGGTTTTGTGTCTTAATGCAAGGAGTATCCGTAATAAGGTGGATAAATTAACTGTGCAAATAGATGTTAACAGTTATGATGTGATTGAGATTACAGAGTCGTGGCTCCAGGATGATCAGGGCTGGGAACTCAACATCCAAGTGTAATCAACATTCAGGAAGGATAGAATAAAAGGAAAAGGAAGTGGGGTAGCATTGCTGGTTAAAGAGGAGAGGAAGGACATTAGCTTGGATGATGTGGAATCTATATGGGGAGAGCTGCAGAACACCAAAGGGCAAAAAACGTTAGTGGGAGTTGTGTACAGACCCCCAAACAGTAGTAGTGATGTTGGGGAGGGCATCAAACAGGAAATTAGGGGTGCATGCAACATTGGTGCAGCAGTTATCATGGTGACTTTAATATGTACATAGATTAGGCTAACCAAACTGGAAGCAATACGGTGGGAGGAGGATTTCCTGGAGTGTATTATAGATAGTTTTCTCAACCAATATGTCGAGGAACCAACCAGAGAGCTGGCCAACCTAGACTGGGTGATGTGTGAAGAGAAGGGACTAATTAGCAATCTTGTTGTGCGAGGCCCCTTGGGGAAGAGTGATCATAACAGGATAGAATTCTTTATTAAGATGGAGAGTGACACAGTTAATTCAGAGACTATGGTCCAGAACTTAAAGAAGGGTAACTTTGAAGATTTGAGGCGTAATTTGGCTAGGATAGATTGGCGAATGATACTCAAGGAGTTGACAGTGGATGGGCAATGGCAGACATTTAGAGACCGCATGGATGAACTACAACAATTGTACATCCCTGTCTGGTGTAAAAATTAAAAAGGGAAGGTAGCTCAACCGTGGCTATCGAGGGAAATCAGGGATAGTATTAAAGCCAAGGAAGTGGCATAAAAATTGGCCAGAAATAGCAGCGAACCCGAAGACTGGGATAAATTTAGAACTCAGCAGAGGAGGAAAAAGTGTTTGATTAGGGCAGGGAAAATAAGGTACGAGAGGAAGCTTGCAGGGAACATTACAACGGACTGCAAAAGCTTCTATAGATATGTAAAGAGAAAAAGGTTAATAAAGACAAACGTAAGTCCGCTGCAGTCACAATCAGGGGAAGTCATAACGGGGAACAAAGAAATGGCAGAGCAATTGAACAACTGCTTAGGTTCGGTATTCACTAAGGAGGACACAAACAACCTTCCGGATATAAAAGGGGTCAGAGGGTCTAGTAAGAAGGAGGAACTGAGGGAAATCCTTATTAGTCGGGAAATTGTTTGGGGGAAATTGATGGGATTGAAGGCCGATACATCCCCAGGGCCTGATGGTCTGCATCCCAGAGTAATTAAGGAGGTGGCCTTGGAAATAGCGGATGCATTGACTGTCATTTTCCAACATTCCATAGAATCTGGATCAGTTCCTATGGAGTGGAGGGTAGCCAATGTAACCCCACTTTAAAAAAAAGATGGGAGAGAGAAAACAGGGAATGAAAGACCGGTCAGCCTGACATCGGTAGTGGGTAAAATGATGGAATCAATTATTAAGGATGTCATAGCAGCGCATTTGGAAAGAGGTGACATGATAGGTCCAAGTCAGCATGGATTTGCGAAACGGAAATCATGCTTGACAAAACTTCTGGAATTTTTTGAGGATGTTTCCAGTAGAGTGGACAAGGGAGAACCAGTTAATGTGGTGCATTTGGACTTTCAGAAGGCTTTCGACAAGGTCCCACACAAGAGATTAATGTGCAAAGTTAAAGCACATTGGATTGGGGGTAGTGTGCTGACGTGGATTGAGAACTGGTTGGTAGACAGGAAGCAAAGAGTAGGAGTAAATGGGTACTTTTCAGAATGGCAGGCAGTGACTAGTGGGGTACCACAAGGTTCTGTGCTGGGGCCTCAGCTGTTTACATTGTACACGAATGATTTAAACGAGTGGATTAAATGTACTATCTCCAAATTTGCGGATGACACTAAGTTGGGTGACAGTGTGAGCTGCGAGGAGGATGCTATGAGGCTGCAGAGTGACTTGGATAGGTTAGGTAAGTGGGCAAATCCATGGCAGATGAAGTATAATGTGGATAAATGTGAGGTTATCCACTTTGGTGGTAAAAACAGAGAGACAGACTATTATCTGAATGGTGACAGATTACTAAAAAGGGAGGTGCAACGAGACCTGGGTGTCATGGTACATCAGTCATTGAAGGTTGGCATGCAGGTACAGTAGGCGGTTAAGAAAGCAAATGGCATGTTGGCTTTCATAGCGAGGGGATTTGAGTACAGAGGCAGGGAGGTGTTACTACAGTTGTACAGGGCCTTGGTGAGGCCACACCTGGAGTATTGTGTACAGTTTTGGTCACCTAACTTGAGGAAGGACATTCTTGCTATTGAGGCAGTTCAGCGAATGTTGACCAGACTGATTCCTGGGATGGCGGGACTGACATAGTAAGAAAGACTGGATCAACTGGGCTTGTATTCACTGGAGTTCAGAAGAATGAGAGTGGATCTCATAGAAGCTTTTAAAATTCTGACGGGTTTAGACAGGTTAGATGCTGGAAGAATGTTCCCAATGTTGGGGAAGTCCAGAACCAGGGGTCACAGTCTAAGGATAATAGGTACGCCATTTAGGACCGAGATGAGGAAAAACTTCTTCACTCAGAGAGTGGTGAACCTGGAATTCTCTACCACAGAAAGTTGTTGATGCCAATTCACTAAATATATTCAAAAACGAGTTCGATGTAGTCCTCACTACTAGAGGCATCGAGGGGTATGGCGAGAAAGCAGGAATGGGGTACTGAAGTTGCATGTTTAGCCATGAACTCATTGAATGGCAGTGCAGGCTCGAAGGGCCGAATGGCCTACTCATGCACCTATTTTCTATGTCTATATCTATGACTTGTGTTTTACTAGGGCTCCTTCATGCCAATCCATCAAATCTGATTGATGCCCAGGGCAGTCACTTTCACCTCGCCGTTGGAATCCAGCTTTTTCGTCCATTTTTGCTTCTAAACTAACTCAAGACTAATTTATCGATTAGTGTTGTAATGGGATCCAAACTCAGTCACTCACTCATTCACTCACTTACCACCTCACTTCCTCACTCCATCACTCACTTATACACTCATTCACTTAATCTCCCCTTCACCCCTCAATCCCTCACTCAATTACTCACTCCCTCACTGGTCCAGTTCCACACTTACTCTCACTCACTCACACGCTCTCCCTCGCACTCTCTCACTCACTCACTCTTTCTCTCCCCCTCTCCATGACTCCATTGCTCAGTCCCTCATTCCTTCTGTCCCTCACTCACTCCCTCGCTCTATCACTCGTTCACTCCCTCACTTCCTCTCACTCACTCACATACTCTGACTCGCACTCACTCATTCACTCATTCATGCCGTCCCCCTCTCCATCACTCCATCGTTCAGTCTGTCACCCTTCATTCACTCTCTTACCGCCCTCACTTCCTTACTCCGGCACTCACTCATTCAATTACTCACTGCTTCATTCGTTCACTCCCTCACTCACTCACACACTTTCAATCGCACTCATTCGCTCACTCACTCGCTCATTCTTTCCCTCCCCCTCTCCTTCACTCCTTCGCTCAGTCCCTCATCCCTTCAGTCCCTCACTCACTCCTTCGCTCGTTCACTCCCACACTTCAACTCACTCACTCACATAATCTCACTCACTCGCTCACCCATTCTTTCACTCCCCCCTCACCGTCACTCAATTGCTCAGTCCCTCATCCCTTCAGTCCCTCACTCACTCCCTCGCTCACTCATTCTCAATTATGTGTAGTTGATCCTACAGCGCCATTGGAAGAAGATTACTTCTCACCGGTGTCCTGCGGCCAATATTTATGCCTTAATTAACATAAAAAAAGAACAGTTTATCTGATCATTTATCGAAAGTGGAGTTTGGTGAGCGCAAATTTGCTGATGCGTTTTTTTCATTGCAACGGTAACTACACTTCAAAAAACATGTATTTGGCTTTAAACCGCAGTGGGACGTCCTGAGGTGGTGAAAGGCGCTATAGAAATGCCCTTTACTTCCATGGTGTAGAACCTATAAAGGGCAACCTCACTGATATTCTCCGTTCTGTCCCATTGCCTGATATTATGGCTAGTGTTGTTATTATGAGCTGGCCTCTGATGTATGGTCTTGCTAAGTATCACTCACATTTGATTTTCAGAAATGGCAGCCATGAGTAAGGAGGATCCTCGTGGAAAGATTGACAACATTTTGAAGAACTTGGATCCTGCAAACCTTCAGTTCATCTTGAGGCACAGTTTAATCTTCAAGGACTTCGTCCTCTGTATGACAGATCCTTTCATTTTAAGTCATAGTTTTTTTTTGTCTAAACTTGCAGCTTGGAGAGGATTAAGTAAAGAAACAGAATTGCATATTTTGATTTCCAGCCCTTATCATTGGTTTCTTTCTACATTCCTTCCTATCCTCCTCCACTACATCCCCCCTTCCCTCCCTCCTGGTTTCTTCCTCTTCATTCATCCCTGTTACTCCATCCCTCCTTTTCCCCTTCCATCCTACCTTCATTCCTTCCCTATTTCCTTCGCTTCTTCCTTCCTTTCCTCTTCACTTTCTTTCTCCCTCCTCCTTACTTTCTTCCAAACTGGAGCGAACATTGAGGAAGAATGTTAAACAATATAAGAAGACATTAGAAAACATACAGACTGGGCAGTTAAGTGGCAACTGAATTTAACATAGATAAATATGAGGCCCTGCACCTTAGAAGGAAAAATACACCCATCATCTGCACCTTCGAAAATCAGGAAATGAATGTGGTTTAAGAGCAAAGGGATCGAAGCACAGAGGTGAGCAAATAATTAAAGGCAGCAAAGGAAGTCATCAAAGTAATTCAAAATGCTAAGAAAAAATGCCCTTAGATTTATTTCAGGCGGCTGAGAATTCAAAAGTATCGAAGTTAGGTTAAACATGTATTCGATCTTGGTCAGGCCGCACTGTACACTGCAAAGTTCAGGGCTTCATATCATAAAGGGAAATTGAAAGACTTGAAGACAATCCAAAAAAGGTTTCCAAGAGTTGCTTCAGATCTGAGATATTACAGCCATCGGGAAAGTTTGAATGGGTTGGAGGTTTCCACAGAAATAAGAAGACTTAGAGGTGACCTGAAAGGGAACTTTAAAATTATGAATGGTCTGGACAGGTTAGATGTGGAGAGAATGTTTCCACTTGTGGCAGAATATGAAATTAGGCCTATCAATACAAGATACATACTAATAAATCCACTAGTGAAATTAGGAGAAATTATTTTATTCGGCATGTGGATAGAATGTGGAGCACAATACCACAGGGAATGTTAGAGGCAAATTAATGGCTTCCAGAAGTAAGCTAGAAAAGTATATGAGAGATTAGTGAATAGAAATATATGTTGAAAGGCTGAGAGCTGGCAGATGGAACGGACAAAATGGCCTGTTTCCCTGATGTATATTCCATGTCTTTCTGTGTAGTTCCATTCATCCTGCTTCCTTCCTTCCAATATTACATATTTCCTTACTTCCATCCCTCCAACCTTCCTTGCCTCCTGCCTTTCTTACCGACTTCCTGCCTTCCTTCAGTCTTTCATTCCTTCCTTCCCTCCTTCCGTCCGTTCTTCCTTCCTTTCGTCCTTCATTCCTTCCACCCTTCCTTTCGTTCCTCCTTCCTTCCTTCCTTCCTTCCTTCAGTCCTTCCTTCCTTCAGACCTTCCTTTCTTCCCTCAGTCCTTCCTTCCTTCCTTCCCTCAGTACTTCCTTCCTTCCTTCCCTCCTTCCTTTCGTCCTTCCTTCCTTCCCTCAGTACTTCCTTCCTTCCTTCCCGCCTTCCTTTCGTCCTTCCTTCCTTCCTTCAGTCTTTCCTTCCTTCCCTCCCTCCTTCCTTCCTTCTATCCTTCATTCCTTCCCTCCTCCCGTTCTTCCTTCCTTCCTTCCTTCACTCCTTCCTTCCTTCTGTCCTTCCTTCCTTCCTTTCATCCTTCCTTCCTTCCTTCAGTCTTTCTTTCCATCTTTCCTTCCCTACCTCCTTCCTTCCTTTCTTCCTTCCTTCCTTCCTTCCCTCAATCCTTCCTTCCCTCCCTCCTTCCTTCCTTCCTATCTTCCTTCAGTCCTTCCTTCCTTCAGACCTTCCTTCCTTCCCTCAGTCCTTCCTTCCTTCCTTCCTTCCTTCAGTCCTTCCTTCCTTCCTTCCTTCCTTCAGTCCTTCCTTCCTTCAGTCCTTCCTTCCCTCCTTCCTTCAGTCCTTCCTTCCTTCCCTCATTCCTTCCTACCTTTCCTCCTTCCTTCCTTTCTTCCTTCCTTCCATCCTTCATTACTTCCTTCATTCCTTCCTTCATTACTTCCTTCCTACCTTCCCTCCTTCAGTCCTTCCTTCCCTCCTTCAGTCCTTCCTTCCTTCCTTCAGTCCTTCCTTCCTACCTTCCCTGCTTCCTTCCTTCCTTCCTACCTTACCTCCTTCCTTCCTTCAGTCCTTCCTTCCTTCCTTCAGTCCTTCCTTCCTACCTTCCCTCCTTCCTACCTTCCCTCCCACCTTCCCTCCTTCCTACCTTCCCTCCTTCCTTCCTTCAGTCCTTCCTTCCTTTCTTCCTTCCTTCCTTCCTTCAGTCCTTCCTTCCTTCCTTTCTTGCCTCCTTCAGTCCTTCCTTCCTTCAGTCCTTCCTTCCTTCCTTCGCTCCTTCCTTCCGCCCTTCCTACCTTCCTTCCTACCTTCCTTCCTTTCTTCCTTCCTTCATTCCTTCCTTCCCTCCTTCCTTCCTTCCTTCTTTCAGTCCTTCCTCCTTCAGTCCTTCCTTCCTTCCTTCATTCACTCCTCCCTTCCTTCCTTCTGTCCTTCCTTCCTTCCTTCCTTCAGTCCTTCCTTCAGTCCTTCCTTCCTTCCTTCAGTCCTTCCTTCCTTCCTTCCTTCAGTCCTTCCTTCCTTCAGACCTTCCTTTCTTCCTTCCCTCAGTCCTTCCTTCCTTCAGACCTTCCTTCCTTCAGTCCTTCCTTCCTTCCTACCTTCCCCTGCCTTCAACTTCCTTCATTCCTTTATTCCCTCCTTTCTCCGCCACCCTATATTCGTTCCCTATTTCCCTCCTCAGCTCCTTCCTCCCTTGATCCTTTTCTCTGACCTTCCTTCCTTGCTGTCACTCTTCTCTCCATATGTCCGTCCTTCCTTAGTCCCTTCCTTCCTCCTTCCTTCTGTCATTTATTACACCCTTTCCCTTCTTCCATTGTCTTTTATTCCTCCCTTCCTATTGTGAGAGGGATGGGGGCTTGTGAAATTCTTTCAACAGAGGATGTTTTATTTCCAGTTAATGCCTCAGGAAGTCCCCAGACCTCACGGCAGAAGGTCAGTGATCTCCTTTGTCACTGTGATGAAAGCTTGCTAGAGTTCTTCTTCAATCAGCTCTTAACATTCAGAAGGGATATTCGACGTAAGTTATGCTGCTGTATTGTAATTGTTGTTATTAATAATAAGTGGTTCTACTCACACCATAAGCCCACGTATGCAGTTCACCGATAAGTCCACGTACACACTGACCTACACTGGCTTGCGATCTGGTAAACCTCCGTTTTCAAATTCCCAACCTTCAAATCTCTCCATCGCCTCACCCCTCCCTAACTTTGTAGCCTCCTCCAGCCTTACAATCCTCCGATATCTCTGTGCTCCTCCAAATCTGATCTCTTGCACATTCCCGATATTCATCACACCACCCTTGGTAGCATTGCTTTCAGCTGCCTAGGCCTTCAGATCTTGAATTCGCTCCCGAAACATCTCCGCTTGTCTAATGTTCTGAAGCATGGCCAAGATGTTTTCCCCTCAACCGACATTGCTGCCTGTAGGATCTTGTTGTGGGCACTTTGGCTGCCTCGCTCGCCAGATTATAACAGGACTACCTTAACGAAGTACTTCATTGGCTGCACAGCACTTGGGGACTCCCTGATGTCATGAAAGGCACTATAGAAATGGGACTCCTGTTTTATAGTGTACACTTCCTGAAATGTCTGCCTCAGATTTCAAGCCTTTTCTTATTAGCTGTGCACTTTGTGAATTGTAGCTTTTGAATTGCTGCTCCTCACAGCTCTTGTATTTCCAGGGATTGCTGCCAGCAGTGAAAGGGACTACCAAAAGACTCACCGGCAGAACCTCGACCACCTCCTCGACCAGTCAGACGATAGAGATCTGCAAGCCTTTGAGCAGATGATATCGAGCTACATCTCAGTGTCGCAGGGTAGGTCACGTTTGCTGTTGCTTACCATCTCTCACAGTTCCTGAATGCCGACAGATTAAGTGCAATCAGAAAAATCATGAAAATACTGGGGGTTGAATGAAACTTGGGTCCAGCCCATCACGGATGTAAGATGCTTGGACTCCCAGGAGATATCGGGTATTGTATGTAACAAAATATCCTGCATTTACATAGCATTTATGGTAGTAACGTTTCATAAGCTCGAGCGGTATCAAACAGAAAATGAACAGCGAGACATATAAGAAGACATGAGGACAGGTGATTGAAACTTGGTCAAAGAGGTTGGTTTTAAAGAATTTCTTAAAAGAGGCGAAAGAGGAAGAGCGGAGCAAACGTTAAGCAGGAAAATGCCAATGTTTAAGTTCAAAGCGGCTGTAGCCAACGTCGCAAATGGTGGAGGGAAGGAAGTGGGAGATAGACCTGATGCCAGACTTGGAGGAGTGCGGACATATAAGAGGTTTTTGGATCCTGTGCTCGCTCATCCACAGTGGATTTCTGTGTCTTGAACTGCCGACCACCTAACCTCTTGAATTCCCTCCCTACCTCTCTCTGCATCTCTACCGCTCTCTTATACTTTAAGACCCTATTTGAACCGCTACCTCTTTGACCAATCTTTCGCTCATTGTCCTAATGTACCCTTGTGTGGTGCGCTGTCAGTTTTTGTTAGCATTGAGAAGTTTTACTACCTGTAAGGCGCTATATGAATGCAAATTCTTGTATAGCACTCCTGTTTAATTCCCAAGTGCTATCGTATATTTTACAGCAACAACAGCCAGCGGGAAAGAGAATACTCTGCAAATGATCAACTCTGTTCTGGATAAGCTCAATTCCACGAGTCTGGGAGTCCTGTTGCAACACGTTTTAATATTCCGAGCACAAAGTGCCTGTAAGAAAGACTTTACGTTTGTTGGTTAAAAAAGTGCTTAAAGCTATTTCCAGTTTAATGTGGGCAATGTTTGGACATCCACTTTCAACAAAGAGACACTGATCTGAGTTTTTTCTTTAAATGGGAGAGACTAGGAATTATGGAGGAGCAGAGAGACTTACAGGTCCAAGTACAGAAAAGACTAAAAGCTAGTTGGCAGGTAAAAGGTTAGGGGAATGTGATGGCCTCTGAAAGAGTGCAAAGGAGATTTGTCAGAATGATATCAGGAATCCAGAACTTCAGTTATGTGGAGATAATGGAAAAGCTGGGGTTGTTCTCCGTCGAGCAATAATCATTAAATGGTGAATTAATAGAGGTCTTCAACTCCATGAAAGGTTTGCACCTTGTATGTAAGGAAAAACTGTTCCCAGTAACAGAAGGGTTGGTAAACAGAGGACACAGATTTAAGGTCATTGGTAAAACGACATGAGACAATATTAGGATTTTTTGTTACGCAGCGAGCATTTATGATTTGGAATGCACTGCCTGAAAGATTGGTGGAAGCAGATTAGAAACATAGAAAATAGGTGCAGCAGTAGGCCATTCGGCCCTTCGAGCATGCACCACCATTCAATAAGTTCTGGTTGATGATTCCCTCAGTACCCCTTTCCTGCTTTCTCTCCGTACCCCTTGATCACTGTAGCCGTAAGGACCATATCTAACTCCCTCTAGAATATATCCAATGAACTGGCATCAGCAACTCTCAACTCTCTGCGGTAGGAAATTCCACAGGTTAACAACTCTCTGAATGAAGAAGTTTCTCCTCATCTCAGTCCTAAATGGTTTACCCCTTATCCCTGTGACCCCTGGTTCTGGACTTCCCCAACATCGGGAACATTCTTCCTGCATCTAACCTGTCCCGTCCTGTCAGAATTTTAAACGTTTCTATCAGATCCACTCTCATCCTTCTAAACTCCAGTGAATACAGGCCCAGTCGATCCAGTGTCTCCTCATTTGTCAGTCCTGCCATCCCGGGAATCAGTCTGGTGAACCTTTGCTGCACTCCCTCAATAGCAAGAACGTCATTCCTCAGATTCGGAGACCAAACCTTAACACAATATTTCAGGTGATGCCCTGTATAACTGCAGTAAGACCTCCCTGCTCCTATACTCAAATCCCCTAGCTATGAAAGCCAACATACTATTTGCCTTCTTCACCGCCTGCTGTACCTGCATGCCAACTTTCAATGACTGATGTACCATGACACCAAGGTCTCTCTGCACCTCCGCTTTTCCTAATCTGCCGCCATCGAGATAATATTCCACCTTTGTGTTTTTGCCACCAAAGTGAATAACCTCATATTTATCCATTATACTGCATCTGCCATGCATTTTCTCACTCACCTAACCTGTCCAACTCACCAATATTAACTTTCAAAAAGGAATTGGCTAAATTCTTGAAGGGTAAACTTCCGGTTTATGGGTAAAGGCAGGGAAGTGGGACTGATTGGATATCTCTTTCAAAGAGCACGATGGGCCGAATGGCCTCTTTGTGTTCTGTGTGATTGCCTTATAATGGAATGTTGGCCTTTAACTCAAGGTGCGGGTGGTGGGGGACGGGGGTATTGTCGGACGGAGGCGGTGAGTCAGGCTGATATCCAATGGGCTGGAAGTCATGCCTCATTTGTATGAAGCTCTGGTTGGACCACATCTGGAGTAACTGTTCAGTTGTGCATGCAGCGAAGATTCACCGGAATATGATATTGTAGTTATCCCAGAGGTTCTTTAATGTTGTGCATTTGATCTGTTCCACAGGAGATTCTGTTCAGCTCCGTCCCTGATATCTTGCAGCTCCTGAGCAGAGATCATTCTCTGACTGACCAGGAACAGGATCATCCTTGTACTGAACAGCAAACATTAAAAAGACATGGTTGAATTTTCGTTTGCTTTTGCCTGTGATTATTGAGCCTTGAAACCAACACACAGGTACCGCTATGTAATGACTATGTTTCCTGGCCAGTGCAAAGGACCTGGATTGATGATCCAGGGGATGTGGGTCAGAGTTCGTGATCCACCGGGAAAATTTGAATCAGTTTCTTCAACCCTCAGTAAGAACCAGCATGGCACCCCGACCAGCAAGGAAACACCACCACAGGTCATGGGTATAAGAGGAGGAGGAGCCACCAAGATACAGTTCCAAGAAGGCGATGGCTTCGAGGAGGGCGACTTGGTGTCGTCACCAAAACCGAGGTCTCCGATTGGAGCTTGGGCAGGAAATTCGGCAGGGCCCAGGTACACCAGGAGTGTGGCGAATATCGGGGCGGAGGAATGGCGAGAGATCATGACAGAGGTGCAGCGAAGGACCAGCGCAGAGGAGCGGAGATAGATCACAGCCCAGGCATGGCGATGGTTCGGGGTCCAGAGAAGGCGAGGGCAGCATGGATCAGACCAGACTGCGGTCTACGGACAACATGAATATGTGGGCCCACTAGTCGTCCTGGTTAACCCTTGCCACTGGATCAAGACCGAGCTCTGTCAAGCCCATGTGGTAGCTGGTGTGCAACAGACACCACACGTAAAAATAATCCACGCACAGGCATCTTCCACCCTTCAACATGTAGTTCAGGATCTGGAATATTAGGTCCCTCATTGAAACACCTGTGAACTCATCCCCTTTTGGTGCGGAAGCAAGTCATCCTCGATACGAGGGAACGCCTAACATTAATGTTATACTAATACTTATAAGCACTTCAGTGCAATTAACTGCATATAAAACTGTGAGGCCAACCCTGCTCCATCAGCTCCCAGTTTGTAAATACTTAAGGGTGCTCTGCAGTCTGAGCCCATGGGGGGTTGATATTGCAATGGTAGAGGATCATTTAACTGACAACACAAGGAGAGTTTTAGGGGAGCATTACACTCTGACCTCGGAAGGGTTTGATTGGTCAGTGTTAGGGGAGCGTTACACTCTGACCATGAGAGGGTTTGATTGGTCAGTGTTCGGGGAGCATAACACTCAGACTCAGGGAGAGTTTGATTGGTCAGTATTAAGGGAGCTTCACACTCTGACCCCGGGAGGGCTTGATTGGTCAGTATTAGAGGAGCATTACACACTGACCCCGGGAGGGTTTGATGGGTCAGTGTTAATGGAGCTTCACACTCTGACCATGAGAGGGTTTGATTGGTCAATGTTAGGGGAGCGTTACACTCTGACCATGAGAGGGTTTGATTGATCAGTGTTCGGGGAGCATTACACTCTGACCCCGGGAGAGTTTGATTGGTCAGTATTAAGGGAGCTTCACACTCTGACCCCGGGAGGGTTTGATTGGTCAGTATTAGGGGAGCTTCACACTCTGACCCCGGGAGGGTTTGATTGGTCAGTGTTAGGGGAGCATTACACTCTGACCCCGGGAGGGTTTGATTGGTCAGTGTGAGGGGAGCTTCACACTCTGACCCCGGAAGGTTTTGATTGGTCAGTGTTAAGGGAGCTTCACACTCTGACCCCAGGAAGGTTTGATTGGTCAGTGTTAGGGGAGCATTACACTCTGACCCCGGGAGGGTTTGATTGGTCAGTGTTAGGGGAGCTTCGCACTATGCCCCCAGGAGGGTTTCATTGGTCAGTATTAGAGGAGCATTACACTCTGACCCGCGAGGGTTTGATTGGTCAGTGTTAGGGGAGCTTCACACTCTGACCCCGGGAGAGTTTGATTGGTCAGTGTTAATGGAGCATTGCACTCTGACCCCGGGAGGGTTTGATTGGTCAGTGTTTGGGGAGCTTCACACTGTGCCCCCGGGAGGGTTTCATTGGTCAGTATTAGAGGAGCATTACACTCTGACCCCGGGAGGGCTTGTTTGGTCAGTGTTAGGGGAGCTTCACACTCTGACCCTGGGAGGGTTTGATTGGTCAGTGTTAAGGGAGCTTCACACTCTGATCCCGGGAGAGTTTGATTGGGCAGTGTTAGGGGAGTATTACACTGTGACTCCGGGAGGGTTTGACACGTTAGTGTTAGGGAAGGTTCATTACACTATGACCCCGGGAGGGTTTGATAGGTCAGTGTTAGGGAAGGTTCACACTCTGACACCGGGAGGGTTTGATTGGTCAGTGTTAGGGGAGGTTTACACACTGACCCCAGGAGGGTTTGATTGGTTCAGTGTTAGGTGAGCTTTACACTCTGACCCCGGGAGGGTTTGATTGGTCAGTGTTAGGGGAGCTTCACACTCTGACCCTGGGAGGGTTTGGTTGTTCAGTGTTAGGGGAGCATTACACTATGATCCCGGGAGGGTTTGATTGGTCAGTGTTAGGGGATGATTACACACTGACCCCAGGGGTGTTTGATTGGTCAGTGTTAGGTGAGCATTACACTCTGACCCCGGGAGGGTTTGATTGGTCAGTGTTAGTTGAGCATTACACTCTGACCCCGGGAGGGTTTGATTGGTCAGTGTTAGGGGAGCTTCACACTCTGACCCCGGGAGGGTTTGATTGGTCAGTGTTAGGTGAGCATTACACTCTGACCCCGGGAGGGTTTGATTGGTCAGTATTAGGGGAGCATTACACTCTGACCCCGGGAGGGTTTGGTTGGTCAGTGTTAGGGGAGCTTCGCACTGGGCCCCCGGGAGGGTTTCATTGGTCAGTATTCGAGGAGCATTACACTCTGACCCCGGGAGGGTTTGATTGGTCAGTGTTCGGGGAGCATTACATTCTGACCCCGGGAGAGTTTGATTGGTCAGTATTAAGGGAGCTTCACACTCTGACCCCGGGAGGGTTTGATTGGTCAGTATTAGGGGAGCTTCACACTCTGACCCCGGGAGGGTTTGATTGGTCAGTGTTAGGGGAGCTTTACACTCTGACCCCGGGAGGGTTTGATTGGTCAGTGTGAGGGGAGCTTCACACTCTGACCCCGGAAGGTTTTGATTGGTCAGTGTTAAGGGAGCTTCACACTCTGACCCCAGGAAGGTTTGATTGGTCAGTGTTAGGGGAGCATTACACTCTGACCCCGGGAGGGTTTGATTGGTCAGTGTTAGGGGAGCTTCGCAATATGCCCCCAGGAGGGTTTCATTGGTCAGTATTAGAGGAGCATTACACTCTGACCCGCGAGGGTTTGATTGGTCAGTGTTAGGGGAGCTTCACACTCTGACCCCGGGAGAGTTTGATTGGTCAGTGTTAATGGAGCATTGCACTCTGAACCCGGGAGGGTTTGATTGGTCAGTGTTAGGGGAGCTTCACACTGTGCCCCCGGGAGGGTTTCATTGGTCAGTATTAGAGGAGCATTACACTCTGACCCCGGGAGGGTTTGTTTGGTCAGTGTTAGGGGAGCTTCACACTCTGACCCTGGGAGGGTTTGATTGGTCAGTGTTAAGGGAGCTTCACACTCTGATCCCGGGAGAGTTTGATTGGGCAGTGTTAGGGGAGTATTACACTGTGACTCCGGGAGGGTTTGACACGTTAGTGTTAGGGAAGGTTCATTACACTATGACCCCGGGAGGGTTTGATAGGTCAGTGTTAGGGAAGGTTCACACTCTGACACCGGGAGGGTTTGATTGGTCAGTGTTAGGGGAGGTTTACACACTGACCCCAGGAGGGTTTGATTGGTTCAGTGTTAGGTGAGCTTTACACTCTGACCCCGGGAGGGTTTGATTGGTCAGTGTTAGGGGAGCTTCACACTCTGACCCTGGGAGGGTTTGGTTGTTCAGTGTTGGGGGAGCATTACACTATGATCCCGGGAGGGTTTGATTGGTCAGTGTTAGGGGATGATTACACACTGACCCCAGGGGTGTTTGATTGGTCAGTGTTAGGTGAGCATTACACTCTGACCCCGGGAGGGTTTGATTGGTCAGTGTTAGTTGAGCATTACACTCTGACCCCGGGAGGGTTTGATTGGTCAGTGTTAGGGGAGCTTCACACTCTGACCCCGGGAGGGTTTGATTGGTCAGTGTTAGGTGAGCATTACACTCTGACCCCGGGAGGGTTTGATTGGTCAGTATTAGGGGAGCATTACACTCTGACCCCGGGAGGGTTTGGTTGGTCAGTGTTAGGGGAGCTTCGCACTGTGCCCCCGGGAGGGTTTCATTGGTCAGTATTCGAGGAGCATTACACTCTGACCCCGGGAGGGTTTGATTGGTCAGTGTTAATGGAGCTTCACATTCTGACCCCGGGAGGGTTTGATTTTCAGTGTTATGGGAGCATTACACTCTGACCCATGGACGGTTTGATTGGTCAGTGTTAGGGGAGCTTCACACTCTGACCCCGGGAGGGTTTGATTGGTCAGTGTTAGGGGAGCTTCACACTCTGACCCCGGGAGGGTTTGATTGGTCAGTGTTAGGTGAGCATTACACTCTGACCCCGGGAGGGTTTGATTGGTCAGTATTCGGGGAGCATTACACTCTTACCCCGGGAGGGTTTGGTTGGTCAGTGTTAGGGGAGCTTTGCACTGTGCCCCCGGGAGGGTTTCATTGGTCAGTATTCGAGGAGCATTACACTCTGACCCCGGGAGGATTTGATTGGTCAGTGTTAATGGAGCTTCACATTCTGACCCCGGGAGGGTTTGATTTTCAGTGTTAGGCGAGAATTACACTCTGACCCATGGACGGTTTGATTGGTCAGTGTTAGGGGAGCTTCACACTCTGACCCCGGGAGGGTTTGATTGGTCAGTGTTAGGGACGAATTACACTCTGATCCCGGGAGGGTTTGATTGGTCAGTGTTGGTGGAGCTTCACACTCTGACCCCGGGATGGTGTGATTGGTCAGTGTTAAGGGAGCTTCATTCTCTGATCCCGAGAGGTTTTGATTGGGCAGTGTTGAGGGAGCTTCACACTCTGACACCGGGAGGGTTTGAATGTTCAGGGTTGAGGGAGCTTCATGCTCTGATCCCGGGAGGGTTTGATTGGTCAGTATTAGGGGAGCTTCACACTCTTACCCCGGTTGAGGGTTTGATTAATCAGTGTTAGGGGAGCATTACAATCTGACTCCGGGAGGGTTTGATTGGGCAGTGTTGAGGGAGCTTCACTCTCTGATCCCGAGAGGGTTTGATTGGGCAGTGTTGAGGGAGCTTCACACTCTGACTCCGGGACAGTTTGATTGGTCAGGGTTGAGGGAGCTTCATGCTCTGATCCCCGGAGGGTTTGATTGGTCAGTGTTAGGGGATGATTACACACTGACCCCAGGGCTGTTTGATTGGTCAGTGTTAGGTGAGCATTACACTCTGACCCCGGGAGGGTTTGATTGGTCAGTGTTAGTTGAGCATTACACTCTGACCCCGGGAGGGTTTGATTGGTCAGTGTTAGGGGAGCTTCACACTCTGACCCCGGGAGGGTTTGATTGGTCAGTGTTAGGTGAGCATTACACTCTGACCCCGGGAGGGTTTGATTGGTCAGTATTAGGGGAGCATTACACTCTGACCCCGGGAGGGTTTGGTTGGTCAGTGTTAGGGGAGCTTCGCACTGTGCCCCCGGGAGGGTTTCATTGGTCAGTATTCGAGGAGCATTACACTCTGACCCCGGGAGGGTTTGATTGGTCAGTGTTAATGGAGCTTCACATTCTGACCCCGGGAGGGTTTGATTTTCAGTGTTAGGGGAGCATTACACTCTGACCCATGGACGGTTTGATTGGTCAGTGTTAGGGGAGCTTCACACTCTGACCCCGGGAGGGTTTGATTGGTCAGTGTTAGGGGAGCTTCACACTCTGACCCCGGGAGGGTTTGATTGGTCAGTGTTAGGTGAGCATTACACTCTGACCCCGGGAGGGTTTGATTGGTCAGTATTCGGGGAGCATTACACTCTTACCCCGGGAGGGTTTGGTTGGTCAGTGTTAGGGGAGCTTTGCACTGTGCCCCCGGGAGGGTTTCATTGGTCAGTATTCGAGGAGCATTACACTCTGACCCCGGGAGGATTTGATTGGTCAGTGTTAATGGAGCTTCACATTCTGACCCCGGGAGGGTTTGATTTTCAGTGTTAGGCGAGAATTACACTCTGACCCATGGACGGTTTGATTGGTCAGTGTTAGGGGAGCTTCACACTCTGACCCCGGGAGGGTTTGATTGGTCAGTGTTAGGGACGAATTACACTCTGATCCCGGGAGGGTTTGATTGGTCAGTGTTGGTGGAGCTTCACACTCTGACCCCGGGATGGTGTGATTGGTCAGTGTTAAGGGAGCTTCACTCTCTGATCCCGAGAGGTTTTGATTGGGCAGTGTTGAGGGAGCTTCACACTCTGACACCGGGAGGGTTTGAATGTTCAGGGTTGAGGGAGCTTCATGCTCTGATCCCGGGAGGGTTTGATTGGTCAGTATTAGGGGAGCTTCACACTCTTACCCCGGTTGAGGGTTTGATTAATCAGTGTTAGGGGAGCATTACAATCTGACTCCGGGAGGGTTTGATTGGGCAGTGTTGAGGGAGCTTCACTCTCTGATCCCGAGAGGGTTTGATTGGGCAGTGTTGAGGGAGCTTCACACTCTGACTCCGGGACAGTTTGATTGGTCAGGGTTGAGGGAGCTTCATGCTCTGATCCCCGGAGGGTTTGATTGGTCAGGATTGAGGGAGCTTCATGCTCTGATCCCGGGAGGGTTTGATTGGTCAGTATTAGGGGAGCTTCACACTCTTACCCCGGTCGAGGGTTTGATTGATCAGTGTTAGGGGAGCATTACAATCTGACTCCGGGAGGGTTTGATTGGTCAGTGTTCGGGGAGCTTCACACTGTGACCCCGGGAGGGTTTGGTTGTTCAGTATTAAGGGAGCTTCACACTCTGACACCAGGAGGGTTTGATATGTCAGTGTTAGGGGAGCTTCACACTCTGACCCCTGGAGGATTTGATTGGTAAATGTTAGGGAAGCTTCACACTCTGACCCCGGGAGGTTTTGATTGGTCAGTGTTAGGGGAGCTTCACCCTCTGACCCCGGGAGGGTTTGATAAGGTCAGTGTTGGGGGAGCTTCACACTCTCACCCCTGGAGGACTTGATTGGTCAGTGTTAGGGGAGCATCATACTCTTACCCCGGTCGAGGGTTTGATTGGTCATTGTTAGGGGAGCATTACACTCTGACCCCGGGAGGGTTTGGTTGGTCAGTGTTAGGGGAGCTTCGCACTGTGCCCCCGGGAGGGTTTCATTGGTCAGTATTCGAGGAGCATTACACTCTGACCCCGGGAGGATTTGATTGGTCAGTGTTAATGGAGCTTCACATTCTGACCCCGGGAGGGTTTGATTTTCAGTGTTATGCGAGCATTACACTCTGACCCATGGACGGTTTGATTGGTCAGTGTTAGGGGAGCTTCACACTCTGACCCTGGGAGGGTTTGATTGGTCAGTGTTAGGGGAGAATTACACTCTGACCCCGGGAGGGTTTGATTGGTCAGTGTTCGGGGAGCTTCACACTCTGACCCTGGGATGGTATGATTGGTCAGTGTGAAGGGAGCTTCACTCTCTGATCCCGAGAGGGTTTGATTGGGCAGTGTTGAGGGAGCTTCACACTCTGACTCCGGGACGGTTTGATTGGTCAGGGTTGAGGGAGCTTCATGCTCTGATCCCGGGAGGGTTTGATTGGTCAGTGTTAGGGGAGCTTCACACTCTGACCCCGGGAGGGTTTGATTGGTCAGTACTGGGGGAGCATTACACTCTGACCCCGGGAGGGTTTGGTTGGTCAGTGTTAGGGGAGCTTTGCACTGTGCCCCCGGGAGGGTTTCATTGGTCAGTATTCGAGGAGCATTACACTCTGACCCCGGGAGGATTTGATTGGTCAGTGTTAATGGAGCTTCACATTCTGACCCCGGGAGGGTTTGATTTTCAGTGCTAGGCGAGCATTACACTCTGACCCATGGACGGTTTGATTGGTCAGTGTTAGGGGAGCTTCACACTCTGACCCCGGGAGGGTTTGATTGATCAGTGTTAGCGGAGAATTACACTCTGACCCCGGGAGGGTTTGATTGGTCAGTGTTCGGGGAGCTTCACACTCTGACCCTGGGATGGTATGATTGGTCAGTGTTAAGGGAGCTTCACTCTCTGATCCCGAGAGGTTTTGATTGGGCAGTGTTGAGGGAGCTTCACACTCTGACTCCGGGACGGTTTGATTGGTCAGGATTGAGGGAGCTTCATGCTCTGATCCCGGGAGGATTTGATTGGTCAGTATTAGGGGAGCTTCACACTCTTACCCCGGTCGAGGGTTTGATTGATCAGTGTTCAGGGAGCATTACAATCTGACTCCTGGAGGATTTGATTGGTCAGTGTTAGGGGAGCATCATACTCATTCACCGGTCTAGGGTTTGATTGGTCATTGTTAGGGGAGCATTACACTCTGACCCCGGGAGGGTTTGGTCGGTCAGTGTCAGGGGAGCTTCGCACTGTGCCCCTGGGAGGGTTTCAATGGTCAGTATTCGAGGAGCATTACACTATGATCCCGGGAGGGTTTGATTGGTCAGTGTTAGGGGATGATTACACACTGACCCCAGTGGGGTTTGATTGGTCAGTGGTAGGTGAGCATTACACTCTGACCCCGGGAGGGTTTGATTGGTCAGTGTTAGTTGAGCATTACACTCTGACCCCGGGAGGGTTTGATTGGTCAGTATTAGAGGAGCATTACACTCTGACCCGCGAGGGTTTGATTGGTCAGTGTTAGGGGAGCTTCACACTCTGACCCCGGGAGAGTTTGATTGGTCAGTGTTAATGGAGCATTGCACTCTGAACCCGGGAGGGTTTGATTGGTCAGTGTTAGGGGAGCTTCACACTGTGCCCCCGGGAGGGTTTCATTGGTCAGTATTAGAGGAGCATTGCACTCTGACCCCGGGAGGGTTTGTTTGGTCAGTGTTAGGGGAGCTTCACACTCTGACCCTGGGAGGGTTTGATTGGTCAGTGTTAAGGGAGCTTCACACTCTGATCCCGGGAGAGTTTGATTGGGCAGTGTTAGGGGAGCATTACACTGTGACTCCGGGAGGGTTTGACACGTTAGTGTTAGGGAAGGTTCATTACACTATGACCCCGGGAGAGTTTGATAGGTCAGTGTTAGGGAAGGTTCACACACTGACCCCAGGAGGGTTTGATTGGTTCAGTGCTAGGTGAGCTTTACACTCTGACCCCGGGAGGGTTTGATTGGTCAGTGTTAGGGGAGCTTCACACTCTGACCCTGGGAGGGTTTGGTTGTTCAGTGTTAGGGGAGCATTACACTATGACCCCGGGAGGGTTTGATTCGTCAGTGTTAGGTGAGCATTACACTCTGACCCCGGGAGGGTTTGATTGGTCAGTATTAGGGGAGCATTACACTCTGACCCCGGGAGGGTTTGGTTGGTCAGTGTTAGGGGAGCTTCGCCCTGTGCCCCCGGGAGGGTTTCATTGGTCAGTATTCGAGGAGCATTACACTCTGACCCCGGGAGGGTTTGATTGGTCAGTGTTAATGGAGCTTCACATTCTGACCCCGGGAGGGTTTGATTTTCAGTGTTAGGGGAGCATTACACTCTGACCCATGGACGGTTTGATTGGTCAGTGTTAGGGGAGCTTCACACTCTGACCCCGGGAGGGTTTGATTGGTCAGTGTTAGGGGAGCTTCACACTCTGACCCCGGGAGGGTTTGATTGGTCAGTGTTAGGTGAGCATTACACTCTGACCCCGGGAGGGTTTGATTGGTCAGTATTCGGGGAGTATTACACTCTTACCCCGGGAGGGTTTGGTTGGTCAGTGTTAGGGGAGCTTTGCACTGTGCCCCCGGGAGGGTTTCATTGGTCAGTATTCGAGGAGCATTACACTTTGACCCCGGGAGGATTTGATTGGTCAGTGTTAATGGAGCTTCACATTCTGACCCCGGGAGGGTTTGATTTTCAGTGTTAGGCGAGCATTACACTCTGACCCATGGACGGTTTGATTGGTCAGTGTTAGGGGAGCTTCACACTCTGACCCCGGGAGGGTTTGATTGGTCAGTGTTAGGGACGAATTACACTCTGATCCCGGGAGGGTTTGATTGGTCAGTGTTGGTGGAGCTTCACACTCTGACCCCGGGATGGTGTGATTGGTCAGTGTTAAGGGAGCTTCACTCTCTGATCCCGAGAGGTTTTGATTGGGCAGTGTTGAGGGAGCTTCACACTCTGACACCGGGAGGGTTTGAATGTTCAGGGTTGAGGGAGCTTCATGCTCTGATCCCGGGAGGGTTTGATTGGTCAGTATTAGGGGAGCTTCACACTCTTACCCCGGTCGAGGGTTTGATTAATCAGTGTTAGGGGAGCATTACAATCTGACTCCGGGAGGGTTTGATTGGGCAGTGTTGAGGGAGCTTCACTCTCTGATCCCGAGACGGTTTGATTGGGCAGTGTTGAGGGAGCTTCACACTCTGACTCCGGGACAGTTTGATTGGTCAGGGTTGAGGGAGCTTCATGCTCTGATCCCCGGAGGGTTTGATTGGTCAGGATTGAGGGAGCTTCATGCTCTGATCCCGGGAGGGTTTGATTGGTCAGTATTAGGGGAGCTTCACACTCTTACCCCGGTCGAGGGTTTGATTGATCAGTGTTAGGGGAGCATTACAATCTGACTCCGGGAGGGTTTGATTGGTCAGTGTTCGGGGAGCTTCACACTGTGACCCCGGGAGGGTTTGGTTGTTCAGTATTAAGGGAGCTTCACACTCTGACACCAGGAGGGTTTGATATGTCAGTGTTAGGGGAGCTTCACACTCTGACCCCTGGAGGATTTGATTGGTAAATGTTAGGGAAGCTTCACACTCTGACCCCGGGAGGTTTTGATTGGTCAGTGTTAGGGGAGCTTCACCCTCTGACCCCGGGAGGGTTTGATAAGGTCAGTGTTGGGGGAGCTTCACACTCTCACCCCTGGAGGACTTGATTGGTCAGTGTTAGGGGAGCATCATACTCTTACCCCGGTCGAGGGTTTGATTGGTCATTGTTAGGGGAGCATTACACTCTGACCCCGGGAGGGTTTGGTTGGTCAGTGTTAGGGGAGCTTCGCACTGTGCCCCCGGGAGGGTTTCATTGGTCAGTATTCGAGGAGCATTACACTCTGACCCCGGGAGGATTTGATTGGTCAGTGTTAATGGAGCTTCACATTCTGACCCCGGGAGGGTTTGATTTTCAGTGTTATGCGAGCATTACACTCTGACCCATGGACGGTTTGATTGGTCAGTGTTAGGGGAGCTTCACACTCTGAGCCTGGGAGGGTTTGATTGGTCAGTGTTAGGGGAGAATTACACTCTGACCCCGGGAGGGTTTGATTGGTCAGTGTTCGGGGAGCTTCACATTCTGACCCTGGGATGGTATGATTGGTCAGTGTGAAGGGAGCTTCACTCTCTGATCCCGAGAGGGTTTGATTGGGCAGTGTTGAGGGAGCTTCACACTCTGACTCCGGGACGGTTTGATTGGTCAGGGTTGAGGGAGCTTCATGCTCTGATCCCGGGAGGGTTTGATTGGTCAGTGTTAGGGGAGCTTCACACTCTGACCCCGGGAGGGTTTGATTGGTCAGTACTGGGGGAGCATTACACTCTGACCCCGGGAGGGTTTGGTTGGTCAGTGTTAGGGGAGCTTTGCACTGTGCCCCCGGGAGGGTTTCATTGGTCAGTATTCGAGGAGTACTACACTCTGACCCCGGGAGGATTTGATTGGTCAGTGTTAATGGAGCTTCACATTCTGACCCCGGGAGGGTTTGATTTTCAGTGCTAGGCGAGCATTACACTCTGACCCATGGACGGTTTGATTGGTCAGTGTTAGGGGAGCTTCACACTCTGACCCCGGGAGGGTTTGATTGATCAGTGTTAGGGGAGAATTACACTCTGACCCCGGGAGGGTTTGATTGGTCAGTGTTCGGGGAGCTTCACACTCTGACCCAGGGATGGTATGATTGGTCAGTGTTAAGGGAGCTTCACTCTCTGATCCCGAGAGGTTTTGATTGGGCAGTGTTGAGGGAGCTTCACACTCTGACTCCGGGACGGTTTGATTGGTCAGGATTGAGGGAGCTTCATGCTCTGATCCCGGGAGGATTTGATTGGTCAGTATTAGGGGAGCTTCACACTCTTACCCCGGTCGAGGGTTTGATTGATCAGTGTTCGGGGAGCATTACAATCTGACTCCTGGAGGATTTGATTGGTCAGTGTTAGGGGAGCATCATACTCATTCACCGGTCTAGGGTTTGATTGGTCATTGTTAGGGGAGCATTACACTCTGACCCCGGGAGGGTTTGGTCGGTCAGTGTCAGGGGAGCTTCGCACTGTGCCCCTGGGAGGGTTTCAATGGTCAGTATTCGAGGAGCATTACACTATGATCCCGGGAGGGTTTGATTGGTCAGTGTTAGGGGATGATTACACACTGACCCCAGGGGGGTTTGATTGGTCAGTGGTAGGTGAGCATTACACTCTGACCCCGGGAGGGTTTGATTGGTCAGTGTTAGTTGAGCATTACACTCTGACCCCGGGAGGGTTTGATTGGTCAGTATTAGAGGAGCATTACACTCTGACCCGCGAGGGTTTGATTGGTCAGTGTTAGGGGAGCTTCACACTCTGACCCCGGGAGAGTTTGATTGGTCAGTGTTAATGGAGCATTGCACTCTGAACCCGGGAGGGTTTGATTGGTCAGTGTTAGGGGAGCTTCACACTGTGCCCAAGGGAGGGTTTCATTGGTCAGTATTAGAGGAGCATTACACTCTGACCCCGGGAGGGTTTGTTTGGTCAGTGTTAGGGGAGCTTCACACTCTGACCCTGGGAGGGTTTGATTGGTCAGTGTTAAGGGAGCTTCACACTCTGATCCCGGGAGAGTTTGATTGGGCAGTGTTAGGGGAGCATTACACTGTGACTCAGGGAGGGTTTGACACGTTAGTGTTAGGGAAGGTTCATTACACTATGACCCCGGGAGGGTTTGATAGGTCAGTGTTAGGGAAGGTTCACACTCTGACACCGGGAGGGTTTGATTGGTCAGTGTTAGGGGAGGTTTACACACTGACCCCAGGAGGGTTTGATTGGTTCAGTGTTAGGTGAGCTTTACACTCTGACCCCGGGAGGGTTTGATTGGTCAGTGTTAGGGGAGCTTCACACTCTGACCCTGGGAGGGTTTGGTTGTTCAGTGTTAGGGGAGCATTACACTATGATCCCGGGAGGGTTTGATTGGTCAGTGTTAGGGGATGATTACACACTGACCCCGGGAGGGTTTGGTTGGTCAGTGTTAGGGGAGCTTCGCACTGTGCCCCCGGGAGGGTTTCATTGGTCAGTATTCGAGGAGCATTACACTCTGACCCCGGGAGGGTTTGATTGGTCAGTGTTAATGGAGCTTCACATTCTGACCCCGGGAGGGTTTGATTTTCAGTGTTAGGGGAGCATTACACTCTGACCCATGGACGGTTTGATTGGTCAGTGTTAGGGGAGCTTCACACTCTGACCCCGGGAGGGTTTGATTGGTCAGTGTTAGGGGAGCTTCACACTCTGACCCCGGGAGGGTTTGATTGGTCAGTGTTAGGTGAGCATTACACTCTGACCCCGGGAGGGTTTGATTGGTCAGTATTCGGGGAGCATTACACTCTTACCCCGGGAGGGTTTGGTTGGTCAGTGTTAGGGGAGCTTTGCACTGTGCCCCCGGGAGGGTTTCATTGGTCAGTATTCGAGGAGCATTACACTCTGACCCCGGGAGGATTTGATTGGTCAGTGTTAATGGAGCTTCACATTCTGACCCCGGGAGGGTTTGATTTTCAGTGTTAGGCGAGCATTACACTCTGACCCATGGACGGTTTGATTGGTCAGTGTTAGGGGAGCTTCACACTCTGACCCCGGGAGGGTTTGATTGGTCAGTGTTAGGGACGAATTACACTCTGATCCCGGGAGGGTTTGATTGGTCAGTGTTGGTGGAGCTTCACACTCTGACCCCGGGATGGTGTGATTGGTCAGTGTTAAGGGAGCTTCACTCTCTGATCCCGAGAGGTTTTGATTGGGCAGTGTTGAGGGAGCTTCACACTCTGACACCGGGAGGGTTTGAATGTTCAGGGTTGAGGGAGCTTCATGCTCTGATCCCGGGAGGATTTGATTGGTCAGTATTAGGGGAGCTTCACACTCTTACCCCGGTCGAGGGTTTGATTGATCAGTGTTAGGGGAGCATTACAATCTGACTCCGGGAGGGTTTGATTGGTCAGTGTTCGGGGAGCTTCACACTGTGACCCCGGGAGGGTTTGGTTGTTCAGTATTAAGGGAGCTTCACACTCTGACACCAGGAGGGTTTGATATGTCAGTGTTAGGGGAGCTTCACACTCTGACCCCTGGAGGATTTGATTGGTAAATGTTAGGGAAGCTTCACACTCTGACCCCGGGAGGTTTTGATTGGTCAGTGTTAGGGGAGCTTCACCCTCTGACCCCGGGAGGGTTTGATAAGGTCAGTGTTGGGGGAGCTTCACACTCTCACCCCTGGAGGACTTGATTGGTCAGTGTTAGGGGAGCATCATACTCTTACCCCGGTCGAGGGTTTGATTGGTCATTGTTAGGGGAGCATTACACTCTGACCCCGGGAGGGTTTGGTTGGTCAGTGTTAGGGGAGCTTCGCACTGTGCCCCCGGGAGGGTTTCATTGGTCAGTATTCGAGGAGCATTACACTCTGACCCCGGGAGGATTTGATTGGTCAGTGTTAATGGAGCTTCACATTCTGACCCCGGGAGGGTTTGATTTTCAGTGTTATGCGAGCATTACACTCTGACCCATGGACGGTTTGATTGGTCAGTGTTAGGGGAGCTTCACACTCTGACCCTGGGAGGGTTTGATTGGTCAGTGTTAGGGGAGAATTACACTCTGACCCCGGGAGGGTTTGATTGGTCAGTGTTCGGGGAGCTTCACACTCTGACCCTGGGATGGTATGATTGGTCAGTGTGAAGGGAGCTTCACTCTCTGATCCCGAGAGGGTTTGATTGGGCAGTGTTGAGGGAGCTTCACACTCTGACTCCGGGACGGTTTGATTGGTCAGGGTTGAGGGAGCTTCATGCTCTGATCCCGGGAGGGTTTGATTGGTCAGTGTTAGGGGAGCTTCACACTCTGACCCCGGGAGGGTTTGATTGGTTAGTACTGGGGGAGCATTACACTCTGACCCCGGGAGGGTTTGGTTGGTCAGTGTTAGGGGAGCTTTGCACTGTGCCCCCGGGAGGGTTTCATTGGTCAGTATTCGAGGAGCATTACACTCTGACCCCGGGAGGATTTGATTGGTCAGTGTTAATGGAGCTTCACATTCTGACCCCGGGAGGGTTTGATTTTCAGTGCTAGGCGAGCATTACACTCTGACCCATGGACGGTTTGATTGGTCAGTGTTAGGGGAGCTTCACACTCTGACCCCGGGAGGGTTTGATTGATCAGTGTTAGGGGAGAATTACACTCTGACCCCGGGAGGGTTTGATTGGTCAGTGTTCGGGGAGCTTCACACTCTGACCCTGGGATGGTATGATTGGTCAGTGTTAAGGGAGCTTCACTCTCTGATCCCGAGAGGTTTTGATTGGGCAGTGTTGAGGGAGCTTCACACTCTGACTCCGGGACGGTTTGATTGGTCAGGATTGAGGGAGCTTCATGCTCTGATCCCGGGAGGATTTGATTGGTCAGTATTAGCGGAGCTTCACACTCTTACCCCGGTCGAGGGTTTGATTGATCAGTGTTCGGGGAGCATTACAATCTGACTCCTGGAGGATTTGATTGGTCAGTGTTAGGGGAGCATCATACTCATTCACCGGTCGAGGGTTTGATTGGTCATTGTTAGGGGAGCATTACACTCTGACCCCGGGAGGGTTTGGTCGGTCAGTGTCAGGGGAGCTTCGCACTGTGCCCCTGGGAGGGTTTCAATGGTCAGTATTCGAGGAGCATTACACTATGATCCCGGGAGGGTTTGATTGGTCAGTGTTAGGGGATGATTACACACTGACCCCAGGGGGGTTTGATTGGTCAGTGGTAGGTGAGCATTACACTCTGACCCCGGGAGGGTTTGATTGGTCAGTGTTAGTTGAGCATTACACTCTGACCCCGGGAGGGTTTGATTGGTCAGTATTAGGGGAGCATTACACTCTGACCCCGGGAGGGTTTGGTTGGTCAGTGTTAGGTGAGCTTCGCACTCTGCCCCCGGGAGGGTTTCATTGGTCAGTATTCGAGGAGCATTAAACTCTGACCCCGGGAGGGTTTGATTGGTCAGTGTTAATATAGCTTCACATTCTGACCCCGGGAGGGTTTGATTTTCAGTGTTAGGGGAGCATTACACTCTGACCCATGGACGGTTTGATTGGTCAGTGTTAGGGGAGCTTCACACTCTGACCCCGGGAGGGTTTGATTGGTCAGTGTTCGGGGAGCTTCACACTCTGACCCCGGGAGGGTTTGATTGGTCGGTGTTAGGTGAGCATTACACTCTGACCCCGGGAGGGTTTGATTGGTCAGTATTAGGGGAGCATTACACTCTGACCCCGGGAGGGCTTGGTTGGTCGGTGTTAGGGGAGCTTCGCACTGTGCCCCCGGGAGGGTTTCATTGGTCAGTATTCGAGGAGCATTACACTGTGACCCCGGGAGGATTTGATTGGTCAGTGTTAATGGAGCTTCACATTCTGACCCCGGGAGGGTTTGATTTTCAGTGTTAGGGGAGCATTACACTCTGACCCATGGACGGTTTGATTGGTCAGTGTTAGGGGAGCTTCACACTCTGACCCCGGGAGGGTTTGATTGGTCAGTCTTAGGGGAAAATTACACTCTGACCCGGGATGGTGTGATTGGTCAGTGTTCGGGGAGCTTCACACTCAGACCCGGAATGGTGTGATTGGTCAGTGTTAAGGGAGCTTCACACTCTGACACCGGGAGGGTTTGATTGTTCAGTGTCAAGGGAGCTTCACACTCTGACTCCGGGAGGGTTTGATTGGTCAGGGTTGAGGGAGCTTCATGCTCTGATCACGGGAGGGTTTGATTGGTCAGTATTAGGGGAGCTTTACACTCTGACCCCGGGAGGGTTTGATTGGTCAGTGTTAATGGAGCTTAACATTCTGACCCCTGCAGGGTTTGATTTTCAGTGTCAGGGGAGCATTGCACTCTGACCCATGGACGGTTAGATTGGTCAGTTTTAGGGGAGCTTCACACTCTGACCCCGGGAGGGTTTGATTGGTCAGTGTTAGGGGAGCTTCACACTCTGACCCCGGGAGGGTTTGGTTGGTCAGTGTTAGGGGAGCTTCGCACTGTGCCCCCGGGAGGGTTTCATTGGTCAGTATTCGAGGAGCATTACACTCTGACCCCGGGAGGATTTGATTGGTCAGTTTTAGGGGAGCTTCACACTCTGACCCCTGGAGGATTTGATTGGTCAGTGTTAGGGGAGCTTCACACTCTGACCCCGGGAAGGTTTGATTGGTCAGTATTATGGGAGCATTACACTCTGACCCCAGGAAGGTTTGATTGGTCAGTGTTAGGGGAGCTTCACACTCTGACCCCTGGAGGATTTGATTGGTCAGTGTTAGGGGAGCATCATACTCTTACCCCAGTCGAGGGTTTGATTGGTCATTGTTCGGGGAGCATTACAATCTGACTCCGGGAGGATTTGATTGGTCAGTGTTAGGGGAGCTTCACACTGTGACCCCGGGAGGGTTTGGTTGTTCAGTGTTAAGGGAGATTCACACTCTGACCCTGGGAGGGTTTGATTGGTCAGTGTTAGATGAGCATTACACTCTGACCCCGGGAGGGTTTGATTGGTCAGTATTCGGGGAGCATTACACTCTGACCCCGGGAGGGTTTGGTTGGTCAGTGTTCGGATGGTTCGCACTGTGCCCCCGGGAGGGTTTCATTGGTCAGTATTCGAGGAGCATTACACTCTGACCCCGGGAGGGTTTGATTGGTCAGTGTTAATGGAGCTTCACATTCTGACCCCGGGAGGGTTTGATTTTCAGTGTTAGGGGAGCATTACACTCTGACCCATGGACGGTTTGATTGGTCAGTGTTAGGGGAGCTTCACACTCTGACCCCGGGAGGGTTTGATTGGTCAGTGTTAGGGGAGATTCACACTCTGACCCCGGGAGGGTTTGATTGGTCAGTGTTAGGTGAGCATTACACTCTGACCCCGGGAGGTTTTGATTGGTCAGTATTAGGGGAGCATTACACTCTGACTCCGGGAGGGTTTTGTTGGTCAGTGTTAGGCGAGCTTCGCACTGTGCCCCCGGGAGGGTTTCATTGGTCAGTATTCGAGGAGCATTACACTCAGACCCCGGGAGGATTTGAATGGTCAGTGTTAATGGAGCTTCACATTCTGACCCCGGGAGGGTTTGATTTTCAGTGTTAGGCGAGCATTACACTCTGACCCATGGACGGTTTGATTGGTCAGTGTTAGGGGAGCTTCACTCTGTGATCCCGAGAAGGTTTGATTGGGCAATGTTGAGGGAGCTTCACACCCTGACACCGGGAGGGTTTGACTGTTCAGTGTTAAGGGAGCGTCACACTCTGACTCCGGGACGGTTTGATTGGTCAGGGTTGAGGGAGCTTCATGTTCTGATCCCGGGAGGGTTTGATTGGTCAGTATTAGAGGAGCTTCACACTCTTACCCCGGTCGAGGGTTTGATTGATCAGTGTTCGGGGAGCATTACAATCTGACTCCGGGAGGGTTTGATTGGTCAGTGTTCGGGGAGCTTCACACTGTGACCCCGGGAGGGTTTGGTTGTTCAGTGTTAAGGGAGATTCACACTCTGACCCTGGGAGGGTTTGATTGGTCAGTATTCGAGGAGCATTACACTCTGACCCCGGGAGGGTTTGATTGGTCAGTGTTAATGGAGCTTCACATTCTGACTCCGGGAGGGTTGATTTTCAGTGTTAGGGGAGCATTACTCTCTGACCCATGGACGGTTTGATTGGTCAGTGTTAGGGGAGCTTCACACTCTGACCCCGGGAGGGTTTGATTGGTCAGTGTTAGGGGAGCTTCACACTCTGACCCCGGGAGGGTTTGATTGGTCAGTGTTAGGTGAGCATTACACTCTGACCCCGGGAGGGTTTGATTGGTCAGTATTAGGGGAGCATTACACTCTGACTCCGGGAGGGTTTTGTTGGTCAGTGTTAGGCGAGCTTCGCACTGTGCCCCCGGGAGGGTTTCATTGGTCAGTATTCGAGGAGCATTACACTCAGACCCCGGGAGGATTTGAATGGTCAGTGTTAATGGAGCTTCACATTCCGACCCCGGGAGGGTTTGATTTTCAGTGTTAGGCGAGCATTACACTCTGACCCATGGACGGTTTGATTGGTCAGTGTTAGGGGAGCTTCACTCTGTGATCCCGAGAGGGTTTCATTGGGCAATGTTGAGGGAGCTTCACACCTTGACACCGGGAGGGTTTGACTGTTCAGTGTTAAGGGAGCATCACACTCTGACTCCGGGACGGTTTGATTGGTCAGGGTTGAGGGAGCTTCATGTTCTGATCCCGGGAGGGTTTGATTGGTCAGTATTAGAGGAGCTTCACACTCTTACCCCGGTCGAGGGTTTGATTGATCAGTGTTCGGGGAGCATTACAATCTGACTCCGGGAGGGTTTGATTGGTCAGTGTTCGGGGAGCTTCACACTGTGACCCCGGGAGGGTTTGGTTGTTCAGTGTTAAGGGAGCTTCACACTCTGACACCGGGAGGGTTTGATTGGTCAGTGTTAGGGGAGCTTCACACTCTGACCCCTGGAGGATTTGATTGGTAAGTGTTGGGGAAGCTTCACACTCTGACCCCGGGAGGTTTTGATTGGTCAGTGTTAGGGGAGCTTCACCCTCTGACCCCGGGAGGGTTTGATAAGGTCAGTGTTAGGGGAGCTTCACACTCTGACCCCTGAAGGATTTGATTGGTCAGTGTTAGGGGAGCATCATACTCTTACCCCGGTCGAGGGTTTGATTGGTCAATGTTAGGGGAGCATTACACTCTGACCCCGGGAGGGTTTGGTTGGTCAGTGTTCGGGGAGCTTCGCACTGTGCCCCCGGGAGGGTTTCATTGGTCAGTATTCGAGGAGCATTACACGATGATCCCGGGAGGATTTGATTGGTCAGTGTTAGGGGATGATTACACACTGACCCCAGGGGGGTTTGATTGGTCAGTGGTAGGTGAGCATTACACTCTGACCCCGGGAGGGTTTGATTGGTCAGTGTTAGTTGAGCATTACACTCTGACCCCGGGAGGGTTTGATTGGTCAGTGTTAGGGGAGCTTCACACTCTGACCCTGGGAGGGTTTGATTGGTCAGTGTTAGGGGAGCTTCACACTCTGACCCTGGGAGGGTTTGATTGGTCAGTATTAGGGGAGCAGTACACTCTGACCCCGGGAGGGATTGGTTGGTCAGTGTTCGGGGAGCTTCGCACTGTGCCCCCGGGAGGGTTTCATTGGCCAGTAGTCGAGGAGCATTACACTCTGACCCCGGGAGGGTTTGATTGGTCAGTGTTAATGGAGCTTCACATTCTGACCCCGGGATGGTGTGATTGGTCAGTGTTAAGGGAGCGTCACACTCTGACTCCGGGAGGATTTGATTGGTCAGGGTTGAGGGAGCTTCATGCTCTGATCACGGGAGGATTTGATTGGTCAGTGTTAGGGGAGCATCATACTCTTACCCCGGTCGACGGTTTGATTGGTCATTGTTAGGGGAGCATTAAAATCTGACTCCGGGAGGGTTTGATTGGTCAGTGTTAGGGGAGCTTCACACTGTGACCCCGGGAGGGTTTGGTTGTTCAGTGTTAAGGGAGATTCACACTCTGACCCTGGGAGGGTTTGATTGGTCAGTATTCGAGGAGCATTACACTCTGACCCCGGGAGGGTTTGATTGGTCAGTGTTAATGGAGCTTCACATTCTGACTCCGGGAGGGTTGATTTTCAGTGTTAGGGGAGCATTACACTCTGACCCATGGACGGTTTGATTGGTCAGTGTTAGGGGAGCTTCACACTCTGACCCCGGGAGGGGTTGTTTGGTCAGTGTTATGTGAGCATTACACTCTGACCCCGGGAAGGTTTGATTGGTCAGTATTATGGGAGCATTACACTCTGACCCCAGGAAGGTTTGATTGGTCAGTGTTAGGGGAGCTTCACACTCTGACCCCTGGAGGATTTGATTGGTCAGTGTTAGGGGAGCATCATACTCTTACCCCAGTCGAGGGTTTGATTGGTCATTGTTCGGGGAGCATTACAATCTGACTCCGGGAGGATTTGATTGGTCAGTGTTAGGGGAGCTTCACACTGTGACCCCGGGAGGGTTTGGTTGTTCAGTGTTAAGGGAGATTCACACTCTGACCCTGGGAGGGTTTGATTGGTCAGTGTTAGATGAGCATTACACTCTGACCCCGGGAGGGTTTGATTGGTCAGTATTCGGGGAGCATTACACTCTGACCCCGGGAGGGTTTGGTTGGTCAGTGTTCGGATGGTTCGCACTGTGCCCCCGGGAGGGTTTCATTGGTCAGTATTCGAGGAGCATTACACTCTGACCCCGGGAGGGTTTGATTGGTCAGTGTTAATGGAGCTTCACATTCTGACCCCGGGAGGGTTTGATTTTCAGTGTTAGGGGAGCATTACACTCTGACCCATGGACGGTTTGATTGGTCAGTGTTAGGGGAGCTTCACACTCTGACCCCGGGAGGGTTTGATTGGTCAGTGTTAGGGGAGATTCACACTCTGACCCCGGGAGGGTTTGATTGGTCAGTGTTAGGTGAGCATTACACTCTGACCCCGGGAGGTTTTGATTGGTCAGTATTAGGGGAGCATTACACTCTGACTCCGGGAGGGTTTTGTTGGTCAGTGTTAGGCGAGCTTCGCACTGTGCCCCCGGGAGGGTTTCATTGGTCAGTATTCGAGGAGCATTACACTCAGACCCCGGGAGGATTTGAATGGTCAGTGTTAATGGAGCTTCACATTCTGACCCCGGGAGGGTTTGATTTTCAGTGTTAGGCGAGCATTACACTCTGACCCATGGACGGTTTGATTGGTCAGTGTTAGGGGAGCTTCACTCTGTGATCCCGAGAAGGTTTGATTGGGCAATGTTGAGGGAGCTTCACACCCTGACACCGGGAGGGTTTGACTGTTCAGTGTTAAGGGAGCGTCACACTCTGACTCCGGGACGGTTTGATTGGTCAGGGTTGAGGGAGCTTCATGTTCTGATCCCGGGAGGGTTTGATTGGTCAGTATTAGAGGAGCTTCACACTCTTACCCCGGTCGAGGGTTTGATTGATCAGTGTTCGGGGAGCATTACAATCTGACTCCGGGAGGGTTTGATTGGTCAGTGTTCGGGGAGCTTCACACTGTGACCCCGGGAGGGTTTGGTTGTTCAGTGTTAAGGGAGATTCACACTCTGACCCTGGGAGGGTTTGATTGGTCAGTATTCGAGGAGCATTACACTCTGACCCCGGGAGGGTTTGATTGGTCAGTGTTAATGGAGCTTCACATTCTGACTCCGGGAGGGTTGATTTTCAGTGTTAGGGGAGCATTACTCTCTGACCCATGGACGGTTTGATTGGTCAGTGTTAGGGGAGCTTCACACTCTGACCCCGGGAGGGTTTGATTGGTCAGTGTTAGGGGAGCTTCACACTCTGACCCCGGGAGGGTTTGATTGGTCAGTGTTAGGTGAGCATTACACTCTGACCCCGGGAGGGTTTGATTGGTCAGTATTAGGGGAGCATTACACTCTGACTCCGGGAGGGTTTTGTTGGTCAGTGTTAGGCGAGCTTCGCACTGTGCCCCCGGGAGGGTTTCATTGGTCAGTATTCGAGGAGCATTACACTCAGACCCCGGGAGGATTTGAATGGTCAGTGTTAATGGAGCTTCACATTCCGACCCCGGGAGGGTTTGATTTTCAGTGTTAGGCGAGCATTACACTCTGACCCATGGACGGTTTGATTGGTCAGTGTTAGGGGAGCTTCACTCTGTGATCCCGAGAGGGTTTCATTGGGCAATGTTGAGGGAGCTTCACACCTTGACACCGGGAGGGTTTGACTGTTCAGTGTTAAGGGAGCATCACACTCTGACTCCGGGACGGTTTGATTGGTCAGGGTTGAGGGAGCTTCATGTTCTGATCCCGGGAGGGTTTGATTGGTCAGTATTAGAGGAGCTTCACACTCTTACCCCGGTCGAGGGTTTGATTGATCAGTGTTCGGGGAGCATTACAATCTGACTCCGGGAGGGTTTGATTGGTCAGTGTTCGGGGAGCTTCACACTGTGACCCCGGGAGGGTTTGGTTGTTCAGTGTTAAGGGAGCTTCACACTCTGACACCGGGAGGGTTTGATTGGTCAGTGTTAGGGGAGCTTCACACTCTGACCCCTGGAGGATTTGATTGGTAAGTGTTGGGGAAGCTTCACACTCTGACCCCGGGAGGTTTTGATTGGTCAGTGTTAGGGGAGCTTCACCCTCTGACCCCGGGAGGGTTTGATAAGGTCAGTGTTAGGGGAGCTTCACACTCTGACCCCTGAAGGATTTGATTGGTCAGTGTTAGGGGAGCATCATACTCTTACCCCGGTCGAGGGTTTGATTGGTCAATGTTAGGGGAGCATTACACTCTGACCCCGGGAGGGTTTGGTTGGTCAGTGTTCGGGGAGCTTCGCACTGTGCCCCCGGGAGGGTTTCATTGGTCAGTATTCGAGGAGCATTACACGATGATCCCGGGAGGATTTGATTGGTCAGTGTTAGGGGATGATTACACACTGACCCCAGGGGGGTTTGATTGGTCAGTGGTAGGTGAGCATTACACTCTGACCCCGGGAGGGTTTGATTGGTCAGTGTTAGTTGAGCATTACACTCTGACCCCGGGAGGGTTTGATTGGTCAGTGTTAGGGGAGCTTCACACTCTGACCCTGGGAGGGTTTGATTGGTCAGTGTTAGGGGAGCTTCACACTCTGACCCTGGGAGGGTTTGATTGGTCAGTATTAGGGGAGCAGTACACTCTGACCCCGGGAGGGATTGGTTGGTCAGTGTTCGGGGAGCTTCGCACTGTGCCCCCGGGAGGGTTTCATTGGCCAGTAGTCGAGGAGCATTACACTCTGACCCCGGGAGGGTTTGATTGGTCAGTGTTAATGGAGCTTCACATTCTGACCCCGGGATGGTGTGATTGGTCAGTGTTAAGGGAGCGTCACACTCTGACTCCGGGAGGATTTGATTGGTCAGGGTTGAGGGAGCTTCATGCTCTGATCACGGGAGGATTTGATTGGTCAGTGTTAGGGGAGCATCATACTCTTACCCCGGTCGACGGTTTGATTGGTCATTGTTAGGGGAGCATTAAAATCTGACTCCGGGAGGGTTTGATTGGTCAGTGTTAGGGGAGCTTCACACTGTGACCCCGGGAGGGTTTGGTTGTTCAGTGTTAAGGGAGATTCACACTCTGACCCTGGGAGGGTTTGATTGGTCAGTATTCGAGGAGCATTACACTCTGACCCCGGGAGGGTTTGATTGGTCAGTGTTAATGGAGCTTCACATTCTGACTCCGGGAGGGTTGATTTTCAGTGTTAGGGGAGCATTACACTCTGACCCATGGACGGTTTGATTGGTCAGTGTTAGGGGAGCTTCACACTCTGACCCCGGGAGGGGTTGTTTGGTCAGTGTTATGTGAGCATTACACTCTGACCCCGGGAAGGTTTGATTGGTCAGTATTATGGGAGCATTACACTCTGACCCCGGGAGGGTTTGGTTGGTTAGTGTTAGGGGAGCTTCGCACTGTGCCCCCGGGAGGGTTTCATTGGTCAGTATTCGAGGAGCATTACACTCTGACCCCGGGAGTATTTGATTGGTCAGTGTTAATGGAGCTTCACATTCTGACCCCGGGAGGGTTTGATTTTCAGTGTTAGGCGAGCATTACACTCTGACCCATGGACGGTTTGATTGGTCAGTGTTAGGGGAGCTTCACACTCTGACCCCGGGAGGGTTTGATTGGTCAGTGTTAGGGGAGAATTACACTCTGACCCCGGGAGGGTTTGATTGGTCAGTGTTCGGGGAGCTTCACACTCTGACCCCGGGATGGTGTGATTGGTCAGTGTTTAGGGAGCTTCACTCTCTGATCCCGAGAGGGCTTGATTGGGCAATGTTGAGGGCGCTTCACACTCTGACTCCGGGAGGGTTTGATTGTTCAGTGTTAAGGGAGCGTCACACTCTGACTCTGGGATGGTTTGATTGGTCAGGGTTGAGGGAGCTTCATGCTCTGATCCCAGGAGGGTTTGATTGGTCACTATTAGGGGAGCTTCACACTCTTACCCCGGTCGAGGGTTTGATTGATCAGTGTTAGTGGAGCATTACAATCTGACTCCGGGAGGGTTTGATTGGTCAGTGTTCGGGGAGCTTTACACTGTGACCCCGGGAGGGTTTGGTTGTTCAGTGTTAAGGGAGCTTCACACTCTGACACCGGGAGGATTTGATTGGTCAGTGTTAGGGGAGCTTCACACTCTGACCCTTGGAGGATTTGATTGGTAAGTGTTAGGGAAGCTTCACACTCTGACCCCGGGAGGGTTTGATTGGTCAGTGTTAGGGGAGAATTACACTCTGACCCCGGGAGGGTTTGATTGGTCAGTGTTCGGGGAGCTTCACACTCTGACCCCGGGATGGTGTGATTGGTCAGTGTTTAGGGAGCTTCACTCTCTGATCCCGAGAGGGCTTGATTGGGCAATGTTGAGGGAGCTTCACACTCTGACTCCGGGAGGGTTTGATTGTTCAGTGTTAAGGGAGCGTCACACTCTGACTCTGGGATGGTTTGATTGGTCAGGGTTGAGGGAGCTTCATGCTCTGATCCCAGGAGGGTTTGATTGGTCACTATTAGGGGAGCTTCACACTCTTACCCCGGTCGAGGGTTTGATTGATCAGTGTTAGGGGAGCATTACAATCTGACTCCGGGAGGGTTTGATTGGTCAGTGTTCGGGGAGCTTCACACTGTGACCCCGGGAGGGTTTGGTTGTTCAGTGTTAAGGGAGCTTCACACTCTGACACCGGGAGGATTTGATTGGTCAGTGTTAGGGGAGCTTCACACTCTGACCCTTGGAGGATTTGATTGGTAAGTGTTAGGGAAGCTTCACACTCTGACCCCGGGAGGTTTTGATTGGTCAGTGTTCGGGGAGCTTCTCCCTCTGACCCCGGGAGGGTTTGATAAGGTCAGTGTTAGGGGAGCTTCCCACTCTGACCCCTGGAGGATTTGATTGGTCAGCGTTAGAGGAGCATCATACTCTTACCCCGGTCGAGGGTTTGATTGGTCATTGTTAGGGGAGCATTACACTCTGACCCCGGGAGGGTTTGGTTGGTCAGTGTTAGGGAAACTTCGCACTGTGCCTCCGGGAGGATTTCATTGGTCAGTATTCGAGGAGCATTACACTAAGATCCCGGGAGGGTTTGATTGGTCAGTGTTAGGGGATGATTACCCACTGACCCCAGGGGGGTTTGATTGGTCAGTGGTAGGTGAGCATTACACTCTGACCCCGGGAGGGTTTGATTGGTCAGTGTTAGTTGAGCATTACACTCTGACCCCGGGAGGGTTTGATTGGTCAGTGTTAGGGGAGCTTCACACTCTGACCCTGGGAGGGTTTGATTGGTCAGTGTTAGGTGAGCATTACACTCTGACCCCGGGATGGTTTGATTGGTCAGTATTAGGGGAGCATAACACTCTGACCCCGGGAGGGTTTGGTTGGACAGTGTTAGGGGAGCTTCACACTGTGACCCCGGAAGGGTTTCATTGGTCAGTATTCGAGGAGCATTACACTCTGACCCCGGGAGGGTTTGATTGGTCAGTGTTAATGGAGCTTCACATTCTGACCCCGGGAGGGTTAAAATTTTCTGTGTTAGGGGAGCATTACACTCTGACCCATGGACGGTTTGATTGGTCAGTGTTAGGGGAGCATCACACTCTGACCCCGGGAGGATTTGATTGGTCAGTGTTAGGGGAGCTTCACACTCTGAACCCGGGAGGGTTTGATTGGTCGGTGTTAGGTGAACATTACACTCTGACCCCGGGAGAGTTTGATTGGTCACTATTAGGGTAGCATTACACTCTGACCCCGGGAGGGTTTGGTTGGTCAGTGTTAGGGGAGCTTCGCACTGTGCCCCCGGGAGGGTTTCATTGGTCAGTATTCGAGGAGCATTACACTCTGACCCCGGGAGGATTTTATTGGTCAGTGGTAATGGAACTTCACATTCTGACCCCGGGAGGGTTTGATTTTCAGTGTCAGGGGAGCATTACACTCTGACCCATGGACGGTTTGATTGGTCAGTGTTAGGGGAGAATTACACTCTGACCCCGGGAGGGTTAGATTGGTCAGTGTTCGGGGAGCTTCACACTCTGACCCCGGGATGGTGTGATTGGTCAGTGTTAAGGGAGCTTCACTCTCTGACTCCGGGAGGGTTTGATTGGTCAGGGTTGAGGGAGCTTCATGCTCTGATCACGGGAGAGTTTGATTGGTCAGTATTAGGGGAGCTTCACACTCTTACCCCGGTCGAGGGTTTGATTGATCAGTGTTGGGGGAGCATTACAATCTGACTCCGCGAGGGTTTGATTGGTCAGTGTTCGGGGAGCTTCACACTGTGACCCCGGGAGGGTTTGGTTGTTCAGTGTTAAGGGAGCTTCACACTCTGACAGCGGGAGGGTTTGATTGGTCAGTGTTCGGGGAGCTTCACACTCTGACCCCTGGAGGATTTGATTGGTAAGTGTTAGGGAAGCTTCACACTCTGACCCCGGGAGATTTTGATTGGTCAGTGTTAGGGGAGCTTCACCTTCTGACCCCGGGAGGGTTTGATAAGGTCAGTGTTACGGGAGCGTCACACTCTGACCCCTGGAGGATTTGATTGGTCAGTGTTAGGGGAGCATTATACTCTTACCCCGGTCGAGAGTTTGATTGGTCATTGTTAGGGGAGCATTACAATCTGACTCCGGGAGGGTTTGATTGGTCAGTGTTCGGGGAGCTTCACACTGTGACCCCGGGAGGGTTTGGTTGTTCAGTGTTAAGGGAGATTCACACTCTGACCCTGGGAGGGTTTGATTGGTCAGTGTTAAGGGAGCTTCACACTCTGATCCTGGGAGGGTTTGATTTGGCAGTGTTGAGGGAGCTTCACACTCTGACACCGGGAGGGTTTGATTGTTCAGTGTTAGGGGAGCATTACACTGTGACCACGGGAGTGTTTGATTGGTCAGTGTTAGGTGAGCATTGCACTCTGACCCCGGGAGGGTTTGATTGGTCAGTATTAGGGGAGCATTACACGCTGACCCCGGGAGGGTTTGGTTGGTCAGTGTTAGGGGAGCTTCGCACTGAGCCCCCGGGAGTGTTTCATTGGTCAGTATTCGAGGAGCATTAAACTATGACCCTGGGAGGATTTGATTGGTCAGTGTTAATGGAGCTTCACATTCTGACCCCGGGAGGGTTTGATTTTCAGTGTTAGGGGAGCATTACACTCTGACCCAGGGACGGTTTGATTGGTCAGTGTTAGGGGAGCTTCAGACTCTGACCCCGGGTGGGTTTGATTGGTCAGTGTTAGGGGAGCATTACACTCTGACCCCGGGAGGGTTTGATTAGTCAGTGTTAGGGGAGCTTCACACTCTGACCCCGGGATGGTGTGATTGGTCAGTGTTCAGGGAGCTTCACTCTCTGATCCCGAGAGGGTTTGATTGGGCAGTGTTGAGGGAGCTTCACACTCTGACACCGGGAGGGTTTGATTGTTCAGTGTCAAGGGAGCGTCACACTCTGACTCCGGGACGGTTTGATTGGTCAGGGTTGAGGTAGCTTCATGCTCTGATCCCGGGAGGGTTTGATTGGTCAGTATTAGGGGAGCTTCACACTCTTACCCCGGTCGAGGGTTTGATTGATCAGTGTTAGGGGAGCATTACAATCTGTCTCCGAGAGGGTTTGATTGGTCAGTGTTCGGGGAGCTTCACACTGTGACCCCGGGAGGGTTTGGTTGTTCAGTGTTAAGGGAGCTTCATACTCTGACACCGGGAGGGTTTGATTGGTCAGTGTTAGGGGAGCTTCACACTCTGACCCCTGCAGGATTTGATTGGTAAGTGTTAGGGAAGCTTCACACTCTGACCCCGGGAGGTTTTGATTGGTCAGTGTTAGGGGAGCTTCACCCTCTGACCCCGGGAGGGTTTGATAAGGTCAGTGTTAGGGGAGCTTCGCACTCTTACCCCGGTCGAGGGTTTGATTGGTCATTGTTAGGGGAACATTACACTCTGAACCCGGGAGGGTTTGGCTGGTCAGTGTTAGGGGAGCTTCGCACTGTGCCCCCGGGAGGGTTTCATTGGTTAGTATTCGAGGAGCATTACACTATGATCCCGGGAGAGTTTGATTGGTCAGTGTTAGGGGATGATTACACACTGACCCCAGGGGTGTTTGATTGGTCAGTGTTAGGTCAGCATTACACTCTGACCCCGGGAGGGTTCGATTGGTCAGTGTTAGTTGAGCATTACACTCTGACCCCGGGAGGGTTTGATTGGTCAGTGTTAGGGGAGCTTCAGACTCTGACCCCGGGAGGGTTTGATTGGTCAGTGTTAGGTGAGCATTACACTCTGACCCCGGGAGGGTTTGATTGGTCAGTATTAGGGGAGCATTACACTCTGACCCCGGGAGGGTTTGGTTGGTCAGTGTTAGGGGAGCTTCGCACTGTGCCCCCGGGAGGGTTTCGTTGGTCAGTATTCGAGGAGCATTACACTCTGACCACGGGAAGGTTTGATTGGTCAGTGTTAATGGAGCTTCACATTCTGACCCCGGGAGGGTTTGATTGGTCAGTGTTAGGGGAGCTTCACACTCTGACCCCTCGAGGATTTGATTGGTAAGTGTTAGGGAAGCTTCACACTCTGACCCCGGGAGGTTTTGATTGGTCAGTGTTAGGGGAGCTTCACCCTCTGACCACGGGAGGGTTTGAGAAGGTCAGAGTTAGGGGAGCTTCACACTCTGACCCCTGGAGGATTTGATTGGTCAGTGTTAGGGGAGCATCATACTCTTACCCCGGTCGAGGGTTTGATTGGTCATTGTTATGGGAGCATTACAATCTGACTCCGGGAGGGTTTGATTGGTCAGTGTTCGGGGAGCTTCACATTCTGACCCCGGGAGGGTTTGATTTTCAGTGTTAGGGGAGCATTACACTCTGACCCATGGACGGTTTGATTGGTCAGTATTAGGAGAGCTTCACACTCTGACCCCGGGATGGTGTGATTGGTCAGTGTTAAGGGAGCTTGACTCTCTGATCCCGAGAGGGATTGATTGGTCAGGGTTGAGGGAGCTTCATGCTCTGATCACGGGAGGGTTTGATTGGTCAGTATTAGCGGAGCTTCACACTCTTACCCCGGTCGAGGGTTTGATTGATCAGTATTAGAGGAGCGTTACAGTCTGACTCCGGGAGGGTTTGATTGGTCCGTGTTCGGGAGCTTCACACTGTGACCCCGGGAGGGTTTGGTTGTTCAGTGTTAAGGGAGCTTCACACTCTGACACCGGGAGGGTTTGATTGGTCAGTGTTAGGGGAGCTTCACACTCTGACCCCTCGAGGATTTGATTGGTAAGTGTTAAGAAAGCTTCACACTCTGACCCCGGGAGGTTTTGATTGGTCAGTGTTAGGGGAGCTTCACCCTCTGACCCCGGCAGGGTTTGATAAGGTCAGTGTAAGGGGAGCTTCACACTCTGACCCCTGGAGGATTTGATTGGTCAGTGTTAGGGGAGCATTACAATCTGACTCCGGGAGGGTTGGATTGGTCAGTGTTAGGGGTGCTTCACACTGTGACACCGGGAGGGTTTGGTTGTTCAGTGTTCAGGGAGATTCACACTCTGACCCCGGGAGGGTTTGATTGGTCAGTGTTATGGGGAGCATTACACTCTGACCCCGGGAGGTTTTGATTGGTCAATGTTCGGGGAGCTTCACACTCTGACCCTGGGAGGGTTTGATTGGTCAGTGTTAATGGAGCTTCACACTTTGACCCCGGGAGGGTTTGATTGGTCAGTGTTAGGGGAGCTTCACCCTCTGACCCCCGGAGGGTTTGATAGGTCAGTGTTAGGGGAGATTCACACTCTGACCACGGGAGCGTTTGATAGGTCAGTGTTCGGGGAGCTTCACACTCTGACCCCGGGAGGGTTTGATTGGTCAGTGTTCGGGGAGGATTACACTCTGACCCCGGGAGGGTTTGATTGGTCAGTGTTTGGTGAGCTTCACACTCTGACCCCGGAAGGGTTTGATTGGTCAGTGTGATGTAAGCATTAGACTCTGACCCCGGGAGGGTTTGATTGGTCAGTGTTAGCGGAGCTTCACACTCTGACCCCGGGAGGGTTTGTTAGGTCAGTGTTAGGGGAGCTTCACACTCTGACCCCGGGAGGGTTTTATTGATCAATGTTAGGGGAGCATCACCTTTTGACTCCGGGAGGGTTTGATTCGTCATTGTTTGCGGAGCTTCACACTCTGACCCTTGGAGGGTGTGATTGGTCAGTGTTAAGGGAGCTTCACACTCTGATCCCGGGAGGGATTGATTGGGCAGTGTTGAGGGAGCTTCACACTCTGACAACGGGAGGGTTTGATTGTTCAGAATTGGGGGAGCTTCACACTCTTACCCCGGTCGAGGGTTTGATTGGTCAGTGTTAGGGGAGCATTACAATCTGACTCCGGGAGGTTTTGATTGGTCAGTGTTCGGGGAGCTTCACACTGTGACCCCGGGAGGGTTTGGTTGTTCAGTGTTAAGGGAGCTTCACACTCTGACACCGGGAGGGTTTGATTGGTCAGTGTTAGGGGAGCTTCACACTCTGACCCCTCGAGGATTTGATTGGTAAGTGTTAAGAAAGCTTCACACTCTGATCCCGGGAGGTTTTGATTGGTCACTGTTAGGGGAGCTTCACCCTCTGACACTGGGCGGGTTTGATTGGTCAGTATTAGGGGAGCATTACACTCTGACCCCGGGAGGGGTTGGTTGGTCAGTGTTAGGGGAGCTTCGCACTGTGCCCCCGGGAGGGTTTCATTGGTCAGTATTCGAGGAGCATTACACTCTGACCCCGGGAGGGTTTGATTGTTCAGTGTTAATGGAGCTTCACATTCTGACCCCGGGACTGTTTGATTTTCGGTGTTAGGGGAGCATTACACTCTGACCCAGGGACGGTTTGATTGGTCAGTGTTCGGGGAGCTTCACACTCTGACCCCGGGAGGGTTTGATTGGTCAGTGTTAGGGGAGCATTGCACTCTGACACCGGGAGGGTTTGATTGGTCAGTGTTCGGGGAGCTTCACACTCTGACCGCGGGATGGTGTGATTGGTCAGTGTTAATGGAGCTTCACACTCTGATCCCGAGAGGGTTTGATTGTTCAGTGTGAGGGGAGCATTACACTCTGACCCCGGGACGGTTTGATTGGTCAGTGTTAAGGGAGCGTCACACTCTGACTCCGGAAGTGTTTGATTGGTCAGGGTTGAGGGAACTTCATACTCTGACCCCGGGAGGGTTTGATTGGTCATTATTAGGGGAGCTTCACACTCTTACCCCGGTCGAGGGTTTGATTTGTCAGTGTTAGGGGAGGATTACAATCTGACTCTGGGAGCGTTTGATTGGTCAGTGTTCGGGGAGCTTCACACTGTGACCCCGGTAGGTTTTGATTGGTCAGTGTTAGGGGAGCTGCACCCTCTGACCCCGGGAGGCTTTGATAGGTCAGTGTTAGGGGAGCTTCACACTCTGACCCCTGGAGGATTTGATTGGTAAGTGTTAGGGAAGCTTCACACTCTGACCCCGGGAGGGTTTGATTGGTCAGTATTACGGGAGCTTCACACTCTGACCCCGGTCGAGGGTTTGATTGGTCAGTGTTCGGGGAGCATTACAATCTGATGCCGGGAGAGTTTGATTGGTCAGTGTTCGGGGAGCTTCACACTGTGACCCCGGGAGGGTTTGATTGGTCAGTGTTCGGGGAGCTTCACACTCTGACCCCGGGAGGGTTTGAATGGTCAGTATTACGGGAGCTTCATACTCTTACCCCTGTCGAGGGTTTGATTGGTCAGTGTTAGGGGAGCATTACAATCTGACTCCGGGAGGGTTTGATTGGTCAGTGTTCGGGGAGCTTCACACTGCGACCCCGGGAGGGTTTGATTGGTCAGTGTTAGGGGAGCATTACACTCTGACCCCGGGAGGGTTTGATTGGTCAGTGTTCGGGGAGCTTCACACTCTGACCCCGGGATGGTGTGATTGGTCACTGTTAAGGGAGCTTCACACTCTGATCCCGAGAGGGTTTGATTGGGCAGTGTTGAGGGAGCTTCACACTCTGACACCGGGAGGGTTTGATTGTTCAGTGTGAGGGGAGCATTACACTCTGACCCCGGGACGGTTTGATTGGTCAGTGTTAAGGGAGCGTCACACTCTGACTCCGGAAGTGTTTGATTGGTCAGGGTTGAGGGAGCTTCATACTCTGACCCCGGGAGTGTTTGATTGGTCAGTATTACGGGAGCTTCACATTCTTACCGCGGTCGAGGGTTTGATTGGTCAGTGTTAGGCGAGCATTACAATCTGACTCCAGGATGGTTTGATTGGTCAGTGTTCGGGGAGCTTCACACCGTGACCCCGGGAGGGTTTGGTTGTTCAGTGTTAAGGGACTTTCACACTCTGACACCGGGAGGGTTTGATTGGTCAGTGTTAGGGGAGCTTCACACTCTGACCCCTGGAGGATTTGATTGGTAAGTGTTAGTGAAGCTTCACACTCTGACCCCTGGGGGGTTTGATTGGTCAGTGTTAGGGGAGCTTCACCCTCTGACCCCCGGAGGGTTTGATAGGTCAGTGTTAGGGGAGCTTCACACTCTGACCACGGGAGGGTTTGATAGCTCAGTGTTCGGGGAGCTTCACACTCTGACCCCGGGAGGGTTTGTTTGGTCAGTGTTAGGGGAGGATTACACTCCGACCCCGATAGGGTTTGATTGGTCAGTGTTCGGGGAGCTTGACACTCTGACCCCGGAAGGGTTTGATTGGTCAGTGTGAGGTAAGCATTACACTCTGACCCCGGGAGGGTTTGATTGGTCAGTGTTAGCGGAGCTTCACACTCTGACCCCGGGATGGAGTGATTGGTCAGTGTTAAGGGAGCTTCACTCTCTAATCCCGATAGTGTTTGATTGGGCAGTGTTGAGGGAGCTTCACACTCTGACACCGGGAGGGTTTGATTCTTCAGTGTTAAGGGATCATTACACTCTGACCCCGGGACGGTTTGATCGGTCACTGTTAAGGGAGCGTCACACTCTGACTCCGGAAGTGTTTGATCGGTCAGGGTTGAGGGAGCTTCATACTCTGACCCCGGGAGGGTTTGATTGGTCAGTATTCGGGGAGCTTCACACTCTTACCCCGGTCGAGGGTTTGATTGGTCAGTGTTAGGGGAGCATTACAATCTGACTCCGGGAGGGTTTGATTGGTCAGTGTTCGGGGAGCTTCATACTGTGACCCCGGGAGGGTCTGGTTGTTCAGTGTAAAGGGAGTTTCACACTCTAACCCCGGGAGGCTTTGATAGGTCAGTGTTAGGGGAGCTTCACACTCTGACCCCTGGAGGATTTGATTGGTAAGTGTTAGGGAAGCTTCACACTCTGACACCTGGAGGGTTTGATTGTTCAGTGTTACGGGAGTTTCACACTCTGACCCCGGGTGGGTTTGATTGGTCAGTGTTCGGGGAGCTTCACACTGTGACCCCGGGAGGGTTTGGTTGTTCAGTATTAGGGGAGCATTACACTCTGACCCCGGGAGGGTTTGGTTGGTCAGTGTTAGGGGAGCTTCGCACTGTGCCCCCGGGAGGGTTTCATTGGTCAGTATTCGAGGAGCATTACACTCTGACCCCGGGAGGATTTCATTGGTCAGTGTTAATGGAGCTTCACATTCTGACCCCGGGAGGGTTTGATTTTCAGTGTTAGGGGAGCATTACACTCTGACCCCGGGATGGTGTGATTGGTCAGTGTTAAGGGAGCTTGACTCTCTGATCCCGAGAGGGATTGATTGGTCAGGGTTGAGGGAGCTTCATGCTCTGATCACGGGAGGGTTTGATTGGTCAGTATTAGCGGAGCTTCACACTCTTACCCCGGTCGAGGGTTTGATTGATCAGTATTAGAGGAGCGTTACAGTCTGACTCCGGGAGGGTTTGATTGGTCCGTGTTCGGGAGCTTCACACTGTGACCCCGGGAGGGTTTGGTTGTTCAGTGTTAAGGGAGCTTCACACTCTGACACCGGGAGGGTTTGATTGGTCAGTGTTAGGGGAGCTTCACACTCTGACCCCTCGAGGATTTGATTGGTAAGTGTTAAGAAAGCTTCACACTCTGACCCTGGGAGGTTTTGATTGGTCAGTGTTAGGGGAGCTTCACCCTCTGACCCCGGCAGGGTTTGATAAGGTCAGTGTAAGGGGAGCTTCACACTCTGACCCCTGGAGGATTTGATTGGTCAGTGTTAGGGGAGCATTACAATCTGACTCCGGGAGGGTTGGATTGGTCAGTGTTAGGGGAGATTCACACTCTGACCCCGGGAGGGTTTGATTGGTCAGTGTTATGGGGAGCATTACACTCTGACCCCGGGAGGTTTTGATTGGTCAATGTTCGGGGAGCTTCACACTCTGACCCTGGGAGGGTTTGATTGGTCAGTGTTAATGGAGCTTCACACTTTGACCCCGGGAGGGTTTGATTGGTCAGTGTTAGGGGAGCTTCACCCTCTGACCCCCGGAGGGTTTGATAGGTCAGTGTTAGGGGAGATTCACACTCTGACCACGGGAGCGTTTGATAGGTCAGTGTTCGGGGAGCTTCACACTCTGACCCCGGGAGGGTTTGATTGGTCAGTGTTCGGGGAGGATTACACTCTGACCCCGGGAGGGTTTGATTGGTCAGTGTTTGGTGAGCTTCACACTCTGACCCCGGAAGGGTTTGATTGGTCAGTGTGATGTAAGCATTAGACTCTGACCCCGGGAGGGTTTGATTGGTCAGTGTTAGCGGAGCTTCACACTCTGACCCCGGGAGGGTTTGATAGGTCAGTGTTAGGGGAGCTTCACACTCTGACCCCGGGAGGGTTTTATTGATCAATGTTAGGGGAGCATCACCTTTTGACTCCGGGAGGGTTTGATTCGTCATTGTTTGCGGAGCTTCACACTCTGACCCTTGGAGGGTGTGATTGGTCAGTGTTAAGGGAGCTTCACACTCTGATCCCGGGAGGGATTGATTGGGCAGTGTTGAGGGAGCTTCACACTCTGACAACGGGAGGGTTTGATTGTTCAGAATTGGGGGAGCTTCACACTCTTACCCCGGTCGAGGGTTTGATTGGTCAGTGTTAGGGGAGCATTACAATCTGACTCCGGGAGGTTTTGATTGGTCAGTGTTCGGGGAGCTTCACACTGTGACCCCGGGAGGGTTTGGTTGTTCAGTGTTAAGGGAGCTTCACACTCTGACACCGGGAGGGTTTGATTGGTCAGTGTTAGGGGAGCTTCACACTCTGACCCCTCGAGGATTTGATTGGTAAGTGTTAAGAAAGCTTCACACTCTGATCCCGGGAGGTTTTGATTGGTCACTGTTAGGGGAGCTTCACCCTCTGACACTGGGCGGGTTTGATTGGTCAGTATTAGGGGAGCATTACACTCTGACCCCGGGAGGGGTTGGTTGGTCAGTGTTAGGGGAGCTTCGCACTGTGCCCCCGGGAGGGTTTCATTGGTCAGTATTCGAGGAGCATTACACTCTGACCCCGGGAGGGTTTGATTGTTCAGTGTTAATGGAGCTTCACATTCTGACCCCGGGACTGTTTGATTTTCGGTGTTAGGGGAGCATTACACTCTGACCCAGGGACGGTTTGATTGGTCAGTGTTCGGGGAGCTTCACACTCTGACCCCGGGAGGGTTTGATTGGTCAGTGTTAGGGGAGCATTGCACTCTGACACCGGGAGGGTTTGATTGGTCAGTGTTCGGGGAGCTTCACACTCTGACCGCGGGATGGTGTGATTGGTCAGTGTTAATGGAGCTTCACACTCTGATCCCGAGAGGGTTTGATTGTTCAGTGTGAGGGGAGCATTACACTCTGACCCCGGGACGGTTTGATTGGTCAGTGTTAAGGGAGCGTCACACTCTGATTCCGGAAGTGTTTGATTGGTCAGGGTTGAGGGAACTTCATACTCTGACCCCGGGAGGGTTTGATTGGTCATTATTAGGGGAGCTTCACACTCTTACCCCGGTCGAGGGTTTGATTTGTCAGTGTTAGGGGAGGATTACAATCTGACTCCGGGAGCGTTTGATTGGTCAGTGTTCGGGGAGCTTCACACTGTGACCCCGGTAGGTTTTGATTGGTCAGTGTTAGGGGAGCTGCACCCTCTGACCCCGGGAGGCTTTGATAGGTCAGTGTTAGGGGAGCTTCACACTCTGACCCCTGGAGGATTTGATTGGTAAGTGTTAGGGAAGCTTCACACTCTGACCCCGGGAGGGTTTGATTGGTCAGTATTACGGGAGCTTCACACTCTGACCCCGGTCGAGGGTTTGATTGGTCAGTGTTCGGGGAGCATTACAATCTGATGCCGGGAGAGTTTGATTGGTCAGTGTTCGGGGAGCTTCACACTGTGACCCCGGGAGGGTTTGATTGGTCAGTGTTCGGGGAGCTTCACACTCTGACCCCGGGAGGGTTTGAATGGTCAGTATTACGGGAGCTTCATACTCTTACCCCTGTCGAGGGTTTGATTGGTCAGTGTTAGGGGAGCATTACAATCTGACTCCGGGAGGGTTTGATTGGTCAGTGTTCGGGGAGCTTCACACTGCGACCCCGGGAGGGTTTGATTGGTCAGTGTTAGGGGAGCATTACACTCTGACCCCGGGAGGGTTTGATTGGTCAGTGTTCGGGGAGCTTCACACTCTGACCCCGGGATGGTGTGATTGGTCACTGTTAAGGGAGCTTCACACTCTGATCCCGAGAGGGTTTGATTGGGCAGTGTTGAGGGAGCTTCACACTCTGACACCGGGAGGGTTTGATTGTTCAGTGTGAGGGGAGCATTACACTCTGACCCCGGGACGGTTTGATTGGTCAGTGTTAAGGGAGCGTCACACTCTGACTCCGGAAGTGTTTGATTGGTCAGGGTTGAGGGAGCTTCATACTCTGACCCCGGGAGTGTTTGATTGGTCAGTATTACGGGAGCTTCACATTCTTACCGCGGTCGAGGGTTTGATTGGTCAGTGTTAGGCGAGCATTACAATCTGACTCCAGGATGGTTTGATTGGTCAGTGTTCGGGGAGCTTCACACCGTGACCCCGGGAGGGTTTGGTTGTTCAGTGTTAAGGGACTTTCACACTCTGACACCGGGAGGGTTTGATTGGTCAGTGTTAGGGGAGCTTCACACTCTGACCCCTGGAGGATTTGATTGGTAAGTGTTAGTGAAGCTTCACACTCTGACCCCGGGGGGGTTTGATTGGTCAGTGTTAGGGGAGCTTCACCCTCTGACCCCCGGAGGGTTTGATAGGTCAGTGTTAGGGGAGCTTCACACTCTGACCACGGGAGGGTTTGATAGCTCAGTGTTCGGGGAGCTTCACACTCTGACCCCGGGAGGGTTTGTTTGGTCAGTGTTAGGGGAGGATTACACTCCGACCCCGATAGGGTTTGATTGGTCAGTGTTCGGGGAGCTTGACACTCTGACCCCGGAAGGGTTTGATTGGTCAGTGTGAGGTAAGCATTACACTCTGACCCCGGGAGGGTTTGATTGGTCAGTGTTAGCGGAGCTTCACACTCTGACCCCGGGATGGAGTGATTGGTCAGTGTTAAGGGAGCTTCACTCTCTAATCCCGATAGTGTTTGATTGGGCAGTGTTGAGGGAGCTTCACACTCTGACACCGGGAGGGTTTGATTGTTCAGTGTTAGGGGATCATTACACTCTGACCCCGGGACGGTTTGATCGGTCACTGTTAAGGGAGCGTCACACTCTGACTCCGGAAGTGTTTGATTGGTCAGGGTTGAGGGAGCTTCATACTCTGACCCCGGGAGGGTTTGATTGGTCAGTATTCGGGGAGCTTCACACTCTTACCCCGGTCGAGGGTTTGATTGGTCAGTGTTAGGGGAGCATTACAATCTGACTCCGGGAGGGTTTGATTGGTCAGTGTTCGGGGAGCTTCATACTGTGACCCCGGGAGGGTCTGGTTGTTCAGTGTAAAGGGAGTTTCACACTCTAACCCCGGGAGGCTTTGATAGGTCAGTGTTAGGGGAGCTTCACACTCTGACCCCTGGAGGATTTGATTGGTAAGTGTTAGGGAAGCTTCACACTCTGACACCTGGAGGGTTTGATTGGTCAGTGTTAGGGGAGCTTCACACTGTGACCCCGGGAGGGTTTGATTGGTCAGTGTTACGGGAGCATTACACTCTTACCCCGGTCGAGGGTTTGATTGGTCAGTGTTAGGGGAGCATTACAATCTGACTCCGGGAGGGTTTGATTGGTCAGTGTACGGGGAGCTTCACACTGTGACCCCGGTAGATTTTGATTGGTCAGTGTTAGGGGAGCTTCACCCTCTGACCCCGGGCGGCTTTGATAGGTCAGTGTTAGGGGAGCTTCACACTCTGACCCCTGGAGGATTTGATTAGTAAGTGTAAGGGAAGCTTCACACTCTGACCCCGGGAGGGTTTGATTGGTCAGTATTACAGGAGCTTCACATTCTTACCGCGGTCGAGGGTTTGATTGGTCAGTGTTAGGGGAGCATTACAATCTGACTCCAGGAGGGTTTGATTGGTCAGTGTTCGGGGAGCTTCACACCGTGACCCCGGGAGTGTTTGGTTGTTCAATGTTCAGGGACTTTCACACTCTGACACCGGGAGGGTTTGATTGGTCAGTGTTAGGGGTGCTTCACACTCTGACCCCTGGAGGATTTGATTGGTACGTGTTAGGGAAGCTTCACACTCTGACCCCGGGAGGGTTTGATTGGTCAGTGTTAGGGGAGCTTCACCCTCTGACCCGCGGAGGGTTTGATAGGTCAGTGTTAGGGGAGCTTCAAACTCTGACCACGGGAGGGTTTGATAGGTCAGTGTTCGGGGAGCTTCACACTCTGACCCCGGGAGGGTTTGTTTGGTCAGTGTTAGGGAAGGATTACACTCCGATCCCGGGAGGATTTGATTGGTCAGTTTTAGGGGAGCTTCACACTCTGACCCCGGAAGGGTTTGATTGGTCAGTGTGAGGTAAGCATTACACTCTGATCCCGGGAATTTTGATTGGTCAGTGTTAGCGGAGCTTCACACTCTGACCCCGGGATGGAGTGATTGGTCTGTGTTAAGGGAGTTTCACTCTCTAATCCCGAGAGTGTTTGATTGGGCAGTGTTGAGGGAGCTTCACACTCTGACACCAGGAGGGTTTGATTGTTCAGTGTGAGGGGAGCATTACACTCTGACCCCGGGACGGTTTGATTGGTCAGTGTTAAGGGAGCGTCACACTCTGACTCCGGAAGTGTTTGATTGGTCAGGGTTGAGGGAACTTCATACTCTGACCCCGGGAGGGTTTGATTGGTCATTATTAGGGGAGCTTCACACTCTTACCCCGGTCGAGGGTTTGATTTGTCAGTGTTAGGGGAGGATTACAATCTGACTCCGGGAGCGTTTGATTGGTCAGTGTTCGGGGAGCTTCACACTGTGACCCCGGTAGGTTTTGATTGGTCAGTGTTAGGGGAGCTGCACCCTCTGACCCCGGGAGGCTTTGATAGGTCAGTGTTAGGGGAGCTTCACACTCTGACCCCTGGAGGATTTGATTGGTAAGTGTTAGGGAAGCTTCACACTCTGACCCCGGGAGGGTTTGATTGGTCAGTATTACGGGAGCTTCACACTCTGACCCCGGTCGAGGGTTTGATTGGTCAATGTTCGGGGAGCATTACAATCTGATGCCGGGAGAGTTTGATTGGTCAGTGTTCGGGGAGCTTCACACTGTGACCCCGGGAGGGTTTGATTGGTCAGTGTTCGGGGAGCTTCACACTCTGACCCCGGGAGGGTTTGAATGGTCAGTATTACGGGAGCTTCATACTCTTACCCCTGTCGAGGGTTTGATTGGTCAGTGTTAGGGGAGCATTACAATCTGACTCCGGGAGGGTTTGATTGGTCAGTGTTCGGGGAGCTTCACACTGCGACCCCGGGAGGGTTTGATTGGTCAGTGTTAGGGGAGCATTACACTCTGACCCCGGGAGGGTTTGATTGGTCAGTGTTCGGGGAGCTTTACACTCTGACCCCGGGATGGTGTGATTGGTCACTGTTAAGGGAGCTTCCCACTCTGATCCCGAGAGGGTTTGATTGGGCAGTGTTGAGGGAGCTTCACACTCTGACACCGGGAGGGTTTGATTGTTCAGTGTGAGGGGAGCATTACACTCTGACCCCGGGACGGTTTGATTGGTCAGTGTTAAGGGAGCGTCACACTCTGACTCCGGAAGTGTTTGATTGGTCAGGGTTGAGGGAGCTTCATACTCTGACCCCGGGAGTGTTTGATTGGTCAGTATTACGGGAGCTTCACATTCTTACCGCGGTCGAGGGTTTGATTGGTCAGTGTTAGGCGAGCATTACAATCTGACTCCAGGATGGTTTGATTGGTCAGTGTTCGGGGAGCTTCACACCGTGACCCCGGGAGGGTTTGGTTGTTCAGTGTTAAGGGACTTTCACACTCTGACACCGGGAGGGTTTGATTGGTCAGTGTTAGGGGAGCTTCACACTCTGACCCCTGGAGGATTTGATTGGTAAGTGTTAGTGAAGCTTCACACTCTGACCCCGGGGGCGTTTGATTGGTCAGTGTTAGGGGAGCTTCACCCTCTGACCCCCGGAGGGTTTGATAGGTCAGTGTTAGGGGAGCTTCACACTCTGACCACGGGAGGGTTTGATAGCTCAGTGTTCGGGGAGCTTCACACTCTGACCCCGGGAGGGTTTGTTTGGTCAGTGTTAGGGGAGGATTACACTCCGACCCCGATAGGGTTTGATTGGTCAGTGTTCGGGGAGCTTGACACTCTGACCCCGGAAGGGTTTGATTGGTCAGTGTGAGGTAAGCATTACACTCTGACCCCGGGAGGGTTTGATTGGTCAGTGTTAGCGGAGCTTCACACTCTGACCCCGGGATGGAGTGATTGGTCAGTGTTAAGGGAGCTTCACTCTCTAATCCCGATAGTGTTTGATTGGGCAGTGTTGAGGGAGCTTCACACTCTGACCCCGGGACGGTTTGATTGGTCAGTATTCGGGGAGCTTCACACTCTTACCCCGGTCGAGGGTTTGATTGGTCAGTGTTAGGGGAGCATTACAATCTGACTCCGGGAGGGTTTGATTGGTCAGTGTTAGGGGAGCTTCACACTGTGACCCCGGGAGGGTTTGATTGGTCAGTGTTACGGGAGCATTACACTCTTACCCCGGTCGAGGGTTTGATTGGTCAGTGTTAGGGGAGCATTACAATCTGACTCCGGGAGGGTTTGATTGGTCAGTGTTCGGGGAGCTTCACACCGTGACCCCGGGAGTGTTTGGTTGTTCAATGTTAAGGGACTTTCACACTCTGACACCGGGAGGGTTTGATTGGTCAGTGTTAGGGGTGCTTCACACTCTGACCCCTGGAGGATTTGATTGGTACGTGTTAGGGAAGCTTCACACTCTGACCCCGGGAGGGTTTGATTGGTCAGTGTTAGGGGAGCTTCACCCTCTGACCCCCGGAGGGTTTGATAGGTCAGTGTTAGGGGAGCTTCAAACTCTGACCACGGGAGGGTTTGATAGGTCAGTGTTCGGGGAGCTTCACACTCTGACCCCGGGAGGGTTTGTTTGGTCAGTGTTAGGGAAGGATTACACTCCGATCCCGGGAGGATTTGATTGGTCAATTTTAGGGGAGCTTCACACTCTGACCCCGGAAGTGTTTGATTGGTCAGTGTGAGGTAAGCATTACACTCTGATCCCGGGAATTTTGATTGGTCAGTGTTAGCGGAGCTTCACACTCTGACCCCGGGATGGAGTGATTGGTCTGTGTTAAGGGAGTTTCACTCTCTAATCCCGAGAGTGTTTGATTGGGCAGTGTTGAGGGAGCTTCACACTCTGACACCAGGAGGGTTTGATTGTTCAGTGTTAGGGGATCATTACACTCTGACCCCGGGACGGTTTGATTGGTCACTGTTAAGGGAGCGTCACACTCTGACTATGGAATTGTTTGATTGGTCAGGGTTGAGGGAGCTTCATACTCTGACCCCGGGAGGGTTTGATTGGTCAGTATTCGGGGAGCTTCACACTCTTACCCCGGTCGAGGGTTTGATTGGTTAGTGTTCGGGGAGCATTACAATCTGACTCCGGGAGGGTTTGATTGGTCAGTGTTCGGGGAGCTTCACACTGTGACCCCGGGAGGGTTTGGTTGTTCAGTGTAAATGGAGCTTCACACTCTGACACCGGGAGGGTTTGATAATGTCAGTGTTAGGGGAGCTTCACACTCTGACCCCAGGAGGATTTGATTGGTAAGTGTTAGGGAAGCTTCACACTCTGACACCTGGAGGGTTTGATTGGTCAGTGTTAGGGGAGCATAATACACTTACCCCGGTCGAGGGTTTGATTGGTCATTGTTAGGCTAGTATTACAATCTGACTACTGGAGGGTTTGATTGATCAGTGTTAGGGGAGCATTACACTCTTACCCCGGGAGGGTTTGATTGGTCATTGTTGAGGGAGCTTCACACTCTGACTCCGGAAGTGTTTGATTGGTCAGGGTTGAGGTAGCTTCATACTCTTACCCCGGTCGAGGGTTTGATTGGTCAGTGTTAGGGGAGCATCATACTCTTACCCCGGGAGGGTTTGATTGGTCAATGTTAGGGGAGCTTCACACTCAGACCCTGGGAGGGTTTGATTGGTCAGTGTTAAGGGATCTTCACACTCTGATCCTGGGAGAGTTTGATTGGGCAGTGTTGAGGGAGCTTCACACTCTGACACTGGGAGGGTTTGATTGTTCAGTGTTAGGGGAGCATTTCACTATTACCCCGGGAGGCTTTGATAGGTCAGTGTTAGGGGAGCTTCACACTCTGACCCCTGGAGGATTTGATTGGTAAGTGTTAGGGAAGCTTCACACTCTGACCCCGGGAGGGTTTGATTGGTCAGTATTACGGGAGCTTCACACTCTGACCCCGGTCGAGGGTTTGATTGGTCAGTGTTCGGGGAGCATTACAATCTGATGCCGGGAGAGTTTGATTGGTCAGTGTTCGGGGAGCTTCACACTGTGACCCCGGGAGGGTTTGATTGGTCAGTGTTCGGGGAGCTTCACACTCTAACCCCGGGAGGGTTTGAATGGTCAGTATTACGGGAGCTTCATACTCTTACCCCTGTCGAGGGTTTGATTGGTCAGTGTTAGGGGAGCATTACAATCTGACTCCGGGAGGGTTTGATTGGTCAGTGTTCGGGGAGCTTCACACTGCGACCCCGGGAGGGTTTGATTGGTCAGTGTTAGGGGAGCATTACACTCTGACCCCGGGAGGGTTTGATTGGTCAGTGTTCGGGGAGCTTCACACTCTGACCCCGGGATGGTGTGATTGGTCACTGTTAAGGGAGCTTCACACTCTGATCCCGAGAGGGTTTGATTGGGCAGTGTTGAGGGAGCTTCACACTCTGACACCGGGAGGGTTTGATTGTTCAGTGTGAGGGGAGCATTACACTCTGACCCCGGGACGGTTTGATTGGTCAGTGTTAAGGGAGCGTCACACTCTGACTCCGGAAGTGTTTGATTGGTCAGGGTTGAGGGAGCTTCATACTCTGACCCCGGGAGTGTTTGATTGGTCAGTATTACGGGAGCTTCACATTCTTACCGCGGTCGAGGGTTTGATTGGTCAGTGTTAGGCGAGCATTACAATCTGACTCCAGGATGGTTTGATTGGTCAGTGTTCGGGGAGCTTCACACCGTGACCCCGGGAGGGTTTGGTTGTTCAGTGTTAAGGGACTTTCACACTCTGACACCGGGAGGGTTTGATTGGTCAGTGTTAGGGGAGCTTCACACTCTGACCCCTGGAGGATTTGATTGGTAAGTGTTAGTGAAGCTTCACACTCTGACCCCGGGGGGGTTTGATTGGTCAGTGTTAGGGGAGCTTCACCCTCTGACCCCCGGAGGGTTTGATAGGTCAGTGTTAGGGGAGCTTCACACTCTGACCACGGGAGGGTTTGATAGCTCAGTGTTCGGGGAGCTTCACACTCTGACCCCGGGAGGGTTTGTTTGGTCAGTGTTAGGGGAGGATTACACTCCGACCCCGATAGGGTTTGATTGGTCAGTGTTCGGGGAGCTTGACACTCTGACCCCGGAAGGGTTTGATTGGTCAGTGTGAGGTAAGCATTACACTCTGACCCCGGGAGGGTTTGATTGGTCAGTGTTAGCGGAGCTTCACACTCTGACCCCGGGATGGAGTGATTGGTCAGTGTTAAGGGAGCTTCACTCTCTAATCCCGATAGTGTTTGATTGGGCAGTGTTGAGGGAGCTTCACACTCTGACACCGGGAGGGTTTGATTGTTCAGTGTTAGGGGATCATTACACTCTGACCCCGGGACGGTTTGATCGGTCACTGTTAAGGGAGCGTCACACTCTGACTCCGGAAGTGTTTGATTGGTCAGGGTTGAGGGAGCTTCATACTCTGACCCCGGGAGGGTTTGATTGGTCAGTATTCGGGGAGCTTCACACTCTTACCCCGGTCGAGGGTTTGATTGGTCAGTGTTAGGGGAGCATTACAATCTGACTCCGGGAGGGTTTGATTGGTCAGTGTTCGGGGAGCTTCATACTGTGACCCCGGGAGGGTCTGGTTGTTCAGTGTAAAGGGAGTTTCACACTCTAACCCCGGGAGGCTTTGATAGGTCAGTGTTAGGGGAGCTTCACACTCTGACCCCTGGAGGATTTGATTGGTAAGTGTTAGGGAAGCTTCACACTCTGACACCTGGAGGGTTTGATTGGTCAGTGTTAGGGGAGCTTCACACTGTGACCCCGGGAGGGTTTGATTGGTCAGTGTTACGGGAGCATTACACTCTTACCCCGGTCGAGGGTTTGATTGGTCAGTGTTAGGGGAGCATTACAATCTGACTCCGGGAGGGTTTGATTGGTCAGTGTACGGGGAGCTTCACACTGTGACCCCAGTAGATTTTGATTGGTCAGTGTTAGGGGAGCTTCACCCTCTCACCCCGGGCGGCTTTGATAGGTCAGTGTTCGGGGAGCTTCACACTCTGACCCCTGGAGGATTTGATTAGTAAGTGTAAGGGAAGCTTCACACTCTGACCCCGGGAGGGTTTGATTGGTCAGTATTACGGGAGCTTCACATTCTTACCGCGGTCGAGGGTTTGATTGGTCAGTGTTAGGGGAGCATTACAATCTGACTCCAGGAGGGTTTGATTGGTCAGTGTTCGGGGAGCTTCACACCGTGACCCCGGGAGTGTTTGGTTGTTCAATGTTAAGGGACTTTCACACTCTGACACCGGGAGGGTTTGATTGGTCAGTGTCAGGGGTGCTTCACACTCTGACCCCTGGAGGATTTGATTGGTACGTGTTAGGGAAGCTTCACACTCTGACCCCGGGAGGGTTTGATTGGTCAGTGTTAGGGGAGCTTCACCCTCTGACCCCCGGAGGGTTTGATAGGTCAGTGTTAGGGGAGCTTCACACTCTGACCACGGGAGGGTTTGATAGGTCAGTGTTCGGGGAGCTTCACACTCTGACCCCGGAAGGGTTTGATTGGTCAGTGTGAGGTAAGCATTACACTCTGATCCCGGGAATTTTGATTGGTCAGTGTTAGCGGAGCTTCACACTCTGACCCCGGGATGGAGTGATTGGTCTGTGTTAAGGGAGTTTCACTCTCTAATCCCGAGAGTGTTTGATTGGGCAGTGTTGAGGGAGCTTCACACTCTGACACCAGGAGGGTTTGATTGTTCAGTGTTAGGGGATCATTACACTCTGACCCCGGGACGGTTTGATTGGTCACTGTTAAGGGAGCGTCACACTCTGACTACGGAATTGTTTGATTGGTCAGGGTTGAGGGAGCTTCATACTCTGACCCCGGGAGGGTTTGATTGGTCAGTATTCGGGGAGCTTCACACTCTTACCCCGGTCGAGGGTTTGATTGGTTAGTGTTCGGGGAGCATTACAATCTGACTCCGGGAGGGTTTGATTGGTCAGTGTTCGGGGAGCTTCACACTGTGACCCCGGGAGGGTTTGGTTGTTCAGTGTAAATGGAGCTTCACACTCTGACACCGGGAGGGTTTGATAATGTCAGTGTTAGGGGAGCTTCACACTCTGACCCCAGGAGGATTTGATTGGTAAGTGTTAGGGAAGCTTCACACTCTGACACCTGGAGGGTTTGATTGGTCAGTGTTAGGGGAGCATAATACACTTCCCCCGGTCGAGGGTTTGATTGGTCATTGTTAGGCTAGTATTACAATCTGACTACTGGAGGGTTTGATTGATCAGTGTTAGGGGAGCATTACACTCTTACCCCGGGAGGTTTTGATTGGTCATTGTTGAGGGAGCTTCACACTCTGACTCCGGAAGTGTTTGATTGGTCAGGGTTGAGGTAGCTTCATACTCTTACCCCGGTCGAGGGTTTGATTGGTCAGTGTTAGGGGAGCATCATACTCTTACCCCGGGAGGGTTTGATTGGTCAATGTTAGGGGAGCTTCACACTCAGACCCTGGGAGGGTTTGATTGGTCAGTGTTAAGGGATCTTCACACTCTGATCCTGGGAGAGTTTGATTGGGCAGTGTTGAGGGAGCTTCACACTCTGACACTGGGAGGGTTTGATTGTTCAGTGTTAGGGGAGCATTTCACTATTACCCCGGGAGGGTTTGATTGGTCATTGTTAAGGGAGCTTCACACTCTGACTCCGGAAGTGTTTGATTGGTCAGGGTTGAGGTAGCTTCATACTCTGACCCCGGGAGGGTTTGATTGGTCAGTGTTAGGGGAACATCATACTCTTACCCCGGGAGGGTTTGGTTTTTCAGTGTAAAGGGAGCTTCACACTCTGACACCGGGCGGGTTTGATAATGTCAGTGTTAGGGGAGCTTCACACTCTGACCCCTGGAGGATTTGATTGGTAAGTGTTAGGGAAGCTTCACACTCTGACACCTGGAGGGTTTGATTGGTCAGTGTTCGGGGAGCATAATACTCTTACCCCGGTCGAGGGTTTGATTGGTCATTGTTAGGGGAGCTTCACACTGTGACCCCGGGAGGGTTTGATTGGTCAGTGTTACGGGAGCATTACACTCTGACCCCGGGAGGGTTTGATTGGTCAGTGTTCGGGGAGCTTCACACTCTGACCCCGGGATGGTGTGATTGGTCAGTGTTGAGGGAGCTTCACCCTCTGACACTGGGAGGGTTTGATTGTTCAGTGTTAAGGGACTTTCACACTCTGACACCGGGAGGGTTTGATTGGTCAGTGTTAGGGGAGCTTCACACTCTGACCCTGGGAGGGTTTGATTGTTCAGTGTTAAGGGACTTTCACACTCTGACACCGGGAGGGTTTGATTGGTCAGTGTTCAGGGAGCTTTACACTCTGATCCTGGGAGAGTTTGATTGGGCAGTGTTGAGGGAGCTTCACACTCTGACACTGGGAGGGTTTGATTGTTCAGTGTTAGGGGAGCATTACACTATGATCCCGGGAGGATTTGATTGGTCATTGTTAAGGGAGCTTCACACTCTGACTCTGGAAGTGTTTGATTGGTCAGGGTTGAGGTATCTTCAGACTCTGACCCCGGGAGGGTTAGATTGGTCAGTGTTAGGGGAGCATCATAGTCTTACCCCGGTCGAGGGTTTGATTGGTCAGTGTTAGGGGAGCATTACAATCTGACACCGGGAGGGTTTGATTGGTCACTGTTCGGGGAGCTTCACACTGTGACCCCGGGAGGGTTTGGTTGTTCAGTGTTGAGGGAGATTCACACTCTGACTCTGGAAGTGTTTGATTGGTCAGGGTTGAGGTATCTTCAGACTCTGACCCCGGGAGGGTTAGATTGGTCAGTGTTAGGGGAGCATCATAGTCTTACCCCGGTCGAGGGTTTGATTGGTCAGTGTTAGGGGAGCATTACAATCTGACACCTGGAGGGTTTGATTGGTCAGTGTTCGGGGAGCTTCACACTGTGACCCCGGGAGGGTTTGGTTGTTCAGTGTTAAGGGAGATTCACACTCTGACCCCGGGAGTGTTTGATTGGTCAGTGTTAGGGGAGCTTCACGCTCTGACCCCGGGAAGTTTTGCTTGGTCACTGTTAGGGGAGCTTCACCCTCTGACCCCGGGAGGGTTTGATTGGTCAGTGTTAGGGGAGCATTACACTCTGACCCCGGGAGGGTTTGATAGGTCAGTGTTAGGGGAGCTTCACACTCTGACCCCTGGAGGATTTGATTGGTAAGTGTTAGGGAAACTTCACACTCTGACCCCGGGAGGGTTTGATTGGTCAGTGTTCGGGGAGCTTCACCCTCTGACCCACGGAGGGTTTGATAGGTCAGTGTTAGGGGAGCTTCACACTCTGACCCCTGGAGGATTTGATTGGTAAGTGTTAGGTAAGCTTCACACTCTGACCCCGGGAGGGTTTGATTGGTCAATGTTAGGGGAGCTTCACCCTCTGACCCACGGAGGGTTTGATAGGTCAGTGTTAGGGGAGCGTCACACTCTGACCACGGAGGAGTTTGATAGGTCAGTGTTCGGGGAGCTTCACACTCTGACCCCGGGAAGGTTTGATTGGTCAGTGTTAGGGGAGGATTACACTCTGACCCCGGGATGGTGTGATTGGTCAGTGTTAGGGGAGCTTCACAGTCTGACCCCGGAAGGGTTTGATTGGTCAGTGTGAGGTAAGCATTACACTCTGACCCCGGAAGGGTTTGATTGGTCAGTGTTAGCGGAGCTTCACACTCTGACCCCGGGATGGTGTGATTGGTCAGTGTTCAGGGAGCTTCACTCTCTGATCCCGGGAGGGTTTGATTGGCCAGTGTTGAGGGAGTTTCACACTCTGACACCGGGAGGGTTTGATTGTTCAGTGTTAGGGGATCATTACACTCTGACCCCGGGACGGTTTGATTCGTCAGTGTTAATGGAGCGCCATACTCTGACTCCGGAAGTGTTTGATTGGTCAGGGTTGAGGGAGCTTCATACTCTGACCCCGGGAGGGTTTGATTGGTCAGTATTCGGGGAGCTCCACACTCTTACCCTGGTCGAGGGTTTGATTGGTCAGTGTTAGGGGAGCATTATACTCTGACCCCGGGAGGGATTGATTGGTCAATGTTCGGGGAGCTTCACACTCTGACTCTGGGAGGGTTTGATTGGTCAGTGTTAAGGGAGCTTCACACTCTGATCCTGGGAGAGTTTGATTGGGCAGTGTTGAGGGAGCTTCACACTCTGACACTGGGACGGTTTGATTGTTCAGTGTTAGGGGAACATTACACTATGACCCTGGGAGTGTTTGATTGGTCATTGTTAAGGGAGCTTCACACTCTTACTCTGGAAGTGTTTGATTGGTCAGGGTTGAGGTAGCTTCATACTCTGACCCCGGGAGGGTTTGATTGGTCAGTGTTAGGGGAGCATCATAGTCTTACCCCGGTCGAGGGTTTGATTGGTCAGTGTTAGGGGAGCATTACAATCTGACTCCGGGAGGGTTTGATTGGTCAGTGTTAGGGGAGCTTCACGCTCTGACCCCGGGAAGTTTTGATTGGTCACTGTTAGGGGAGCTTCACCCTCTGACCCCGGGAGGGTTTGATTGGTCAGTGTTCGGGGAGCATTACACTCTGACCCCGGGAGGGTTTGATTGGTCAGTGTTAGGGGGGCTTCACACTCTGACCCCGGGATGGTGTGATTGGTCAGTGTTCAGGGAGCTTCACACTCTGATCCCTAGAGGGTTTGATTGGGCAGTGTTGAGGGAGCTTCACACTCTGACACCGGGAGGATTTGATTGTTGAGCGTTAGGGGAGCGTCACACTCTGACTCCGGAAGTGTTTGATTGGTCAGGGTTGAGGGAGCTTCATACTCTGACCCCGGGAGTGTTTGATTGGTCAGTATTATGGAAGCTTCACATTCTTACCCCGGTCGAGGGTTTGATTGGTCAGTGATAGGGGAGCATCATACTCTTACCCCGGTCGAGGGTTTGATTGGTCAGTGTTAGGGGAGCATCATAGTCTTACCCCGGTCGAGGGTTTGATTGGTCAGTGTTAGGGGAGCATTACAATCTGACTCCGGGAGGGTTTGATTGGTCAGTGTTCGGGGAGCTTCACACTGTGACCCCGGGAGGGTTTGGTTGTTCAGTGTTAAGGGAGATTCACACTCTGACCCCGGGAGTGTTTGATTGGTCAGTGTTAGGGGAGCTTCACGCTCTGACCCCGGGAAGTTTTGATTGGTCACTGTTAGGGGAGCTTCACCCTCTGACCCCGGGAGGGTTTGATTGGTCAGTGTTAGGGGAGCATTACACTCTGACCCCGGGAGGGTTTGATTGGTCAGTGTTAGGGGAGCTTCACACTCTGACTCCGGAAGTGTTTGATTGGTCAGGGTTGAGGGAGCTTCATACTCTGACCCTGGGAGTGTTTGATTGGTCAGTATTATGGAAGCTTCACATTCTTACCCCGGTCGAGGGTTTGATTGGTCAGTGATAGGGGAGCATCATACTCTTACCCCGGTCGAGGATTTGATTGGTCAGTGTTAGGGGAGCATTACAATCTGACTCCGGGAGGGTTTGATTGGTCAGTGTTCGGGGAGCTTCACACTGTGACCCCGGGAGGGTTTGGTTGTTCAGTGTTAAGGGAGATTCACACTCTGACCGCGGGAGGGTTTGATTGGTCAGTGTTAGGGGAGCATTACACTGTGACCCCGGGAGGGTTTGATTGGCCAGTGTTGAGGGAGCTTCACACTCTGACACCGGGAGGGTTTGATTGTTCAGTGTTAGGGGATCATTACACTCTGATCCCGGGAGGGTTTGATTGGCCAGTGTTGAGGGAGCTTCACACTCTGACACTGGGAGGGTTTGATTGTTCAGTGTTAGGGGAGCATTACACTATGACCCCAGGAGGGTTTGATTTGTAATTGTTAAGGGAGCCTCACACTCTGACTCTGGAAGTGTTTGATTGGTCAGGGTTGAGGTAGCTTCATACTCTGACCCCGGGAGTGTTTGATTGGTCAGTATTACGGGAGCTTCACATTCTTACCCCGGTCGAGGGTTTGATTGGTCAGTGTTCGGGGAGCATTACAATCTGACTCCGGGAGGGTTTGATTGGTCAGTGTTCGGGGAGCTTCACACCGTGACACCGGGAGGGTTTGATTGGTCAGTGTTAGCGGAGCTTCACATCTGACCCCGGGATGGTGTGATTGGTCAGTGTTATGGGAGCTTCACTCTCTGATCCCGGGAGGGTTTGATTGTCCAGTGTTGAGGGAGCTTCACACTCTGACACCGGGAGGGTTTGATTGTTCAGTGTTAGGGGATCATTACACTCTGACCCCGGGACGGTTTGATTCGTCAGTGTTAATGGAGCGCCACACTCTGACTCCGGAAGTGTTTGATTGGTCAGGGTTGAGGGAGCTTCATACTCTGACCCCGGGAGGGTTTGATTGGTCAGTATTCGGGGAGCTCCACACTCTTACCCTGGTCGAGGGTTTGATTGGTCAGTGTTACGGGAGCATTATACTCTGACCCCGGGAGGGATTGATTGGTCAATGTTCGGGGAGCTTCACACTCTGACCCTGGGAGGGTTTAATTGGTCAGTGTTAAGGGAGCTTCACACTCTGATCCTGAGAGAGTTTGATTGGGCAGTGTTGAGGGAGCTTCACACTCTGACACTGGGACGGTTTGATTGTTCAGTGTTAGGGGAACATTACACTATGACCCTGGGAGTGTTTGATTGGTCATTGTTAAGGGAGCTTCACACTCTTACTCTGGAAGTGTTTGATTGGTCAGGGTTGAGGTAGCTTCATACTCTGACCCCGGGAGGGTTTGATTGGTCAGTGTTAGGGGAGCATCATAGTCTTACCCCGGTCGAGGGTTTGATTGGTCAGTGTTAGGGGAGCATTACAATCTGACTCCGGGAGGGTTTGATTGGTCAGTGTTAGGGGAGCTTCACGCTCTGACCCCGGGAAGTTTTGATTGGTCACTGTTAGGGGAGCTTCACCCTCTGACCCCGGGAGGGTTTGATTGGTCAGTGTTAGGGGAGCATTACACTCCGACCCCGGGAGGGTTTGATTGGTCAGTGTTAGGGGAGCTTCACACTCTGACCCCGGGATGGTGTGATTGGTCAGTGTTCAGGGAGCTTCACACTCTGATCCCTAGAGGGTTTGATTGGGCAGTGTTGAGGGAGCTTCACACTCTGACACCGGGAGGGTTTGATTGTTGAGCGTTAGGGGAGCGTCACACTCTGACTCCGGAAGTGTTTGATTGGTCAGGGTTGAGGGAGCTTCATACTCTGACCCCGGGAGTGTTTGATTGGTCAGTATTATGGAAGCTTCACATTCTTACCCCGGTCGAGGGTTTGATTGGTCAGTGATAGGGGAGCATCATACTCTTACCCCGGTCGAGGGTTTGATTGGTCAGTGTTAGGGGAGCATCATAGTCTTACCCCGGTCGAGGGTTTGATTGGTCAGTGTTAGGGGAGCATTACAATCTGACTCCGGGAGGGTTTGATTGGTCAGTGTTTGGGGAGCTTCACACTGTGACCCCGGGAGGGTTTGGTTGTTCAGTGTTAAGGGAGATTCACACTCTGACCCCGGGAGGGTTTGATTGGTCAGTGTTAGGGGAGCTTCACGCTCTGACCCCGGGAAGTTTTGATTGGTCACTGTTAGGGGAGCTTCACCCTCTGACCCCGGGAGGGTTTGATTGGTCAGTGTTAGGGGAGCATTACACTCTGACCCCGGGAGGGTTTGATTGGTCAGTGTTAGGGGAGCTTCACACTCTGACCCCGGGATGGTGTGATTGGTCAGTGTTCAGGGAGCTTCACACTCTGATCCCTAGAGGGTTTGATTGGGCAGTGTTGAGGGAGCTTCACATTCTGACACCGGGAGGGTTTGATTGTTCAGCGTTAGGGGAGCGTCACACTCTGACTCCGGAAGTGTTTGATTGGTCAGGGTTGAGGGAGCTTCATACTCTGACCCCGGGAGTGTTTGATTGGTCAGTATTATGGAAGCTTCACATTCTTACCCCGGTCGAGGGTTTGATTGGTCAGTGATAGGGGAGCATCATACTCTTACCCCGGTCGAGGGTTTGATTGGTCAGTGTTAGGGGAGCATTACAATCTGACTGCGGGAGGGTTTGATTGGTCAGTGTTCGGGGAGCTTCACACTGTGACCCCGGGAGGGTTTGGTTGTTCAGTGTTAAGGGAGATTCACACTCTGACCGCGGGAGGGTTTGATTGGTCAGTGTTAGGGGAGCATTACACTGTGACCCCGGGAGGGTTTGATTGGTCAATGTTAGGGGAGCTTCACACTCTGACCCTGGGAGGGTTTGATTGATCAGTGTTAAGGGAGCTTCACACTCTGATCCTGGGAGAGTTTGACTGGGCAGTGTTGAGGGAGCTTCACACTCTGACACTGGGAGGGTTTGATTGTTCAGTGTTAGGGGAGCATTACACTATGACCCCGGGAGGGTTTGATTTGTAATTGTTAAGGGAGCTTCACACTCTGACTCTGGAAGTGTTTGATTGGTCAGGGTTGAGGTAGCTTCATACTCTGACCCCGGGAGTGTTTGATTGGTCAGTATTACGGGAGCTTCACATTCTTACCCCGGTCGAGGGTTTGATTGGTCAGTGTTCGGGGAGCATTACAATCTGACTCCGGGAGGGTTTGATTGGTCAGTGTTCGGGGAGCTTCACACCGTGACACCGGGAGGGTTTGATTGGTCAGTGTTAGGGGAGCTTCACACTCTGACCCCTGGAGGATTTGATTGGTAAGTGTTAGGGAAGCTTCACACTTTGATCCCGGGAGGGTTTGATTGGTCAGTGTTCAGGGAGCTTCACCCTCTGACCCACGGAGGGTTTGATAGGTCAGTGTTAGGGGAGCTTCACACTCTGACCCCTGGAGGATTTGATTGGTAAGTGTTAGGTAAGCTTCACACTCTGACCCCGGGAGGGTTTGATTGGTCAGTGTTAGGGGAGCTTCACCCTCTGACCCACGGAGGGTTTGATAGGTCAGTGTTAGGGGAGCGTCACACTCTGACCACGGAAGAGTTTGATAGGTCAGTGTTCGGGGAGCTTCACACTCTGACCCCGGGAGGGTTTTATTGGTCAGTGGTCGGGGAGGATTACACTCTGACCCCGGGAGGGTTTTATTGGTCAATGTTAGGGGAGCTTCACACTCTGACACCGGGAGGGTTTGATTGTTCAGTGTTAGGGGATCATTACACTCTGATCCTGGGAGAGTTTGACTGGGCAGTGTTGAGGGAGCTTCACACTCTGACACTGGGAGGGTTTGATTGTTCAGTGTTAGGGGAGCATTACACTATGACCCCGGGAGGGTTTGATTTGTAATTGTTAAGGGAGCTTCACACTCTGACTCTGGAAGTGTTTGATTGTTCAGGGTTGAGGTAGCTTCATACTCTGACCCCGGGAGTGTTTGATTGGTCAGTATTACGGGAGCTTCACATTCTTACCCCGGTCGAGGGTTTGATTGGTCAGTGTTCGGGGAGCATTACAATCTGACTCCGGGAGGGTTTGATTGGTCAGTGTTCGGGGAGCTTCACACCGTGACACCGGGAGGGTTTGATTGGTCAGTGTTAGCGGAGCTTCACATCTGACCCCGGGATGGTGTGATTGGTCAGTGTTAAGGGAGCTTCACTCTCTGATCCCGGGAGGGTTTGATTGGCCAGTGTTGAGCGAGCTTCACACTCTGACACCGGGAGGGTTTGATTGTTCAGTGTTAGGGGATCATTACACTCTGACCCCGGGACGGTTTGATTCGTCAGTGTTAATGGAGCGCCACACTCTGACTCCGGAAGTGTTTGATTGGTCAGGGTTGAGGGAGCTTCATACTCTGACCCCGGGAGGGTTTGATTGGTCAGTATTCGGGGAGCTCCACACTCTTACCCTGGTCGAGGGTTTGATTGGTCAGTGTTACGGGAGCATTATACTCTGACCCCGGGAGGGATTGATTGGTCAATGTTCGGGGAGCTTCACACTCTGACCCTGGGAGGGTTTAATTGGTCAGTGTTAAGGGAGCTTCACACTCTGATCCTGGGAGAGTTTGATTGGGCAGTGTTGAGGGAGCTTCACACTCTGACACTGGGACGGTTTGATTGTTCAGTGTTAGGGGAACATTACACTATGACCCTGGGAGTGTTTGATTGGTCATTGTTAAGGGAGCTTCACACTCTTACTCTGGAAGTGTTTGATTGGTCAGGGTTGAGGTAGCTTCATACTCTGACCCCGGGAGGGTTTGATTGGTCAGTGTTAGGGGAGCATCATAGTCTTACCCCGGTCGAGGGTTTGATTGGTCAGTGTTAGGGGAGCATTACAATCTGACTCCGGGAGGGTTTGATTGGTCAGTGTTCGGGGAGCTTAACACTGTGACCCCGGGAGGGTTTGGTTGTTCAGTGTTAAGGGAGATTCACACTCTGACCACGGGAGGGTTTGATTGGTCAGTGTTAGGGGAGCTTCACGCTCTGACCCCGGGAAGTTTTGATTGGTCACTGTTAGGGGAGCTTCACCCTCTGACCCCGGGAGGGTTTGATTGTTCAGTGTTAGGGGAGCATTACACTCTGACCCCGGGAGGGTTTGATTGGTCAGTGTTAGGGGAGCTTCACACTCTGACCCCGGGATTGTGTGATTGGTCAGTGTTCAGGGAGCTTCACACTCTGATCCCGAGAGGGTTTGATTGGGCAGTGTTGAGGGAGCTTCACACTCTGACACCGGGAGGGTTTGATTGTTCAGTGTTAGGGGAGCGTCACACTCTGACTCTGGAAGTGTTTGATTGGTCAGGGTTGAGGGAGCTTCATACTCTGACCCCGGGAGTGTTTGATTGGTCAGTATTACGGGAGCTTCACATTCTTACCCCGGTCGAGGGTTTGATTGGTCAGTGTTAGGGGAGCATTACAATCTGACTCCGGGAGGGTTTGATTGGTCAGTGTTCGGGGAGCTTCACACCGTGACACCGGGAGGGTTTGATTGGTCAGTGTTAGGGGAGCTTCACACTCTGACCCCTGGAGGATTTGATTGGTAAGTGTTAGGGAAGCTTCACACTCTGACCCCGGGAGGGTTTGATTGGTCAGTGTTAGGGGAGCTTCACCCTCTGACCCACGGAGGGTTTGATATGTCAGTGTTAGGGGAGCTTCACACTCTGACCACGGGAGGGTTTGATAGGTCAGTGTTCTGGGAGCTTCACACTCTGACCCCGGGAGGGTTTGATTGGTCAGTGTTAGGGGAGGATTACACTCTGACCCCAGGATGGTGTGATTGGTCAGAGTTAGCGGAGCTTCACAGTCTGACGCCGGAAGGGTTTGATTGGTCAGTGTGAGGTAAACATTACACTCCGACCCCGGGAGGGTTTCATTGGTCAGTGTTTGCGGAGCTTCACACTCTGACCCAGGGATGGTGTGATTGGTCAGTGTTAAGGGAGCTTCACTCTCTGATCCCGAGAGGGTTTGATTGGCCAGTGTTGAGGGAGCTTCACACTCTGACACCGGGAGGGTTTGATTGTTCAGTGTTAGGGGATCATTACACTCTGACCCCGGGATAGTTTGATTGGTCAGTGTTAAGGGAGCATCACAATCTGACTCCGGAAGTGTTTGATTGGTCAGGGTTGAGGGAGCTTCATACTCTGACCCCGGGAGGGTTTGATTGGTCAGTGTTAAGGGAGCTTCACACTCTGATCCTGGGATAGTTTGATTGGGCAGTGTTGAGGGAGCTTCACACTCTGACACTGGGACGGTTTGATTGTTCAGTGTGAGGGGAGCATTACACTATGACCCCGGGAGGATTTGATTGATCATTGTTAAGGGAGCTTCACACTCTGACTCCGGAAGAGTTTGATTGGTCAGGGTTGAGGTAGCTTCATACTCTGACCCCCGGAGGGTTTGATTGGTCAGTGTTAGGGGAGCATCATACTCTTACCCCGGTCGAGGGTTTGATTGGTCAGTGTTAGGGGAACATTACACTCTGACCCCGGGAGGGTTTGATTGGTCAGTGTTAGGGGAGCTTCACACTCTGACCCTGGGAGGGTTTGATTGGTCAGCGTTAAGGGAGCTTCACACTCTGATCCTGGGAGAGTTTGATTGGGCAGTGTTGAGGGAGCTTCACACTCTGACACTGGGAGGGTTTGCTTGTTCAGTGTTCGGGGAGCATTACACTATGACCCCGGGAGGGTTTGATTGGTCATTGTTAAGGGAGCTTCACACTCTGACTCCGGAAGTGTTTGATTGGTCAGGGATGAGTAGCTTCATACTCTGACCCCGGGAGGGTTTGATTGGTCAGTGTTAGGGGAGCATCATCATCTTACCCCGGTCGAGGGTTTGATTGGTCAGTATTAGGGGAGCATTACAATCTGACTCCGGGAGGGTTTGATTGGCCATTATTCGGGGAGCTTCACACTGTGACCCCGGGAGGGTTTGGTTGTTCAGTGTTAACGGAGATTCACACTCTGACCCCGGGAGGGTTTGATTGGTCAGTGTTAGGGGAGCTTCACGCTCTGACCCCGGGAAGATTTGATTGGTCACTGTTAGGGGAGCTTCACCCTCTGACCCCGGGAGGGTTTGATTGGTCAGTGTTAGGGGAGCATTACATTCTGACCCCGGGAAGTTTTGATTGGTCAGTGTTAGGGGAGCTTCACACTCTGACCCCGGGATGGTGTGATTGGTCAGTGTTAGGGGAGCTTCACACTCTGACCCCTGGAGGATTTGATTGGTAAGTGTTAGGGAAGCTTCACACTCTGACCCCGGGAGGGTTTGATTGGTCAGTATTCGGGGAGCTTCACATTCTTACCCCGGTCGAGGGTTTGATTGGTCAGTGCTCGGGGAGCATTACAATCTGACTCCGGGAGGGTTTGATTGGTCAGTGTTCGGGGAGCTTCACACCGTGACACCGGGAGGGTTTGATTGGTCAGTGTTAGGGGAGCTTCACACTCTGACCCCTGGAGGATTTGATTGGTAAGTGTTAGGGAAGCTTCACACTCTGACCCCGGGAGGGTTTGATTGGTCAGTGTTAGGGGAGCTTCACCCTCTGACCCACGGAGGGTTTGATAGGTCAGTGTTAGGGGAGCTTCACACTCTGACCCCTGGAGGATTTGATTGGTAAGTGTTAGGAAAGCTTCACACTCTGACCCCGGGAGGGTTTGATTGGTAAGTGTTAGGGGAGCTTCACCCTCTGACCTTCGGAGGGTTTGATAGGTCAGTGTTAGGGGAGCTTCACACTCTGACCACGGAAGAGTTTGATAGGTCAGTGTTCGGGGATCTTCACACTCTGACCCCGGGAGGGTTTGATTGGTCAGTGTTAGGGGAGGATTACACTCTGACCCCGGGATGGTGTGATTGGTCTGTGTTAGGGGAGCTTCACAGTCTGACCACGGAAGGGTTTGATTGGTCAGTGTGAGGTAAGCATTACACTCTGACCCCGGGAGGATTTGATTGGTCAGTGTTAGCGGAGCTTCACACTCTGACCCCGGGATGGTTTGATTGGTCAGTGTTAAGGGAGATTCACTCTCTGATCCCGGGAGGGTTTGATTGGCAGTGTTGAGGGAGCTTCACACTCTGACACCGGGAAGGTTTGATTGTTCAGTGTTAGGGGATCATTACACTCTGACCCCGGGACGGTTTGATTCGTCAGTGTTAATGGAGCGTCACACTCTGACTCCGGAAGTGTTTGATTGGTCAGGATTGAGGGAGCTTCATACTCTGACCCCGGGAGGGTTTGATTGGTCAGTATTCGGGGAGCTCCACACTCTTACCCTGGTCGAGGGTTTGATTGGTCAGTGTTAGGGGAGCATTATACTCTGACCCCGGGAGGGATTGATTGGCCAATGTTCGGGGAGCTTCACACTCTGACCCTGGGAGGGTTTGATTGGTCAGTGTTAAGGGAGCTTTACACTCTGATCCTGCGAGAGTTTGATTGGGCAGTGTTGAGGGAGCTTCACACTCTGACACTGGGAGGGTTTGATTGTTCAGTGTTAGGGGAGCATTACACTATGACCCCGGGAGGATTTGATTGGTCATTGTTAAGGGAGCTTCACACTCTGACTCTGGAAGTGTTTGATTGGTCAGGGTTGAGGTATCTTCATACTCTGACCCCGGGAGGGTTTGATTGGTCAGTGTTAGGGGAGCATCATAGTCTTACCCCGGTCGAGGGTTTGATTGGTCAGTGTTCGTGGAGCATTACAATCTGACTCCGGGAGGGTTTGATTGGTCACTGTTCGGGGAGCTTAACACTGTGACCCCGGGAGGGTTTGGTTGTTCAGTGTTAAGGGAGATTCACACTCTGACCCCGGGAGGGTTTGATTGGTCAGTGTTAGGGGAGCTTCACGCTCTGACCCCGGGAAGTTTTGATTGGTCACTGTTAGGGGAGCTTCACCCTCTGACCCCGGGAGGGTTTGATTGTTCAGTGTTAGGGGAGCATTACACTCTGACCCCGGGAGGGTTTGATTGGTCAGTGTTAGGGGAGCTTCACACTCTGACCCCGGAATGGTGTGATTGGTCAGTGTTCAGGGAGCTTCACACTCTGATCCATAGAGGGTTTGATTGGGCAGTGTTGAGGGAGCTTCACACTCTGACCCCGGGACGGTTTGATTCGTCAGTGTTAATGGAGCGCCACACTCTGACTCCGGAAGTGTTTGATTGGTCAGGGTTGAGGGAGCTTCATCCTCTGAACCCGGGAGGGTTTGATTGGTCAGTATTCGGGGAGCTCCACACTCTTACCCTGGTCGAGGGTTTGATTGGTCAGTGTTAGGGGAGCATTATACTCTGACCCCGGGAGGGATTGATTGGTCAATGTTCGGGGAGCTTCACACTCTGACCCTGGGAGGGTTTGATTGGTCAGTGTTAAGGGAGCTTCACACTCTGATCCTGGGAGAGTTTGATTGGGCAGTGTTGAGGGAGCTTCACACTCTGACACTGGGACGGTTTGATTGTTCAGTGTTAGGGGAGCATTACACTATGACCCCGGGAGGGTTTGATTTGTAATTGTTAAGGGAGCTTCACACTCTGACTCTGGAAGTGTTTGATTGGTCAGGGTTGAGGTAGCTTCATACTCTGACCCCGGGAGTGTTTGATTGGTCAGTATTACGGGAGCTTCACATTCTTACCCCGGTCGAGTGTTTGATTGGTCAGTGTTCGGGGAGCATTACAATCTGACTCCGGGAGGGATTGATTGGTCAGTGTTCGGGGAGCTTCACACTGTGACCCCGGGAGGGTTTGGTTGTTCAGTGTTAAGGGAGATTCACACTCTGACCGCGGGAGGGTTTGATTGGTCAGTGTTCGGTGAGCATTACACTCTGACCCCGGGAGGGTTTGATTGGTCAATGTTAGGGGAGCTTCACACTCTGACCTTGGGAGGGTTTGATTGGTCAGTGTTAAGGGAGCTTCACACTCTGATCCTGGGAGAGTTTGACTGGGCAGTGTTGAGGGAGCTTCACACTCTGACACTGGGAGGGTTTGATTGTTCAGTGTTCGGGGAACATTACATTATGACCCCGGGAGGGTTTGATTTGTAATTGTTAAGGGAGCTTCACACTCTGACTCTGGAAGTGTTTGATTGGTCAGGGTTGAGGTAGCTTCATACTCTGACCCCGGGAGTGTTTGATTGGTCAGTATTACGGGAGCTTCACATTCTTACACCGGTCGAGGGTTTGATTGGTCAGTGTTTGGGGAGCATTACAATCTGACTCCGGGAGGGATTGATTGGTCAGTGTTCGGGGAGCTTCACACCGTGACACCGGGAGGGTTTGATTGGTCAGTGTTAGGGGAGCTTCACACTCTGACCCCTGGAGGATTTGATTGGTAAGTGTTAGGGAAGCTTCACACTCTGACCCCGGGAGGGTTTGATTGGTCAGTGTTCGGGGAGCTTCACATTCTTACCCCGGTCGAGGGTTTGATTGGTCAGTGTTCGGGGAGCATTACAATCTGACTCCGGGAGGGTTTGATTGGTCAGTGTTCGGGGAGCTTCACACCGTGACACCGGGAGGGTTTGATTGGTCAGTGTTAGGGGAGCTTCACACTGTGACCCCTGGAGTATTTGATTGGTAAGTGTTAGGGAAGCTTCACACTCTGACCCCGGGAGGGTTTGATTGGTCAGTATTCGGGGAGCTTCACCCTCTGACCCACGGTGGGTTTGATAGGTCAGTGTTAGGGGAGCTTCACACTCTGACCCCTGGAGGATTTGATTGGTCAGGGTTGAGGTAGCTTCATACTCTGACCCCGGGAGTGTTTGATTGGTCAGTATTACGGGAGCTTCACATTCTTACCCCGGTCGAGGGTTTGATTGGTCAGTGTGCGGGGAGCATTACAATCTGACTCCGGGAGGGATTGATAGGTCAGTGTTCGGGGAGCTTCACACTCTGACCTTGGGAGGGTTTGATTGGTCAGTGTTAAGGGAGCTTCACACTCTGATCCTGGGAGAGTTTGACTGGGCAGTGTTGAGGGAGCTTCACACTCTGACACTGGGAGGGTTTGATTGTTCAGTGTTCGGGGAGCATTACATTATGACCCCGGGAGGGTTTGATTTGTAATTGTTAAGGGAGCTTCACACTCTGACTCTGGAAGTGTTTGATTGGTCAGGGTTGAGGTAGCTTCATACTCTGACCCCGGGAGTGTTTGATTGGTCAGTATTACGGGAGCTTCACATTCTTACACCGGTCGAGGGTTTGATTGGTCAGTGTTCGGGGAGCATTACAATCTGACTCCGGGAGGGATTGATTGGTCAGTGTTCGGGGAGCTTCACACCGTGACACTGGGAGGGTTTGATTGGTCAGTGTTAGGGGAGCTTCACACTCTGACCCCTGGAGGATTTGATTGGTAAGTGTTAGGGAAGCTTCACACTCTGACCCCGGGAGGGTTTGATTGGTCAGTGTTCGGGGAGCATTACAATCTAACTCCGGGAGGGTTTGATTGGTCAGTGTTCGGGGAGCTTCACACCGTGACACCGGGAGGGTTTGATTGGTCAGTGTTAGGGGAGCTTCACACTCTGACCCCTGGACGATTTGATTGGTAAGTGTTAGGGAAGCTTCACACTCTGACCCCGGGAGGGTTTGATTGGTCAGTGTTCGGGGAGCTTCACCCTCTGACCCACGGTGGGTTTGATAGGTCAGTGTTAGGGGAGCTTCACACTCTGACCCCTGGAGGATTTGATTGGTAAGTGTTAGGGAAGCTTCACACTCTGACCCCGGGAGGGTTTGATTGGTCAGTGTTCGGGGAGCTTCACCCTCTGACCCACGGAGTGTTTGATAGGTCAGTGTTAGGGGAGCGTCACACACTGACCACGGAAGAGTTTGATAGGTCAGTGTTCGGGGAGCTTCACACTCTGACCCCGGGAGGGTTTGATTGGTCAGTGTTAGGGGAGGATTACACTCTGACCCCGGGATGGTGTGATTGGTCAGTGTTAGCGGAGCTTCACACTCTGACCCCGGGATGGTGTGATTGGTCAGTGTTAAGGGAGCTTCACTCTCTGATCCCGGGAGGGTTTGATTGGCCAGTGTTGAGGGAGCTTCACACTCTGACACCGGGAGGGTTTGATTTTTCAGTGTTGGGGGATCATTACACTTTGACCCCGGGACGGTTTGATTTGTCAGTGTTAATGGAGCGCCACACTCTGACTCCGGAAGTGTTTGATTGGTCAGGGTTGAGGGAGCTTCATCCTCTGAACCCGGGAGGGTTTGATTGGTCAGTATTCGGGGAGCTCCACACTCTTACCCTGGTCGAGGGTTTGATTGGTCAGTGTTACGGGAGCATTATACTCTGACCCCGGGAGGGATTGATTGGTCAATGTTCGGGGAGCTTCACACTCTGACCCTGGGAGGGTTTGATTGGTCAGTGTTGAGGGAGCTTCACATTCTGATCCTGGGAGAGTTTGATTGGGCAGTGTTGAGGGAGCTTCACACTCTGACACTGGGACGGTTTGATTGTTCAGTGTTAGGGGAGCATTACACTATGACCCCGGGAGGGTTTGATTTGTAATTGTTAAGGGAGCTTCACACTCTGACTCTGGAAGTGTTTGATTGGTCAGGGTTGAGGTAGCTTCATACTCTGACCCCGGGAGTGTTTGATTGGTCAGTATTACGGGAGCTTCACATTCTTACCCCGGTCGAGGGTTTGATTGGTCAGTGTTCGGGGAGCATTACAATCTGACTCCGGGAGGGATTGATTGGTCAGTGTTCGGGGAGCTTCACACTGTGACCCCGGGAGGGTTTGGTTGTTCAGTGTTAAGGGAGATTCACACTCTGACCGCGGGAGGGTTTGATTGGTCAGTGTTCGGTGAGCATTACACTCTGACCCCGGGAGGGTTTGATTGGTCAATGTTAGGGGAGCTTCACACTCTGACCTTGGGAGGGTTTGATTGGTCAGTGTTAAGGGAGCTTCACACTCTGATCCTGGGAGAGTTTGACTGGGCAGTGTTGAGGGAGCTTCACACTCTGACACTGGGAGGGTTTGATTGTTCAGTGTTCGGGGAGCATTATATTATGACCCCGGGAGGGTTTGATTTGTAATTGTTGAGGGAGCTTCACACTCTGACTCTGGAAGTGTTTGATTGGTCAGGGTTGAGGTAGCTTCATACTCTGACCCCGGGAGTGTTTGATTGGTCAGTATTACGGGAGCTTCACATTCTTACACCGGTCGAGGGTTTGATTGGTCAGTGTTCGGGGAGCATTACAATCTGACTCCGGGAGGGATTGATTGGTCAGTGTTCGGGGAGCTTCACACCGTGACACCGGGAGGGTTTGATTGGTCAGTGTTAGGGGAGCTTCACACTCTGACCCCTGGAGGATTTGATTGGTAAGTGTTAGGGAAGCTTCACACTCTGACCCCGGGAGGGTTTGATTGGTCAGTGTTCGGGGAGCATTACAATCTGACTCCGGGAGGGTTTGATTGGTCAGTGTTCGGGGAGCTTCACACCGTGACACCGGGAGGGTTTGATTGGTCAGTGTTAGGGGAGCTTCACACTCTGACCCCTGGAGGATTTGATTGGTAAGTGTTAGGGAAGCTTCACACTCTGACCCCGGGAGGGTTTGATTGGTCAGTGTTCGGGGAGCTTCACCCTCTGACCCACGGTGGGTTTGATAGGTCAGTGTTAGGGGAGCTTCACACTCTGACCCCTGGAGGATTTGATTGGTAAGTGTTAGGGAAGCTTCACACTCTGACCCCGGGAGGGTTTGATTGGTCAGTGTTAGGGGAGCTTCACCCTCTGACCCACGGAGTGTTTGATAGGTCAGTGTTAGGGGAGCGTCACACACTGACCACGGAAGAGTTTGATAGGTCAGTGTTCGGGGAGCTTCACACTCTGACCCCGGGAGGGTTTGATTGGTCAGTGTTAGGGGAGGATTACACTCTGACCCCGGGATGGTGTGATTGGTCAGTGTTAGGGGAGCTTCAAGTCTGACCCCGGAAGGGTTTGATTGGTCAGTGTGAGGTAAGCATTACACTCTGACCCCGGGAGGGTTTGATTGGTCAGTGTTAGCGGAGCTTCACACTCTGACCCCGGGATGGTGTGATTGGTCAGTGTTAAGTGAGCTTCACTCTCTGATCCCGGGAGGGTTTGATTGGCCAGTGTTGAGGGAGCTTCACACTCTGACACCGGGAGGGTTTGATTTTTCAGTGTTGGGGGATCATTACACTTTGACCCCGGGACGGTTTGATTCGTCAGTGTTAATGGAGCGCCACACTCTGACTCCGGAAGTGTTTGATTGGTCAGGGTTGAGGGAGCTTCATCCTCTGAACCCGGGAGAGTTTGATTGGTCAGTATTCGGGGAGCTCCACACTCTTACCCTGGTCGAGGGTTTGATTGGTCAGTGTTAGGGGAGCATTATACTCTGACCCCGGGAGGGATTGATTGGTCAATGTTCGGGGAGCTTCACACTCTGACCCTGGAGGGTTTGATTGGTCAGTGTTAAGGGAGCTTCAACTCTGATCCTGGGAGAGTTTGATTGGGCAGTGTTGAGGGAGCTTCACACTCTGACACTGGGACGGTTTGATTGTTCAGTGTTAGGGGAACATTACACTATGACCCTGGGAGTGTTTGATTGGTCATTGTTAAGGGAGATTCACACTCTTACTCTGGAAGTGTTTGATTGGTCAGGGTTGAGGTAGCTTCATACTCTGACCCCGGGAGGGTTTGATTGGTCAGTGTTAGGGGAGCATCATAGTCTTACCCCGGTCGAGGGTTTGATTGGTCAGTGTTAGGGGAGCATTACAATCTGACTCCGGGAGGGTTTGATTGGTCAGTGTTCGGGGAGCTTAACACTGTGACCCCGGGAGGATTTGGTTGTTCAGTGTTAAGGGAGATTCACACTCTGACCACGGGAGGGTTTGATTGGTCAGTGTTAGGGGAGCTTCACGCTCTGACCGAGGGAAGTTTTGATTGGTCACTGTTAGGGGAGCTTCACCCTCTGACCCCGGGTGGTTTTGATTGGTCAGTGTTAGGGGAGCATTACACTCTGACCCCGGGAGGGTTTGATTGGTCAGTGTTAGGGGAGCTTCACACTCTGACCCCGGGATTGTGTGATTGGTCAGTGCTCAGGGAGCTTCACACTCTGATACCGAGAGGGTTTGATTGGTCACTGTTAGGGGAGCTTCACTTTCTGACCCCGGGAGGGTTTGATTGTTCAGTGTTAGGGGAGCATTGCACTCTGACCCCGGGAGGGTTTGATTGGTCAGTGTTAAGGGAGCGTCACACTCTGACTCCGGAAGTGTTTGATTGGGCAGGGTTGAGGGAGCTTCATACTCTGACCCCGGGAGTGTTTGATTGGTCAGTATTACGGGAGCTTCACATTCTTACCCCGGTCGAGGGTTTGATTGGTCAGTGTTAGGGGAGCATTACAATCTGACTCCGGGAGGGTTTGATTGGTCAGTGTTCGGGGAGCTTCACACCGTGACACCGGGAGGGTTTGATTGGTCAGCGTTAGGGGAGCTTCACACTCTGACCCCTGGAGGATTTGATTGGTAAGTGTTCGGGAAGCTTCACACTCTGACCCCGGGAGGGTTTGATTGGTCAGTGGTCGGGGAGGATTACACTCTGACCCCGGGATGGTGTGATTGGTCAGTGTTAGCGGAGCTTCACAGTCTGACCCCGGAAGGGTTTGATTGGTCAGTGTGAGGTAAGCATTACACTCTGACCCCGGGAGGATTTGATTGGTCAGCGTTAGCGGAGCTTCACACTCTGACTCCGGGATGGTGTGATTGGTCAGTGTTAAGGGAGCTTCACTCTCTGATCCCGAGAGGGTTTGATTGGCCAGTGTTGAGGGAGCTTCACACTCTGACACCGGGAGGGTTTGATTGTTCAGTGTTAGGGGATCATTACACTCTGACCCCGGGATAGTTTGATTGGTCAGTGTTAAGGGAGCGTCACACTCTGACTCCGGAAGTGTTTGATTGGTCAGGGTTGAGGGAGCTTCATACTCTGACCCCGGGAGGGTTTGATTGGTCAGTATTCGGGGAGCTCCACACTCTTACCCCGGTCGAGGGTTTGATTGGTCAGTTTGAGGGGAGCATTACAATCTGACTCCGGGAGGGTTTGATTGGTCAGTGTTCGGGGAGCTTCACACTGTGACCCCGGGAGGGTTTGGTTGTTCAGTGTTAAGGGAGCTTCACATTCTGACACCGGGAGGGTTTGATAAGGTCAGTGTTAGGGGAGCTTCAAACTCTGACCCCTGGAGGGTTTGATTGGTCAGTGTTCGGGGAGCATAATACACTTACCCCGGTCGAGGGTTTGATTGGTCATTGTTACGGGAGCATTACAATCTGACTACGGGAGGGTTTGATTGATCAGTGTTAGGGGAACATTACACTCTGACCCCGGGAGGGTTTGATTGGTCAGTGTTAGGGGAGCTTCACACTCTGACCCTGGGAGGGTTTGATTGGTCAGTGTTAAGGGAGCTTCACACTCTGATCCTGGGAGAGTTTGATTGGGCAGTGTTGAGGGAGCTTCACACTCTGACACTGGGAGGGTTTGATTGTTGAGTGTTCGGGGAGCATTACACTATGACCCCGGGAGGGTTTGATTGGTCATTGTTAAGGGAGCTTCACACTCTGACTCCGGAAGTGTTTGATTGGTCAGGGTTGAGGTAGCTTCATACTCTGACCCCGGGAGGGTTTGATTGGTCAGTGTTAGGGGAGCATCATCATCTTACCCCGGTCGAGGGTTTGGTTGGTCAGTATTAGGGGAGCATTACAATCTGACTCCGGGAGGGTTTGATTGGTCATTATTCGGGGAGCTTCACACTGTGACCCCGGGAGGGTTTGGTTGTTCAGTGTTAACGGAGATTCACACTCTGACCCCGGGAGGGATTGATTGGTCAGTGTTAGGGGAGCTTCACGCTCTGACCCCGGGAAGTTTTGTTTGGGCACTGTTAGGGGAGCTTCACCCTCTGACACCGGGAGGGTTTGATTGGTCAGTGTTAGGGGAGCATTACATTCTGACCCCGGGAGGGTTTGATTGGTCAGTGTTAGGGGAGCTTCACACTCTGACCCCGGGATGGTGTGATTGGTCAGTGTTCAGGGAGCTTCACACTCTGGTCCTGGGAGAGTTTGATTGGGCAGTGTTGAGGGAGCTTCACACTCTGACACTGGGAGGGTTTGATTGTTCTGTGTTAGGGGAACATTACACTATGACCCCGGGAGGGTTTGATTGGTCATTGTTAAGGGAGCTGCACACTCTGACTCTGGAAGTGTTTGATTGGTCAGGGTTGAGGTAGCATCATACTCTGACCCCGGGAGGGGTTGATTGGTCAGTGTTAGGGGAGCATCATAGTCTTACCCCGGTCGAGTGTTTGATTGGTCAGTGTTAGGGGAGCATTACAATCTGACTCCGGGAGGGTTTGATTGGTCACTGTTCGTTGAGCTTAACACTGTGACCCCGGGAGGGTTTGGTTGTTCAGTGTTAAGGGAGATTCACACTCTGACCCCGGGAGGGTTTGATTGGTCAGTGTTAGGGGAGCTTCACGCTCTGACCCCGGTAAGTTTTGATTGGTCACTGTTAGGGGAGCTTCACCCTCTGACCCCGGGAGGGTTTGATTGTTCAGTGTTAGGGGAGCATTACACTCTGACCCCGGGAGGGTTTGATTGGTCAGTGTTAGGGGAGCTTCACACTCTGACCCCGGGATGGTGTGATTGGTCAGTGTTCACGGAGCTTCACATTCTGATCCCGAGAGGGTTTGATTGGGCAGTGTTGAGGGAACTTCACACTCTGACACCGGGAGGGTTTTATTATTCAGTGTTAGGGGAGCGTCACACTCTGACTCCGGAAGTGTTTGATTGGTCAGGGTTGAGGGAGCTTCATACTCTGACCCCGGGAGTGTTTGACTGGTCAGTATTACGGGAGCTTCACATTCTTACCCCGGTCGAGGGTTTAATTGGTCAGTGTTAGGGGAGCATTACATTCTGACTCCGGGAGGGTTTGATTGGTCAGTGTTCGGGGAGCTTCACATCGTGACCCACGGAGGGTTTGATAGGTCAGTGTTCGGGGAGCTTCACACTCTGACCCCTGGAGGATTTGATTGGTAAGTGTAAGGGAAGCTTCACACTCTGACCCCGGGAGGGTTTGATTGGTCAGTGTTAGGGGAGCTTCACCCTCTGACCCACGGAGGGTTTGATAGGTCAGTGTTAGGGGAGCGTCACACTCTGACCACGGAAGAGTTTGATAGGTCAGTGTTCGGGGAGCTTCACACTCTGACCCCGGGAGGGTTTGATTGGTCAGTGTTAGGGGACGATTACACTCTGACCCCGGGATGGTGTGATTGGTCAGTGTTAGGGGAGCTTCACAGTCTGACCCCGGAAGGGTTTGATTGGTCAGTGTTCGGGGAGCTTCACGCTCTGACCCCGGGAAGTTTTGATTGGTCACTGTTAGGGGAGCTTCACCCTCTGACCCCGGGAGGGTTTGATTGGTCAGTGTTAGGGGAGCATTACACTCTGACCCCGGGAGGGTTTGATTGGTCAGTGTTCGGGGAGCTTCACACTCTGACCCCGGGATTGTGTGATTGGTCAGTGTTCAGGGAGCTTCACACTCTGATCCCGAGAGGGTTTGATTGGGCAGTGTTGAGTGAGCTTCACACTCTGACACCGGGAGGGTTTGATTGTTCAGTGTTAGGGGAGCGTCACACTCTGACTCTGGAAGTGTTTGATTGGTCAGGGTTGAGGGAGCTTCATACTCTGACCCCGGGAGTGTTTGATTGGTCAGTATTACGGGAGCTTCACATTCTTACCCCGGTCGAGGGTTTGATTGGTCAGTGTTAGGGGAGCATTACAATCTGACTCCGGGAGGGTTTGATTGGTCAGTGTTCGGGGAGCTTCACACCGTGACACCGGGAGGGTTTGATTGGTCAGCGTTAGGGGAGCTTCACACTCTGACCCCTGGAGGATTTGATTGGTAAGTGTTAGGGAAGCTTCACACTCTGACCCCGGGAGGGTTTGATTGGTCAGTGTTAGGGGAGCTTCACCCTCTGACCCACGGAGGGTTTGATATGTCAGTGTTCGGGGAGCTTCACACTCTGACCACGGGAGGGTTTGATAGGTCAGTGTTCTGGGAGCTTCACACTCTGACCCCGGGAGGGTTTGATTGGTCTGTGTTAGGGGAGGATTACACTCTGACCCCGGGATGGTGTGATTGGTCAGTATTAGGGGAGCTTCGCAGTCTGACCCCGGAAGGGTTTGATTGGTCAGTGTGAGGTAAGCATTACACTCTGACCCCGGGAGGATTTGATTGGTCAGTGTTAGCGGAGCTTCACACTCTGACCCAGGGATGGTGTGATTGGTCAGTGTTAAGGGAGCTTCACTCTCTGATCCCGAGAGGGTTTGATTGGCCAGTGTTGAGGGAGCTTTACACTCTGACACCGGGAGGGTTTGATTGTTCAGTGTTAGGGGAGCTTCAAACTCTGACCCCTGGAGGGTTTGATTGGTCAGTGTTCGGGGAGCATAATACACTTACCCCGGTCGAGGGTTTGATTGGTCATTGTTACGGGAGCATTACAATCTGACTACGGGAGGGTTTGATTGATCAGTGTTAGGGGAACATTACACTCTGACCCCGGGAGGGTTTGATTGGTCAGTGTTAGGGGAGCTTCACACTCTGACCCTGGGAGGGTTTGATTGGTCAGTGTTAAGGGAGCTTCACACTCTGATCCTGGGAGAGTTTGATTGGGCAGTGTTGAGGGAGCTTCACACTCTGACACTGGGAGGGTTTGATTGTTGAGTGTTCGGGGAGCATTACACTATGACCCCGGGAGGGTTTGATTGGTCATTGTTAAGGGAGCTTCACACTCTGACTCCGGAAGTGTTTGATTGGTCAGGGTTGAGGTAGCTTCATACTCTGACCCCGGGAGGGTTTGATTGGTCAGTGTTAGGGGAGCATCATCATCTTACCCCGGTCGAGGGTTTGGTTGGTCAGTATTAGGGGAGCATTACAATCTGACTCCGGGAGGGTTTGATTGGTCATTATTCGGGGAGCTTCACACTGTGACCCCGGGAGGGTTTGGTTGTTCAGTGTTAACGGAGATTCACACTCTGACCCCGGGAGGGATTGATTGGTCAGTGTTAGGGGAGCTTCACGCTCTGACCCCGGGAAGTTTTGTTTGGGCACTGTTAGGGGAGCTTCACCCTCTGACACCGGGAGGGTTTGATTGGTCAGTGTTAGGGGAGCATTACATTCTGACCCCGGGAGGGTTTGATTGGTCAGTGTTAGGGGAGCTTCACACTCTGACCCCGGGATGGTGTGATTGGTCAGTGTTCAGGGAGCTTCACACTCTGGTCCTGGGAGAGTTTGATTGGGCAGTGTTGAGGGAGCTTCACACTCTGACACTGGGAGGGTTTGATTGTTCTGTGTTAGGGGAACATTACACTATGACCCCGGGAGGGTTTGATTGGTCATTGTTAAGGGAGCTGCACACTCTGACTCTGGAAGTGTTTGATTGGTCAGGGTTGAGGTAGCATCATACTCTGACCCCGGGAGGGGTTGATTGGTCAGTGTTAGGGGAGCATCATAGTCTTACCCCGGTCGAGTGTTTGATTGGTCAGTGTTAGGGGAGCATTACAATCTGACTCCGGGAGGGTTTGATTGGTCACTGTTCGTTGAGCTTAACACTGTGACCCCGGGAGGGTTTGGTTGTTCAGTGTTAAGGGAGATTCACACTCTGACCCCGGGAGGGTTTGATTGGTCAGTGTTAGGGGAGCTTCACGCTCTGACCCCGGTAAGTTTTGATTGGTCACTGTTAGGGGAGCTTCACCCTCTGACCCCGGGAGGGTTTGATTGTTCAGTGTTAGGGGAGCATTACACTCTGACCCCGGGAGGGTTTGATTGGTCAGTGTTAGGGGAGCTTCACACTCTGACCCCGGGATGGTGTGATTGGTCAGTGTTCACGGAGCTTCACATTCTGATCCCGAGAGGGTTTGATTGGGCAGTGTTGAGGGAACTTCACACTCTGACACCGGGAGGGTTTTATTATTCAGTGTTAGGGGAGCGTCACACTCTGACTCCGGAAGTGTTTGATTGGTCAGGGTTGAGGGAGCTTCATACTCTGACCCCGGGAGTGTTTGACTGGTCAGTATTACGGGAGCTTCACATTCTTACCCCGGTCGAGGGTTTAATTGGTCAGTGTTAGGGGAGCATTACATTCTGACTCCGGGAGGGTTTGATTGGTCAGTGTTCGGGGAGCTTCACACCGTGACCCACGGAGGGTTTGATAGGTCAGTGTTCGGGGAGCTTCACACTCTGACCCCTGGAGGATTTGATTGGTAAGTGTAAGGGAAGCTTCACACTCTGACCCCGGGAGGGTTTGATTGGTCAGTGTTAGGGGAGCTTCACCCTCTGACCCACGGAGGGTTTGATAGGTCAGTGTTAGGGGAGCGTCACACTCTGACCACGGAAGAGTTTGATAGGTCAGTGTTCGGGGAGCTTCACACTCTGACCCCGGGAGGGTTTGATTGGTCAGTGTTAGGGGACGATTACACTCTGACCCCGGGATGGTGTGATTGGTCAGTGTTAGGGGAGCTTCACAGTCTGACCCCGGAAGGGTTTGATTGGTCAGTATTCGGGGAGCTTCACGCTCTGACCCCGGGAAGTTTTGATTGGTCACTGTTAGGGGAGCTTCACCCTCTGACCCCGGGAGGGTTTGATTGGTCAGTGTTAGGGGAGCTTTACACTCTGACCCCGGGAGGGTTTGATTGGTCAGTGTTCGGGGAGCTTCACACTCTGACCCCGGGATTGTGTGATTGGTCAGTGTTCAGGGAGCTTCACACTCTGATCCCGAGAGGGTTTGATTGGGCAGTGTTGAGTGAGCTTCACACTCTGACACCGGGAGGGTTTGATTGTTCAGTGTTAGGGGAGCGTCACACTTTGACTCTGGAAGTGTTTGATTGGTCAGGGTTGAGGGAGCTTCATACTCTGACCCCGGGAGTGTTTGATTGGTCAGTATTACGGGAGCTTCACATTCTTACCCCGGTCGAGGGTTTGATTGGTCAGTGTTAGGGGAGCATTACAATCTGACTCCGGGAGGGTTTGATTGGTCAGTGTTCGGGGAGCTTCACACCGTGACACCGGGAGGGTTTGATTGGTCAGCGTTAGGGGAGCTTCACACTCTGACCCCTGGAGGATTTGATTGGTAAGTGTTAGGGAAGCTTCACACTCTGACCCCGGGAGGGTTTGATTGGTCAGTGTTAGGGGAGCTTCACCCTCTGACCCACGGAGGGTTTGATATGTCAGTGTTCGGGGAGCTTCACACTCTGACCACGGGAGGGTTTGATAGGTCAGTGTTCTGGGAGCTTCACACTCTGACCCCGGGAGGGTTTGATTGGTCTGTGTTAGGGGAGGATTACACTCTGACCCCGGGATGGTGTGATTGGTCAGTATTAGGGGAGCTTCACAGTCTGACCCCGGAAGGGTTTGATTGGTCAGTGTGAGGTAAGCATTACACTCTGACCCCGGGAGGATTTGATTGGTCAGTGTTAGCGGAGCTTCACACTCTGACCCCGGGATGGTGTGATTGGTCAGTGTTAAGGGAGCTTCACTCTCTGATCCCGAGAGGGTTTGATTGGCCAGTGTTGAGGGAGCTTTACACTCTGACACCGGGAGGGTTTGATTGTTCAGTGTTAGGGGATCATTACACTCTGACCCCGGGATAGTTTGATTGGTCAGTGTTAAGGGAGCGTCACACTCTGACTCCGGAAGTGTTTGATTGGTCAGGGTTGAGGGAGCTTCATACTCTGACCCCGGGAGGGTTTGATTGGTCAGTATTCGGGGAGCTCCACACTCTTACCCCGGTCGAGGGTTCAATTGGTCAGTGTGAGGGGAGCATTACAATCTGACTCCGGGAGGGTTTGATTGGTCAGTGTTCGGGGAGCTTCACACTGTGACCCCGGGAGGGTTTGGTTGTTCAGTGTTAAGGGAGCTTCACATTCTGACACCGGGAGGGTTTGATAAGGTCAGTGTTAGGGGAGCTTCAAAATCTGACCCCTGGAGGGTTTGATTGGTCAGTGTTCGGGGAGCATAATACTCTTACCCCGGTCGAGGGTTTGATTGGTCATTGTTACGGGAGCATTACAATCTGACTACGGGAGGGTTTGATTGATCAGTGTTAGGGGAACATTACACTCTGACCCCGGGAGGGTTTGATTGGTCAGTGTTAGGGGAGCTTCACACTCTGACCCTGGGAGGGTTTGATTGGTCAGTGTTAAGGGAGCTTCACACTCTGATCCTGGGAGAGTTTGATTGGGCAGTGTTGAGGGAGCTTCACACTCTGAGACTGGGAGGGTTTGATTGTTGAGTGTTCGGGGAGCATTACACTATGACCCCGGGAGGGTTTGATTGGTCATTGTTCAGGGAGCTTCACACTCTGACTCCGGAAGTGTTTGATTGGTCAGGGTTGAGGTAGCTTCACCCTCTGACCCACGGAGGGTTTGATAGGTCAGTGTTAGGGGAGCGTCACACTCTGACCACGGAAGAGTTTGATAGGTCAGTGTTCGGGGAGCTTCACACTCTGACCCCGGGAGGGTTTGATTGGTCAGTGTTAGGGGACGATTACACTCTGACCCCGGGATGGTGTGATTGGTCAGTGTTAGGGGAGCTTCACAGTCTGACCCCGGAAGGGTTTGATTGGTCAGTATTCGGGGAGCTTCACGCTCTGACCCCGGGAAGTTTTGATTGGTCACTGTTAGGGGAGCTTCACCCTCTGACCCCGGGAGGGTTTGATTGGTCAGTGTTAGGGGAGCTTTACACTCTGACCCCGGGAGGGTTTGATTGGTCAGTGTTCGGGGAGCTTCACACTCTGACCCCGGGATTGTGTGATTGGTCAGTGTTCAGGGAGCTTCACACTCTGATCCCGAGAGGGTTTGATTGGGCAGTGTTGAGTGAGCTTCACACTCTGACACCGGGAGGGTTTGATTGTTCAGTGTTAGGGGAGCGTCACACTTTGACTCTGGAAGTGTTTGATTGGTCAGGGTTGAGGGAGCTTCATACTCTGACCCCGGGAGTGTTTGATTGGTCAGTATTACGGGAGCTTCACATTCTTACCCCGGTCGAGGGTTTGATTGGTCAGTGTTAGGGGAGCATTACAATCTGACTCCGGGAGGGTTTGATTGGTCAGTGTTCGGGGAGCTTCACACCGTGACACCGGGAGGGTTTGATTGGTCAGCGTTAGGGGAGCTTCACACTCTGACCCCTGGAGGATTTGATTGGTAAGTGTTAGGGAAGCTTCACACTCTGACCCCGGGAGGGTTTGATTGGTCAGTGTTAGGGGAGCTTCACCCTCTGACCCACGGAGGGTTTGATATGTCAGTGTTCGGGGAGCTTCACACTCTGACCACGGGAGGGTTTGATAGGTCAGTGTTCTGGGAGCTTCACACTCTGACCCCGGGAGGGTTTGATTGGTCTGTGTTAGGGGAGGATTACACTCTGACCCCGGGATGGTGTGATTGGTCAGTATTAGGGGAGCTTCACAGTCTGACCCCGGAAGGGTTTGATTGGTCAGTGTGAGGTAAGCATTACACTCTGACCCCGGGAGGATTTGATTGGTCAGTGTTAGCGGAGCTTCACACTCTGACCCCGGGATGGTGTGATTGGTCAGTGTTAAGGGAGCTTCACTCTCTGATCCCGAGAGGGTTTGATTGGCCAGTGTTGAGGGAGCTTTACACTCTGACACCGGGAGGGTTTGATTGTTCAGTGTTAGGGGATCATTACACTCTGACCCCGGGATAGTTTGATTGGTCAGTGTTAAGGGAGCGTCACACTCTGACTCCGGAAGTGTTTGATTGGTCAGGGTTGAGGGAGCTTCATACTCTGACCCCGGGAGGGTTTGATTGGTCAGTATTCGGGGAGCTCCACACTCTTACCCCGGTCGAGGGTTCAATTGGTCAGTGTGAGGGGAGCATTACAATCTGACTCCGGGAGGGTTTGATTGGTCAGTGTTCGGGGAGCTTCACACTGTGACCCCGGGAGGGTTTGGTTGTTCAGTGTTAAGGGAGCTTCACATTCTGACACCGGGAGGGTTTGATAAGGTCAGTGTTAGGGGAGCTTCAAAATCTGACCCCTGGAGGGTTTGATTGGTCAGTGTTCGGGGAGCATAATACTCTTACCCCGGTCGAGGGTTTGATTGGTCATTGTTACGGGAGCATTACAATCTGACTACGGGAGGGTTTGATTGATCAGTGTTAGGGGAACATTACACTCTGACCCCGGGAGGGTTTGATTGGTCAGTGTTAGGGGAGCTTCACACTCTGACCCTGGGAGGGTTTGATTGGTCAGTGTTAAGGGAGCTTCACACTCTGATCCTGGGAGAGTTTGATTGGGCAGTGTTGAGGGAGCTTCACACTCTGAGACTGGGAGGGTTTGATTGTTGAGTGTTCGGGGAGCATTACACTATGACCCCGGGAGGGTTTGATTGGTCATTGTTCAGGGAGCTTCACACTCTGACTCCGGAAGTGTTTGATTGGTCAGGGTTGAGGTAGCTTCATACTCTGACCCCGGGAGGGTTTGATTGGTCAGTGTTAGGGGAGCATCATCATCTTACCCCGGTCGAGGGTTTGGTTGGTCAGTATTCGGGGAGCATTACAATCTGACTCCGGGAGGGTTTGATTGGTCATTATTCGGGGAGCTTCACACTGTGACCCCGGGAGGGTTTGGTTGTTCAGTGTTAAGGGAGATTCAGACTCTGGCCCCGGGAGTGTTTGATTGGTCAGTGTTAGGGGAACATTACACTCTGACCCCGGGAGGGTTTGATTGGTCAGTGTTAGGGGAGCTTCACACTCTGACCCTGGGAGGGTTAGATTGGTCAGTGTTAAGGGAGCTTCACACTCTGATCCTGGGAGAGTTTGATTGGGCAGTGTTGAGGGAGCTTCACACTCAGACACTGGGAGGGTTTGATTGTTCAGTGTTCGGGGAGCATTACACTATGACCCCGGGAGGGTTTGAATGGTCATTGTTAAGGGAGCTTCACACTCTGACTCCGGAAGTGTTTGATTGGTCAGGGTGAGGTAGCTTCATAATCTGACCCCGGGAGGGTTTGATTGGTCAGTGTTAGGGGAGCATCATCATCTTACCCCGGTCGAGGGTTTGATTGGTCAGTATTAGGGGAGCATTACAATCTGTCTCCGGGAGTGTTTGATTGGTCATTATTCGGGGAGCTTCACACTGTGCCCCTGGGAGGGTTTGGTTGTTCAGTGTTAACGGAGATTCACACTCTGACCCCGGGAGGGTTTGATTGGTCAGTGTTAGGGGAGCTTCACGCTCTGACCCCGGGAAGTTTTGATTGGTCACTGTTAGGGGAGCATTACATTCTGACCCCGGGAGGGTTTGATTGGTCAGTGTTAGGGGAGCTTCACACTCTGACCCCGGAATGGTGTGATTGGTCAGTGTTCAGGGAGCTTCACACTCTGGTCCTGGGAGAGTTTGATTGGGCAGTGTTGAGGGAGCTTCACACTCTGACACTGGGAGGGTTTGATTGTTCTGTGTTCGGGGAACATTACACTATGACCCCGGGAGGGTTTGATTGGTCATTGTTAAGGGAGCTGCACACTCTGACTCTGGAAGTGTTTGATTGGTCAGGGTTGAGGTAGCTTCATACTCTGACCCCGGGAGGGTTTGATTGGTCAGTGTTAGGGGAGCATCATAGTCTTACCCCGGTCGAGGGTTTGATTGGTCAGTGTTAGGGGAGCAATACAATCTGACTCCGGGAGGTTTTGATTGGTCAGTGTTCGGGGAGCTTAACACTGTGACCCTGGGAGGGTTTGGTTGGTCAGTGTTAAGGGAGATTCACACTCTGACCCCGGGAGGGTTTGATTGGTCAGTGTTAAGGGAGCTTCACACTCTGACTCCGGAAGTGTTTGATTGGTCAGGGTTGAGGGAGCTTCATACTCTGACCCCGGGAGTGTTTGATTGGTCAGTATTACGGGAGCTTCACATTCTTACCCCGGTCGAGGGTTTGATTGGTCAGTGTGAGGGGAGCATCATACTCTTACCCCGGTCGAGGGTTTGATTGGTCAGTGTTAGGGGAGCATTACAATCTGACCCCGGGAGGGTTTGATTGGTCAGTGTAAGGGGAGCTTCACGCTCTGACCGAGGGAAGTTTTGATTGGTCACTGTTAGGGGAGCTTCACACTCTGACCCTGGGAGGGTTTGATTGGTCAGTGTTCAGGGAGCTTCACACTCTGATCCTGGGAGAGTTTGATTGGGCAGTGTTGAGGGAGCTTCGCACTCTGACACTGGGAGGGTTTGATTGTTCTGTGTTAGGGGAACATTACACTATGACCCCGGGAGGGTTTGATTGGTCATTGTGAAGGGAGCTGCACACTCTGACTCTGGAAGTGTTTGATTGGTCATGGTTGAGGTAGCATCATACTCTGACCCCGGGAGGGTTTGATTGGTCAGTGTTAGGGGAGCATCATAGTCTCACCCCGGTCGAGGGTTTGATTGGTCAGTGTTAAGGGAGATTCACACTCTGACCCCGGGAGGGTTTGATTGGTCAGTGTTAGGGGAGCTTCACGCTCTGACCCCGGAAAGTTTTGATTGGTCACTGTTAGGGGAGCTTCACCCTCTTACCCCGGGAGGGTTTGATTGGTCAGTGTTAGGGGAGCATTGCACTCTGACCCAGGGAGGGTTTGATTGGTCAGTGTTAGGGGAGCTTCACACTCTGACCCCGGGATGGTGTGATTGGTCAGTGTTCAGGGAGCTTCACACTCTGATCCCTAGAGGGTTTGATTGGGCAGTGTCGAGGGAGCTTCACACTCTGACACCGGGAGGGTTTTATCGTTCAGTGTTAGGGGAGCGTCACACTCTGACTCCGGAAGTGTTTGATTGGTCAGGGTTGAGGGAGCTTCATACTCTGACCCCGGGAGTGTTTGACTGGTCAGTATTACGGGAGCTTCACATTCTTACCCCGGACGAGGGTTTGATTGGTCAGTGTTAGGGGAGCATTACAATCTGACTCCGGGAGGGTTTGATTGGTCAGTGTTCGGGGAGCTTCACACCGTGACACCGGGAGGGTTTGATTGGTCAGTGTTAGGGGAGCTTCACACTCTGACCCCTGGAGGATTTGATTGGTAAGTGTTAGGGAAGCTTCACACTCTGACCCCAGGAGGGTTTGATTGTTCAGTGTTAGGGGAGCTTCACCCTCTGACCCACGGAGGATTTGATAGGTCAGTGTTAGGGGAGCTTCACACTCTGACCACGGGAGGGTTTGATAGCTCAGTGTTCTGGGAGCTTCACACTATGACCCCGGGAGGGTTTGATTGGTCAGTGTTAGGGGAGGATAACACTCTGACCCCGGGATGGTGTGATTGGTCAGTGTTATGGGAGCTTCACAGTCTGACCCCGGAAGGGTTTGATTGGTCAGTGTGAGGTAAGCATTACACTCTGACCCCGGGAGGGTTTGATTGGTCAGTGTTAGCGGAGCTTCACACTCTGACCCCGGGATGGTGTGATTGGTCAGTGTTAAGGGAGCTTCACTCTCTGATCCCGAGAGGGTTTGATTGGCCAGTGTTGAGGGAGCTTCACACTCTGACACCGGGAGGGTTTGATTGTTCAGTGTTCGGGGAGCTTAACACTGTGACCCCGGGAGGGTTTGGTTGTTCAGTGTTAAGGGAGATTCACACTCTGACCCCGGGAGGGTTTGATTGGTCAGTGTTAGGGAAGCTTCACACTCTGACCCCGGGAGGGTTTGATTGGTCAGTGTTAGGGGAGCTTCATCCTCTGACCCCCGGAGGGTTTGATAGTTCAGTGTTAGGGGAGCTTCACACTCTGACCACGGGAGGGTTTGATAGGTCAGTGTTAGGGGAGCTTCACACTCTGACCCCGGGATGGTGTGATTGGTCAGTGTTCAGGGAGCTTCACACTCTGATCCCTAGAGGGTTTGATTGGGCAGTGTTGAGGGAGCTTCACACTCTGACACCGGGAGGGTTTGATTTTTCAGTGTTCGGGGAGCGTCACACTCTGACTCCGAAAGTGTTTGATTGGTCAGGGTTGAGGGAGCTTCATACTCTGACCCCGGGAGTGTTTGATTGGTCAGTATTACGGGAGCTTCACATTCTTACCCCGGTCGAGGGTTTGATTGGTCAGTGTGAGGGGAGCATCATACTCTTACCCCGGTCGAGGGTTTGATTGGTCAGTGTTAGGGGAGCATTACAATCTGACTCCAGGAGGGTTTGATTGGTCAGTGTTCGGGGAGCTTCACACTCTGACCCCGGGAAGGTTTGGTTGTTCAGTGTTGAGGGAGATTCACACTCTAACCCCGGGGGGGGTTTGATTGGTCAGTGTTAGGGGAGCATTACACTCTGACCCCGGGAGGGTTTGATTGGTCAATGTTAGGGGAGCTTCACACTCTGATCCTGGGAGAATTTGATTGGGCAGTGTTGAGGGAGCTTCACACTCTGACACTGGGAGGGTTTGATTGTTCAGTGTTAGGGGAGCATTACACTATGACCCCGGGAGGGTTTGATTGGTCATTGTTAAGGGAGCTTCACACTCTGACTCTGGAAGTGTTTGATTGGTCAGGGTTGAGGTAGCTTCATACTCTGACCCCGGGAGGGTTTGATTGGTCAGTGTTAGGGGAGCATCATAGTCTTACCCCGGTCGAGGGTTTGATTGGTCAGTGTTAGGGGAGCATTACAATCTGACTCCGGGAGGGTTTGATTGGTCAGTGTTCGGGGAGCTTCACACTGTGACCCCGGGAGGGTTTGGTTGTTCAGTGTTAAGGGAGATTCACACTCTGACCCCGGGAGGGTTTGATTGGTCAGTGTAAGGGGAGCTTCACGCTCTGACCGAGGGAAGTTTTGATTGGTCACTGTTAGGGGAGCTTCACACTCTGACCCTGGGAGGTTTTGATTGGTCAGTGTTAAGGGAGCTTCACACTCTGATCCTGGGAGAGTTTGATTGGGCAGTGTTGAGGGAGCTTCACACTCTGACACTGGGAGGGTTTGATTGTTCTGTGTTAGGGGAACATTACACTATGACCCCGGGAGGGTTTGATTGGTCATTGTTAAGGGAGCTGCACACTCTGACTCTGGAAGTGTTTGATTGGTCAGGGTTGAGATAGCATCATACTCTGACCCCGGGAGGGGTTGATTGGTCAGTGTTAGGGGAGCATCATAGTCTTACCTCGGTCGAGGGTTTGATTGGTCAGTGTTAGTGGAGCATTACAATCTGACTCCGGGAGGGTTTGATTGGTCACTGTTCGGGGAGCTTAGCACTGTGACCCCGGGAGGGTTTGGTTGTTCAGTGTTAAGGGAGATTCACACTCTGACCCCGGGAGGGTTTGATTGGTCAGTGTTCGGGGAGCTTCACGCTCTGACCCCGGGAAGTTTTGATTGGTCACTGTTAGGGGAGCTTCACCCTCTGACCCCGGGAGGGTTTGATTGGTCAGTGTTAGGGGAGCATTACACTCTGACCCCGGGAGGGTTTGATTGGTCAGTGTTAGGGGAGCTTCACACTCTGACCCCGGGATGGTGTGATTGGTCAGTGTTCACGGAGCTTCACACTCTGATCCCGAGATGGTTTGATTGGGCAGTGTTGATGGAGCTTCACACTCTGACTCCGGGAGGGTTTTATTGTTCAGTGTTAGGGGAGCGTCACACTCTGACTCCGGAAGTGTTTGATTGGTCAGGGTTGAGGGCGCTTCATACTCTGACCCCGGGAGTGTTTGACTGGTCAGTATTACGGGAGCTTCACATTCTTACCCCGGTCGAGGGTTTGATTGGTCAGTGTTAGGGGATCATTACATTCTGACTCCGGGAGGGTTTGATTGGTCAGTGTTCGGGGAGCTTCACACCGTGACACCGGGAGGGTTTGATTGGTCAGTGTTCGGGGAGCTTCACACTCTGACCCCTGGAGGATTTGATTGGTAAGTGTTAGGGAAGCTTCACACTCTGACCCCGGGAGTGTTTGATTGTTCAGTGTTAGGGGAGCTTCACCCTCTGACCCACGGAGGGTTTGATAGGTCAGTGTTAGGGGAGCTTCACCCTCTTACCCCGGGAGGGTTTGATTGGTCAGTGTTAGGGGAGCATTGCACTCTGACCCAGGGAGGGTTTGATTGGTCAGTGTTAGGGGAGCTTCACACTCTGACCCCGGGATGGTGTGATTGGTCAGTGTTCAGGGAGCTTCACACTCTGATCCCTAGAGGGTTTGATTGGGCAGTGTCGAGGGAGCTTCACACTCTGACACCGGGAGGGTTTTATTGTTCAGTGTTAGGGGAGCGTCACACTCTGACTCCGGAAGTGTTTGATTGGTCAGGGTTGAGGGAGCTTCATACTCTGACCCCGGGAGTGTTTGACTGGTCAGTATTACGGGAGCTTCACATTCTTACCCCGGACGAGGGTTTGATTGGTCAGTGTTAGGGGAGCATTACAATCTGACTCCGGGAGGGTTTGATTGGTCAGTGTTCGGGGAGCTTCACACCGTGACACCGGGAGGGTTTGATTGGTCAGTGTTAGGGGAGCTTCACACTCTGACCCCTGGAGGATTTGATTGGTAAGTGTTAGGGAAGCTTCACACTCTGACCCCAGGAGGGTTTGATTGTTCAGTGTTAGGGGAGCTTCACCCTCTGACCCACGGAGGATTTGATAGGTCAGTGTTAGGGGAGCTTCACACTCTGACCACGGGAGGGTTTGATAGCTCAGTGTTCTGGGAGCTTCACACTATGACCCCGGGAGGGTTTGATTGGTCAGTGTTAGGGGAGGATAACACTCTGACCCCGGGATGGTGTGATTGGTCAGTGTTATGGGAGCTTCACAGTCTGACCCCGGAAGGGTTTGATTGGTCAGTGTGAGGTAAGCATTACACTCTGACCCCGGGAGGGTTTGATTGGTCAGTGTTAGCGGAGCTTCACACTCTGACCCCGGGATGGTGTGATTGGTCAGTGTTAAGGGAGCTTCACTCTCTGATCCCGAGAGGGTTTGATTGGCCAGTGTTGAGGGAGCTTCACACTCTGACACCGGGAGGGTTTGATTGTTCAGTGTTCGGGGAGCTTAACACTGTGACCCCGGGAGGGTTTGGTTGTTCAGTGTTAAGGGAGATTCACACTCTGACCCCGGGAGGGTTTGATTGGTCAGTGTTAGGGAAGCTTCACACTCTGACCCCGGGAGGGTTTGATTGGTCAGTGTTAGGGGAGCTTCATCCTCTGACCCCCGGAGGGTTTGATAGTTCAGTGTTAGGGGAGCTTCACACTCTGACCACGGGAGGGTTTGATAGGTCAGTGTTAGGGGAGCTTCACACTCTGACCCCGGGATGGTGTGATTGGTCAGTGTTCAGGGAGCTTCACACTCTGATCCCTAGAGGGTTTGATTGGGCAGTGTTGAGGGAGCTTCACACTCTGACACCGGGAGGGTTTGATTTTTCAGTGTTCGGGGAGCGTCACACTCTGACTCCGAAAGTGTTTGATTGGTCAGGGTTGAGGGAGCTTCATACTCTGACCCCGGGAGTGTTTGATTGGTCAGTATTACGGGAGCTTCACAATCTTACCCCGGTCGAGGGTTTGATTGGTCAGTGTGAGGGGAGCATCATACTCTTACCCCGGTCGAGGGTTTGATTGGTCAGTGTTAGGGGAGCATTACAATCTGACTCCAGGAGGGTTTGATTGGTCAGTGTTCGGGGAGCTTCACACTCTGACCCTGGGAAGGTTTGGTTGTTCAGTGTTGAGGGAGATTCACACTCTAACCCCGGGGGGGGTTTGATTGGTCAGTGTTAGGGGAGCATTACACTCTGACCCCGGGAGGGTTTGATTGGTCAATGTTAGGGGAGCTTCACACTCTGATCCTGGGAGAATTTGATTGGGCAGTGTTGAGGGAGCTTCACACTCTGACACTGGGAGGGTTTGATTGTTCAGTGTTAGGGGAGCATTACACTATGACCCCGGGAGGGTTTGATTGGTCATTGTTAAGGGAGCTTCACACTCTGACTCTGGAAGTGTTTGATTGGTCAGGGTTGAGGTAGCTTCATACTCTGACCCCGGGAGGGTTTGATTGGTCAGTGTTAGGGGAGCATCATAGTCTTACCCCGGTCGAGGGTTTGATTGGTCAGTGTTAGGGGAGCATTACAATCTGACTCCGGGAGGGTTTGATTGGTCAGTGTTCGGGGAGCTTCACACTGTGACCCCGGGAGGGTTTGGTTGTTCAGTGTTAAGGGAGATTCACACTCTGACCCCGGGAGGGTTTGATTGGTCAGTGTAAGGGGAGCTTCACGCTCTGACCGAGGGAAGTTTTGATTGGTCACTGTTAGGGGAGCTTCACACTCTGACCCTGGGAGGTTTTGATTGGTCAGTGTTAAGGGAGCTTCACACTCTGATCCTGGGAGAGTTTGATTGGGCAGTGTTGAGGGAGCTTCACACTCTGACACTGGGAGGGTTTGATTGTTCTGTGTTAGGGGAACATTACACTATGACCCCGGGAGGGTTTGATTGGTCATTGTTAAGGGAGCTGCACACTCTGACTCTGGAAGTGTTTGATTGGTCAGGGTTGAGATAGCATCATACTCTGACCCCGGGAGGGGTTGATTGGTCAGTGTTAGGGGAGCATCATAGTCTTACCTCGGTCGAGGGTTTGATTGGTCAGTGTTAGTGGAGCATTACAATCTGACTCCGGGAGGGTTTGATTGGTCACTGTTCGGGGAGCTTAGCACTGTGACCCCGGGAGGGTTTGGTTGTTCAGTGTTAAGGGAGATTCACACTCTGACCCCGGGAGGGTTTGATTGGTCAGTGTTCGGGGAGCTTCACGCTCTGACCCCGGGAAGTTTTGATTGGTCACTGTTAGGGGAGCTTCACCCTCTGACCCCGGGAGGGTTTGATTGGTCAGTGTTAGGGGAGCATTACACTCTGACCCCGGGAGGGTTTGATTGGTCAGTGTTAGGGGAGCTTCACACTCTGACCCCGGGATGGTGTGATTGGTCAGTGTTCACGGAGCTTCACACTCTGATCCCGAGATGGTTTGATTGGGCAGTGTTGATGGAGCTTCACACTCTGACTCCGGGAGGGTTTTATTGTTCAGTGTTAGGGGAGCGTCACACTCTGACTCCGGAAGTGTTTGATTGGTCAGGGTTGAGGGCGCTTCATACTCTGACCCCGGGAGTGTTTGACTGGTCAGTATTACGGGAGCTTCACATTCTTACCCCGGTCGAGGGTTTGATTGGTCAGTGTTAGGGGATCATTACATTCTGACTCCGGGAGGGTTTGATTGGTCAGTGTTCGGGGAGCTTCACACCGTGACACCGGGAGGGTTTGATTGGTCAGTGTTCGGGGAGCTTCACACTCTGACCCCTGGAGGATTTGATTGGTAAGTGTTAGGGAAGCTTCACACTCTGACCCCGGGAGTGTTTGATTGTTCAGTGTTAGGGGAGCTTCACCCTCTGACCCACGGAGGGTTTGATAGGTCAGTGTTAGGGGAGCTTCACACTCTGACCACGGGAGGGTTTGATAGCTCAGCGTTCTGGGAGCTTCACACTATGACCCCGGGAGGGTTTGATTGGTCAGTATTAGCAGAGCTTCACACTCTGACCCCGGGATGGTGTGATTGGTCAGTGTTAAGGGAGCTTCACTCTCTGATCCCGAGAGGGTTTGATTGGCCAGTGTTGAGGGAGCTTCACACTCTGACACCGGGAGGGTTTGATTGTTCAGTGTTCGGGGAGCTTAACACTGTGACCCCGGGAGGGTTTGGTTGTTCAGTGTTAAGGGAGATTCACACTCTGACCCCGGGAGGGTTTGATTGGTCAGTGTTAGGGAAGCTTCACACTCTGACCCCGGGAGGGTTTGATTGGTCAGTGTTAGGGGAGCTTCATCCTCTGACCCCCGGAGGGTTTGATAGTTCAGTGTTAGGGGAGCTTCACACTCTGACCACGGGAGGGTTTGATAGGTCAGTGTTAGGGGAGCTTCACACTCTGACCCCGGGATGGTGTGATTGGTCAGTGTTCAGGGAGCTTCACACTCTGATCCCTAGAGGGTTTGATTGGGCAGTGTTGAGGGAGCTTCACACTCTGACACCGGGAGGGTTTGATTTTTCAGTGTTCGGGGAGCGTCACACTCTGACTCCGAAAGTGTTTGATTGGTCAGGGTTGAGGGAGCTTCATACTCTGACCCCGGGAGTGTTTGATTGGTCAGTATTACGGGAGCTTCACATTCTTACCCCGGTCGAGGGTTTGATTGGTCAGTGTGAGGGGAGCATCATACTCTTACCCCGGTCGAGGGTTTGATTGGTCAGTGTTAGGGGAGCATTACAATCTGACTCCAGGAGGGTTTGATTGGTCAGTGTTCGGGGAGCTTCACACTCTGACCCCGGGAAGGTTTGGTTGTTCAGTGTTGAGGGAGATTCACACTCTAACCCCGGGGGGGTTTGATTGGTCAGTGTTAGGGGAGCATTACACTCTGACCCCGGGAGGGTTTGATTGGTCAATGTTAGGGGAGCTTCACACTCTGTCCCTGGGAGTGTTTGATTGGTCAGTGTTAAGGGAGCTTCACACTCTGATCCTGGGAGAATTTGATTGGGCAGTGTTGAGGGAGCTTCACACTCTGACACTGGGAGGGTTTGATTGTTCAGTGTTAGGGGAGCATTACACTATGACCCCGGGAGGGTTTGATTGGTCATTGTTAAGGGAGCTTCACACTCTGACTCTGGAAGTGTTTGATTGGTCAGGGTTGAGGTAGCTTCATACTCTGACCCCGGGAGGGTTTGATTGGTCAGTGTTAGGGGAGCATCATAGTCTTACCCCGGTCGAGGGTTTGATTGGTCAGTGTTAGGGGAGCATTACAATCTGACTCCGGGAGGGTTTGATTGGTCAGTGTTCGGGGAGCTTCACACTGTGACCCCGGGAGGGTTTGGTTGTTCAGTGTTAAGGGAGATTCACACTCTGACCCCGGGAGGGTTTGATTGGTCAGTGTAAGGGGAGCTTCACGCTCTGACCGAGGGAAGTTTTGATTGGTCACTGTTAGGGGAGCTTCACACTCTGACCCTAGGAGGTTTTGATTGGTCAGTGTTAAGGGAGCTTCACACTCTGATCCTGGGAGAGTTTGATTGGGCAGTGTTGAGGGAGCTTCACACTCTGACACTGGGAGGGTTTGATTGTTCTGTGTTAGGGGAACATTACACTATGACCCCGGGAGGGTTTGATTGGTCATTGTTAAGGGAGCTGCACACTCTGACTCTGGAAGTGTTTGATTGGTCAGGGTTGAGGTAGCATCATACTCTGACCCCGGGAGGGGTTGATTGGTCAGTGTTAGGGGAGCATCATAGTCTTACCTCGGTCGAGGGTTTGATTGGTCAGTGTTAGTGGAGCATTACAATCTGACTCCGGGAGGGTTTGATTGGTCACTGTTCGGGGAGCTTAGCACTGTGACCCCGGGAGGGTTTGGTTGTTCAGTGTTAAGGGAGATTCACACTCTGACCCCGGGAGGGTTTGATTGGTCAGTGTTCGGGGAGCTTCACGCTCTGACCCCGGGAAGTTTTGATTGGTCACTGTTAGGGGAGCTTCACCCTCTGACCCCGGGAGGGTTTGATTGGTCAGTGTTAGGGGAGCATTACACTCTGACCCCGGGAGGGTTTGATTGGTCAGTGTTAGGGGAACTTCACATTCTGACCCCGGGATGGTGTTATTGGTCAGTGTTCACGGAGCTTCACACTCTGATCCCGAGATGGTTTGATTGGGCAGTGTTGATGGAGCTTCACACTCTGACTCCGGGAGGGTTTTATTGTTCAGTGTTAGGGGAGCGTCACACTCTGACTCCGGAAGTGTTTGATTGGTCAGGGTTGAGGGAGCTTCATACTCTGACCCCGGGAGTGTTTGACTGGTCAGTATTACGGGAGCTTCACATTCTTACCCCGGTCGAGGGTTTGATTGGTCAGTGTTAGGGGATCATTACATTCTGACTCCGGGAGGGTTTGATTGGTCAGTGTTCGGGGAGCTTCACACCGTGACACCGGGAGGGTTTGATTGGTCAGTGTTCGGGGAGCTTCACACTCTGACCCCTGGAGGATTTGATTGGTAAGTGTTAGGGAAGCTTCACACTCTGACCCCGGGAGTGTTTGATTGTTCAGTGTTAGGGGAGCTTCACCCTCTGACCCACGGAGGGTTTGATAGGTCAGTGTTAGGGGAGCTTCACACTCTGACCACGGGAGGGTTTGATAGCTCAGCGTTCTGGGAGCTTCACACTATGACCCCGGGAGGGTTTGATTGGTCAGTATTAGCAGAGCTTCACACTCTGACTCCGGGATGGTGTGATTGGTCAGTGTTAAGGGAGCTTCACTCTCTGATCCCGAGAGGGTTTGATTGGCCAGTGTTGAGGGAGCTTCACACTCTGACACCGGGAGGGTTTGATTGTTCAGTGTTAGGGGATTATTACACTCTGACCCCGGGACGGTTTGATTGGTCAGTGTTAGGGGAGCTTCACAGTCTGACCCCGGAAGGGTTTGATTGGTTAGTGTGAGGTAAGCATTTCACTCTGACCCCGGGAGGGTTTGATTGGTCAGTGTTAGCGGAGCTTCACACTCTGACCCCGGGATGGTGTGATTGGTCAGTGTTAAGGGAGCTTCACTCTCTGATCCCGAGAGGGTTTGATTGGCCAGTGTTGAGGGAGCTTCACACTCTGACACCGGGAGGGTTTGATTGTTCAGTGTTCGGGGAGCTTAACACTGTGACCCCGGGAGGGTTTGGTTGTTCAGTGTTAAGGGAGATTCACACTCTGACCCCGGGAGGGTTTGATTGGTCAGTGTTAGGGAAGCTTCACACTCTGACCCCGGGAGTGTTTGATTGGTCAGTGTTAGGGGAGCTTCATCCTCTGACCCCCGGAGGGTTTGATAGTTCAGTGTTAGGGGAGCTTCACACTCTGACCACGGGAGGGTTTGATAGGTCAGTGTTAGGGGAGCTTCACACTCTGACCCCGGGATGGTGTGATTGGTCAGTGTTCAGGGAGCTTCACACTCTGATCCCTAGAGGGTTTGATTGGGCAGTGTTGAGGGAGCTTCACACTCTGACACCGGGAGGGTTTGATTGGTCAGTGTTAGGGGAGCATTACACTCTGACCCCGGGAGGGGTTGATTGGTCAGTGTTAGGGGAGCATCATAGTCTTACCCCGGTCGAGTGTTTGATTGGTCAGTGTTAGGGGAGCATTACAATCTGACTCCGGGAGGGTTTGATTGGTCACTGTTCGTTGAGCTTAACACTGTGACCCCGGGAGGGTTTGGTTGTTCAGTGTTAAGGGAGATTCACACTCTGACCCCGGGAGGGTTTGATTGGTCAGTGTTAGGGGAGCTTCACGCTCTGACCCCGGTAAGTTTTGATTGGTCACTGTTAGGGGAGCTTCACCCTCTGACCCCGGGAGGGTTTGATTGTTCAGTGTTAGGGGAGCATTACACTCTGACCCCGGGAGGGTTTGATTGGTCAGTGTTAGGGGAGCTTCACACTCTGACCCCGGGATGGTGTGATTGGTCAGTGTTCACGGAGCTTCACATTCTGATCCCGAGAGGGTTTGATTGGGCAGTGTTGAGGGAACTTCACATCTGACACCGGGAGGGTTTTATTATTCAGTGTTAGGGGAGCGTCACACTCTGACTCCGGAAGTGTTTGATTGGTCAGGGTTGAGGGAGCTTCATACTCTGACCCCGGGAGTGTTTGACTGGTCAGTATTACGGGAGCTTCACATTCTTACCCCGGTCGAGGGTTTAATTGGTCAGTGTTAGGGGAGCATTACATTCTGACTCCGGGAGGGTTTGATTGGTCAGTGTTCGGGGAGCTTCACACCGTGACCCACGGAGGGTTTGATAGGTCAGTGTTCGGGGAGCTTCACACTCTGACCCCTGGAGGATTTGATTGGTAAGTGTAAGGGAAGCTTCACACTCTGACCCCGGGAGGGTTTGATTGGTCAGTGTTAGGGGAGCTTCACCCTCTGACCCACGGAGGGTTTGATAGGTCAGTGTTAGGGGAGCGTCACACTCTGACCACGGAAGAGTTTGATAGGTCAGTGTTCGGGGAGCTTCACACTCTGACCCCGGGAGGGTTTGATTGGTCAGTGTTAGGGGACGATTACACTCTGACCCCGGGATGGTGTGATTGGTCAGTGTTAGGGGAGCTTCACAGTCTGACCCCGGAAGGGTTTGATTGGTCAGTGTTCGGGGAGCTTCACGCTCTGACCCCGGGAAGTTTTGATTGGTCACTGTTAGGGGAGCTTCACCCTCTGACCCCGGGAGGGTTTGATTCGTCAGTGTTAGGGGAGCATTACACTCTGACCCCGGGAGGGTTTGATTGGTCAGTGTTCGGGGAGCTTCACACTCTGACCCCGGGATTGTGTGATTGGTCAGTGTTCAGGGAGCTTCACACTCTGATCCCGAGAGGGTTTGATTGGGCAGTGTTGAGTGAGCTTCACACTCTGACACCGGGAGGGTTTGATTGTTCAGTGTTAGGGGAGCGTCACACTTTGACTCTGGAAGTGTTTGATTGGTCAGGGTTGAGGGAGCTTCATACTCTGACCCCGGGAGTGTTTGATTGGTCAGTATTACGGGAGCTTCACATTCTTACCCCGGTCGAGGGTTTGATTGGTCAGTGTTAGGGGAGCATTACAATCTGACTCCGGGAGGGTTTGATTGGTCAGTGTTCGGGGAGCTTCACACCGTGACACCGGGAGGGTTTGATTGGTCAGCGTTAGGGGAGCTTCACACTCTGACCCCTGGAGGATTTGATTGGTAAGTGTTAGGGAAGCTTCACACTCTGACCCCGGGAGGGTTTGATTGGTCAGTGTTAGGGGAGCTTCACCCTCTGACCCACGGAGGGTTTGATATGTCAGTGTTCGGGGAGCTTCACACTCTGACCACGGGAGGGTTTGATAGGTCAGTGTTCTGGGAGCTTCACACTCTGACCCCGGGAGGGTTTGATTGGTCTGTGTTAGGGGAGGATTACACTCTGACCCCGGGATGGTGTGATTGGTCAGTATTAGGGGAGCTTCACAGTCTGACCCCGGAAGGGTTTGATTGGTCAGTGTGAGGTAAGCATTACACTCTGACCCCGGGAGGATTTGATTGGTCAGTGTTAGCGGAGCTTCACACTCTGACCCCGGGATGGTGTGATTGGTCAGTGTTAAGGGAGCTTCACTCTCTGATCCCGAGAGGGTTTGATTGGCCAGTGTTGAGGGAGCTTTACACTCTGACACCGGGAGGGTTTGATTGTTCAGTGTTAGGGGATCATTACACTCTGACCCCGGGATAGTTTGATTGGTCAGTGTTAAGGGAGCGTCACACTCTGACTCCGGAAGTGTTTGATTGGTCAGGGTTGAGGGAGCTTCATACTCTGACCCCGGGAGGGTTTGATTGGTCAGTATTCGGGGAGCTCCACACTCTTACCCCGGTCGAGGGTTCGATTGGTCAGTGTGAGGGGAGCATTACAATCTGACTCCGGGAGGGTTTGATTGGTCAGTGTTCGGGGAGCTTCACACTGTGACCCCGGGAGGGTTTGGTTGTTCAGTGTTAAGGGAGCTTCACATTCTGACACCGGGAGGGTTTGATAAGGTCAGTGTTAGGGGAGCTTCAAAATCTGACCCCTGGAGGGTTTGATTGGTCAGTGTTCGGGGAGCATAATACTCTTACCCCGGTCGAGGGTTTGATTGGTCATTGTTACGGGAGCATTACAATCTGACTACGGGAGGGTTTGATTGATCAGTGTTAGGGGAACATTACACTCTGACCCCGGGAGGGTTTGATTGGTCAGTGTTAGGGGAGCTTCACACTCTGACCCTGGGAGGGTTTGATTGGTCAGTGTTAAGGGAGCTTCACACTCTGATCCTGGGAGAGTTTGATTGGGCAGTGTTGAGGGAGCTTCACACTCTGAGACTGGGAGGGTTTGATTGTTGAGTGTTCGGGGAGCATTACACTATGACCCCGGGAGGGTTTGATTGGTCATTGTTCAGGGAGCTTCACACTCTGACTCCGGAAGTGTTTGATTGGTCAGGGTTGAGGTAGCTTCATACTCTGACCCCGGGAGGGTTTGATTGGTCAGTGTTAGGGGAGCATCATCATCTTACCCCGGTCGAGGGTTTGGTTGGTCAGTATTCGGGGAGCATTACAATCTGACTCCGGGAGGGTTTGATTGGTCATTATTCGGGGAGCTTCACACTGTGACCCCGGGAGGGTTTGGTTGTTCAGTGTTAAGGGAGATTCAGACTCTGGCCCCGGGAGTGTTTGATTGGTCAGTGTTAGGGGAACATTACACTCTGACCCCGGGAGGGTTTGATTGGTCAGTGTTAGGGGAGCTTCACACTCTGACCCTGGGAGGGTTAGATTGGTCAGTGTTAAGGGAGCTTCACACTCTGATCCTGGGAGAGTTTGATTGGGCAGTGTTGAGGGAGCTTCACACTCAGACACTGGGAGGGTTTGATTGTTCAGTGTTCGGGGAGCATTACACTATGACCCCGGGAGGGTTTGAATGGTCATTGTTAAGGGAGCTTCACACTCTGACTCCGGAAGTGTTTGATTGGTCAGGGTGAGGTAGCTTCATACTCTGACCCCGGGAGGGTTTGATTGGTCAGTGTTAGGGGAGCATCATCATCTTACCCCGGTCGAGGGTTTGATTGGTCAGTATTAGGGGAGCATTACAATCTGTCTCCGGGAGTGTTTGATTGGTCATTATTCGGGGAGCTTCACACTGTGCCCCTGGGAGGGTTTGGTTGTTCAGTGTTAACGGAGATTCACACTCTGACCCCGGGAGGGTTTGATTGGTCAGTGTTAGGGGAGCTTCACGCTCTGACCCCGGGAAGTTTTGATTGGTCACTGTTAGGGGAGCATTACATTCTGACCCCGGGAGGGTTTGATTGGTCAGTGTTAGGGGAGCTTCACACTCTGACCCCGGAATGGTGTGATTGGTCAGTGTTCAGGGAGCTTCACACTCTGGTCCTGGGAGAGTTTGATTGGGCAGTGTTGAGGGAGCTTCACACTCTGACACTGGGAGGGTTTGATTGTTCTGTGTTCGGGGAACATTACACTATGACCCCGGGAGGGTTTGATTGGTCATTGTTAAGGGAGCTGCACACTCTGACTCTGGAAGTGTTTGATTGGTCAGGGTTGAGGTAGCTTCATACTCTGACCCCGGGAGGGTTTGATTGGTCAGTGTTAGGGGAGCATCATAGTCTTACCCCGGTCGAGGGTTTGATTGGTCAGTGTTAGGGGAGCAATACAATCTGACTCCGGGAGGTTTTGATTGGTCAGTGTTCGGGGAGCTTAACACTGTGACCCTGGGAGGGTTTGGTTGGTCAGTGTTAAGGGAGATTCACACTCTGACCCCGGGAGGGTTTGATTGGTCAGTGTTAAGGGAGCTTCACACTCTGACTCCGGAAGTGTTTGATTGGTCAGGGTTGAGGGAGCTTCATACTCTGACCCCGGGAGTGTTTGATTGGTCAGTATTACGGGAGCTTCACATTCTTACCCCGGTCGAGGGTTTGATTGGTCAGTGTGAGGGGAGCATCATACTCTTACCCCGGTCGAGGGTTTGATTGGTCAGTGTTAGGGGAGCATTACAATCTGACCCCGGGAGGGTTTGATTGGTCAGTGTAAGGGGAGCTTCACGCTCTGACCGAGGGAAGTTTTGATTGGTCACTGTTAGGGGAGCTTCACACTCTGACCCTGGGAGGGTTTGATTGGTCAGTGTTCAGGGAGCTTCACACTCTGATCCTGGGAGAGTTTGATTGGGCAGTGTTGAGGGAGCTTCGCACTCTGACACTGGGAGGGTTTGATTGTTCTGTGTTAGGGGAACATTACACTATGACCCCGGGAGGGTTTGATTGGTCATTGTGAAGGGAGCTGCACACTCTGACTCTGGAAGTGTTTGATTGGTCATGGTTGAGGTAGCATCATACTCTGACCCCGGGAGGGTTTGATTGGTCAGTGTTAGGGGAGCATCATAGTCTCACCCCGGTCGAGGGTTTGATTGGTCAGTGTTAAGGGAGATTCACACTCTGACCCCGGGAGGGTTTGATTGGTCAGTGTTAGGGGAGCTTCACGCTCTGACCCCGGGAAGTTTTGATTGGTCACTGTTAGGGGAGCTTCACCCTCTGACCCCGGGAGGGTTTGATTGGTCAGTGTTAGGGGAGCATTGCACTCTGACCCAGGGAGGGTTTGATTGGTCAGTGTTAGGGGAGCTTCACACTCTGACCCCGGGATGGTGTGATTGGTCAGTGTTCAGGGAGCTTCACACTCTGATCCCTAGAGGGTTTGATTGGGCAGTGTCGAGGGAGCTTCACACTCTGACACCGGGAGGGTTTTATTGTTCAGTGTTAGGGGAGCGTCACACTCTGACTCCGGAAGTGTTTGATTGGTCAGGGTTGAGGGAGCTTCATACTCTGACCCCGGGAGTGTTTGACTGGTCAGTATTACGGGAGCTTCACATTCTTACCCCGGACGAGGGTTTGATTGGTCAGTGTTAGGGGAGCATTACAATCTGACTCCGGGAGGGTTTGATTGGTCAGTGTTCGGGGAGCTTCACACCGTGACACCGGGAGGGTTTGATTGGTCAGTGTTAGGGGAGCTTCACACTCTGACCCCTGGAGGATTTGATTGGTAAGTGTTAGGGAAGCTTCACACTCTGACCCCAGGAGGGTTTGATTGTTCAGTGTTAGGGGAGCTTCACCCTCTGACCCACGGAGGATTTGATAGGTCAGTGTTAGGGGAGCTTCACACTCTGACCACGGGAGGGTTTGATAGCTCAGTGTTCTGGGAGCTTCACACTATGACCCCGGGAGGGTTTGATTGGTCAGTGTTAGGGGAGGATAACACTCTGACCCCGGGATGGTGTGATTGGTCAGTGTTATGGGAGCTTCACAGTCTGACCCCGGAAGGGTTTGATTGGTCAGTGTGAGGTAAGCATTACACTCTGACCCCGGGAGGGTTTGATTGGTCAGTGTTAGCGGAGCTTCACACTCTGACCCCGGGATGGTGTGATTGGTCAGTGTTAAGGGAGCTTCACTCTCTGATCCCGAGAGGGTTTGATTGGCCAGTGTTGAGGGAGCTTCACACTCTGACACCGGGAGGGTTTGATTGTTCAGTGTTCGGGGAGCTTAACACTGTGACCCCGGGAGGGTTTGGTTGTTCAGTGTTAAGGGAGATTCACACTCTGACCCCGGGAGGGTTTGATTGGTCAGTGTTAGGGAAGCTTCACACTCTGACCCCGGGAGGGTTTGATTGGTCAGTGTTAGGGGAGCTTCATCCTCTGACCCCCGGAGGGTTTGATAGTTCAGTGTTAGGGGAGCTTCACACTCTGACCACGGGAGGGTTTGATAGGTCAGTGTTAGGGGAGCTTCACACTCTGACCCCGGGATGGTGTGATTGGTCAGTGTTCAGGGAGCTTCACACTCTGATCCCTAGAGGGTTTGATTGGGCAGTGTTGAGGGAGCTTCACACTCTGACACCGGGAGGGTTTGATTTTTCAGTGTTCGGGGAGCGTCACACTCTGACTCCGAAAGTGTTTGATTGGTCAGGGTTGAGGGAGCTTCATACTCTGACCCCGGGAGTGTTTGATTGGTCAGTATTACGGGAGCTTCACATTCTTACCCCGGTCGAGGGTTTGATTGGTCAGTGTGAGGGGAGCATCATACTCTTACCCCGGTCGAGGGTTTGATTGGTCAGTGTTAGGGGAGCATTACAATCTGACTCCAGGAGGGTTTGATTGGTCAGTGTTCGGGGAGCTTCACACTCTGACCCCGGGAAGGTTTGGTTGTTCAGTGTTGAGGGAGATTCACACTCTAACCCCGGGGGGGGTTTGATTGGTCAGTGTTAGGGGAGCATTACACTCTGACCCCGGGAGGGTTTGATTGGTCAATGTTAGGGGAGCTTCACACTCTGTCCCTGGGAGTGTTTGATTGGTCAGTGTTAAGGGAGCTTCACACTCTGATCCTGGGAGAATTTGATTGGGCAGTGTTGAGGGAGCTTCACACTCTGACACTGGGAGGGTTTGATTGTTCAGTGTTAGGGGAGCATTACACTATGACCCCGGGAGGGTTTGATTGGTCATTGTTAAGGGAGCTTCACACTCTGACTCTGGAAGTGTTTGATTGGTCAGGGTTGAGGTAGCTTCATACTCTGACCCCGGGAGGGTTTGATTGGTCAGTGTTAGGGGAGCATCATAGTCTTACCCCGGTCGAGGGTTTGATTGGTCAGTGTTAGGGGAGCATTACAATCTGACTCCGGGAGGGTTTGATTGGTCAGTGTTCGGGGAGCTTCACACTGTGACCCCGGGAGGGTTTGGTTGTTCAGTGTTAAGGGAGATTCACACTCTGACCCCGGGAGGGTTTGATTGGTCAGTGTAAGGGGAGCTTCACGCTCTGACCGAGGGAAGTTTTGATTGGTCACTGTTAGGGGAGCTTCACACTCTGACCCTGGGAGGTTTTGATTGGTCAGTGTTAAGGGAGCTTCACACTCTGATCCTGGGAGAGTTTGATTGGGCAGTGTTGAGGGAGCTTCACACTCTGACACTGGGAGGGTTTGATTGTTCTGTGTTAGGGGAACATTACACTATGACCCCGGGACGGTTTGATTGGTCATTGTTAAGGGAGCTGCACACTCTGACTCTGGAAGTGTTTGATTGGTCAGGGTTGAGGTAGCATCATACTCTGACCCCGGGAGGGGTTGATTGGTCAGTGTTAGGGGAGCATCATAGTCTTACCTCGGTCGAGGGTTTGATTGGTCAGTGTTAGTGGAGCATTACAATCTGACTCCGGGAGGGTTTGATTGGTCACTGTTCGGGGAGCTTAGCACTGTGACCCCGGGAGGGTTTGGTTGTTCAGTGTTAAGGGAGATTCACACTCTGACCCCGGGAGGGTTTGATTGGTCAGTGTTCGGGGAGCTTCACGCTCTGACCCCGGGAAGTTTTGATTGGTCACTGTTAGGGGAGCTTCACCCTCTGACCCCGGGAGGGTTTGATTGGTCAGTGTTAGGGGAGCATTACACTCTGACCCCGGGAGGGTTTGATTGGTCAGTGTTAGGGGAGCTTCACACTCTGACCCCGGGATGGTGTGATTGGTCAGTGTTCACGGAGCTTCACACTCTGATCCCGAGATGGTTTGATTGGGCAGTGTTGATGGAGCTTCACACTCTGACTCCGGGAGGGTTTTATTGTTCAGTGTTAGGGGAGCGTCACACTCTGACTCCGGAAGTGTTTGATTGGTCAGGGTTGAGGGAGCTTCATACTCTGACCCCGGGAGTGTTTGACTGGTCAGTATTACGGGAGCTTCACATTCTTACCCCGGTCGAGGGTTTGATTGGTCAGTGTTAGGGGATCATTACATTCTGACTCCGGGAGGGTTTGATTGGTCAGTGTTCGGGGAGCTTCACACCGTGACACCGGGAGGGTTTGATTGGTCAGTGTTCGGGGAGCTTCACACTCTGACCCCTGGAGGATTTGATTGGTAAGTGTTAGGGAAGCTTCACACTCTGACCCCGGGAGTGTTTGATTGTTCAGTGTTAGGGGAGCTTCACCCTCTGACCCACGGAGGGTTTGATAGGTCAGTGTTAGGGGAGCTTCACACTCTGACCACGGGAGGGTTTGATAGCTCAGCGTTCTGGGAGCTTCACACTATGACCCCGGGAGGGTTTGATTGGTCAGTATTAGCAGAGCTTCACACTCTGACCCCGGGATGGTGTGATTGGTCAGTGTTAAGGGAGCTTCACTCTCTGATCCCGAGAGGGTTTGATTGGCCAGTGTTGAGGGAGCTTCACACTCTGACACCGGGAGGGTTTGATTGTTCAGTGTTCGGGGAGCTTAACACTGTGACCCCGGGAGGGTTTGGTTGTTCAGTGTTAAGGGAGATTCACACTCTGACCCCGGGAGGGTTTGATTGGTCAGTGTTAGGGAAGCTTCACACTCTGACCCCGGGAGGGTTTGATTGGTCAGTGTTAGGGGAGCTTCATCCTCTGACCCCCGGAGGGTTTGATAGTTCAGTGTTAGGGGAGCTTCACACTCTGACCACGGGAGGGTTTGATAGGTCAGTGTTAGGGGAGCTTCACACTCTGACCCCGGGATGGTGTGATTGGTCAGTGTTCAGGGAGCTTCACACTCTGATCCCTAGAGGGTTTGATTGGGCAGTGTTGAGGGAGCTTCACACTCTGACACCGGGAGGGTTTGATTTTTCAGTGTTCGGGGAGCGTCACACTCTGACTCCGAAAGTGTTTGATTGGTCAGGGTTGAGGGAGCTTCATACTCTGACCCCGGGAGTGTTTGATTGGTCAGTATTACGGGAGCTTCACATTCTTACCCCGGTCGAGGGTTTGATTGGTCAGTGTGAGGGGAGCATCATACTCTTACCCCGGTCGAGGGTTTGATTGGTCAGTGTTAGGGGAGCATTACAATCTGACTCCAGGAGGGTTTGATTGGTCAGTGTTCGGGGAGCTTCACACTCTGACCCCGGGAAGGTTTGGTTGTTCAGTGTTGAGGGAGATTCACACTCTAACCCCGGGGGGGTTTGATTGGTCAGTGTTAGGGGAGCATTACACTCTGACCCCGGGAGGGTTTGATTGGTCAATGTTAGGGGAGCTTCACACTCTGTCCCTGGGAGTGTTTGATTGGTCAGTGTTAAGGGAGCTTCACACTCTGATCCTGGGAGAATTTGATTGGGCAGTGTTGAGGGAGCTTCACACTCTGACACTGGGAGGGTTTGATTGTTCAGTGTTAGGGGAGCATTACACTATGACCCCGGGAGGGTTTGATTGGTCATTGTTAAGGGAGCTTCACACTCTGACTCTGGAAGTGTTTGATTGGTCAGGGTTGAGGTAGCTTCATACTCTGACCCCGGGAGGGTTTGATTGGTCAGTGTTAGGGGAGCATCATAGTCTTACCCCGGTCGAGGGTTTGATTGGTCAGTGTTAGGGGAGCATTACAATCTGACTCCGGGAGGGTTTGATTGGTCAGTGTTCGGGGAGCTTCACACTGTGACCCCGGGAGGGTTTGGTTGTTCAGTGTTAAGGGAGATTCACACTCTGACCCCGGGAGGGTTTGATTGGTCAGGGTAAGGGGAGCTTCACGCTCTGACCGAGGGAAGTTTTGATTGGTCACTGTTAGGGGAGCTTCACACTCTGACCCTGGGAGGTTTTGATTGGTCAGTGTTAAGGGAGCTTCACACTCTGATCCTGGGAGAGTTTGATTGGGCAGTGTTGAGGGAGCTTCACACTCTGACACTGGGAGGGTTTGATTGTTCTGTGTTAGGGGAACATTACACTATGACCCCGGGAGGGTTTGATTGGTCATTGTTAAGGGAGCTGCACACTCTGACTCTGGAAGTGTTTGATTGGTCAGGGTTGAGGTAGCATCATACTCTGACCCCGGGAGGGGTTGATTGGTCAGTGTTAGGGGAGCATCATAGTCTTACCTCGGTCGAGGGTTTGATTGGTCAGTGTTAGTGGAGCATTACAATCTGACTCCGGGAGGGTTTGATTGGTCACTGTTCGGGGAGCTTAGCACTGTGACCCCGGGAGGGTTTGGTTGTTCAGTGTTAAGGGAGATTCACACTCTGACCCCGGGAGCGTTTGATTGGTCAGTGTTCGGGGAGCTTCACGCTCTGACCCCGGGAAGTTTTGATTGGTCACTGTTAGGGGAGCTTCACCCTCTGACCCCGGGAGGGTTTGATTGGTCAGTGTTAGGGGAGCATTACACTCTGACCCCGGGAGGGTTTGATTGGTCAGTGTTAGGGGAGCTTCACATTCTGACCCCGGGATGGTGTGATTGGTCAGTGTTCACGGAGCTTCACACTCTGATCCCGAGATGGTTTGATTGGGCAGTGTTGATGGAGCTTCACACTCTGACTCCGGGAGGGTTTTATTGTTCAGTGTTAGGGGAGCGTCACACTCTGACTCCGGAAGTGTTTGATTGGTCAGGGTTGAGGGAGCTTCATACTCTGACCCCGGGAGTGTTTGACTGGTCAGTATTACGGGAGCTTCACATTCTTACCCCGGTCGAGGGTTTGATTGGTCAGTGTTAGGGGATCATTACATTCTGACTCCGGGAGGGTTTGATTGGTCAGTGTTCGGGGAGCTTCACACCGTGACACCGGGAGGGTTTGATTGGTCAGTGTTCGGGGAGCTTCACACTCTGACCCCTGGAGGATTTGATTGGTAAGTGTTAGGGAAGCTTCACACTCTGACCCCGGGAGTGTTTGATTGTTCAGTGTTAGGGGAGCTTCACCCTCTGACCCACGGAGGGTTTGATAGGTCAGTGTTAGGGGAGCTTCACACTCTGACCACGGGAGGGTTTGATAGCTCAGCGTTCTGGGAGCTTCACACTATGACCCCGGGAGGGTTTGATTGGTCAGTATTAGCAGAGCTTCACACTCTGACCCCGGGATGGTGTGATTGGTCAGTGTTAAGGGAGCTTCACTCTCTGATCCCGAGAGGGTTTGATTGGCCAGTGTTGAGGGAGCTTCACACTCTGACACCGGGAGGGTTTGATTGTTCAGTGTTAGGGGATTATTACACTCTGACCCCGGGACGGTTTGATTGGTCAGTGTTAGGGGAGCTTCACAGTCTGACCCCGGAAGGGTTTGATTGGTTAGTGTGAGGTTAGCATTTCACTCTGACCCCGGGAGGGTTTGATTGGTCAGTGTTAGCGGAGCTTCACACTCTGACCCCGGGATGGTGTGATTGGTCAGTGTTAAGGGAGCTTCACTCTCTGATCCCGAGAGGGTTTGATTGGCCAGTGTTGAGGGAGCTTCACACTCTGACACCGGGAGGGTTTGATTGTTCAGTGTTCGGGGAGCTTAACACTGTGACCCCGGGAGGGTTTGGTTGTTCAGTGTTAAGGGAGATTCACACTCTGACCCCGGGAGGGTTTGATTGGTCAGTGTTAGGGAAGCTTCACACTCTGACCCCGGGAGTGTTTGATTGGTCAGTGTTAGGGGAGCTTCATCCTCTGACCCCCGGAGGGTTTGATAGTTCAGTGTTAGGGGAGCTTCACACTCTGACCACGGGAGGGTTTGATAGGTCAGTGTTAGGGGAGCTTCACACTCTGACCCCGGGATGGTGTGATTGGTCAGTGTTCAGGGAGCTTCACACTCTGATCCCTAGAGGGTTTGATTGGGCAGTGTTGAGGGAGCTTCACACTCTGACACCGGGAGGGTTTGATTTTTCAGTGTTCGGGGAGCGTCACACTCTGACTCCGAAAGTGTTTGATTGGTCAGGGTTGAGGGAGCTTCATACTCTGACCCCGGGAGTGTTTGATTGGTCAGTATTACGGGAGCTTCACATTCTTACCCCGGTCGAGGGTTTGATTGGTCAGTGTGAGGGGAGCATCATACTCTTACCCCGGTCGAGGGTTTGATTGGTCAGTGTTAGGGGAGCATTACAATCTGACTCCAGGAGGGTTTGATTGGTCAGTGTTCGGGGAGCTTCACACTCTGACCCCGGAAAGGTTTGGTTGTTCAGTGTTGAGGGAGATTCACACTCTAACCCCGGGGGGGTTTGATTGGTCAGTGTTAGGGGAGCATTACACTCTGACCCCGGGAGGGTTTGATTGGTCAATGTTAGGGGAGCTTCACACTCTGTCCCTGGGAGTGTTTGATTGGTCAGTGTTAAGGGAGCTTCACACTCTGATCCTGGGAGAATTTGATTGGGCAGTGTTGAGGGAGCTTCACACTCTGACACTGGGAGGGTTTGATTGTTCAGTGTTAGGGGAGCATTACACTATGACCCCGGGAGGGTTTGATTGGTCATTGTTAAGGGAGCTTCACACTCTGACTCTGGAAGTGTTTGATTGGTCAGGGTTGAGGTAGCTTCATACTCTGACCCCGGGAGGGTTTGATTGGTCAGTGTTAGGGGAGCATCATAGTCTTACCCCGGTCGAGGGTTTGATTGGTCAGTGTTAGGGGAGCATTACAATCTGACTCCGGGAGGGTTTGATTGGTCAGTGTTCGGGGAGCTTCACACTGTGACCCCGGGAGGGTTTGGTTGTTCAGTGTTAAGGGAGATTCACACTCTGACCCCGGGAGGGTTTGATTGGTCAGTGTAAGGGGAGCTTCACGCTCTGACCGAGGGAAGTTTTGATTGGTCACTGTTAGGGGAGCTAAAGGAAAAGGAGGTGGGGTAGCATTGCTGGTTAAAGAGGAGATTAATGCAATAGTTAAGAAAGACATTAGCTTGGATGATGTGGAATCTATATGGGTAGAGCTGCAGAACACCAAAGGGCAAAAAACGTTAGTAGGAGTTGTGTACAGACCTCCAAACAGTAATAGGGATGTTGGGGAGGGCATCAAACAGGAAATTAGGGGTGCATGCAATAAAGGTGTAGCAGTTATAATGGGTGACTTTAATATGCACATAGATTGGGCTAGCCAAACTGGAAGCAATACGGTGGAGGAGGATTTCCTGGAGTGCATAAGGGATGGTTTTCTAGACCAATATGTTGAGGAACCAACTAGGGGGGAGGCCATCTTAGACTGGGTGTTGTGTAATGAGAGAGGATTAATTAGCAATCTCATTGTGCGAGGCCCCTTGGGGAAGAGTGACCATAATATGGTGGAATTCTGCATTAGGATGGAGAATGAAACAGTAATTTCAGAGACCATGGTCCAGAACTTAAAGAAGGGTAACTTTGAAGGTATGAGGCGTGAATTGGCTAGGATAGATTGGCGAATGATACTTAGGGGGTTGACTGTGGATGGGCAATGGCAGACATTTAGAGACCGCATGGATGAAGTACAACAATTGTACATTCCTGTCTGGCGTAAAAATAAAAAGGGGAAGGTGGCTCAACCGTGGCTATCTAGGGAAATCAGGGATAGTATTAAAGCCAAGGAAGTGGCATACAAATTGGCCAGAAATAGCAGCGAACCTGGGGACTGGGAGAAATTTAGAACTCAGCAGAGGAGGACAAAGGGTTTGATTAGGACAGGGAAAATGGAGTACGAGAAGAAGCTTGCAGGGAACATTAAGGCGGATTGCAAAAGTTTCTATAGGTATGTAAAGAGAAAAAGGTTGGTGAAGACAAACGTAGGTCCCCTGCAGTCAGAATCAGGGGAAGTCATAACGGGGAACAAAGAAATGGCGGATCAATTGAACAAGTACTTTGGTTCGGTATTCACTAAGGAGGATACAAACAACCTTCCGGATATAAAAGGGGTCAGAGGGTCTAGTAAGGAAGAGGAACTGAGGGAAATCTTTATTAGTCGGGAAATTGTGTTGGGGAAATTGATGGGATTGAAGGCAGATAAATCCCCAGGGCCTGATGGCCTGCATCCTAGAGTACTTAAGGAGGTGGCCTTGGAAATAGCGGATGCATTGACAGTCATTTTCCAACATTCCATTGACTCTGGATCAGTTCCTATGGAGTGGAGGGTAGCCAATGTAACCCCACTTTTTAAAAAAGGAGGGAGAGAGAAAACAGGGAATTATAGACCGGTCAGCCTGACCTCAGTAGTGGGTAAAATGATGGAATCAATTATTAAGGATGTCATAGCAGTGCATCTGGAAAATGGTGACATGATAGGTCCAAGTCAGCATGGATTTGTGAAAGGGAAATCATGCTTGACAAATCTTCTGGAATTTTTTGAGGATGTTTCCAGTAAAGTGGACAAAGGAGAACCAGTTGATGTGGTATATTTGGACTTTCAGAAGGCTTTCGACAAGGTCCCACACAAGAGATTAATGTGCAAAGTTAAAGCACATGGGATTGGGGGTAGTGTGCTGACGTGGATTGAGAACTGGTTGTCAGACAGGAAGCAAAGAGTAGGAGTAAACGGGTACTTTTCAGAATGGCAGGCAGTGACTAGTGGAGTGCCGCAAGGTTCTGTGCTGGGGCCCCAGCTGTTTACATTGTACATTAATGATTTAGACGAGGGGATTAAATGCAGTATCTCCAAATTTGCGGATGATACTAAGTTGGGTGGCAGTGTGAGCTGCGAGGAGGATGCTATTAGGCTGCAGAGTGACTTGGATAGGTTAGGTGAGTGGGCAAATGCATGGCAGATGAAGTATAATGTGGATAAATGTGAGGTTATCCACTTTGGTGGTAAAAACAGAGAGACAGACTATTATCTGAATGGTGACAGATTAGGAAAAGGGAAGGTGCAACGAGACCTGGGTGTCATGGTACATCAGTCATTGAAGGTTGGCATGCAGGTACAGCAGGCGGTTAAGAAAGCAAATGGCATGTTGGCCTTCATAGCGAGGGGATTTGAATACAGGGGCAGGGAGGTGTTGCTACAGTTGTACAGGGCCTTGGTGAGGCCACACCTGGAGTATTGTGTACAGTTTTGGTCTCCTAACTTGAGGAAGGACATTCTTGCTATTGAGGGAGTGCAGCGAAGGTTCACCAGACTGATTCCCGGGATGGCGGGACTGACCTATCAAGAAAGATTGGATCAATTGGGCTTGTATTCACTGGAGTTCAGAAGAATGAGAGGGGACCTCATAGAAACGTTTAAAATTCTGACGGGTTTAGACAGGTTAGATGCAGAAAGAATGCTCCCAATGTTGGGGAAGTCCAGAACCAGGGGTCACAGTCTGAGGATAAGGGGTAAGCCATTTAGGACCGAGATGAGGAGAAACTTCTTCACCCAGAGAGTGGTGAACCTGTGGAATTCTCTACCACAGAAAGTAGTTGAGGCCAATTCACTAAATATATTCAAAAGGGAGTTAGATGAAGTCCTTACTACTCGGGGGATCAAGGGTTATGGCGAGAAAGCAGGAAGGGGGTACTGAAGTTTCATGTTCAGCCATGAACTCATTGAATGGCGGTGCAGGCTAGAAGGGCTGAATGGCCTGCTCCTGCACCTATTTTCTATGTCTATGTTTAAAATTCACACTCTGACCCTGGGAGGTTTTGATTGGTCAGTGTTAAGGGAGCTTCACACTCTGATCCTGGGAGAGTTTGATTGGGCAGTGTTGAGGGAGCTTCACACTCTGACACTGGGAGGGTTTGATTGTTCTGTGTTAGGGGAACATTACACTATGACCCCGGGAGGGTTTGATTGGTCATTGTTAAGGGAGCTGCACACTCTGACTCTGGAAGTGTTTGATTGGTCAGGGTTGAGGTAGCATCATACTCTGACCCCGGGAGGGGTTGATTGGTCAGTGTTAGGGGAGCATCATAGTCTTACCTCGGTCGAGGGTTTGATTGGTCAGTGTTAGTGGAGCATTACAATCTGACTCCGGGAGGGTTTGATTGGTCACTGTTCGGGGAGCTTAGCACTGTGACCCCGGGAGGGTTTGGTTGTTCAGTGTTAAGGGAGATTCACACTCTGACCCCGGGAGGGTTTGATTGGTCAGTGTTCGGGGAGCTTCACGCTCTGACCCCGGGAAGTTTTGATTGGTCACTGTTAGGGGAGCTTCACCCTCTGACCCCGGGAGGGTTTGATTGGTCAGTGTTAGGGGAGCATTACACTCTGACCCCGGGAGGGTTTGATTGGTCAGTGTTAGGGGAGCTTCACACTCTGACCCCGGGATGGTGTGATTGGTCAGTGTTCACGGAGCTTCACACTCTGATCCCGAGATGGTTTGATTGGGCAGTGTTGAGGGAGCTTCACACTCTGACACCGGGAGGGTTTTATTGTTCAGTGTTAGGGGAGCGTCACACTCTGACTCCGGAAGTGTTTGATTGGTCAGGGTTGAGGGAGCTTCATACTCTGACCCCGGGAGTGTTTGACTGGTCAGTATTACGGGAGCTTCACATTCTTACCCCGGTCGAGGGTTTGATTGGTCAGTGTTAGGGGATCATTACATTCTGACTCCGGGAGGGTTTGATTGGTCAGTGTTCGGGGAGCTTCACACCGTGACACCGGGAGGGTTTGATTGGTCAGTGTTCGGGGAGCTTCACACTCTGACCCCTGGAGGATTTGATTGGTAAGTGTTAGGGAAGCTTCACACTCTGACCCCGGGAGTGTTTGATTGTTCAGTGTTAGGGGAGCTTCACCCTCTGACCCACGGAGGGTTTGATAGGTCAGTGTTAGGGGAGCTTCACACTCTGACCACGGGAGGGTTTGATAGCTCAGCGTTCTGGGAGCTTCACACTATGACCCCGGGAGGGTTTGATTGGTCAGTATTAGCAGAGCTTCACACTCTGACCCCGGGATGGTGTGATTGGTCAGTGTTAAGGGAGCTTCACTCTCTGATCCCGAGAGGGTTTGATTGGCCAGTGTTGAGGGAGCTTCACACTCTGACACCGGGAGGGTTTGATTGTTCAGTGTTAGGGGATCATTACACTCTGACCCCGGGACGGTTTGATTGGTCAGTGTTAGGGGAGCTTCACAGTCTGACCCCGGAAGGGTTTGATAGGTCAGTGTTAGGGGAGCTTCACACTCTGACCACGGGAGGGTTTGATAGCTCAGTGTTCTGGGAGCTTCACACTATGACCCCGGGAGGGTTTGATTGGTCAGTGTTAGGGGAGGATAACACTCTGACCCCGGGATGGTGTGATTGGTCAGTGTTAGGGGAGCTTCACAGTCTGACCCCGGAAGGGTTTGATTGGTCAGTGTGAGGTAAGCATTACACTCTGACCCCGGGAGGGTTTGATTGGTCAGTGTTAGCGGAGCCTCACACTCTGACCCCGGGATGGTGTGATTGGTCAGTGTTAAGGGAGCTTCACTCTCTGATCCCGAGAGGGTTTGATTGGCCAGTGTTGAGGGAGCTTCACACTCTGACACCGGGAGGGTTTGATTGGTCAGTGTTCGGGGAGCTTAACACTGTGACCCCGGGAGGGTTTGGTTGTTCAGTGTTAAGGGAGATTCACACTCTGACCCCGGGAGGGTTTGATTGGTCAGTGTTAGGGAAGCTTCACACTCTGACCCCGAGAGGGTTTGATTGGTCAGTGTTAGGGGAGCTTCATCCTCTGACCCCCGGAGGGTTTGATAGTTCAGTGTTAGGGGAGCTTCACACTCTGACCACGGGAGGGTTTGATAGGTCAGTGTTAGGGGAGCTTCACACTCTGACCCCGGGATGGTGTGATTGGTCAGTGTTCAGGGAGCTTCACACTCTGATCCCTAGAGGGTTTGATTGGGCAGTGTTGAGGGAGCTTCACACTCTGACACCGGGAGGGTTTGATTTTTCAGTGTTCGGGGAGCGTCACACTCTGACTCCGAAAGTGTTTGATTGGTCAGGGTTGAGGGAGCTTCATACTCTGACCCCGGGAGTGTTTGATTGGTCAGTATTACGGGAGCTTCACATTCTTACCCCGGTCGAGGGTTTGATTGGTCAGTGTGAGGGGAGCATCATACTCTTACCCCGGTCGAGGGTTTGATTGGTCAGTGTTAGGGGAGCATTACAATCTGACTCCAGGAGGGTTTGATTGGTCAGTGTTCGGGGAGCTTCACACTCTGACCCCGGGAAGGTTTGGTTGTTCAGTGTTGAGGGAGATTCACACTCTAACCCCGGGGGGGTTTGATTGGTCAGTGTTAGGGGAGCATTACACTCTGACCCCGGGAGGGTTTGATTGGTCAATGTTAGGGGAGCTTCACACTCTGTCCCTGTGAGTGTTTGATTGGTCAGTGTTAAGGGAGCTTCACACTCTGATCCTGGGAGAATTTGATTGGGCAGTGTTGAGGGAGCTTCACACTCTGACACTGGGAGGGTTTGATTGTTCAGTGTTAGGGGAGCATTACACTATGACCCCGGGAGGGTTTGATTGGTCATTGTTAAGGGAGCTTCACACTCTGACTCTGGAAGTGTTTGATTGGTCAGGGTTGAGGTAGCTTCATACTCTGACCCCGGGAGGGTTTGATTGGTCAGTGTTAGGGGAGCATCATAGTCTTACCCCGGTCGAGGGTTTGATTGGTCAGTGTTAGGGGAGCATTACAATCTGACTCCGGGAGGGTTTGATTGGTCAGTGTTCGGGGAGCTTCACACTGTGACCCCGGGAGGGTTTGGTTGTTCAGTGTTAAGGGAGATTCACACTCTGACCCCGGGAGGGTTTGATTGGTCAGTGTAAGGGGAGCTTCACGCTCTGACCGAGGGAAGTTTTGATTGGTCACTGTTAGGGGAGCTTCACACTCTGACCCTGGGAGGTTTTGATTGGTCAGTGTTAAGGGAGCTTCACACTCTGATCCTGGGAGAGTTTGATTGGGCAGTGTTGAGGGAGCTTCACACTCTGACACTGGGAGGGTTTGATTGTTCTGTGTTAGGGGAACATTACACTATGACCCCGGGAGGGTTTGATTGGTCATTGTTAAGGGAGCTGCACACTCTGACTCTGGAAGTGTTTGATTGGTCAGGGTTGAGGTAGCATCATACTCTGACCCCGGGAGGGGTTGATTGGTCAGTGTTAGGGGAGCATCATAGTCTTACCTCGGTCGAGGGTTTGATTGGTCAGTGTTAGTGGAGCATTACAATCTGACTCCGGGAGGGTTTGATTGGTCACTGTTCGGGGAGCTTAGCACTGTGACCCCGGGAGGGTTTGGTTGTTCAGTGTTAAGGGAGATTCACACTCTGACCCCGGGAGGGTTTGATTGGTCAGTGTTCGGGGAGCTTCACGCTCTGACCCCGGGAAGTTTTGATTGGTCACTGTTAGGGGAGCTTCACCCTCTGACCCCGGGAGGGTTTGATTGGTCAGTGTTAGGGGAGCATTACACTCTGACCCCGGGAGGGTTTGATTGGTCAGTGTTAGGGGAGCTTCACACTCTGACCCCGGGATGGTGTGATTGGTCAGTGTTCACGGAGCTTCACACTCTGATCCCGAGATGGTTTGATTGGGCAGTGTTGAGGGAGCTTCACACTCTGACACCGGGAGGGTTTTATTGTTCAGTGTTAGGGGAGCGTCACACTCTGACTCCGGAAGTGTTTGATTGGGCAGGGTTGAGGGAGCTTCATACTCTGACCCCGGGAGTGTTTGACTGGTCAGTATTACGGGAGCTTCACATTCTTACCCCGGTCGAGGGTTTGATTGGTCAGTGTTAGGGGATCATTACATTCTGACTCCGGGAGGGTTTGATTGGTCAGTGTTCGGGGAGCTTCACACCGTGACACCGGGAGGGTTTGATTGGTCAGTGTTCGGGGAGCTTCACACTCTGACCCCTGGAGGATTTGATTGGTCAGTGTTAGGGAAGCTTCACACTCTGAGCCCTGGAGGATTTGCATGGTAAGTGTTCGGGAAGCTTCACACTCTGACCCCGGGAGGGTTTGATTGGTCAGTGTTCGGGGAGCTTCACCCTCTGACCCCCGGAGGGTTTGATAGGTCAGTGTTAGGGAGCTTCACACTCTGACCACGGGAGGGTTTGATAGGTCAGTGTTCGGGGAGCTTCACACTCTGACCCCGGGAGGGTTTGATTGGTCAGTGTTAGGGGAGGATTACACTCTGACCCTGGGAGGGTCTGATTGGTCAATGTTAGGTGAGCTTCACACTCTGACCCCGGAAGGGTTTGATTGGGCAGTGTTGAGGGAGCTTATCACTCTGACAACGGGAGGGTTTTATTGTTCAGTATTGGGGGAGCTTCACACTTTTACCCCGGTCGAGGGTTTGATTGGTCAGTGTTAGGGGAGCATTACAATCTGACTCCGGGAGGGTTTGATTGGTCAGTGTTCGGGGAGCTTCACACTGTGACCCCGGGAGGGTTTGGTTGTTCAGTGTTAAGGGAGATTCACACTCTGACCCCGGGAGGGTTTGATTGGTCAGTGTTAGGGGAGCTTCACGCTCTGACCCCGGGAAGTTTTGATTGGTCACTGTTAGGGGAGCTTCACCCTCTGACCCCGGGAGGGTTTGATTGGTCAGTGTTCGGGGAGCATTACGCTCTGACCCCGGGAGGGTTTGATTGGTCAGTGTTAGGGGAGCTTCACACTCTGACTCCGGAAGTGTTTGATTGGGCAGTGTTGAGGGAGCTTCACACTCTGACCCCGGGAGGGTTTGATTGGTCAGTGTTAGGGGAGCTTCACGCTCTGACCCCGGGAAGTTTTGATTGGTCACTGTTAGGGGAGCTTCACACTCTGACCCCGGGAGGGTTTGATTGTTCAGTGTTTGGGGAGCATTGCACTCTGACCCCGGGAGGGTTTGATTGGTCAGTGTTAAGGGAGCGTCACACTCTGACTCCGGAAGTGTTTGATTGGGCAGGGTTGAGGGAGCTTCATACTCTGACCCCGGGAGTGTTTGATTGGTCAGTATTACGGGAGCTTCACATTCTTACCCCGGTCGAGGGTTTGATTGGTCAGTGTTAGGGGAGCATTACAATCTGACTCCGGGAGGGTTTGATTGGTCAGTGTTCAGGGAGCTTCACACCATGACCCCGGGAGGGTTTGGTTGTTCAGTGTTAAGGGAGCTTCACACTCTGACACCGGGAGGTTTGATTGGTCAGTGTTAGGGAAGCTTCACACTCTGAGCCCTTGAGGATTTGGATGGTAAGTGTTCGGGAAGCTTCACACTCTGACCCCGGGAGGGTTTGATTGGTCAGTGTTCGGGGAGCTTCACCCTCTGACCCCCGGAGGGTTTGATAGGTCAGTGTTAGGGGAGCTTCACACTCTGACCACGGGAGGGTTTGATAGGTCAGTGTTCGGGGAGCTTCACACTCTGACCCCGGGAGGGTTTGATTGGTCAGTGTTAGGGGAGGATTACACTCTGACCCTGGGAGGGTCTGATTGGTCAATGTTAGGTGAGCTTCACACACTGACCCCGGAAGGGTTTGATTGGGCAGTGTTGAGGGAGCTTAACACTCTGACAACGGGAGGGTTTTATTGTTCAGTATTGGGGGAGCTTCACACTTTTACCCCGGTCGAGGGTTTGATTGGTCAGTGTTAGGGGAGCATTACAATCTGACTCCGGGAGGGTTTGATTGGTCAGTGTTCGGGGAGCTTCACACTGTGACCCCGGGAGGGTTTGGTTGTTCAGTGTTAAGGGAGATTCACACTCTGACCCCGGGAGGGTTTGATTGGTCAGTGTTAGGGGAGCTTCACGCTCTGACCCCGGGAAGTTTTGATTGGTCACTGTTAGGGGAGCTTCACCCTCTGACCCCGGGAGGGTTTGATTGGTCAGTGTTCGGGGAGCATTACGCTCTGACCCCGGGAGGGTTTGATTGGTCAGTGTTAGGGGAGCTTCACACTCTGACTCCGGAAGTGTTTGATTGGGCAGTGTTGAGGGAGCTTCACACTCTGACCCCGGGAGGGTTTGATTGGTCAGTGTTAGGGGAGCTTCACGCTCTGACCCCGGGAAGTTTTGATTGGTCACTGTTAGGGGAGCTTCACACTCTGACCCCGGGAGGGTTTGATTGTTCAGTGTTTGGGGAGCATTGCACTCTGACCCCGGGAGGGTTTGATTGGTCAGTGTTAAGGGAGCGTCACACTCTGACTGCGGAAGTGTTTGATTGGGCAGGGTTGAGGGAGCTTCATACTCTGACCCCGGGAGTGTTTGATTGGTCAGTATTACGGGAGCTTCACATTCTTACCCCGGTCGAGGGTTTGATTGGTTAGTGTTAGGAGAGCATTACAATCTGACTCCGGGAGGGTTTGATTGGTCAGTGTTCAGGGAGCTTCACACCATGACCCCGGGAGGGTTTGGTTGTTCAGTGTTAAGGGAGCTTCACACTCTGACACCAGGAGGGTTTGATTGGTCAGTGTTAGGGAAGCTTCACACTCTGACCCCTGGAGGATTTGGATGGTCAGTGTTAGGGGAGCTTCACCCTCTGACCCCCGGAGGGTTTGATAGGTCAGTGTTAGGGGAGCTTCACACTCTGACCACGGGAGGGTTTGATAGGTCAGTGTTCGGGGAGCTTCACACTCTGACCCTGGGAGGGTTTGATTGGTCAGTGTTAGGTGAGCTTCACACTCTGACCCCGGAAAGGTTTGATTGGGCAGTGTTGAGGGAGCTTCACACTCTGACAACGGGAGGGTTTTATTGTTCAGTATTGGGGGAGCTTCACACTTTTACCCTTGTCGAGGGTTTGATTGGTCAGTGTTAGGGGAGCATTACAATCTGACTCCGGGAGGGTTTGATTGGTCAGTGTTCGGGGAGCTTCACACTGTGACCCCGGGAGGGTTTGGTTGTTCAGTGTTAGGTGAGCTTCACACTTTGACCCCCAGAGGGTTTGATAGGTCAGTTTTAGGGGAGCTTCACACTCTGACCACGGGAGGGTTTGATAGGTCAGTGTTCGGGGAGCCTCACACTCTGACCCCGGGAGGGTTTGATTGGTCAGTGTTAGGGGAGGATTACACTCTGACCCCGGGAGGGTTTGATTGGTCAGTGTTAGGGGCACTTCACACTCTGACCGCGGAAGAGTTTGATTGGTCAGTGTGAGGTAAGCATAGCACTCTGACCCCGGGAGGGTTTGATTGGTCAGTGTTAGCGGAGCTTCACACTCTGACCCCGGGAGGGTTTGATAGGTCAGTGTTAGGGGAGCTTCACACTCTGACCGCGGGAGGGTTTTATTGATCAATATTAGGGGAGCATCACATTTTGACTCCGGGAGGGTTTGATTGGTCATTGTTTGCGGAGCTTCACACTCTGACCCTTGGAGGGTGTGATTGGTCAGTGTTAAGGGAGCTTCACACTCTAATCCCGGGAGGGTTTGATTGGGCAGTGTTGAGGGAGCTTCACACTCTGACAACGGGAGGTTTTGATTGATCAGGATTGGGGGAGCTTCACACTCTTACCCCGGTCGAGGGTTTGATTGGTCAGTGTTAGGGGAGCATTACAATCTGACTCCGGGAGGGTTTAATTGGTCAGTTTTAGGGAAGCTTCACACTCTGATCCCGGGAGGTTTTGATTGGTCACTGTACGGGGAGCTTCACCCTCTGACACTGGGAGGGTTTGATTGGTCAGTATTAGGGGAGCATTACACTCTGACCCCGGGAGGGTTTGGTTGGTCAGTGTTAGGGGAGCTTCGCACTGTGCCCCCGGGAGGGTTTCATTGGTCAGTATTCGAGGAGCATTACACTCTGACCCCGGGAGGGTTTGATTGGTCAGTGTTAATGGAGCTTCACATTCTGACCCCGGGGGGGTTTGATTTTCAGTGTTAGGGGAGCATTACACTCTGACCCAGGGACGGTTTGAGTGGTCAGTGTTAGGGGAGCTTCACACTCTGACCCCGGGAGGGTTTGATTGTTCAGTGTTAGGGGAGCATTACACTCTGACCCCGGGAGGGTTTGATTGGTCAGTGTTTGGGGAGCTTCACACTCTGTCCCCGGGATGGTGTGATTGGTCAGTGTTAAGGGAGCTTCACACTCTGATCCCGAGAGGGTTTGATTGGGCAGTGTTGAGGGAGCTTCACACTCTGACACCGGGAGGGTTTGATTGTTCAGTGTGAGGGGAGCATTACACTCTGACCCCGGGATGGTTTGATTGGTCAGTGTTAAGGGAGCGTCACACTCTGACTCCGGAAGTGTTTGATTGGTCAGGGTTGAGGGAGCTTCATAATCTGACCCCGGGAGGGTTTGATTGGTCAGTGTTAGGGGAGCATCATACTCTTACCCCGGTCGAGGGTTTGATTGGTCAGTGTTAGGGGAGCATTACAATCTGACTCCGGGAGGGTTTGATTGGTCAGTGTTCGGGGAGCTTCACACTGTGACCCCGGGAGGGTTTGGCAGTTCAGTGTTAAGGGAGAATCACACTCTGACCTCGGGAGGGTTTGATTGGTCAGTGTTAGGTGAGCATTACACTCTGACCCTGGGAGGGTTTGATTGGTCAATGTTTGGGGAGCTTCACACTCTGACCCTGGGAGGGTTTGATTGGTCAGTGTTAAGGGAGCTTCACACTCTGTTCCTGGGAGAGTTTGATTGGGCAGTGTTGAGGGAGCTTCACACTCTGACACTGGGAGTGTTTGATTGTTCAGTGTTAGGGGAGCATTACACTATGACCCCAGGAGGGTTTGATTGGTCATTATTAAGGTAGCTTCATACTCTGACCCCGGGAGGGTTTGATTGGTCAGTGTTAGGGGAGCATCATACTCTTACCCCGGTCGAGGTTTTGATTGGTCAGTGTTCGGGGAGCATTACAATCTGACTCCGGGAGGGTTTGATTGGTCAGTGTTCGGGGAGCTTCACACTGTGGCCCCGGGAGTGTTTGGTTTTTCAGTGTTAAGGGAGATTCACACTCTGACCCCGGGAGGGTTTGATTGGTCAGTGTTAGGGGAGCTTCACGCTCTGACCCCGGGAAGTTTTGATTAGTCACTGTTAGGGGAGCTTCTCCCTCTGACCCCGGGAGGGTTTGATTGGTCAGTGTTAGGGGAGCATTAAGCTCTGACCCCGGGAGGATTTGATTGGTCAGTGTTCAGGGAGCTTCATACTCTGATCCCGAGAGGGTTTGATTGGGCAGTGTTGAGGGAGCTTCACACTCTGACACCGGGAGGGTTTGATTGTTCAGTGTTAGGGGAGCATTTCACTATGACCCCAGGAGGGTTTGATTGGTCATTATTAAGGGAGCTTCACACTCTGACTCCGGAAGTGTTTGATTGGTCAGGGTTGAGGTAGCTTCATACTCTGACCCCGGGAGGGTTTGATTGGTCAGTGTTAGGGGAGCATCATACTCTTACCCCGGTCGAGGGTTTGATTGGACAGTGTTCGGGGAGCATTACAATCTGACTCCGGGAGGGTTTGATTGGTCAGTGTTAAGGGAGATTCACACTCTGACCCCGGGAGGGTTTGATTGGTCAGTGTTAGGGGAGCTTCACGCTCTGACCCCGGGAGGGTTTGATTGGTCAGTGTTATGGGAGCATTAAGCTCTGACCCCGGGAGGGTTTGATTGGTCAGTGTTAGGGGAGCTTCAAACTCTGTCCCCAGTATGGTGTGATTGGTCAGTGTTCAGGGAGCTTCATACTCTGATCCCGAGAGTGTATGATTGGGCAGTGTTGAGGGAGCTTCACACTCTGACACCGGGAGGGTTTGATTGTTCAGTGTTAGGGGAGCATTACACTCTGACCCCGGGAGGGTTTGATTCGTCAGTGTTAAGGGAGCGTAACATTCTTACCCCGGTCATGGGTTTGATTGGTCAGTGTTAGGGGAGCATTACAATCTGACTCCGGGAGGGTTTGATTGGTCAGTGTTCGGGGAGCTTCACACCGTGACCCCGGGAGGGTTTGGCCGGTCAGTGTTAAGGGAGCTTCACACTCTGACACCGGGAGGGTTTGATTGGTCAGTGTTAGGGGAGCTTCACACTCTGACCCCTGGAGGATTTGAATGGTAAGTGTTAGGGAAGCTTCATATTCTGACCCCGGGAGGGTTTGATTGGTCAGTGTTAGGGGAGCTTCACCCTCTGACCCCCGGAGGGTTTGATAGGTTAGTGTTAGGGGAGCTTCACACTCTGACCACGGGAGCGTTTGATAGGTCAGTGTTCGGGGAGCTTCACACTCTGACCCCGGGAGGGTTTGATTGGTCAGTGTTAGGGGAGCTTCACACTCTGACCCCGGAAGAGTTTGATTGGTCAGTGTGAGGTACGCATTACACTCTGACCCCGGGAGGGTTTGATTGGTCACTGTTAGCGGAGCTTCACACTCTGACCCTTGGAGGGTGTGATTGGTCAGTGTTAAGGGAGCTTCACACTCTGATCCCGGGAGGGTTTGATTGGGCAGTGTTGAGGGAGCTTCACACTCTGACAACGGGAGGGTTTGATTGTTCAGTATTGGGGGAGCTTCACACTCTTACCCCGGTCGAGGGTTTGATTGGTCAGTGTTCAGGGAGCTTCACACTGTGACCCCGGGAGGGTTTGGTTGTTCAGTGTTAAGGGAGCTTCACACTCTGACACCGGGAGTGTTTGAACGGTCAGTGTTAGGGGAGCTTCACATTCTGACCCCTGGAGGATTTGATTCGTCAGTTTTAGGGAAGCTTCACACTCTGATCCCGGGAGGTTTTGATTGGTCAGTGTTAGGGGAGCTTCACCCTCTGACACTGGGAGGGTTTGATTGGTCAGTATTAGGGGAGCATTACACTCTGACCCCGGGAGGGTTTGGTTGGTCAGTGTTAGGGGAGCTTCGCACTGTGCCCCCGGGAGGGTTTCATTGGTCAGTATTCGAGGAGCATTGCACTCTGACCCTGGGAGGGTTTGATTGGTCAGTGTTAATGGAGCTTCACATTCTGACCCCGAGGGGGTTTGATTTTCAGTGTTCGGGAAGCATTACACTCTGACCCAGGGACGGTTTGATTGGTCAGTGTTAGGGGAGCTTCATACTCTGACCCCGGGAGGGTTTGATTGGTCAGTGTTAGCGGAGCATTACACACTGACCCCGGGAGGGATTGATTGGTCAGTGTTAGGGGAGCTTCACACTCTGACCCCGGGATGGTGTGATTGGTCAGTGTTAAGGGAGCTTCACACTCTGATCCCGAGAGGGTTTGATTGGGCAGTGTTGAGGGAGCTTCACACTCTGACACCGGGAGGGTTTGATTGTTCAGTGTGAGGGGAGCATTACACTCTGACCCCGGGACGGTTTGATTGGTCAGTGTTAGGGAGCGTCACACTCTGACTCCGGAAGTGTTTGATTGGTCAGGTTTGAGGGAGCTTCCTACTCTGACCCCGGGTGGGTTTGATTGGTCAGTATTAGGGGAGCTTCACACTCTTACCCCGGTCGAGGGTTTGATTGGTCAGTGTTAGGGGAGCATTACAATCTGACTCCGGGAGGGTTTGATTGGTCATTGTTAAGGGAGCTTCACACTCTGACCCCGGGAGGGTTTGATTGGTCAGTGTTAGGGGAGCTTCACACTCTGACCCCGGGAAGTTTTGATTGGTCACTGTTAGGGGAGCTTCACACTCTGACCCCGGGATGGTGTGATTGGTCAGTGTTCAGGGAGCTTCACACTCTGATCCCGAGAGGGTTTGATTGGGCAGTGTCGAGGGAGCTTCACACTCTGACACAGGGAGGGTTTGATTGTTCAGTGTTAGGGGAGCATTACACTCTGACCCCGGGATAGTTTGATTGGTCAGTGTTAAGGGAGCGTCACACTCTGACAACGGGAGGGTTTGATTGTTCAGTATTGGGGGAGCTTAACACTCTTACCACGGTCGAGGGTTTGATTGGTCAGTGTTAGGGGAGCATTACAATCTGACTCCGGGAGGGTTTGATTGGTCAGTGTTCGGGGAGCTTCACACTGTGACCCCGGGAGGGTTTGATTGGTCAGTGTTAGGGGAGCATCATAGTCTTACCCCGGTCGAGGATTTGATTGGTCAGTTTTCGGGGAGCTTCACACTGTGACCCCGGGAGGGTTTGGTTGTTCAGTGTTAAGGGAGATTCACACTCTGACCCTGGGAGGGTTTGATTGGTCAGTGTTAGGGGAGCTTCACGCTCTGACCCCGGGAAGTTTTGATTGGTCACTGTTAGGGGAGCTTCACCCTCTGACCCCGGCAGGGTTTGATTGGTCAGTGTTAGGGGAGCATTACGCTCTGACCCCGGGAGGGTTTGATTGGTCAGTGTTAGGGGAGCTTCACACTCTGACCCCGGGATGGTGTGATTGGTCAGTGTTCAGGGAGCTTCACACTCTGATCCCCAGAGGGTTTGATTGGGCAGTGTTGAGGGAGCTTCACACTCTGACACCGGGAGGGTTTGATTGTTCAGTGTTAGGGGAGCATTTCACTCTGACCCCGGGAGGGTTTGATTGGTCAGTGTTAAGGGAGCGTCACACTCTGACTCCGGAAGTGTTTGATTGGGCAGGGTTGAGGGAGCTTCATACTCTGACCCCGGGAGTGTTTGATTGGTCAGTATTCCGGGAGCTTCACATTCTTACCCCGGTCGAGGGTTTGATTGGTCAGTGTTAGGGGAGCATTACAATCTGACTCCGGGAGGGTTTGATTGGTCAGTGTTCAGGGAGCTTCATACTCTGACCCCGGGAGTGTTTGATTGGTCAGTATTACGGGAGCTTCACATTCTTACCCCGGTCGAGGGTTTGATTGGTCAGTGTTAGGGGAGCATTACATTCTGACTCCGGGAGGGTTTGATTGGTCAGTGTTCAGGGAGCTTCACACCGTGACCCCAGGAGGGTTTGGTTGTTCAGTGTTAAGGGAGCTTCACACTCTGACACCAGGAGGGTTTGATTGGTCAGTGTGAGGGGAGCTTCACACTCTGACCCCTGGAGGATTTGAATGGTAAGTGTTCGGGAAGCTTCACACTCTGACCCCGGTAGGGTTTGATAGTTCAGTGTTAGGGGAGCTTCACCCTCTGACCCCCGGAGGGTTTGATATGTCAGTGTTAGGGGAGCTTCACACTCTGACCACGGGAGGGTTTGATAGGTCAGTGTTCGGGGAGCTTCACACTCTGACCCCGGGAGGGTTTGATTGGTCAGTGTTAGGGGAGGATTACACTCTGACCCTGGGAGGGTTTGATTGGTCAGTGTTAGGTGAGCTTCACACTCTGACCCCGGACGGGTTTGATTGGGCAGTGTTGAGGGAGCTTCACACTCTGACAACGGGAGGGTTTGATTGTTCAGTGTTGGGGGAGCTTCACAAACTTACCCCGGTCGAGGGTTTGAATGGTCAGTGTTAGGGGAGCATTACAATCTGACTCCGGGAGGGTTTGATTGGTCAGTGTTCGGGGAGCTTCACACTGTGACCCCGGGAGGGTTTGGTTGTTCAGTGTTAGGTGAGCTTCACACTCCGACCCCCGGAGGGTTTGATAGGTCAGTTTTAGGGGAGCTTCACACACTGACCACGGGAGGGTTTGATAGGTCAGTGTTCGGGGGGCCTCACACTCTGACCCCGGGAGGGTTTGATTGGTCAGTGTGAGGTAAGCATTACACTCTGACCCCGGGAGGGTTTGATTGGTCAGTGTTAGCGGAGCTTCACACTCTGACCCCGGGAGGGTTTGATAGGTCAGTGTTAAGGGAGCTTCACACTCTAATCCCGGGAGGGTTTGATTGGGCAGTGTTGAGGGAGCTACACACTCTGACAACGGGAGGGTTTGATTGTTCAGTATTGGGGGAGCTTCACACGCTTACCCCGGTCGAGGGTTTGATTGGTCAGTGTTAGGGAGCATTACAATCTGACTCCGGGAGGGTTTAATTGGTCAGTGTTCGGGGAGCTTCACACTGTGACCCCGGGAGGGTTTGGTTGTTCAGTGTTAAGGGAGCTTCACACTCTGACACCGGGAGGGTTTGAACGGTCAGTGTTCGGGGAGCTTCACATTCTGACCCCTGGAGGATTTGATTGGTCAGTTTTAGGGAAGCTTCACACTCTGATCCCGGGAGGTTTTGATTGGTCACTGTACGGGGAGCTTCACACTCTGACCCCGGGAAGTTTTGATTGGTCACTGTTAGGGGAGCTTCACCCTCTGACCCCGGGAGGGTTTTATTGGTCAGTGTTAAGGGAGCTTCACACTCTGATCCCGAGAGGGTTTGATTGGGCAGTGTTGAGGGAGCTTCACACTCTGACACCGGGAGGGTTTGATTGTTCAGTGTGAGGGGAGCATTACACTCTGACCCCGGGATGGTTTGATTGGTCAGTGTTAAGGGAGCGTCACACTCTGACTCCGGAAGTGTTTGATTGGTCAGGGTTGAGGGAGCTTCATACTCTGACCCCGGGAGGGTTTGATTGGTCAGTGTTAGGGGCGCATCATACTCTTACCCCGGTCGAGGGTTTGATTGGTCAGTGTTAGGGGAGCATTACAATCTGACTCCGGGAGGGTTTGATTGGGCAGTGTTGAGGGAGCTTCATACTCTGACCCCGGGAGGGTTTGGTAGTTCAGTGCTAAGGGAGAATCACACTCTGACCCCGGGAGGGTTTGATTCGTCAGTGTTAGGTGAGCATTACACTCTGACCCCGGGAGGGTTTGATTGGTCAATGTTAGGGGAGCTTCACACTCTGACCCTGGGAGGGTTTGATTGGTCAGTGTTAAGGGAGCTTCACACACTGATCCTGGGAGAGTTTGATTGGGCAGTGTTGAGGGAGCTTCACACTCTGACACTGGGAGTGTTTGATTGTTCAGTGTTAGGGGAGCATTACACTATGACCCCAGGAGGGTTTGATTGGTCATTATTAAGGGAGCTTCACACTCTGACTCCGGAAGTGTTTGATTGGTCAGGGTTGAGGTAGCTTCATACTCTGACCCCGGGAGGGTTTGATTTGTCAATGTTAGGGGAGCATCATACTCTTACCCCGGTCGAGGGTTTGATTGGTCAGTGTTCGGGGAGCATTACAATCTGACTCCGGGAGGGTTTGATTGGTCAGTGTTCGGGGAGCTTCACACTGTGGCCCCGGGAGGGTTTGATTGGTCAGTGTTAGCGGAGCTTCACACTCTGACCCCGGGAGGGATTGTTAGGTCAGTGTTAGGGGAGCTTCACACTCTGACCCCGGGAGGGTTTTATTGATCAATGTTAGGGGAGCATCACATTTTGACTCCGGGAGGGTTTGATTGGTCATTGTTTGCGGAGCTTCACACTCTGACCCTTGGAGGGTGTGATTGGTCAGTGTTAAGGGAGCTTCACACTCTGATCCCGGGAGGGTTTGATTGGGCAGTGTTGAGGGAGCTTCACACTCTGACGACGGGAGGGTTTGATTGTTCAGTATTGGGGGAGCTTCACACTCTTACCCCGGTCGAAGGTTTGATTGGTCAGTGTTAGGGGAGCATTACAATCTGACTCCGGGAGGGTTTGATTGGTCAGTGTTCGGGGAGCTTCACACTGTGACCCCGGGAGGGTTTGGTTGTTCAGTGTTAAGGGAGCTTCACACTCTGACACCGGGATGGTTTGAACGGTCAGTGTTAGGGGAGCTTCATACTCTGACCCCGGGAGGGTTTGATTGGTCAGTTTTCGGGGAGCTTCACCCTCTGACCCCCGGAGGGTTTGATAGGTCAGTGTTAGGGGAGCTTCACACTCTGACCACGGGAGTGTTTGATAGGTCAGTGTTCGGGGAGCTTCACACTCTGACCCCGGGAGGGTTTGATTGGTCAGTGTTAGGGGAGGATTACACTCTGACCCCGGGAGGGTTTGATTGGTCAGTGTTAGGGGAGCTTCACACTCTGACCCCGGAAGAGTTTGATTGGTCAGTGTGAGGTAAGCATTACACTCTGACCCCGGGAGGGTTTGATTGGTCAGTGTTAGCGGAGCTTCACACTCTGACCCCGGGAGGGATTGTTAGGTCAGTGTTAGGGGAGCTTCACACTCTGACCCCGGGAGGGTTTTATTGATCAATGTTAGGGGAGCATCACATTTTGACTCCGGGAGGGTTTGATTGGTCATTGTTTGCGGAGCTTCACACTCTGACCCTTGGAGGGTGTGATTGGTCAGTGTTAAGGGAGCTTCACACTCTGATCCCGGGAGGGTTTGATTGGGCAGTGTTGAGGGAGCTTCACACTCTGACGACGGGAGGGTTTGATTGTTCAGTATTGGGGGAGCTTCACACTCTTACCCCGGTCGAAGGTTTGATTGGTCAGTGTTAGGGGAGCATTACAATCTGACTCCGGGAGGGTTTGATTGGTCAGTGTTCGGGGAGCTTCACACTGTGACCCCGGGAGGGTTTGGTTGTTCAGTGTTAAGGGAGCTTCACACTCTGACACCGGGATGGTTTGAACGGTCAGTGTTAGGGGAGCTTCACATTCTGACCCCTGGAGGATTTGATTGGTCAGTTTTAGGGAAGCTTCACACTCTGATCCCGGGAGGTTTTGATTGGTCACTGTTAGGGGAGCTTCACCCTCTGACACTGGGAGGGTTTGATTGGTCAGTATTAGGGGAGCATTACACTCTGACCCCGGGAGGATTTGGTTGGTCATTGTTAGGGGAGCTTCGCACTGTGCCCCCGGGAGGGTTTCATTGGTCAGTATTCGAGGAGCATTACACTCTGACCCCGGGAGGGTTTGATTGGTCAGTGTTAATGGAGCTTCACATTCTGACCCCGGGGGGGTTTGATTTTCAGTGTTCGGGGAGCATTACACTCTGACCCAGGGACGGTTTGATTGGTCAGTGTTAGGGGAGCTTCACACTCTGACCCCGGGAAGGTTTGATTGGTCAGTGTTCGGGGAGCATTACACTCTGACCACGGGAGGGTTTGATTGGTCAGTGTTAGGGGAGCTTCACACTCTGACCCCGGGATGGTTTGATTGGGCAGTGTTGAGGGAGCTTCACACTCTGACACTGGGAGGGTTTGATTGTTCAGTGTGAGGGGAGCATTACACTTTGACCCCGGGACGGTTTGATTGGTCAGTGTTAGGGAGCGTCACAGTCTGACTCCGGAAGTGTTTGATTGGTCAGGGTTGAGGGAGCTTCCTACTCTGACCCCGGGAGAGTTTGATTGGTCAGTATTAGGGGTGATTCACACTCTTACCCCGGTCGAGGGTTTGATTGGTCAGTGTTAGGAGAGCATTGCAATCTGACTCGGGGAGGGTTTGATTGGTCAGTGTTCGGGGAGCTTCACACTCTGATCCTGGGAGAGTTTGATTGGGCAGTGTTGAGGGAGCTTCACACTCTGACACTGCGGAGGGTTTGATTGTTCAGTGTTAGGGGAGCATTACACTATGACCCCGGGAAGGTTTGATTGGTCATTGTTAAGGGAGCTTCACACTCTGACTCCGGAAGTGTTTGTTTGGTCAGGGTTGAGGTAGCTTCATACTCTGACCCCGGGAGGGTTTGATTGGTCAGTGTTAGGGGAGCATCATAGTCTTACCCCGGTCGAGGATTTGATTGGTCAGTGTTAGGGGAGCATTACAATCTGACTCCGGGAGGGTTTGATTGTCAGTGTTCGGGGAGCTTCACACTGTGACCCCGGGAGGGTTTGGTTGTTCAGTGTTAAGGGAGATTCACACTCTGACCCCGGGAGGGTTTGATTGGTCAGTGTTAGGGGAGCTTCACGCTCTGACCCCGGGAAGTTTTGATTGGTCACTGTTAGGGGAGCTTCACCCTCTGACCCCGGGAGGGTTTGATTGGTCAGTGTTAGGGGAGCATTACGCTCTGACCCCGGGAGGGTTTCATTGGTCAGTGTTAGGGGAGCTTCACACTCTGACCCCGGGATGGTGTGATTGGTCAGTGTTCAGGGAGCTTCACACTCTGATCCCGAGAGGGTTTGATTGGGCAGTGTTGAGGGAGCTTCACACTCTGACACCGGGAGGGTTTGATTGTTCAGTGTTAGGGGAGCTTCACACTTTGACCCCAGGAGGGTTTGATTGGTCAGTGTTAGGGGAGCATTACACTCTGACCCCGGGAGGGTTTGATTGGTCAGTGTTAGGGGAGCTTCACACTTTGACCCCGGGATGGTGTGATTGGTCAGTGTTAAGGGAGCTTCACACTCTGATCCCGAGAGGGTTTGATTGGGCAGTGTTGAGGGAGCTTCACACTCTGACACTGGGAGGGTTTGATTGTTCAGTGTTAGGGGAGCATTACACTATGACCCCGGGAGGGTTTGATTGGTTAGTGTTAGGTGAGCATTACACTCTGACCCCGGGAGGGTTTGATTGGTCAGTATTAGGGGAGCATTACACTCTGATCCCGAGAGGGTTTGATTGGGCAGTGTTGAGGGAGCTTCACACTCTGACACCGGCAGGGTTTGATTGGTCAGTATTATGGGAGCTTCACACTCTTACCCTGGTCGAGGGTTTGATTGGTCAGTGTTAGGGGAGCATTACAATCTGACTCCGGGAGGTTTTGATTGGTCAGTGCTCGGGGAGCTTCACACTGTGACCCCGGGAGGGATGGTTGTTCAGTGTTAAGGGAGCTTCACACTCTGATCCTGGGAGGGTTTGATTGGTCATTGTTAAGGGAGCTTCACACTCTGACTCCGGAAGTGATTGATTGGTCAGGGTTGAGGTAGCTTCAAACTCTGAACCGGGGAGGGTTTGATTGGTCAGTGTTCGGGGAGCTTCACACTCTGACCACGTGAGGTTTTGATTGGTCACTGTTCGGGGAGCTTCACCCTCTGACCCCGGGAGGGTTTGATATGTCAGTGATAGGGAAGGTTCACACTCTGACACCGGGAGGGTTTGATTGGTCAGTGTTAGCGGAGCTTCACACTCTGACCCCGGGAGGGTTTGATTGGTCAGTGTTAGGGGAGCTTCACCCTCTGACCCCGGGAGGGTTTGATAGGTCAGTGTTCGGGGAGCTTCACACTCTGACCCCGGGAGGGTTTGATTGATCAGTACTGGGGAAGGATTACACTCTGAACCCGGGAGGGTTTGATTGGTCAGTGTTAGGGGAGCTTCACACTCTGACCCCGGAAGGGTTTGATTGGTCAGTGTGAGGTAAGCATTACACTCTGACCCCGGGAGGGTTTGATTGGTCAGTGTTAGTGGAGCTTCACACACTGACCCAGGGAGGGTTTGAAAGATCAGTGTTAGGGAACGTTCACACTCTGACCCCGGGAGGGTTTTATTGATCAATGTTAGGGGAGCATCACATATTAACCCCGGGAGGGTTTGATTGGTCATTGTTTGCGGAGCTTCACACTCTGACACTTGGAGGGTGTGATTGGTCAGGGTTGAGGTAGCTTCATACTCTGACCCCGGGAGTGTTTGATTGGGCAGTGTTGAGGGAGCTTCACACTCTGACAACGGGAGGGTTTGATTGTTCAGTATTGGGGGAGCTTCATACTTTTACCCCAGTCGAGGGTTTGATTCGTCAGTGTTAGGGGAGCATTACAATCTGACTCCGGGATGGTTTGATTGGTCAGTGTTAGGGGAGCATCATACTCTTACCCCGGTCGAGGGATTGATTGGTCAGTGTTCGGGGAGCTTCACACTGTGACCCCGGGAGGTTTCGTTGTTCAGTGTTAAGGGAGCTTCACACTCTGATCCTGGGAGGGTTTGATTGGTCAGTGTTAAGGGAGATTCACACTCTGACACTGGGAGGGTTTGATTGTTCAGTGTTAGGGGAGCATTACACTATGACCCCGGGAGGGTTTTATTGGTCACTGTTAAGGGAGCTTCACACTCTGACTCTGGAAGTGTTTGATTGGTCAGTGTTAGGGGAGCTTCACACTCTGACCCAGAGCGGGTTTGATTGGTCAGTGTTAGGTGAGCATTACACTCTGACCCCGGGAGGATTTGATTGGTCAGTATTAGGGGAGCATTACACTCTGACCCCGGGAGGATTTGGTTGGTCAGTGTTCGGGGAGCTTCGCACTGTGCCCCCGGGAGGGGTCATTGGTCAGTATTCGAGGAGCATTACACTCTGACCCCGGGAGGGTTTGATTGGTCAGTGTTAATGGAGCTTCACATTCTGACCCCGAGAGAGTTTGATTTTCAGTATTAGGGGAGCATTACACTCTGACCCCGGGATGGTGTGATTGGTCAGTGTTAAGTGAGCTTCACACTCTGATCCCGAGAGGATTTGATTGGTCAGTGTTGAGGGAGCTTCACATTCTGACCCCGGGAGGGTTTGATTGGTCAGTGTTAGGGGAGCTTCACACTCTGACCCCGGGAGGGTTTGATTGGTCAGTGTTAAGGGAGTGTCACACTCTGACTCCGGAAGTGTTTGATTGGTCAGGGTTGAGGGAGCTTCATACTCTGACCCCGGGAGTGTTTGATTGGTCAGTATTACGGGAGCTTCACACTCTTACACCGGTCGAGGGTTTGATTGGTCAGTGTTAGGGGAGCATTACAATCTGACTCCGGGAGGGTTTGATTGGTCAGTGTTCGGGGAGCTTCACACTGTGACCCCGGGAGGGTTTGGTTGTTCAATGTTAAGGGAGATTCACACTCTGATCCCGGGAGGGTTTGATTGGTCACTGTTAGCGGAGCTTCACCCTCTGACCCCGGGAGGGTTTGATAGGTCAGTGTTAGGGAAGGTTCACATTCTGACACCGGGAGGGTTTGATTGGTCAGTGTTAGGGGAGGATTACACACTGACCCCAGGAGGGTTTGACTTGTCAGTGTTAGGTGAGCATTACACACTGACCCCGGGAGGGTTTGATTGGTCAGTGTTAGTTGAGCATTACACTCTGACCCCGCGAGGGTTTGATTGGTCAGTGTTAGTGGAGCTTCACAATCTGACCCCGGGAGGGTTTGATTGGTCAGTGTTAGGTGAGCATTACACTCTGACCCCGGGAGGGTTTGATTGGTCAGTATTAGGGGAGCATTACACTCTGACCCCGGGAGGGTTTGGTTGGTCAGTGTTCGGGGAGCTTCACACTGTGACCCCGGGAGGGTTTGGTTGTTCAGTGTTAAGGGAGATTCACACTCTGATCCCGGAAGGGTTTGATTGGTCACTGTTAGCGGAGCTTCACCCTCTGACCCCGGGAGGGTGTGATAGGTCAGTGTTAGGGAAGGTTCACATTCTGACCCCGGGAGGGTTTGATTGGTCAGTGTTAGGGGAGCTTCACACTCTGACCCCGGGAGGGTTTGATTGGTCAGTGTTAAGGGAGTGTCACACTCTGACTCCGGAAGTGTTTGATTGGTCAGGGTTGAGGGAGCTTCATACTCTGACCCCGGGGTGTTTGATTGGTCAGTATTACGGGAGCTTCACACTCTTACACCGGTCGAGGGTTTGATTGGTCAGTGTTAGTGGAGCATTACAATCTGACTCCAGGAGGGTTTGATTGGTCAGTGTTCGGGGAGCTTCACACTGTGACCCCGGGAGGATTTGGTTGTTCAGTGTTAAGGGAGCTTCACACTCTGACACCGGGAGGGTTTGATTGGTCAGTGTTAGGGAAGCTTCACACTCTGACCCCGGGAGGGTTTGATTGGTCAGTGTTAGGGGAGCATTGCAATCTGACTCCGGGAGGGTTTGATTGGTCAGTGTTCGGGGAGCTTCACACCGTGACCCCGGGAGGGTTTGGTTGTTCAGTGTTAAGGGAGATTCACACTCTGATCCCGGGAGGGTTTGATTGGTCACTGTTAGCGGAGCTTCACCCTCTGACCCCGGGAGGGTTTGATAGGTCAGTGTTAGGGAAGGTTCACATTCTGACACCGGGAGGGTTTGATTGGTCAGTGTTAGGGGAGGATTACACACTGACCCCAGGAGGGTTTGACTTGTCAGTGTTAGGTGAGCATTACACACTGACCCCGGGAGGGTTTGATTAGTCAGTGTTAGTTGAGCATTACACTCTGACCCCGCGAGGGTTTGATTGGTCAGTGTTAGTGGAGCTTCACACTCTGACCCCGGGAGGGTTTGATTGGTCAGTGTTAGGTGAGCATTACACTCTGACCCCGGGAGGGTTTGATTGGTCAGTATTAGGGGAGCATTACACTCTGACCCCGGGAGGGTTTGGTTGGTCAGTGTTAGGGGAGCTTCGCACTGTGCCCCCGGGAGGGTTTCATTGGTCAGTATTCGAGGAGCATTACACTCTGACCCCGGGAGGGTTTGATTGGTCAGTGTTAGGGGAGCATTACAATCTGACTCCGGGAGGGTTTGATTGGTCAGTGTTCGGGGAGCTTCACACTGTGACCCCGGGAGGGTTTGGTTGTTCAGTGTTAAGGGAGATTCACACTCTGATCCCGGGAGGGTTTGATTGGTCACTGTTAGCGGAGCTTCACCCTCTGACCCCGGGAGGGTTTGATAGGTCAGTGTTAGGGAAGGTTCACATTCTGACACCGGGAGGGTTTGATTGGTCAGTGTTAGGGGAGGATTACACACTGACCCCAGGAGGGTTTGACTTGTCAGTGTTAGGTGAGCATTACACACTGACCCCGGGAGGGTTTGATTGGTCAGTGTTAGTTGAGCATTACACTCTGACCCCGCGAGGGTTTGATTGGTCAGTGTTAGTGGAGCTTCACACTCTGACCCCGGGAGGGTTTGATTGGTCAGTGTTAGGTGAGCATTACACTCTGACCCCGGGAGGGTTTGATTGGTCAGTATTAGGGGAGCATTACAATCTGACTCCGGGAGGGTTTGATTGGTCAGTGTTCGGGGAGCTTCACACTGTGACCCCGGGAGGGTTTGGTTGTTCAGTGTTAAGGGAGATTCACACTCTGATCCCGGGAGGGTTTGATTGGTCAGTGTTAGGGGAGCTTCACTCGAGTTCAGAAGAATGAGAGGGGACCTCATAGAAACATTTAAAATTCTGACGGGGTAAGATGCAGGAATAATGTTCCCAATGTTGGGGAAGTCCAGAACCAGAGGTCACAGTCTAACGATAAGGGGTAAGCCATTTAGGACCGAGATGCGGAGGAACTTCTTCACCCAGAGAGTGGTGAACCTGTGGAATTCTCTACCACAGAAAGTTGTTGAGGCCAATTCACTAAATATATTCAAAAAGGAGCTAGATGAGGTCCTTACTACTAGGGGGATCAAGGGGTATGGCGAGAAAGCAGGAATGGGGTACTGAAGTTGAATGTTCAGCCATGAACTCATTGAATGGCGGTGCAGGCTCGAAGGGTCGAATGGCCTACTCCTGCACCTATTTTCTATGTTTCACACTCTGACCCCTGGAGGGTTTGATTGGTCAGTGTTAGGGGAGCTTCACGCTCTGACCCCGGGAGGGTTTGATTGGTCACTGTTAGGGGAGCTTCACCCTCTGACCCCGGGAGGGTTTGATAGGTCAGTGTTAGGGAAGGTTCACACTCTGACACCGGGAGGGTTTGATTTGTCAGTGTTAGGTGAGCATTACACACTGACCCCGGGAGGGTTTGATTGGTCAGTGTTAGTTGAGCATTACACTCTGACCCCGGGAGGGTTTGATTGGTCAGTGTTAGTGGAGCTTCACACTCTGACCCCGGGAGGGTTTGATTGGTCAGTGTTAGGTGAGCATTACACTCTGACCCCGGGAGGGTTTGATTGGTCAGTATTAGGGGAGCATTACACTCTGACCCCGGGAGGGTTTGGTTGGTCAGTGTTAGGGGAGCTTCGCACTGTGCCTCCGGGAGGGTTTCATTGGTCAGTATTCGAGGAGCATTACACTCTGACCCCGGGAGGGTTTGATTGGTCAGTGTTAATGGAGCTTCACATTCTGACCCCGGGAGGGTTTGATTTTCAGTGTTAGGGGAGCATTACACTCTGACCCAGGGACTGTTTGATTGTTCAGTGTTAGGGGAGCTTCACACTCTGACCCCGGGAGTGTTTGATTGGTCAGTGTTAGGGGAGCTTCACACTCTGACCCCGGGAGGGTTTGATTGGTCAGTGTTTGGGGAGCTTCTCACTCCGGCCCCGGGAGGGTTTGATAGGTCAGTGTTAGGGGAGCTTCACACTCTGACCCCGGGAGTGTTTTATTGATCAATGTTAGGGGAGCATCACATTCTGACCGCGGGAGGGTTTGATTGGTCAGTGTTAGGGGAGCATTACACTCTGACTCCGGGAGGGTTTTTTTGGTCATTGTTTGCGGAGCTTCACACTCTGACCCTTGGAAGGTGTGATTCGTCAGTGTTAAGGGAGCTTCACACTCTGATCCCGGGAGGGTTTGATTGGGCAGTGTTGAGGGAGCTTCACACTCTGACACCTGGAGGGTTTGATTGGTCAGGGTTGAGGGAGCTTCATACTCTGACCCCGGGAGTGTTTGATTGGTCAGTATTACGGGAGCTTCACACTCTTACACCGGTCGAGGGTTTGATTGGTCAGTGTTAGGGGAGCATTACAATCTGACTCCAGGAGGGTTTGATTGGTCAGTGTTCGGGGAGCTTCACACTGTGACCCCGGGAGGATTTGGTTGTTCAGTGTTAAGGGAGCTTCACACTCTGACACCGGGAGGGTTTGATTGGTCAGTGTTTGGGAAGCTTCACACTCTTACACCGGTCGAGGGTTTGATTGGTCAGTGTTAAGGGAGCATTACAATCTGACTCCGGGAGGGTTTGATTGGTCAGTGTTCGGGGAGCTTCACACTGTGACCCCGGGAGGGTTTGGTTGTTCAGTGTTAAGGGAGATTCACACTCTGATCCCGGGAGGGTTTGATTGGTCAGTGTTTGGGGAGCTTCACTGGAGTTCAGAGAATGAGAGGGGACCTCATAGAAACATTTAAAATTCTGACGGGGTTAGACAGGTTAGATGCAGGAAGAATGTTCCCAATGTTGGGGAAGTCCAGAACCAGAGGTCACAGTCTAAGGATAAGGGGTAAGCCATTTAGGACCGAGATGCGGAGGAACTTCTTCACCCAGAGAGTGGTGAACCTGTGGAATTCTCTACCACAGAAAGTTGTTGAGGCCAATTCACTAAATATATTCAAAAAGGAGTTAGATGAGATCCTTACTACTAGGGGGATCAAAGGGTATGGCGAGAAAGCAGGAATGGGGTACTGAAGTTGAATGTTCAGCCATGAACTCATTGAATGGCGGTGCAGGCTCGAAGGGCCGAATGGCATACTCCTGCACCTATTTTCTATGCTTCACACTCTGACCCCTGGAGGGTTTGATTGTTCAGTGTTAGGGGAGCTTCACGCTCTGACCCCGGGAGGGTTTGATTGGTCACTGTTAGCGGAGCTTCACCCTCTGACCCCGGGAGGGTTTGATAGGTCAGTGTTAGGGAAGGTTCACATTCTTACACCGGGAGGGTTTGATTGGTCAGTGTTAGGGGAGGATTACACACTGACCCCAGGAGGGTTTGACTTGTCAGTGTTAGGTGAGCATTACACACTGACCCCGGGAGGGTTTGATTGGTCAGTGTTAGTTGAGCATTACACTCTGACCCCGCGAGGGTTTGATTGGTCAGTGTTAGTGGAGCTTCACACTCTGACCCCGGGAGGGTTTGGTTGTTCAGTGTTAGGGGAGCTTCACTCGAGTTCAGAAGAATGAGAGGGGACCTCATAGAAACATTTAAAATTCTGACGGGGTTAGATGCAGGAAGAATGTTCCCAATGTTGGGGAAGTCCAGAACCAGAGGTCACAGTCTAACGATAAGGGGTAAGCCATTTAGGACCGCGATGCGGAGGAACTTCTTCACCCAGAGAGTGGTGAACCTGTGGAATTCTCCACCACAGAAAGTTGTTAAGGCCAATTCACTAAATATATTCAAAAAGGAGTTAGATGAGGTCCTTACTACTAGGGGGATCAAGGGGTATGGCGAGAAAGCAGGAATGGGGTACTGAAGTTGAATGTTCAGCCATGAACTCATTGAATGGCGGTGCAGGCTCGAAGGGCCGAATGGCCTACTCCTGCACCTATTTTCTATGTTTCACACTCTGACCCCTGGAGGGTTTGATTGGTCAGTGTTAGGGGAGCTTCACGCTCTGACCCCGGGAGGGTTTGATTGGTCACTGTTAGGGGAGCTTCACCCTCTGACCCCGGGAGGGTTTGATAGGTCAGTGTTAGGGAAGGTTCACACTCTGACACCGGGAGGGTTTGATTGGTCAGTTTTAGGGGCGGATTACACACTGACCCCAGGAGGGTTTAATTTGTCAGTGTTAGGTGAGCATTACACACTGACCCCGGGAGGGTTTGATTGGTCAGTGTTAGTTTAGCATTACACTCTGACCCCGGGAGGGTTTGATTGGTCAGTGTTAGTGGAGCTTCACACTCTGACCCCGGGAGGGTTTGATTGGTCAGTGTTAGGTGAGCATTACACTCTGACCCCGGGAGGGTTTGATTGGTCAGTATTAGGGGAGCATTACACTCTGACCCCGGGAGGGATTGGTTGGTCAGTGTTAGAGGAGCTTCGCACTGTGCCCCCGGGAGGGTTTCATTGGTCAGTATTCGAGGAGCATTACACTCTGACCACGGGAGGGTTTGATTGGTCTGTGTTAATGGAGCTTCACACTCTGACCCCGGGAGGGTTTGATTGGTCAGTGTTTGGGGAGCTTCTCACTCCGACCCCGGGAGGGTTTGATAGGTCAGTGTTAGGGGAGCTTCACACTCTGACCCCGGGAGTGTTTGATAGATCAGTGTTCGGGGAGCTTCACACTCTGACCCCGGGAGTGTTTTATTGATCAATGTTAGGGGAGCATCACATTCTGACCGCGGGAGGGTTTGATTGGTCAGTGTTAGGGGAGCATTACACTCTGACTCCGGGAGGGTTTGATTGGTCATTGTTTGCGGAGCTTCACACTCTGACCCTTGGAAGGTGTGATTGGTCAGTGTTAAGGGAGCTTCACACTCTGACACCGGGAGGGTTTGATTGTTCAGTATTAGGGGAGCATTACACTCTGACCCCGGGAGAGTTTGATTGGTCAGTGTTAGGTGAGCATTACACTCTGACCCCGGGAGGGTTTGATTGGGCAGTGTTGAGGGAGCTTCACACTCTGACACCGGGAGGGTTTGATTGTTCAGTATTAGGGGAGCATTACACTCTAACCCCGGGACGGGTTGATTGGTCAGTGTTAAGGGAGCTTCACACTCTGACTCCGGAAGTGTTTGATTGGTCAGTGTTAGGGGAGCTTCACACTCTGACCCCGGGAGGGTTTTATTGATCAATGTTAGGGGAGCATCACATTCTGACCGCGGGAGGGTTTGATTGGTCAGTGTTAGGGGAGCATTACACTCTGACCCCGGGAGAGTTTGATTGGTCATTGTTTGCGGAGCTTCACACTCTGACCCTTGGAGGGTGTGATTGGTCAGTGTTAAGGGAGCTTCACACTCTGACACCGGGAGGGTTTGATTGTTCAGTATTAGGGGAGCATTACACTCTGACCCCGGGAGAGTTTGATTGGTCAGTGTTAGGTGAGCATTACACTCTGACCCCGGGAGGGTTTGATTGGTCAGTATTAGGGGAGCATTACACTCTGACCCCAGGAGGGTTTGTTTGGTCAGTGTTAGGGGAGCTTCGCACTGTCCCCACGGGAGCGTTTCATTGGTCATTATTCGAGGAGCATTACACTCTGACCCCGGGAGGGTTTGATTGGTCAGTGTTAATGGAGCTTCACATTCTGACCCCGGTAGGATTTGATTTTCAGTGTGAGGGGAGCATTACACTCTGACCCAGGGACGGTTTGATTGGTCAGTGTTAGGGGAGCTTCACACTCTGACCCCGGGAGGGTTTGATAGGTCAGTGTTAGGGGAGCATTACACTCTGACCCCGGGAGGGTTTGATTGGTCAGTGTTAGGGGAGCTTCACACTCTGACCCCGGGATAGTGTGATTGGTCAGTGGTACGGGAGCTTCACACTCCGATTCCCAGAGGATTTGATTGGGCAGTGTTGAGGGAGCTTCACACTCTGACAGTGGGAGGGTTTGATTGTTCATTGTTAGGGGAGCATTGCACTCTGACCTCGGGAGGGTTTGATTGGTCAGTGTTAAGGGAGTGTCACACTCTGACTCCGGAAGTGTTTGATTGGTCAGGGTTGAGGGAGCTTCATACTCTGACCACGGGAGTGTTTGATTAGTCAGTATTAGGGGAGCTTCACACTCTTACACCGGTCGAGGTTTTGATTGGTCAGTGTTAGGGGAGCATTACAATCTGACTCCAGGAGGGTTTGATTGGTCTGTATTAGGGGAGCTTCACACTCTGACCCCTGGAGGATTTGATTGGTAAGTGTTAGGGAAGCTTCTCACTCTGACCCCGGGATGTTTTGATTGGTCAGTGTTCGGGGAGCTTCACCCTCTGACCCCGGGAGGGTTCGATAGGTCAGTGTTCGGGGAGCTTCACTCTCTGACCCCTGGAGGATTTGATTGGTAAGTGTTAGCGAAGCTTCACACTCTGACCCCGGGAGGGTTTGATTGGTCAGTGTTAGGGGAGCATCCTACTCTAACCCCGGTCGAGGGATTGATTGGTCAGTGTTCGGGGAGCATTACAATCTGACTCCGGGAGGGTTTGATTGATCAGTGTTAGGGGAGCTTCAAACTGTGACCCCTGGAGGGTTTGGTTGTTCAGTGTTAAGGGAGATTCACACTCTGACCCCGGGAGGGTTTGATTGGTCAGTGTTAGGGGAGGATTACACTCTGACCCCGGGAGTGTTTGATTGGTCAGTGTTAGGGGAGCTTCACCCTCTGACCCCGGGAGGGTTTGATAGGTCAGTGTTAGGGGAGCTTCACACTCTGACCCCGGGAGGGTTTGATAGGTCAGTGTTAGGGAAGCATTACACTGTGACCCCGGGAGGGTTTGATTGGTCAGTGTTAGTTGAGCATTACACTCTGACCCCGGGAGTGTTTGATTGGTCAGTGTTCGGGGAGCCTCACACTCTGACCCGGGGAGGGTTTGATTGGTCAGTGTTAGGGGAGGATTACATTCTGACCCCGGGAGGGTTTGGTTGTTCAGTGTTAAGGGAGATTCACACTCTGATCCCGGGAGGGTTTGATTGGTCAGTGTTAGGGGAGCTTCACTCGAGTTCAGAAGAATGAGAGGGGACCTCATAGAAACATTTAAAATTCTGACGGGGTTAGATGCAGGAAGAATGTTCCCAATGTTGGGGAAGTCCAGAACCAGAGGTCACAGTCTAACGATAAGGGGTAAGCCATTTAGGACCGCGATGCGGAGGAACTTCTTCACCCAGAGAGTGGTGAACCTGTGGAATTCTCCACCACAGAAAGTTGTTAAGGCCAATTCACTAAATATATTCAAAAAGGAGTTAGATGAGGTCCTTACTACTAGGGGGATCAAGGGGTATGGCGAGAAAGCAGGAATGGGGTACTGAAGTTGAATGTTCAGCCATGAACTCATTGAATGGCGGTGCAGGCTCGAAGGGCCGAATGGCCTACTCCTGCACCTATTTTCTATGTTTCACACTCTGACCCCTGGAGGGTTTGATTGGTCAGTGTTAGGGGAGCTTCACGCTCTGACCCCGGGAGGGTTTGATTGGTCACTGTTAGGGGAGCTTCACCCTCTGACCCCGGGAGGGTTTGATAGGTCAGTGTTAGGGAAGGTTCACACTCTGACACCGGGAGGGTTTGATTGGTCAGTTTTAGGGGCGGATTACACACTGACCCCAGGAGGGTTTAATTTGTCAGTGTTAGGTGAGCATTACACACTGACCCCGGGAGGGTTTGATTGGTCAGTGTTAGTTTAGCATTACACTCTGACCCCGGGAGGGTTTGATTGGTCAGTGTTAGTGGAGCTTCACACTCTGACCCCGGGAGGGTTTGATTGGTCAGTGTTAGGTGAGCATTACACTCTGACCCCGGGAGGGTTTGATTGGTCAGTATTAGGGGAGCATTACACTCTGACCCCGGGAGGGTTTGGTTGGTCAGTGTTAGAGGAGCTTCGCACTGTGCCCCCGGGAGGGTTTCATTGGTCAGTATTCGAGGAGCATTACACTCTGACCACGGGAGGGTTTGATTGGTCTGTGTTAATGGAGCTTCACACTCTGACCCCGGGAGGGTTTGATTGGTCAGTGTTTGGGGAGCTTCTCACTCCGACCCCGGGAGGGTTTGATAGGTCAGTGTTAGGGGAGCTTCACACTCTGACCCCGGGAGTGTTTGATAGATCAGTGTTCGGGGAGCTTCACACTCTGACCCCGGGAGTGTTTTATTGATCAATGTTAGGGGAGCATCACATTCTGACCGCGGGAGGGTTTGATTGGTCAGTGTTAGGGGAGCATTACACTCTGACTCCGGGAGGGTTTGATTGGTCATTGTTTGCGGAGCTTCACACTCTGACCCTTGGAAGGTGTGATTGGTCAGTGTTAAGGGAGCTTCACACTCTGACACCGGGAGGGTTTGATTGTTCAGTATTAGGGGAGCATTACACTCTGACCCCGGGAGAGTTTGATTGGTCAGTGTTAGGTGAGCATTACACTCTGACCCCGGGAGGGTTTGATTGGGCAGTGTTGAGGGAGCTTCACACTCTGACACCGGGAGGGTTTGATTGTTCAGTATTAGGGGAGCATTACACTCTAACCCCGGGACGGGTTGATTGGTCAGTGTTAAGGGAGCTTCACACTCTGACTCCGGAAGTGTTTGATTGGTCAGTGTTAGGGGAGCTTCACACTCTGACCCCGGGAGGGTTTTATTGATCAATGTTAGGGGAGCATCACATTCTGACCGCGGGAGGGTTTGATTGGTCAGTGTTAGGGGAGCATTACACTCTGACCCCGGGAGAGTTTGATTGGTCAGTGTTTGCGGAGCTTCACACTCTGACCCTTGGAGGGTGTGATTGGTCAGTGTTAAGGGAGCTTCACACTCTGACACCGGGAGGGTTTGATTGTTCAGTATTAGGGGAGCATTACACTCTGACCCCGGGAGAGTTTGATTGGTCAGTGTTAGGTGAGCATTACACTCTGACCCCGGGAGGGTTTGATTGGTCAGTATTAGGGGAGCATTACACTCTGACCCCAGGAGGGTTTGTTTGGTCAGTGTTAGGGGAGCTTCGCACTGTCCCCACGGGAGCGTTTCATTGGTCATTATTCGAGGAGCATTACACTCTGACCCCGGGAGGGTTTGATTGGTCAGTGTTAATGGAGCTTCACATTCTGACCCCGGTAGGATTTGATTTTCAGTGTGAGGGGAGCATTACACTCTGACCCAGGGACGGTTTGATTGGTCAGTGTTAGGGGAGCTTCACACTCTGACCCCGGGAGGGTTTGATAGGTCAGTGTTAGGGGAGCATTACACTCTGACCCCGGGAGGGTTTGATTGGTCAGTGTTAGGGGAGCTTCACACTCTGACCCCGGGATAGTGTGATTGGTCAGTGGTACGGGAGCTTCACACTCCGATTCCCAGAGGATTTGATTGGGCAGTGTTGAGGGAGCTTCACACTCTGACAGTGGGAGGGTTTGATTGTTCATTGTTAGGGGAGCATTACACTCTGACCTCGGGAGGGTTTCATTGGTCAGTGTTAAGGGAGTGTCACACTCTGACTCCGGAAGTGTTTGATTGGTCAGGGTTGAGGGAGCTTCATACTCTGACCACGGGAGTGTTTGATTGGTCAGTATTAGGGGAGCTTCACACTCTTACACCGGTCGAGGTTTTGATTGGTCAGTGTTAGGGGAGCATTACAATCTGACTCCAGGAGGGTTTGATTGGTCTGTATTAGGGGAGCTTCACACTCTGACCCCTGGAGGATTTGATTGGTAAGTGTTAGGGAAGCTTCTCACTCTGACCCCGGGATGTTTTGATTGGTCAGTGTTCGGGGAGCTTCACCCTCTGACCCCGGGAGGGTTCGATAGGTCAGTGTTCGGGGAGCTTCACTCTCTGACCCCTGGAGGATTTGATTGGTAAGTGTTAGCGAAGCTTCACACTCTGACCCCGGGAGGGTTTGATTGGTCAGTGTTAGGGGAGCATCCTACTCTAACCCCGGTCGAGGGATTGATTGGTCAGTGTTCGGGGAGCATTACAATCTGACTCCGGGAGGGTTTGATTGATCAGTGTTAGGGGAGCTTCAAACTGTGACCCCTGGAGGGTTTGGTTGTTCAGTGTTAAGGGAGATTCACACTCTGACCCCGGGAGGGTTTGATTGGTCAGTGTTAGGGGAGGATTACACTCTGACCCCGGGAGTGTTTGATTGGTCAGTGTTAGGGGAGCTTCACCCTCTGACCCCGGGAGGGTTTGATAGGTCAGTGTTAGGGGAGCTTCACACTCTGACCCCGGGAGGGTTTGATAGGTCAGTGTTAGGGAAGCATTACACTGTGACCCCGGGAGGGTTTGATTGGTCAGTGTTAGTTGAGCATTACACTATGACCCCGGGAGTGTTTGATTGGTCAGTGTTCGGGGAGCTTCACACTCTGACCCGGGGAGGGTTTGATTGGTCAGTGTTAGGTGAGCATTACACTCTGACCCCGGGAGGGTTTGATTGGTCAGTGTTCGGGGAGCTTCACACTCTGACCCCGGGAGGGTTTGATTGGTCATTATTTGTGGAGCTTCACACTCTGACCTTTGGAGGGTGTGATTCGTCAGTGTTAAGGGAGCTTCACACTCTGACACCGGGAGGGTTTGATTGTTTAGTATTAGGGGAGCATTTCACTCTAACCCCGGGACGGGTTGATTGGTCAGTGTTAAGGGAGCTTCACAGTCTGACTCCGGAAGTGTTGATTGGTCAAGCTTGAGGGAGCTTCATACTCTGACCCGGGAGGGTTTGATTGGTCAGTGTTCGGGGAGCTTCACACTGTGACCCCGGGAGGGATTGGTTGTTCAGTGTTAACGGAGCTTCACACTCTGACACCGGGAGGGATTGATTGTTCAGTGTTAGGGGAGCTTCACATTCTGACCCCTGGAGGATTTGATTGGTCTGTGTTAGTGGAGCATTACACTCTGACCCCGGGAGGGTTTGATTGGTCAGTGTTAGTTGAGCATTACACTCTGACCCCGCGAGTGTTTGATTGGTCAGTGTTAGTTGAGCATTGCACTCTGACCCCGGGAGTGTTTGATTGGTCAGTGTTCGGGGAGCTTCACATTCTGACCCTGGGAGGTTTTGATTGGTCACTGTTACGGGAGCTTCACCCTCTGACCCCGGGAGGGTTTGATAGGTCAGTGTTATGGGAGCTTCACACTCTGACCCTTGGAGGCTTTGATTGTTCAGTATTAGGGGAGCATTACACTCTAACCCCGGGACGGGTTGATTCGTCAGTGTTAAGGGAGCTTCACACTCTGACTCCGGAAGTGTTTGATTGGTCAAGGTTGAGGGAGCTTCACACTCTGACACCGGGAGGGTTTGATTGGTCAGTGTTCGGGGAGCTTCACCCTCTGACCCCGGGAGGGTTCGATAGGTCAGTGTTCGGGGAGCTCCACTCTCTGACCCCTGGAGGATTTGATTGGTAAGTGTTAGCGAAGCTTCACACTCTGACCCCGGGAGGGTTTGATTGGTCAGTGTTAGGGGAGCATCCTACTCTAACCCCGGTCGAGGGATTGATTGGTCAGTGTTAGGGGAGCATTACAATCTGACTCCGGGAGGGTTTGATTGGTCAGTGTTAGGGGAGCTTCACCCTCTGACCCCGGGAGGGTTTGATAGGTCAGTGTTAGGGGAGCTTCACACTCTGACCCCGGGAGGGTTTGATAGGTCAGTGTTAGGGAAGCATTACACTGTGACCCCGGGAGGGTTTGATTGGTCAGTGTTAGTTGAGCATTACAGTCTGACCCCGGGAGTGTTTGATTGGTCAGTGTTCGGGGAGCTTCACACTCTGACCCGGGGAGGGTTTGATTGGTCAGTGTTAGGTGAGCATTACACTCTGACCCCGGGAGGGTTTGATTGGTCAGTGTTCGGGGAGCTTCACACTCTGACCCCGGGAGGGTTTGATTGGTCATTATTTGTGGAGCTTCACACTCTGACCTTTGGAGGGTGTGATTGGTCACTGTTAAGGGAGCTTCACACTCTGACACCGGGAGGGTTTGATTGTTTAGTATTAGGGGAGCATTTCACTCTAACCCCGGGACGGGTTGATTGGTCAGTGTTAAGGGAGATTCACAGTCTGACTCCGGAAGTGTTGATTGGTCAAGCTTGAGGGAGCTTCATACTCTGACCCGGGAGGGTTTGATTGGTCAGTGTTCGGGGAGCTTCACACTGTGACCCCGGGAGGGTTTGGTTGTTCAGTGTTAAGGGAGCTTCACACTCTGACACCGGGAGGGATTGATTGTTCAGTGTTAGGGGAGCTTCACATTCTGACCCCTGGAGGATTTGATTGGTCTGTGTTAGTGGAGCATTACACTCTGACCCCGGGAGGGTTTGATTGGTCAGTGTTAGTTGAGCATTACACTCTGACCCCGGGAGTGTTTGATTGGTCAGTGTTCGGGGAGCTTCACACTCTGACCCTGGGAGGTTTTGATTGGTCACTGTTCCGGGAGCTTCACCCTCTGACCCCGGGAGGGTTTGATAGGTCAGTGTTATGGGAGCTTCACACTCTGACCCTTGGATGCTTTGATTGTTCAGTATTAGGGGAGCATTACACTCTAACCCCGGGACGGGTTGATTGGTCAGTGTTAAGGGAGCTTCACACTCTGACTCCGGAAGTGTTTGATTGGTCAAGGTTGAGGGAGCTTCATACACTGACCCCGGGAGGGTTTGATTGGTCAGTGTTAGTGGAGCATTACAATCTGACCCCGGGAGGGTTTGATTCGTCAGTGTTAGTTGAGCATTGCACTCTGACCCCGGGAGTGTTTGATTGGTCAGTGTTCGGGGAGCTTCACACTCTGACCCGGGGAGGGTTTGATTGGTCAGTGTTAGGTGAGCATTACACTCTGACCCCGGGAGTGTTTGATTGGTCAGTGTTAGGGGAGCTTCACACTCTGACCCCGGGAGGGTTTTATTGATCAATGTTAGGGGAGCATCACATTCTGACCGCGGGTGGGTTTGATTGGTCAGTGTTAGGGGAGCATTACACTCTGACCCCGGGAGGGTTTGATTGGTCATTGTTTGCGGAGCTTCACACTCTGACCCTTGGAGGGTGTGATTGGTCAGTGTTAAGGGAGCTTCACACTCTGACACCGGGAGGGTTTGATTGTTCAGTATTAGGGGAGCATTACACTCTGACCGCGGGAGAGTTTGATTGGTCAGTGTTAGGTGAGCATTACACTCTGACCCCGGGAGGGTTTGATTGGTCAGTGTTCGGGGAGCTTCACACTGTGACCCCGGGAGTGTTTGGTTGTTCAGTGTTAATGGATCTTCACACTCTGACACCGGGAGGGTTTGATTGGTCAGTGTTAGGGGAGCTTCACATTCTGACCCCTGTATGATTTGATTGGTCAGTTTTAGGGAAGCTTCACACTCTGACCCCGGGAGGTTTTGATTGGTCACTGTTAGGGGAGCTTCTCCCTCTGACCCCCGGAGGGTTTGATAGGTCAGTGTTAGGGGAGCTTCACACTCTGACCCCGGGAGGGTTTGATAGATCAGTGTTTGGGGAGCTTCACACTCTGACCCCGGGAGGGTTTTATTGATCAATGTTAGGGGAGCATCACATTCTGACCGCGGGAGGGTTTGATTGGTCAGTGTTAGGGGAGCATTACACTCTGACCCCGGGAGGGTTTGATTGGTCATTGTTTGCGGAGCTTCACACTCTGACCCTTGGAGGGTGTGATTGGTCAGTGTTAAGGGAGCTTCACACTCTGACACCGGGAGGGTTTGATTGTTCAGTATTAGGGGAGCATTACACTCTGACCCCGGGAGAGTTTGATTGGTCAGTGTTAGGTGAGCATTACACTCTGACCCCGGGAGGGTTTGATTGGTCAGTATTAGGGGAGCATTACACTCTGACCCCAGGAGGGTTTGTTTGGTCAGTGTTAGGGGAGCTTCGCACTGTGCCCACGGGAGGGTTTCATTGGTCATTATTCGAGGAGCATTACACTCTGACCCCGGGAGGGTTTGATTGGTCAGTGTTAATGGAGCTTCACATTCTGACCCCGGTAGGATTTGATTTTCAGTGTGAGGGGAGCATTACACTCTGACCCATGGACGGTTTGATTGGTCAGTGTTAGGGGAGCTTCACACTCTGACCCCGGGAGGGTTTGATAGGTCAGTGTTAGGGGAGCATTACACTCTGACCCCGGGAGGGTTTGATTGGTCAGTGTTAGGGGAGCTTCACACTCTGACCCCGGGATAGTGTGATTGGTCAGTGGTAAGGGAGCTTCACACTCCGATTCCCAGAGGATTTGATTGGGCAGTGTTGAGGGAGCTTCACACTCTGACAGTGGGAGGGTTTGATTGTTCATTGTTAGGGGAGCATTACACTCTGACCTCGGGAGGGTTTGATTGGTCAGTGTTAAGGGAGTGTCACACTCTGACTCCGGAAGTGTTTGATTGGTCAGGGTTGAGGGAGCTTCATACTCTGACCCCGGGAGGGTTTGATTGGTCAGTATTAGGGGAGCTTCACACTCTTACACCGGTCGAGGTTTTGATTGGTCAGTGTTAGGGGAGCATTACAATCTGACTCCAGGAGGGTTTGATTGGTCTGTATTAGGGGAGCTTCACACTCTGACCCCTGGAGGATTTGATTGGTAAGTGTTAGGGAAGCTTCACACTGTGACCCCGGGAGGTTTTGATTGGTCAGTGTTCGGGGAGCTTCACCCTCTGACCCCGGGAGGGTTCGATAGGTCAGTGTTCGGGGAGCTCCACTCTCTGACCCCTGGAGGATTTGATTGGTAAGTGTTAGCGAAGCTTCACACTCTGACCCCGGGAGGGTTTGATTGGTCAGTGTTAGGGGAGCATCCTACTCTAACCCCGGTCGAGGGATTGATTGGTCAGTGTTAGGGGAGCATTACAATCTGACTCCGGGAGGGTTTGATTGGTCAGTGTTAGGGGAGCTTCACCCTCTGACCCCGGGAGGGTTTGATAGGTCAGTGTTAGGGGAGCTTCACACTCTGACCCCGGGAGGGTTTGATAAGTCAGTGTTAGGGAAGCATTACACTGTGACCCCGGGAGGGTTTGATTGGTCAGTGTTAGTTGAGCATTACAGTCTGACCCCGGGAGTGTTTGATTGGTCAGTGTTCGGGGAGCTTCACACTCTGACCCGGGGAGGGTTTGATTGGTCAGTGTTAGGTGAGCATTACACTCTGACCCCGGGAGGGTTTGATTGGTCAGTGTTCGGGGAGCTTCACACTCTGACCCCGGGAGGGTTTGATTGGTCATTATTTGTGGAGCTTCACACTCTGACCTTTGGAGGGTGTGATTGGTCACTGTTAAGGGAGCTTCACACTCTGACACCGGGAGGGTTTGATTGTTTAGTATTAGGGGAGCATTTCACTCTAACCCCGGGACGGGTTGATTGGTCAGTGTTAAGGGAGATTCACAGTCTGACTCCGGAAGTGTTGATTGGTCAAGCTTGAGGGAGCTTCATACTCTGACCCGGGAGGGTTTGATTGGTCAGTGTTCGGGGAGCTTCACACTGTGACCCCGGGAGGGTTTGGTTGTTCAGTGTTAAGGGAGCTTCACACTCTGACACCGGGAGGGATTGATTGTTCAGTGTTAGGGGAGCTTCACATTCTGACCCCTGGAGGATTTGATTGGTCTGTGTTAGTGGAGCATTACACTCTGACCCCGGGAGGGTTTGATTGGTCAGTGTTAGTTGAGCATTACACTCTGACCCCGGGAGTGTTTGATTGGTCAGTGTTCGGGGAGCTTCACACTCTGACCCTGGGAGGTTTTGATTGGTCACTGTTCCGGGAGCTTCACCCTCTGACCCCGGGAGGGTTTGATAGGTCAGTGTTATGGGAGCTTCACACTCTGACCCTTGGATGCTTTGATTGTTCAGTATTAGGGGAGCATTACACTCTAACCCCGGGACGGGTTGATTGGTCAGTGTTAAGGGAGCTTCACACTCTGACTCCGGAAGTGTTTGATTGGTCAAGGTTGAGGGAGCTTCATACACTGACCCCGGGAGGGTTTGATTGGTCAGTGTTAGTGGAGCATTACAATCTGACCCCGGGAGGGTTTGATTGGTCAGTGTTAGTTGAGCATTACACTCTGACCCCGGGAGTGTTTGATTGGTCAGTGTTCGGGGAGCTTCACACTCTGACCCGGGGAGGGTTTGATTGGTCAGTGTTAGGTGAGCATTACACTCTGACCCCGGGAGTGTTTGATTGGTCAGTGTTAGGGGAGCTTCACACTCTGACCCCGGGAGGGTTTTATTGATCAATGTTAGGGGAGCATCACATTCTGACCGCGGGTGGGTTTGATTGGTCAGTGTTAGGGGAGCATTACACTCTGACCCCGGGAGGGTTTGATTGGTCATTGTTTGCGGAGCTTCACACTCTGACCCTTGGAGGGTGTGATTGGTCAGTGTTAAGGGAGCTTCACACTCTGACACCGGGAGGGTTTGATTGTTCAATATTAGGGGAGCATTACACTCTGACCGCGGGAGAGTTTGATTGGTCAGTGTTAGGTGAGCATTACATTCTGACCCCGGGAGGGTTTGATTGGTCAGTGTTCGGGGAGCTTCACACTGTGACCCCGGGAGTGTTTGGTTGTTCAGTGTTAATGGAGCTTCACACTCTGACACCGGGAGGGTTTGATTGGTCAGTGTTCGGGGAGCTTCACCCTCTGACCCCGGGAGGGTTCGATAGGTCAGTGTTCGGGGAGCTCCACTCTCTGACCCCTGGAGGATTTGATTGGTAAGTGTTAGCGAAGCTTCACACTCTGACCCCGGGAGGGTTTGATTGGTCAGTGTTAGGGGAGCATCCTACTCTAACCCCGGTCGAGGGATTGATTGGTCAGTGTTAGGGGAGCATTACAATCTGACTCCGGGAGGGTTTGATTGGTCAGTGTTAGGGGAGCTTCACCCTCTGACCCCGGGAGGGTTTGATAGGTCAGTGTTAGGGGAGCTTCACACTCTGACCCCGGGAGGGTTTGATAGGTCAGTGTTAGGGAAGCATTACACTGTGACCCCGGGAGGGTTTGATTGGTCAGTGTTAGTTGAGCATTACAGTCTGACCCCGGGAGTGTTTGATTGGTCAGTGTTCGGGGAGCTTCACACTCTGACCCGGGGAGGGTTTGATTGGTCAGTGTTAGGTGAGCATTACACTCTGACCCCGGGAGGGTTTGATTGGTCAGTGTTCGGGGAGCTTCACACTCTGACCCCGGGAGGGTTTGATTGGTCATTATTTGTGGAGCTTCACACTCTGACCTTTGGAGGGTGTGATTGGTGACTGTTAAGGGAGCTTCACACTCTGACACCGGGAGGGTTTGATTGTTTAGTATTAGGGGAGCATTTCACTCTAACCCCGGGACGGGTTGATTGGTCAGTGTTAAGGGAGATTCACACTCTGACTCTGGAAGTGTTTGATTGGTCAGTGTTAGGGGAGCTTCACACTCTGACCCCGGGAGGGTTTGATAGATCAGCGTTTGGGGAGCTTCACACTCTGACCCCGGGAGGGTTTTATTGATCAATGTTAGGGGAGCATCACATTCTGACCGCGGGAGGGTTTGATTGGTCAGTGTTAGGGGAGCATTACACTCTGACCCCGGGAGGGTTTGATTGGTCATTGTTTGCGGAGCTTCACACTCTGACCCTTGGAGGGTGTGATTGGTCAGTGTTAAGGGAGCTTCACACTCTGACACCGGGAGGGTTTGATTGTTCAGTATTAGGGGAGCATTACACTCTGACCCCGGGAGAGTTTGATTGGTCAGTGTTAGGTGAGCATTACACTCTGACCCCGGGAGGGTTTGATTGGTCAGTATTAGGGGAGCATTACACTCTGACCCCAGGAGGGTTTGTTTGGTCAGTGTTAGGGGAGCTTCGCACTGTGCCCACGGGAGGGTTTCATTGGTCATTATTCGAGGAGCATTACACTCTGACCCCGGGAGGGTTTGATTGGTCAGTGTTAATGGAGCTTCACATTCTGACCCCGGTAGGATTTGATTTTCAGTGTGAGGGGAGCATTACACTCTGACCCATGGACGGTTTGATTGGTCAGTGTTAGGGGAGCTTCACACTCTGACCCCGGGAGGGTTTGATAGGTCAGTGTTAGGGGAGCATTACACTCTGACCCCGGGAGGGTTTGATTGGTCAGTGTTAGGGGAGCTTCACACTCTGACCCCGGGATAGTGTGATTGGTCAGTGGTAAGGGAGCTTCACACTCCGATTCCCAGAGGATTTGATTGGGCAGTGTTGAGGGAGCTTCACACTCTGACAGTGGGAGGGTTTGATTGTTCATTGTTAGGGGAGCATTACACTCTGACCTCGGGAGTGTTTGATTGGTCAGTGTTAAGGGAGTGTCACACTCTGACTCCGGAAGTGTTTGATTGGTCAGGGTTGAGGGAGCTTCATACTCTGACCCCGGGAGGGTTTGATTGGTCAGTATTAGGGGAGCTTCACACTCTTACACCGGTCGAGGTTTTGATTGGTCAGTGTTAGGGGAGCATTACAATCTGACTCCAGGAGGGTTTGATTGGTCTGTATTAGGGGAGCTTCACACTCTGACCCCTGGAGGATTTGATTGGTAAGTGTTAGGGAAGCTTCACACTGTGACCCCGGGAGGTTTTGATTGGTCAGTGTTCGGGGAGCTTCACCCTCTGACCCCGGGAGGGTTCGATAGGTCAGTGTTCGGGGAGCTCCACTCTCTGACCCCTGGAGGATTTGATTGGTAAGTGTTAGCGAAGCTTCACACTCTGACCCCGGGAGGGTTTGATTGGTCAGTGTTAGGGGAGCATCCTACTCTAACCCCGGTCGAGGGATTGATTGGTCAGTGTTAGGGGAGCATTACAATCTGACTCCGGGAGGGTTTGATTGGTCAGTGTTAGGGGAGCTTCACCCTCTGACCCCGGGAGGGTTTGATAGGTCAGTGTTAGGGGAGCTTCACACTCTGACCCCGGGAGGGTTTGATAAGTCAGTGTTAGGGAAGCATTACACTGTGACCCCGGGAGGGTTTGATTGGTCAGTGTTAGTTGAGCATTACAGTCTGACCCCGGGAGTGTTTGATTGGTCAGTGTTCGGGGAGCTTCACACTCTGACCCGGGGAGGGTTTGATTGGTCAGTGTTAGGTGAGCATTACACTCTGACCCCGGGAGGGTTTGATTGGTCAGTGTTCGGGGAGCTTCACACTCTGACCCCGGGAGGGTTTGATTGGTCATTATTTGTGGAGCTTCACACTCTGACCTTTGGAGGGTGTGATTGGTCACTGTTAAGGGAGCTTCACACTCTGACACCGGGAGGGTTTGATTGTTTAGTATTAGGGGAGCATTTCACTCTAACCCCGGGACGGGTTGATTGGTCAGTGTTAAGGGAGATTCACAGTCTGACTCCGGAAGTGTTGATTGGTCAAGCTTGAGGGAGCTTCATACTCTGACCCGGGAGGGTTTGATTGGTCAGTGTTCGGGGAGCTTCACACTGTGACCCCGGGAGGGTTTGGTTGTTCAGTGTTAAGGGAGCTTCACACTCTGACACCGGGAGGGATTGATTGTTCAGTGTTAGGGGAGCTTCACATTCTGACCCCTGGAGGATTTGATTGGTCTGTGTTAGTGGAGCATTACACTCTGACCCCGGGAGGGTTTGATTGGTCAGTGTTAGTTGAGCATTACACTCTGACCCCGGGAGTGTTTGATTGGTCAGTGTTCGGGGAGCTTCACACTCTGACCCTGGGAGGTTTTGATTGGTCACTGTTCCGGGAGCTTCACCCTCTGACCCCGGGAGGGTTTGATAGGTCAGTGTTATGGGAGCTTCACACTCTGACCCTTGGATGCTTTGATTGTTCAGTATTAGGGGAGCATTACACTCTAACCCCGGGACGGGTTGATTGGTCAGTGTTAAGGGAGCTTCACACTCTGACTCCGGAAGTGTTTGATTGGTCAAGGTTGAGGGAGCTTCATACACTGACCCCGGGAGGGTTTGATTGGTCAGTGTTAGTGGAGCATTACAATCTGACCCCGGGAGGGTTTGATTGGTCAGTGTTAGTTGAGCATTACACTCTGACCCCGGGAGTGTTTGATTGGTCAGTGTTCGGGGAGCTTCACACTCTGACCCGGGGAGGGTTTGATTGGTCAGTGTTAGGTGAGCATTACACTCTGACCCCGGGAGTGTTTGATTGGTCAGTGTTAGGGGAGCTTCACACTCTGACCCCGGGAGGGTTTTATTGATAAATGTTAGGGGAGCATCACATTTTGACCGCGGGAGGGTTTGATTGGTCAGTGTTAGGGGAGCATTACACTCTGACCCCGGGAGGGTTTGATTGGTCATTGTTTGCGGAGCTTCACACTCTGACCCTTGGAGGGTGTGATTGGTCAGTGTTAAGGGAGCTTCACACTCTGACACCGGGAGGGTTTGATTGTTCAATATTAGGGGAGCATTACACTCTGACCGCGGGAGAGTTTGATTGGTCAGTGTTAGGTGAGCATTACATTCTGACCCCGGGAGGGTTTGATTGGTCAGTGTTCGGGGAGCTTCACACTGTGACCCCGGGAGTGTTTGGTTGTTCAGTGTTAATGGAGCTTCACACTCTGACACCGGGAGGGTTTGATTGGTCAGTGTTCGAGGAGCTTCACATTCTGACCCCTGTATGATTTGATTGGTCAGTTTTAGGGAAGCTTCACACTCTGACCCCGGGAGGTTTTGATTGGTCACTGTTGGGGGAGCTTCTCCCTCTGACCCCGGGAGGGTTTGATAGGTCAGTGTTAGGGGAGCTTCACACTCTGACACCGGGAGGGTTTGATTGGTCAGTGTTAGGTGAGGATTACACTCTGACCCCGGGAGTGTTTGATTGGTCAGTGCTAGTGGAGCATTACACTCTGACCCCGGGAGTGTTTGATTGGTCAGTGTTAGTTGAGCATTACACTCTGACCCCGGGAGTGTTTGATTGGTCAGTGTTCGGGGAGCTTCACACTCTGACCCGGGGAGGGTTTGATTGGTCAGTGTTAGGTGAGCATTACATTCTGACCCCGGGAGTGTTTGATTGGTCAGTGTTCGGGGAGCTTCACACTCTGACCCGGGGAGGGTTTGATTGGTCAGTGTTAGGTGAGCATTACATTCTGACCCCGGGAGGGTTTGATTGGTCAGTGTTCGGGGAGCATTACACTCTAACCCCGGGACGGGTTGATTGGTCAGTGTTAAGGGAGCTTCACATTCTGACTCCGAAAGTGTTGATTGGTCAAGGTTGAAGGAGCTTCATACTCTGACCCGGGAGGGTTTGATTGGTCAGTGTTCGGGGAGCTTCACACTGTGACCCCGGGAGGGTTTGGTTGTTCAGTGTTAAGGGAGCTTCACACTCTGACACCGGGAGGGATTGGTTGTTCAGTGTTAGGGGAGCTTCACATTCTGACCCCTGGAGGATTTGATTGGTCAGTGTTAGTGGAGCATTACACTCTGACCCCGGGAGGGTTTGATTGGTCAGTGTTCGTTGAGCATTACACTCTGACCCCGGGAGTGTTTGATTGGTCAGTGTTCGGGGAGCTTCACACTCTGACCCTGGGAGGTTTTGATTGGTCACTGTTAGGGGAGCTTCACACTCTGACACCGGGAGGGTTTGATTGGTCATTGTTTGCGGAGCTTCACATTCTGACCCCTGGAGGATTTGATTTGTCAGTTTTAGGGAAGCTTCACACTCTGACCCCGGGAGGTTTTGATTGGTCACTGTTAGGGGAGCTTCACCCTCTAACCCCGGGAAGGTTTGATAGGTCAGTGTTCACGGAGCTTCACACTCTGACACCGGTAGGGTTTGATTGGTCAGTGTTAGGGGAGGATTACACTCTGACCCCGGGAGTGTTTGATTGGTCAGTGTTCGTGGAGCATTACACTCTAACCCCGGGAGGGTTTGATTGGTCAGTGTTAGTTGAGCATTACACTCTGACCCCGGGAGTGTTTGATTGGTCAGTGTTCGGGGAACTTCACACTCTGACCCGGGGAGGGTTTTATTGATCAATGTTAGGGGAGCATCACATTCTGACCCCGGTAGGGTTTGATTGGTCAGTGTTAGGGGAGCATTACACTCTGACCCCGGGAGGCTTTGATTGGTCATTGTTTGCGGAGCTTCACACTCTGACACCAGGAGGGTTTGATTGGTCAGTATTAGGGGAGCATTACACTCTAACCCCGGGACGGGTTGATTGGTCAGTGTTAAGGGAGCTTCACACTCTGACTCCGGAAGTGTTTGATTGGTCAAGGTTGAGGGAGCTTCATACTTTGACCCCGGGAGGGTTTGATTGGTCAGTGTTCGGGGAGCTTCACACTGTGACCCCGGTTGGGTTTGGTTGTTCAGTGTTAAAGGAGCTTCACACTCTGACACCGGGAAGGTTTGATTGGTCAGTGTTAGGGGAGCATCACATTCTGACCCCTGGAGTATTTGATTGGTCAGTTTTAGGGAAGCTTCACACTCTGACCCTGGGAGGTTTTGATTGGTCACTGTTAGGGGAGCTTCACCCTCTGACCCCGGGAGGGTTTGATAGGTCAGTGTTAGGGGAGCTTCACACTCTGACCCCGGGAGGGTTTGATCGGTCAGTGTTAGGGGAGCTTCACACTCTGACACCGGGAGCGTTTGATTGGTCAGTGTTTGGGGAGGATTACACTCTGACCCCGGGAGAGTTTGATTGGTCAGTGTTAGGTGAGCATTACACTCTGACCCCGGGAGGGTTTGATTGGTCAGTATTAGGGGAGCATTACACTCTGACCCCAGGAGGGTTTGTTTGGTCAGTGTTAGGGGAGCTTCGCACTGTGCCCACGGGAGGGTTTCATTGGTCATTATTCGAGGAGCATTACACTCTGACCCCGGGAGGGTTTGATTGGTCAGTGTTAATGGAGCTTCACATTCTGACCCCGGTAGGATTTGATTTTCAGTGTGAGGGGAGCATTACACTCTGACCCATGGACGGTTTGATTGGTCAGTGTTAGGGGAGCTTCACACTCTGACCCCGGGAGGGTTTGATAGGTCAGTGTTAGGGGAGCATTACACTCTGACCCCGGGAGGGTTTGATTGGTCAGTGTTAGGGGAGCTTCACACTCTGACCCCGGGATAGTGTGATTGGTCAGTGGTAAGGGAGCTTCACACTCCGATTCCCAGAGGATTTGATTGGGCAGTGTTGAGGGAGCTTCACACTCTGACAGTGGGAGGGTTTGATTGTTCATTGTTAGGGGAGCATTACACTCTGACCTCGGGAGGGTTTGATTGGTCAGTGTTAAGGGAGTGTCACACTCTGACTCCGGAAGTGTTTGATTGGTCAGGGTTGAGGGAGCTTCATACTCTGACCCCGGGAGGGTTTGATTGGTCAGTATTAGGGGAGCTTCACACTCTTACACCGGTCGAGGTTTTGATTGGTCAGTGTTAGGGGAGCATTACAATCTGACTCCAGGAGGGTTTGATTGGTCTGTATTAGGGGAGCTTCACACTCTGACCCCTGGAGGATTTGATTGGTAAGTGTTAGGGAAGCTTCACACTCTGACCCCGGGAGGTTTTGATTGGTCAGTGTTCGGGGAGCTTCACCCTCTGACCCCGGGAGGGTTCGATAGGTCAGTGTTCGGGGAGCTCCACTCTCTGACCCCTGGAGGATTTGATTGGTAAGTGTTAGCGAAGCTTCACACTCTGACCCCGGGAGGGTTTGATTGGTCAGTGTTAGGGGAGCATCCTACTCTAACCCCGGTCGAGGGATTGATTGGTCAGTGTTAGGGGAGCATTACAATCTGACTCCGGGAGGGTTTGATTGGTCAGTGTTAGGGGAGCTTCACCCTCTGACCCCGGGAGGGTTTGATTGGTCATTATTTGTGGAGCTTCACACTCTGACCTTTGGAGGGTGTGATTGGTCACTGTTAAGGGAGCTTCACACTCTGACACCGGGAGGGTTTGATTGTTTAGTATTAGGGGAGCATTTCACTCTAACCCCGGGACGGGTTGATTGGTCAGTGTTAAGGGAGCTTCACAGTCTGACTCCGGAAGTGTTGATTGGTCAAGCTTGAGGGAGCTTCATACTCTGACCCGGGAGGGTTTGATTGGTCAGTGTTCGGGGAGCTTCACACTGTGACCCCGGGAGGGTTTGGTTGTTCAGTGTTAAGGGAGCTTCACACTCTGACACCGGGAGGGATTGATTGTTCAGTGTTAGGGGAGCTTCACATTCTGACCCCTGGAGGATTTGATTGGTCTGTGTTAGTGGAGCATTACACTCTGACCCCGGGAGGGTTTGATTGGTCAGTGTTAGTTGAGCATTACACTCTGACCCCGGGAGTGTTTGATTGGTCAGTGTTCGGGGAGCTTCACACTCTGACCCTGGGAGGTTTTGATTGGTCACTGTTCCGGGAGCTTCACCCTCTGACCCCGGGAGGGTTTGATAGGTCAGTGTTATGGGAGCTTCACACTCTGACCCTTGGATGCTTTGATTGTTCAGTATTAGGGGAGCATTACACTCTAACCCCGGGACGGGTTGATTGGTCAGTGTTAAGGGAGCTTCACACTCTGACTCCGGAAGTGTTTGATTGGTCAAGGTTGAGGGAGCTTCATACTCTGACCCCGGGAGGGTTTGATTGGTCAGTGTTAGTGGAGCATTACAATCTGACCCCGGGAGGGTTTGATTGGTCAGTGTTAGTTGAGCATTACACTCTGACCCCGGGAGTGTTTGATTGGTCAGTGTTCGGGGAGCTTCACACTCTGACCCGGGGAGGGTTTGATTGGTCAGTGTTAGGTGAGCATTACACTCTGACCCCGGGAGTGTTTGATTGGTCAGTGTTAGGGGAGCTTCACACTCTGACCCCGGGAGGGTTTTATTGATCAATGTTAGGGGAGCATCACATTTTGACCGCGGGAGGGTTTGATTGGTCAGTGTTAGGGGAGCATTACACTCTGACCCCGGGAGGGTTTGATTGGTCATTGTTTGCGGAGCTTCACACTCTGACCCTTGGAGGGTGTGATTGGTCAGTGTTAAGGGAGCTTCACACTCTGACACCGGGAGGGTTTGATTGTTCAATATTAGGGGAGCATTACACTCTGACCGCGGGAGAGTTTGATTGGTCAGTGTTAGGTGAGCATTACATTCTGACCCCGGGAGGGTTTGATTGGTCAGTGTTCGGGGAGCTTCACACTGTGACCCCGGGAGTGTTTGGTTGTTCAGTGTTAATGGAGCTTCACACTCTGACACCGGGAGGGTTTGATTGGTCAGTGTTCGAGGAGCTTCACATTCTGACCCCTGTATGATTTGATTGGTCAGTTTTAGGGAAGCTTCACACTCTGACCCCGGGAGGTTTTGATTGGTCACTGTTGGGGGAGCTTCTCCCTTTGACCCCGGGAGTGTTTGATAGGTCAGTGTTAGGGGAGCTTCACACTCTGACACCGGGAGGGTTTGATTGGTCAGTGTTAGTTGAGCATTACACTCTGACCCCGGGAGTGTTTGATTGGTCAGTGTTCGGGGAGCTTCACACTCTGACCCGGGGAGGGTTTGATTGGTCAGTGTTAGGTGAGCATTACATTCTGACCCCGGGAGTGTTTGATTGGTCAGTGTTCGGGGAGCTTCACACTCTGACCCGGGGAGGGTTTGATTGGTCAGTGTTAGGTGAGCATTACATTCTGACCCCGGGAGGGTTTGATTGGTCAGTGTTCGGGGAGCATTACACTCTAACCCCGGGACGGGTTGATTGGTCAGTGTTAAGGGAGCTTCACATTCTGACTCCGAAAGTGTTGATTGGTCAAGGTTGAAGGAGCTTCATACTCTGACCCGGGAGGGTTTGATTGGTCAGTGTTCGGGGAGCTTCACACTGTGACCCCGGGAGGGTTTGGTTGTTCAGTGTTAAGGGAGCTTCACACTCTGACACCGGGAGGGATTGGTTGTTCAGTGTTAGGGGAGCTTCACATTCTGACCCCTGGAGGATTTGATTGGTCAGTGTTAGTGGAGCATTACACTCTGACCCCGGGAGGGTTTGATTGGTCAGTGTTCGTTGAGCATTACACTCTGACCCCGGGAGTGTTTGATTGGTCAGTGTTCGGGGAGCTTCACACTCTGACCCTGGGAGGTTTTGATTGGTCACTGTTAGGGGAGCTTCACACTCTGACACCGGGAGGGTTTGATTGGTCATTGTTTGCGGAGCTTCACATTCTGACCCCTGGAGGATTTGATTTGTCAGTTTTAGGGAAGCTTCACACTCTGACCCCGGGAGGTTTTGATTGGTCACTGTTAGGGGAGCTTCACCCTCTAACCCCGGGAGGGTTTGATAGGTCAGTGTTCGCGGAGCTTCACACTCTGACACCGGTAGGGTTTGATTGGTCAGTGTTAGGGGAGGATTACACTCTGACCCCGGGAGTGTTTGATTGGTCAGTGTTCGTGGAGCATTACACTCTGACCCCGGGAGGGTTTGATTGGTCAGTGTTAGTTGAGCATTACACTCTGACCCCGGGAGTGTTTGATTGGTCAAGGTTGAGGGAGCTTCATACTCTGACCCCGGGAGGGTTTGAATGGTCAGTGTTAGTGGAGCATTACAATCTGACCCCGGGAGGGTTTGATTGGTCAGTGTTAGTTGAGCATTACACTCTGACCCCGGGAGTGTTTGATTGGTCAGTGTTCGGGGAGCTTCACACTCTGACCCGGGGAGGGTTTGATTGGTCAGTGTTAGGTGAGCATTACACTCTGACCCCGGGAGTGTTTGATTGGTCAGTGTTAGGGGAGCTTCACACTCTGACCCCGGGAGGGTTTTATTGATCAATGTTAGGGGAGCATCACATTTTGACCGCGGGAGGGTTTGATTGGTCAGTGTTAGGGGAGCATTACACTCTGACCCCGGGAGGGTTTGATTGGTCATTGTTTGCGGAGCTTCACACTCTGACCCTTGGAGGGTGTGATTGGTCAGTGTTAAGGGAGCTTCACACTCTGACACCGGGAGGGTTTGATTGTTCAATATTAGGGGAGCATTACACTCTGACCGCGGGAGAGTTTGATTGGTCAGTGTTAGGTGAGCATTACATTCTGACCCCGGGAGGGTTTGATTGGTCAGTGTTCGGGGAGCTTCACACTGTGACCCCGGGAGTGTTTGGTTGTTCAGTGTTAATGGAGCTTCACACTCTGACACCGGGAGGGTTTGATTGGTCAGTGTTCGAGGAGCTTCACATTCTGACCCCTGTATGATTTGATTGGTCAGTTTTAGGGAAGCTTCACACTCTGACCCCGGGAGGTTTTGATTGGTCACTGTTGGGGGAGCTTCTCCCTCTGACCCCGGGAGGGTTTGATAGGTCAGTGTTAGGGGAGCTTCACACTCTGACACCGGGAGGGTTTGATTGGTCAGTGTTAGGTGAGGATTACACTCTGACCCCGGGAGTGTTTGATTGGTCAGTGCTAGTGGAGCATTACACTCTGACCCCGGGAGTGTTTGATTGGTCAGTGTTAGTTGAGCATTACACTCTGACCCCGGGAGTGTTTGATTGGTCAGTGTTCGGGGAGCTTCACACTCTGACCCGGGGAGGGTTTGATTGGTCAGTGTTAGGTGAGCATTACATTCTGACCCCGGGAGTGTTTGATTGGTCAGTGTTCGGGGAGCTTCACACTCTGACCCGGGGAGGGTTTGATTGGTCAGTGTTAGGTGAGCATTACATTCTGACCCCGGGAGGGTTTGATTGGTCAGTGTTCGGGGAGCATTACACTCTAACCCCGGGACGGGTTGATTGGTCAGTGTTAAGGGAGCTTCACATTCTGACTCCGAAAGTGTTGATTGGTCAAGGTTGAAGGAGCTTCATACTCTGACCCGGGAGGGTTTGATTGGTCAGTGTTCGGGGAGCTTCACACTGTGACCCCGGGAGGGTTTGGTTGTTCAGTGTTAAGGGAGCTTCACACTCTGACACCGGGAGGGATTGGTTGTTCAGTGTTAGGGGAGCTTCACATTCTGACCCCTGGAGGATTTGATTGGTCAGTGTTAGTGGAGCATTACACTCTGACCCCGGGAGGGTTTGATTGGTCAGTGTTCGTTGAGCATTACACTCTGACCCCGGGAGTGTTTGATTGGTCAGTGTTCGGGGAGCTTCACACTCTGACCCTGGGAGGTTTTGATTGGTCACTGTTAGGGGAGCTTCACACTCTGACACCGGGAGGGTTTGATTGGTCATTGTTTGCGGAGCTTCACATTCTGACCCCTGGAGGATTTGATTTGTCAGTTTTAGGGAAGCTTCACACTCTGACCCCGGGAGGTTTTGATTGGTCACTGTTAGGGGAGCTTCACCCTCTAACCCCGGGAAGGTTTGATAGGTCAGTGTTCGCGGAGCTTCACACTCTGACACCGGTAGGGTTTGATTGGTCAGTGTTAGGGGAGGATTACACTCTGACCCCGGGAGTGTTTGATTGGTCAGTGTTCGTGGAGCATTACACTCTGACCCCGGGAGGGTTTGATTGGTCAGTGTTAGTTGAGCATTACACTCTGACCCCGGGAGTGTTTGATTGGTCAGTGTTCGGGGAACTTCACACTCTGACCCGGGGAGGGTTTTATTGATCAATGTTAGGGGAGCATCACATTCTGACCCCGGTAGGGTTTGATTGGTCAGTGTTAGGGGAGCATTACACTCTGACCCCGGGAGGCTTTGATTGGTCATTGTTTGCGGAGCTTCACACTCTGACACCAGGAGGGTTTGATTGGTCAGTATTAGGGGAGCATTACACTCTAACCCCGGGACGGGTTGATTGGTCAGTGTTAAGGGAGCTTCACACTCTGACTCCGGAAGTGTTTGATTGGTCAAGGTTGAGGGAGCTTCATACTTTGACCCCGGGAGGGTTTGATTGGTCAGTGTTCGGGGAGCTTCACACTGTGACCCCGGTTGGGTTTGGTTGTTCAGTGTTAAAGGAGCTTCACACTCTGACACCGGGAAGGTTTGATTGGTCAGTGTTAGGGGAGCATCACATTCTGACCCCTGGAGTATTTGATTGGTCAGTTTTAGGGAAGCTTCACACTCTGACCCTGGGAGGTTTTGATTGGTCACTGTTAGGGGAGCTTCACCCTCTGACCCCGGGAGGGTTTGATAGGTCAGTGTTAGGGGAGCTTCACACTCTGACCCCGGGAGGGTTTGATCGGTCAGTGTTAGGGGAGCTTCACACTCTGACACCGGGAGCGTTTGATTGGTCAGTGTTTGGGGAGGATTACACTCTGACCCCGGGAGAGTTTGATTGGTCAGTGTTAGGTGAGCATTACACTCTGACCCCGGGAGGGTTTGATTGGTCAGTATTAGGGGAGCATTACACTCTGACCCCAGGAGGGTTTGTTTGGTCAGTGTTAGGGGAGCTTCGCACTGTGCCCACGGGAGGGTTTCATTGGTCATTATTCGAGGAGCATTACACTCTGACCCCGGGAGGGTTTGATTGGTCAGTGTTAATGGAGCTTCACATTCTGACCCCGGTAGGATTTGATTTTCAGTGTGAGGGGAGCATTACACTCTGACCCATGGACGGTTTGATTGGTCAGTGTTAGGGGAGCTTCACACTCTGACCCCGGGAGGGTTTGATAGGTCAGTGTTAGGGGAGCATTACACTCTGACCCCGGGAGGGTTTGATTGGTCAGTGTTAGGGGAGCTTCACACTCTGACCCCGGGATAGTGTGATTGGTCAGTGGTAAGGGAGCTTCACACTCCGATTCCCAGAGGATTTGATTGGGCAGTGTTGAGGGAGCTTCACACTCTGACAGTGGGAGGGTTTGATTGTTCATTGTTAGGGGAGCATTACACTCTGACCTCGGGAGGGTTTGATTGGTCAGTGTTAAGGGAGTGTCACACTCTGACTCCGGAAGTGTTTGATTGGTCAGGGTTGAGGGAGCTTCATACTCTGACCCCGGGAGGGTTTGATTGGTCAGTATTAGGGGAGCTTCACACTCTTACACCGGTCGAGGTTTTGATTGGTCAGTGTTAGGGGAGCATTACAATCTGACTCCAGGAGGGTTTGATTGGTCTGTATTAGGGGAGCTTCACACTCTGACCCCTGGAGGATTTGATTGGTAAGTGTTAGGGAAGCTTCACACTCTGACCCCGGGAGGTTTTGATTGGTCAGTGTTCGGGGAGCTTCACCCTCTGACCCCGGGAGGGTTCGATAGGTCAGTGTTCGGGGAGCTCCACTCTCTGACCCCTGGAGGATTTGATTGGTAAGTGTTAGCGAAGCTTCACACTCTGACCCCGGGAGGGTTTGATTGGTCAGTGTTAGGGGAGCATCCTACTCTAACCCCGGTCGAGGGATTGATTGGTCAGTGTTAGGGGAGCATTACAATCTGACTCCGGGAGGGTTTGATTGGTCAGTGTTAGGGGAGCTTCACCCTCTGACCCCGGGAGGGTTTGATTGGTCATTATTTGTGGAGCTTCACACTCTGACCTTTGGAGGGTGTGATTGGTCACTGTTAAGGGAGCTTCACACTCTGACACCGGGAGGGTTTGATTGTTTAGTATTAGGGGAGCATTTCACTCTAACCCCGGGACGGGTTGATTGGTCAGTGTTAAGGGAGCTTCACAGTCTGACTCCGGAAGTGTTGATTGGTCAAGCTTGAGGGAGCTTCATACTCTGACCCGGGAGGGTTTGATTGGTCAGTGTTCGGGGAGCTTCACACTGTGACCCCGGGAGGGTTTGGTTGTTCAGTGTTAAGGGAGCTTCACACTCTGACACCGGGAGGGATTGATTGTTCAGTGTTAGGGGAGCTTCACATTCTGACCCCTGGAGGATTTGATTGGTCTGTGTTAGTGGAGCATTACACTCTGACCCCGGGAGGGTTTGATTGGTCAGTGTTAGTTGAGCATTACACTCTGACCCCGGGAGTGTTTGATTGGTCAGTGTTCGGGGAGCTTCACACTCTGACCCTGGGAGGTTTTGATTGGTCACTGTTCCGGGAGCTTCACCCTCTGACCCCGGGAGGGTTTGATAGGTCAGTGTTATGGGAGCTTCACACTCTGACCCTTGGATGCTTTGATTGTTCAGTATTAGGGGAGCATTACACTCTAACCCCGGGACGGGTTGATTGGTCAGTGTTAAGGGAGCTTCACACTCTGACTCCGGAAGTGTTTGATTGGTCAAGGTTGAGGGAGCTTCATACTCTGACCCCGGGAGGGTTTGATTGGTCAGTGTTAGTGGAGCATTACAATCTGACCCCGGGAGGGTTTGATTGGTCAGTGTTAGTTGAGCATTACACTCTGACCCCGGGAGTGTTTGATTGGTCAGTGTTCGGGGAGCTTCACACTCTGACCCGGGGAGGGTTTGATTGGTCAGTGTTAGGTGAGCATTACACTCTGACCCCGGGAGTGTTTGATTGGTCAGTGTTAGGGGAGCTTCACACTCTGACCCCGGGAGGGTTTTATTGATCAATGTTAGGGGAGCATCACATTTTGACCGCGGGAGGGTTTGATTGGTCAGTGTTAGGGGAGCATTACACTCTGACCCCGGGAGGGTTTGATTGGTCATTGTTTGCGGAGCTTCACACTCTGACCCTTGGAGGGTGTGATTGGTCAGTGTTAAGGGAGCTTCACACTCTGACACCGGGAGGGTTTGATTGTTCAATATTAGGGGAGCAATACACTCTGACCGCGGGAGAGTTTGATTGGTCAGTGTTAGGTGAGCATTACATTCTGACCCCGGGAGGGTTTGATTGGTCAGTGTTCGGGGAGCTTCACACTGTGACCCCGGGAGTGTTTGGTTGTTCAGTGTTAATGGAGCTTCACACTCTGACACCGGGAGGGTTTGATTGGTCAGTGTTCGAGGAGCTTCACATTCTGACCCCTGTATGATTTGATTGGTCAGTTTTAGGGAAGCTTCACACTCTGACCCCGGGAGGTTTTGATTGGTCACTGTTGGGGGAGCTTCTCCCTCTGACCCCGGGAGGGTTTGATAGGTCAGTGTTAGGGGAGCTTCACACTCTGACACCGGGAGGGTTTGATTGGTCAGTGTTAGGTGAGGATTACACTCTGACCCCGGGAGTGTTTGATTGGTCAGTGCTAGTGGAGCATTACACTCTGACCCCGGGAGTGTTTGATTGGTCAGTGTTAGTTGAGCATTACACTCTGACCCCGGGAGTGTTTGATTGGTCAGTGTTCGGGGAGCTTCACACTCTGACCCGGGGAGGGTTTGATTGGTCAGTGTTAGGTGAGCATTACATTCTGACCTCGGGAGTGTTTGATTGGTCAGTGTTCGGGGAGCTTCACACTCTGACCCGGGGAGGGTTTGATTGGTCAGTGTTAGGTGAGCATTACATTCTGACCCCGGGAGGGTTTGATTGGTCAGTGTTCGGGGAGCATTACACTCTAACCCCGGGACGGGTTGATTGGTCAGTGTTAAGGGAGCTTCACATTCTGACTCCGAAAGTGTTGATTGGTCAAGGTTGAAGGAGCTTCATACTCTGACCCGGGAGGGTTTGATTGGTCAGTGTTCGGGGAGCTTCACACTGTGACCCCGGGAGGGTTTGGTTGTTCAGTGTTAAGGGAGCTTCACACTCTGACACCGGGAGGGATTGGTTGTTCAGTGTTAGGGGAGCTTCACATTCTGACCCCTGGAGGATTTGATTGGTCAGTGTTAGTGGAGCATTACACTCTGACCCCGGGAGGGTTTGATTGGTCAGTGTTCGTTGAGCATTACACTCTGACCCCGGGAGTGTTTGATTGGTCAGTGTTCGGGGAGCTTCACACTCTGACCCTGGGAGGTTTTGATTGGTCACTGTTAGGGGAGCTTCACACTCTGACACCGGGAGGGTTTGATTGGTCATTGTTTGCGGAGCTTCACATTCTAACCCCTGGAGGATTTGATTTGTCAGTTTTAGGGAAGCTTCACACTCTGACCCCGGGAGGTTTTGATTGGTCACTGTTAGGGGAGCTTCACCCTCTAACCCCGGGAGGGTTTGATAGGTCAGTGTTCGCGGAGCTTCACACTCTGACACCGGTAGGGTTTAATTGGTCAGTGTTAGGGGAGGATTACACTCTGACCCCGGGAGTGTTTGATTGGTCAGTGTTCGTGGAGCATTACACTCTGACCCCGGGAGGGTTTGATTGGTCAGTGTTAGTTGAGCATTACACTCTGACCCCGGGAGTGTTTGATTGGTCAGTGTTCGGGGAACTTCACACTCTGACCCGGGGAGGGTTTTATTGATCAATGTTAGGGGAGCATCACATTCTGACCCCGGTAGGGTTTGATTGGTCAGTGTTAGGGGAGCATTACACTCTGACCCCGGGAGGCTTTGATTGGTCATTGTTTGCGGAGCTTCACACTCTGACACCAGGAGGGTTTGATTGGTCAGTATTAGGGGAGCATTACACTCTAACCCCGGGACGGGTTGATTGGTCAGTGTTAAGGGAGCTTCACACTCTGACTCCGGAAGTGTTTGATTGGTCAAGGTTGAGGGAGCTTCATACTTTGTCCCCGGGAGGGTTTGATTGGTCAGTGTTCGGGGAGCTTCACACTGTGACCCCGGTTGGGTTTGGTTGTTCAGTGTTAAAGGAGCTTCACACTCTGACACCGGGAAGGTTTGATTGGTCAGTGTTAGGGGAGCATCACATTCTGACCCCTGGAGTATTTGATTGGTCAGTTTTAGGGAAGCTTCACACTCTGACCCTGGGAGGTTTTGATTGGTCACTGTTAGGGGAGCTTCACCCTCTGACCCCGGGAGGGTTTGATAGGTCAGTGTTAGGGGAGCTTCACACTCTGACCCCGGGAGGGTTTGATCGGTCAGTGTTAGGGGAGCTTCACACTCTGACACCGGGAGCGTTTGATTGGTCAGTGTTTGGGGAGGATTACACTCTGACCCCGGGAGAGTTTGATTGGTCAGTGTTAGGTGAGCATTACACTCTGACCCCGGGAGGGTTTGATTGGTCAGTATTAGGGGAGCATTACACTCTGACCCCAGGAGGGTTTGTTTGGTCAGTGTTAGGGGAGCTTCGCACTGTGCCCACGGGAGGGTTTCATTGGTCATTATTCGAGGAGCATTACACTCTGACCCCGGGAGGGTTTGATTGGTCAGTGTTAATGGAGCTTCACATTCTGACCCCGGTAGGATTTGATTTTCAGTGTGAGGGGAGCATTACACTCTGACCCATGGACGGTTTGATTGGTCAGTGTTAGGGGAGCTTCACACTCTGACCCCGGGAGGGTTTGATAGGTCAGTGTTAGGGGAGCATTACACTCTGACCCCGGGAGGGTTTGATTGGTCAGTGTTAGGGGAGCTTCACACTCTGACCCCGGGATAGTGTGATTGGTCAGTGATAAGGGAGCTTCACACTCCGATTCCCAGAGGATTTGATTGGGCAGTGTTGAGGGAGCTTCACACTCTGACAGTGGGAGGGTTTGATTGTTCATTGTTAGGGGAGCATTACACTCTGACCTCGGGAGGGTTTGATTGGTCAGTGTTAAGGGAGTGTCACACTCTGACTCCGGAAGTGTTTGATTGGTCAGGGTTGAGGGAGCTTCATACTCTGACCCCGGGAGGGTTTGATTGGTCAGTATTAGGGGAGCTTCACACTCTTACACCGGTCGAGGTTTTGATTGGTCAGTGTTAGGGGAGCATTACAATCTGACTCCAGGAGGGTTTGATTGGTCTGTATTAGGGGAGCTTCACACTCTGACCCCTGGAGGATTTGATTGGTAAGTGTTAGGGAAGCTTCACACTGTGACCCCGGGAGGTTTTGATTGGTCAGTGTTCGGGGAGCTTCACCCTCTGACCCCGGGAGGGTTCGATAGGTCAGTGTTCGGGGAGCTCCACTCTCTGACCCCTGGAGGATTTGATTGGTAAGTGTTAGCGAAGCTTCACACTCTGACACCGGGAGGGTTTGATTGGTCAGTGTTAGGGGAGCATCCTACTCTAACCCCGGTCGAGGGATTGATTGGTCAGTGTTAGGGGAGCATTACAATCTGACTCCGGGAGGGTTTGATTGGTCAGTGTTAGGGGAGCTTCACCCTCTGACCCCGGGAGGGTTTGATAGGTCAGTGTTAGGGGAGCTTCACACTCTGACCCCGGGAGGGTTTGATAGGTCAGTGTTAGGGAAGCATTACACTGTGACCCCGGGAGGGTTTGATTGGTCAGTGTTAGTTGAGCATTACAGTCTGACCCCGGGAGTGTTTGATTGGTCAGTGTTCGGGGAGCTTCACACTCTGACCCGGGGAGGGTTTGATTGGTCAGTGTTAGGTGAGCATTACACTCTGACCCCGGGAGGGTTTGATTGGTCAGTGTTCGGGGAGCTTCACACTCTGACCCCGGGAGGGTTTGATTGGTCATTATTTGTGGAGCTTCACACTCTGACCTTTGGAGGGTGTGATTGGTCACTGTTAAGGGAGCTTCACACTCTGACACCGGGAGGGTTTGATTGTTTAGTATTAGGGGAGCATTTCACTCTAACCCCGGGACGGGTTGATTGGTCAGTGTTAAGGGAGCTTCACAGTCTGACTCCGGAAGTGTTGATTGGTCAAGCTTGAGGGAGCTTCATACTCTGACCCGGGAGGGTTTGATTGGTCAGTGTTCGGGGAGCTTCACACTGTGACCCCGGGAGGGTTTGGTTGTTCAGTGTTAAGGGAGCTTCACACTCTGACACCGGGAGGGATTGATTGTTCAGTGTTAGGGGAGCTTCACATTCTGACCCCTGGAGGATTTGATTGGTCTGTGTTAGTGGAGCATTACACTCTGACCCCGGGAGGGTTTGATTGGTCAGTGTTAGTTGAGCATTACACTCTGACCCCGGGAGTGTTTGATTGGTCAGTGTTCGGGGAGCTTCACACTCTGACCGTGGGAGGTTTTGATTGGTCACTGTTCCGGGAGCTTCACCCTCTGACCCCGGGAGGGTTTGATAGGTCAGTGTTATGGGAGCTTCACACTCTGACCCTTGGATGCTTTGATTGTTCAGTATTAGGGGAGCATTACACTCTAACCCCGGGACGGGTTGATTGGTCAGTGTTAAGGGAGCTTCACACTCTGACTCCGGAAGTGTTTGATTGGTCAAGGTTGAGGGAGCTTCATACTCTGACCCCGGGAGGGTTTGATTGGTCAGTGTTAGTGGAGCATTACAATCTGACCCCGGGAGGGTTTGATTGGTCAGTGTTAGTTGAGCATTACACTCTGACCCCGGGAGTGTTTGATTGGTCAGTGTTCGGGGAGCTTCACACTCTGACGGGGAGGGTTTGATTGGTCAGTGTTAGGTGAGCATTACACTCTGACCCCGGGAGTGTTTGATTGGTCAGTGTTAGGGGAGCTTCACACTCTGACCCCTGGAGGGTTTTATTGATCAATGTTAGGGGAGCATCACATTTTGACCGCGGGAGGGTTTGATTGGTCAGTGTTAGGGGAGCATTACACTCTGACCCCGGGAGGGTTTGATTGGTCATTGTTTGCGGAGCTTCACACTCTGACCCTTGGAGGGTGTGATTGGTCAGTGTTAAGGGAGCTTCACACTCTGACACCGGGAGGGTTTGATTGTTCAATATTAGGGGAGCATTACACTCTGACCGCGGGAGAGTTTGATTGGTCAGTGTTAGGTGAGCATTACATTCTGACCCCGGGAGGGTTTGATTGGTCAGTGTTCGGGGAGCTTCACACTGTGACCCCGGGAGTGTTTGGTTGTTCAGTGTTAATGGAGCTTCACACTCTGACACCGGGAGGGTTTGATTGGTCAGTGTTCGAGGAGCTTCACATTCTGACCCCTGTATGATTTGATTGGTCAGTTTTAGGGAAGCTTCACACTCTGACCCCGGGAGGTTTTGATTGGTCACTGTTGGGGCAGCTTCTCCCTCTGACCCCGGGAGGGTTTGATAGGTCAGTGTTAGGGGAGCTTCACACTCTGACACCGGGAGGGTTTGATTGGTCAGTGTTAGGTGAGGATTACACTCTGACCCCGGGAGTGTTTGATTGGTCAGTGCTAGTGGAGCATTACACTCTGACCCCGGGAGTGTTTGATTGGTCAGTGTTAGTTGAGCATTACACTCTGACCCCGGGAGTGTTTGATTGGTCAGTGTTCGGGGAGCTTCACACTCTGACCCGGGGAGGGTTTGATTGGTCAGTGTTAGGTGAGCATTACATTCTGACCCCGGGAGTGTTTGATTGGTCAGTGTTCGGGGAGCTTCACACTCTGACCCGGGGAGGGTTTGATTGGTCAGTGTTAGGTGAGCATTACATTCTGACCCCGGGAGGGTTTGATTGGTCAGTGTTCGGGGAGCATTACACTCTAACCCCGGGACGGGTTGATTGGTCAGTGTTAAGGGAGCTTCACATTCTGACTCCGAAAGTGTTGATTGGTCAAGGTTGAAGGAGCTTCATACTCTGACCCGGGAGGGTTTGATTGGTCAGTGTTCGGGGAGCTTCACACTGTGACCCCGGGAGGGTTTGGTTGTTCAGTGTTAAGGGAGCTTCACACTCTGACACCGGGAGGGATTGGTTGTTCAGTGTTAGGGGAGCTTCACATTCTGACCCCTGGAGGATTTGATTGGTCAGTGTTAGTGGAGCATTACACTCTGACCCCGGGAGGGTTTGATTGGTCAGTGTTCGGGGAGCTTCACACTCTGACCCTGGGAGGTTTTGATTGGTCACTGTTAGGGGAGCTTCACACTCTGACATCGGGAGGGTTTGATTGGTCATTGTTTGCGGAGCTTCACATTCTGACCCCTGGAGGATTTGATTTGTCAGTTTTAGGGAAGCTTCACACTCTGACCCCGGGAGGTTTTGATTGGTCACTGTTAGGGGAGCTTCACCCTCTAACCCCGGGAGGGTTTGATAGGTCAGTGTTCGCGGAGCTTCACACTCTGACACCGGTAGGGTTTGATTGGTCAGTGTTAGGGGAGGATTACACTCTGACCCCGGGAGTGTTTGATTGGTCAGTGTTCGTGGAGCATCACACTCTGACCCCGGGAGGGTTTGATTGGTCAGTGTTAGTTGAGCATTACACTCTGACCCCGGGAGTGTTTGATTGGTCAGTGTTCGGGGAACTTCACACTCTGACCCGGGGAGGGTTTTATTGATCAATGTTAGGGGAGCATCACATTCTGACCCCGGTAGGGTTTGATTGGTCAGTGTTAGGGGAGCATTACACTCTGACCCCGGGAGGCTTTGATTGGTCATTGTTTGCGGAGCTTCACACTCTGACACCAGGAGGGTTTGATTGGTCAGTATTAGGGGAGCATTACACTCTAACCCCGGGACGGGTTGATTGGTCAGTGTTAAGGGAGCTTCACACTCTGACTCCGGAAGTGTTTGATTGGTCAAGGTTGAGGGAGCTTCATACTTTGACCCCGGGAGGGTTTGATTGGTCAGTGTTCGGGGAGCTTCACACTGTGACCCCGGTTGGGTTTGGTTGTTCAGTGTTAAGGGAGCTTCACACTCTGACACCGGGAAGGTTTGATTGGTCAGTGTTAGGGGAGCATCACATTCTGACCCCTGGAGTATTTGATTGGTCAGTTTTAGGGAAGCTTCACACTCTGACCCTGGGAGGTTTTGATTGGTCACTGTTAGGGGAGCTTCACCCTCTGACCCCGGGACGGTTTGATAGGTCAGTGTTAGGGGAGCTTCACACTCTGACCCCGGGAGGGTTTGATCGGTCAGTGTTAGGGGAGCTTCACACTCTGACACCGGGAGCGTTTGATTGGTCAGTGTTTGGGGAGGATTACACTCTGACCCCGGGAGTGTTTGATTGGTCAGTGTTAGTGGAGCATTACACTCTGACCCCGGGAGGGTTTGATTGGTCAGTGTTAGGGGAGCTTCACACTCTGACCCCGCGAGGGTTTGATAGGTCAGTGTTCGGGGAGCTTCACACTCTGACCCCGGGAGGGTTTGATCGGTCAGAGTTAGGGGAGCTTCACACTCTGACACCGGGAGCGTTTGATTGGTCAGTGTTTGGGGAGGATTACACTCTGACCCCGGGAGTGTTTGATTGGTCAGTGTTAGTGGAGCATTACACTCTGACCCCGGGAGAGTTTGATTGGTCAGTGTTAGGGGAGCTTCACACTCTGACCCCGGGAGGGTTTTATTGATCAATGTTAGGGGAGCATCACATTCTGACCCCGGGAGGGTTTGATTGGTGAGTGTTAGGGGAGCATTACACTCTGACCCCGGGAGGGTTTGATTGGTCAGTGATAGCGGACCTTCACACTCTGACCCCGGGAGGGTTTGATAGGTCAGTGTTAGGGGAGCTTCACACTCTGACCCCGGGAGGGTTTGATAGATCAGTGTTTGGGGAGCTTCACACTCTGACCCCGGGAGGGTTTTATTGATCAATGTTAGGGGAGCATTACACTCTGACTCCGGGAGGGTTTGATTGGTCATTGTTTGCGGAGCTTCACACTCTGACCCTTGGAGGGTGTGATTGGTCAGTGTTAAGGGAGCTTCACACTCTGACTCCGGAAGTGTTTGATTGGTCAGGGTTGAGGGAGCTTCATACTCTGACCCCGGGAGGGTTTGATTGGTCAGTGTTCGGGGAGCTTCACACTGTGACCCCGGGAGGGTTTGGTTGTTAAGTGTTAAGGGAGCTTCACACTCTGACACCGGGAGGGTTTGATTGGTCAGTGTTAGGGGAGCTTCACACTCTGACCCGGGGAGGGTTTGATTGGTCAGTGTTAGGTGAGCATTACACTCTGAACCCGGGAGGGTTTGATTGGTCAGTGTTAGGGGAGCTTCACACTCTGACCCCGGGAGGGTTTGATCGGTCAGTGTTAGGGGAGCTTCACACTCTGACACCGGGAGCGTTTGATTGGTCAGTGTTTGGGGAGGATTACACTCTGACCCCGGGAGTGTTTGATTGGTCAGTGTTAGTGGAGCATTACACTCTGACCCCGGGAGGGTTTGATTGGTCAGTGTTAGGGGAGCTTCACACTCTGACCCCGGGAGGGTTTGATAGGTCAGTGTTAGGGGAGCTTCACACTCTGACCCCGGGAGGGTTTGATCGGTCAGAGTTAGGAGAGCTTCACACTCTGACCCCGGGAGGGTTTGATAGGTCAGTGTTCGGGGAGCTTCACACTCTGACCCCGGGAGGGTTTGATCGGTCAGAGTTAGGGGAGCTTCACACTCTGACACCGGGAGCGTTTGATTGGTCAGTGTTTGGGGAGGATTACACTCTGACCCCGGGAGTGTTTGATTGGTCAGTGTTAGTGGAGCATTACACTCTGACCCCGGGAGAGTTTGATTGGTCAGTGTTAGGGGAGCTTCACACTCTGACCCCGGGAGGGTTTTATTGATCAATGTTAGGGGAGCATCACATTCTGACCCCGGGAGGGTTTGATTGGTGAGTGTTAGGGGAGCATTACACTCTGACCCGGGGAGGGTTTGATTGGTCAGTGATAGCGGACCTTCACACTCTGACCCCGGGAGGGTTTGATAGGTCAGTGTTAGGGGAGCTTCACACTCTGACCCCGGGAGGGTTTGATACATCAGTGTTTGGGGAGCTTCACACTCTGACCCCGGGAGGGTTTTATTGATCAATGTTAGGGGAGCATTACACTCTGACTCCGGGAGGGTTTGATTGGTCATTGTTTGCGGAGCTTCACACTCTGACCCTTGGAGGGTGTGATTGGTCAGTGTTAAGGGAGCTTCACACTCTGACTCCGGAAGTGTTTGATTGGTCAGGGTTGAGGGAGCTTCATACTCTGACCCCGGGAGGGTTTGATTGGTCAGTGTTCGGGGAGCTTCACACTGTGACCCCGGGAGGGTTTGGTTGTTAAGTGTTAAGGGAGCTTCACACTCTGACACCGGGAGGGTTTGATTGGTCAGTGTTAGGGGAGCTTCACACTCTGACCCGGGGAGGGTTTGATTGGTCAGTGTTAGGTGAGCATTACACTCTGAACCCGGGAGGGTTTGATTGGTCAGTGTTAGGGGAGCTTCACACTCTGACCCCGGGAGTGTTTGATCGGTCAGTGTTAGGGGAGCTTCACACTCTGACACCGGGAGCGTTTGATTGGTCAGTGTTTGGGGAGGATTACACTCTGACCCCGGGAGTGTTTGATTGGTCAGTGTTAGTGGAGCATTACACTCTGACCCCGGGAGGGTTTGATTGGTCAGTGTTAGGGGAGCTTCACACTCTGACCCCGGGAGGGTTTGATAGGTCAGTGTTAGGGGAGCTTCACACTCTGACCCCGGGAGGGTTTGATCGGTCAGAGTTAGGGGAGCTTCACACTCTGACACCGGGAGCGTTTGATTGGTCAGTGTTTGGGGAGGATTACACTCTGACCCCGGGAGTGTTTGATTGGTCAGTGTTAGTGGAGCATTACACTCTGACCCCGGGAGGGTTTGATTGGTCAGTGTTAGGGGAGCTTCACACTCTGACCCCGGGAGGGTTTTATTGATCAATGTTAGGGGAGCATCACATTCTGACCCCGGGAGGGTTTGATTGGTGAGTGTTAGGGGAGCATTACACTCTGACCCCGGGAGGGTTTGATTGGTCAGTGATAGCGGACCTTCACACTCTGACCCCGGGAGGGTTTGATAGGTCAGTGTTAGGGGAGCTTCACACTCTGACCCCGGGAGGGTTTGATAGATCAGTGTTTGGGGAGCTTCACACTCTGACCCCGGGAGGGTTTTATTGATCAATGTTAGGGGAGCATTACACTCTGACTCCGGGAGGGTTTGATTGGTCATTGTTTGCGGAGCTTCACACTCTGACCCTTGGAGGGTGTGATTGGTCAGTGTTAAGGGAGCTTCACACTCTGACTCCGGAAGTGTTTGATTGGTCAGGGTTGAGGGAGCTTCATACTCTGACCCCGGGAGTGTTTGATTGGTCAGTGTTCGGGGAGCTTCACACTGTGACCCCGGGAGGGTTTGGTTGTTAAGTGTTAAGGGAGCTTCACACTCTGACACCGGGAGGGTTTGATTGGTCAGTGTTAGGGGAGCTTCACACTCTGACCCGGGGAGGGTTTGATTGGTCAGTGTTAGGTGAGCATTACACTCTGAACCCGGGAGGGTTTGATTGGTCAGTGTTCGGGGAGCTTCACACTCTGACCCCGGGAGGGTTTTATTGATCAATGTTAGGGGAGCTTCACACTCTGACCCCGGGAGGTTTTGATTGGTCACTGTTCGGGGAGCTTCACCCTCTAACCCCCGAGGGTTTGATAGGTCAGTGTTAGCGGAGCTTCACACTCTGACCCCGGGAGGGTTTGATAGGTCAGTGTTAGGGGAGCTTCACACTCTGACACCGGTAGGGTTTGATTGGTCAGTGTTAGGGGAGCATTACACTCTGACCCCGGGAGGCTTTGATTGGTCATTGCTTGCGGAGCTTCACACTCTGACCATTGGAGGGTGTGATTGGTCAGTGTTAATGGAGCTTCACACTCTGACACCAGGAGCGTTTGATTGTTCAGTATTAGGGGAGCATTACACTCTAACCCCGGGACGGGTTGATTGGTCAGTGTTAAGGGAGCTTCACACTCTGACTCCGGAAGTGTTTGATTGGTCAACGTTGAGGGAGCTTCATACTCTGACCCCGGGAGGGTTTGATTGGTCAGTGTTCGGGGAGCTTCACACTGTGACCCCGGGAGGGTTTGGTTGTTCAGTGTTAAGGGAGCTTCACACTCTGACACCGGGTGGGTTTGATTGGTCAGTGTTAGGGGAGCTTCACATTCTGACCCCTGGAGGATTTGATTGGTCAGTTTTAGGGAAGCTTCACACTCTGACCCTGGGAGGTTTTGATTGGTCACTGTTAGGGGAGCTTCACCCTCTGACCCCGGGAGGGTTTGATAGGTCAGTGTTCGGGGAGCTTCACACTCTGACCCCGGGAGGGTTTGATCGGTCAGTGTTAGGGGAGCTTCACACTCTGACACCGGGAGCGTTTGATTGGTCAGTGTTAGGGGAGGATTACACTCTGACCCCGGGAGTGTTTGATTGGTCAGTGTTAGTGGAGCATTACACTCTGACCCCGGGAGGGTTTGATTGGTCAGTGTTAGGGGAGCTTCACACTCTGACCCCGGGAGGGTTTTATTGATCAATGTTAGGGGAGCATCACATTCTGACCCCGGGAGGGTTTGATTGGTCAGTGTTAGGGGAGCATTACACTCTGACCCCGGGAGGGTTTGATTGGTCAGTGTTAGCGGACCTTCACACTCTGACCCCGGGAGGGTTTGATAGGTCAGTGTTAGGGGAGCTTCACACTCTGACCCGGGGAGGGTTTGATAGATCAGTGTTAGGGGAGCTTCACACTCTGACCCCGGGAGGGTTTTGTTGATCAATGTTAGGGGAGCATCACATTCTGATTGCGGGAGGGTTTGATTGGTCAGTGTTAGGGGAGCATTACACTCTGACTCCAGGAGGGTTTGATTGGTCATTGTTTGCGGAGCTTCACACTCTGACCCTTGGAGGGTGTGATTGGTCAGTGTTAAGGGAGCTTCACACTCTGAACCCGGGAGGGTTTGGTTCGGCAGTGTTGAGGGAGCTTCACACTCTAACCCCGGGACGGGTTGATTGGTCAGTGTTAAGGGAGCTTCACACTCTGACTCCGGAAGTGTTTGATTGGTCAGGGTTGAGGGAGCTTCATACTCTGACCCTGGGAGGGTTTGATTGGTCAGTGTTCGGGGAGCTTCACACTGTGACCCCGGGAGGGTTTGGTTGTTAAGTGTTAAGGGAGCTTCACACTCTGACACCGGTAGAGTTTGATTGGTCAGTGTTAGGGGAGCTTCACATTCTGACCCCTGGAGGATTTGATTGGTCAATTTTAGGGAAGCTTCACACTCTGACCCCGGGAGGTTTTGATTGGTCACTGTTCGGGGAGCTTCACCCTCTAACCCCCGAGGGTTTGATAGGTCAGTGTTAGCGGAGCTTCACACTCTGACCCCGGGAGGGTTTGATAGGTCAGTGTTAGGGGAGCTTCACACTCTGACACCGGGAGGGTTTGATTGGTCAATGTTCGGGGAGGATTACACTCTGACCCCGGGAGTGTTTGATTAGTCAGTGTTCGGGGAGCATTACACTCTGACCCCGGGAGGGTTTGATTGGTAAGTGTTAGTTGAGCATTACACTCTGACCCCGGGAGTGTTTGATTGGTCAGTGTTAGGGGAGCTTCACATTCTGACCCAGGGAGGGTTTCATAGATCAGTGTTAGGGGAGCTTCACACTCTGACCCCGGGAGGGTTTTATTGATCAATGTTAGGGGAGCATCACATTCTGACCGTGGGAGGGTTTGATTGGTCAGTGTTAGGGGAGCATTACACTCTGACTCCGGGAGGGTTTGATTGGTCATTGTTTGCGGAGCTTCACACTCTGACCCTTGGAGGGTGTGATTGGTCAGTGTTAAGGGAGCTTCACACTCTGATCCCGGGAGGGTTTGATTGGGCAGTGTTGAGGGAGCTTCACACCCTGATCCCGGGAGGGTTTGATTGGTCAGTGTTAGGGGAGGATTACACTCTGACCCCGGGAGTGTTTGATTGGTCAGTGTTAGTGGAGCATTACACTCTGACCCCGGGAGGGTTTGATTGGTCAGTGTTAGTTGAGCTTAACACTCTGACCCCGGGAGGGTTTGATTGGTCATTGTTTGCGGAGCTTCACACTCTGACCCTTGGAGGCTGTGATTGGTCAGTGTTCAGGGAGCTTCACACTCTGACCCCGGGAGGGTTTTATTGATCAATGTTAGGGGAGCATCACATTCTGACCCCGGGAGGGTTTGATTGGTCAGTGTTAGGGGAGCATTACACTCTGACCCCGGGAGGCTTTGATTGGTCATTGTTTGTGGAGCTTCACACTCTGACCATTGGAGGGTGTGATTGGTCAGTGTTAAGGGAGCTTCACACTCTGACACCGGGAGGGTTTGGTTGTTAAGTGTTAAGGGAGCTTCACACTCTGACACCGGGAGGGTTTGATTGGTCAGTGTTAGGGGAGCTTCACACTCTGACACCGGGAGGGTTTGATAGGTCAGTGTTAGGGGAGCTTCACACTCTGACACCGGGAGGGTTTGATTGGTCAGTGTTAGGGGAGGATTAAACTCTGACCCCGGGAGTGTTTGATTGGTCAGTGTTCGTGGAGCATTACACTCTGACCCCGGGAGGGTTTGATTGGTCAGTGTTAGTTGAGCATTACACTCTGACCCCGGGAGTGTTTGATTGGTCAGTGTTCGGGGAGCTTCACACTCTGACCCAGGGAGGGTTTCATAGATCAGTGTTAGGGGAGCTTCACACTCTGACCCCGGGACGGTTTTATTGATCAATGTTAGGGGAGCATCACATTCTGACCGTGGGAGGGTTTGATTGGTCAGTGTTAGGGGAGCATTGCACTCTGACTCCGGGAGTGTTTGATTGGTCATTGTTTGCGGAGCTTCACACTCTGACCCTTGGAGGGTGTGATTGGTCAGTGTTAAGGGTGCTTCACTCTTTGATCCCGGGAGGGTTTGATTGGGCAGTGTTGAGGGAGCTTCACACTCTGACACCGGGAGGGTTTGATTGGTCAGTATTAGGGGAGCATTACACTCTAACCCCGGGACGGGTTGATTGGTCAGTGTTAAGAGAGCTTCACACTCTCACTCCGGAAGTGTTTGATTGGTCAGGGTTGAGGGAGCTTCACACTCTGACCCCGGGAGTGTTTGATTGGTCAGTGCTCGGGAAGCTTCACACTGTGACCCCGGGAGGGTTTGGTTGTTAAGTGTTAAGGGAGCTTCACACTCTGACACCGGGAGGGTTTGATTGGTCAGTGTTAGGGGAGCTTCACATTCTGACCCCTGGAGGATTTGATTGGTCAGTTTGAGGGAAGCTTCACACTCTGACCCCGGGAGGTTTTGATTGGTCACTGTTAGGGGAGCTTCACCCTCTAACCCCGGGAGGGTTTGATAGGTCAGTGTTAGCGGAGCTTCACACTCTGACCCCGGGAGGGTTTCATAGATCAGTGTTAGGGGAGCTTCACACTCTGACCCCGGGAGGGTTTTATTGATCAATGTTAGGGGAGCATCACATTCTGACCGTGGGAGGGTTTGATTGGTCAGTGTTAGGGGAGCATTACACTCTGACTCCGGGAGGGTTTGATTGGTCATTGTTTGCGGAGCTTCACACTCTGACCCTTGGAGGGTGTGATTGGTCAGTGTTAAGGGAGCTTCACACTCTGATCCCGGGAGGGTTTGGTTCGGCAGTGTTGAGGGAGCTTCACACTCTAACCCCGGGACGGGTTGATTGGTCAGTGTTAAGGGAGCTTCACACTCTGACTCCGGAAGTGTTTGATTGGTCAGGGTTAAGGGAGCTTCATACTCTGACCCCGGGAGGGTTTGATTGGTCAGTGTTCGGGGAGCTTCACACTGTGACCCCGGGAGGGTTTGGTTGTTAAGTGTTAAGGGAGCTTCACACTCTGACACCGGGAGAGTTTGATTGGTCAGTGTTAGGGGAGCTTCACATTCTGACCCCTGGAGGATTTGATTGGTCAGTTTTAGGGAAGCTTCACACTCTGACCCCGGGAGGTTTTGATTGGTCAATGTTAGGGGAGGATTACACTCTGACCCCGGGAGTGTTTGATTGGTCAGTGTTCGGGGAGCATTACACTCTGACCCCGGGAGGGTTTGATTGGTAAGTGTTAGTTGAGCATTACACTCTGACCCCGGGAGTGTTTGATTGGTCAGTGTTAGGGGAGCTTCACATTCTGACCCAGGGAGGGTTTCATAGATCAGTGTTAGGGGAGCTTCACACTCTGACCCCGGGAGGGTTTTATTGATCAATGTTAGGGGAGCATCACATTCTGACCCCGGGAGGGTTTGATTGGTCAGTGCTAGGGGAGCATTACACTCTGACCCCGGGAGGCTTTGATTGGTCATTGTTTGCGGAGCTTCACACTCTGACCATTGGAGGGTGTGATTGGTCAGTGTTAAGGGAGCTTCACACTCTGACACAGGAGGGTTTGATTGTTCAGCATTAGGGGAGCATTACACTGTAACCCCGGGACGGGTTGATTGGTCAGTGTTAAGGGAGCTTCACACTCTGACTCCGGAAGTGTTTGATTGGTCAAGGTTGAGGGAGCTTCATACTCTGACCCCGGGAGGGTTTGATTGGTCAGTGTTCGGGGAGCTTCACACTGTGACCCCGGGAGGGTTTGGTTGTTCAGTGTTAAGGGAGCTTCACACTCTGACACCGGGAGGGTTTGATTGGTCAGTGTTAGGGGAGCTTCACATTCTGACCCCTGGAGGATTTGTTTGGTCAGTTTTAGGGAAGCTTCACACTCTGACCCTGGGAGGTTTTGATTGGTCACTGTTAGGGGAGCTTCACCCTCTGACCCCGGGAGGGTTTGATAGGTCAGTGTTCGGGGAGCTTCACACTCTGACCCCGGGAGGGTTTGATCGGTCAGTGTTAGGGGAGCTTCACACTCTGACACCGGGAGCGTTTGATTGGTCAGTGTTAGGGGAGGATTACACTCTGACCCCGGGAGTGTTTGATTGGTCAGTGTTAGTGGAGCATTACACTCTGACCCCGGGAGGGTTTGATTGGTCAGTGTTAGGGGAGCTTCACACTCTGACCCCGGGAGGGTTTTATTGATCAATGTTAGGGGAGCATCACATTCTGACCCCGGGAGGGTTTGATTGGTCAGTGTTAGGGGAGCATTACACTCTGACCCCGGGAGGGTTTGATTGGTCAGTGTTAGCGGACCTTCACACTCTGACCCCGGGAGGGTTTGATAGGTCAGTGTTAGGGGAGCTTCACACTCTGACCCGGGGAGGGTTTGATAGATCAGTGTTAGGGGAGCTTCACACTCTGACCCCGGGAGGGTTTGATTGGTCAGTGTTAGTTGAGCATCACATTCTTACCGCAGGATGGTTTGATTGGTCAGTGTTAGGGGAGCATTACACTCTGACTCCGGGAGGGTTTGATTGGTCATTGTTTGCGGAGCTTCACACTCTGACCCTCGGAGGGTGTGATTGGTCAGTGTTAAGGGAGCTTCACACTCTGATCCCGGGAGGGTTTGGTTCGGCAGTGTTGAGGGAGCTTCACACTCTAACCCCGGGACGGGTTGATTGGTCAGTGTTAAGGGAGCTTCACACTCTGACTCCGGAAGTGTTTGATTGGTCAGGGTTGAGGGAGCTTCATACTCTAACCCCGGGAGGGTTTGATTGGTCAGTGTTCGGGGAGCTTCACACTGTGACCCCGGGAGGGTTTGGTTGTTAAGTGTTAAGGGAGCTTCACACTCTGACACCGGGAGAGTTTGATTGGTCAGTGTTAGGGGAGCTTCACATTCTGACCCCTGGAGGATTTGATTGGTCAATTTTAGGGAAGCTTCACACTCTGACCCCGGGAGGTTTTGATTGGTCACTGTTCGGGGAGCTTCACCCTCTAACCCCCGAGGGTTTGATAGGTCAGTGTTAGCGGAGCTTCACACTCTGACCCCGGGAGGGTTTGATAGGTCAGTGTTAGGGGAGCTTCACACTCTGACACCGGGAGGGTTTGATTGGTCAATGTTCGGGGAGGATTACACTCTGACCCCGGGAGTGTTTGGTTGGTCAGTGTTCGGGGAGCATTACACTCTGACCCCGGGAGGGTTTGATTGGTAAGTGTTAGTTGAGCATTACACTCTGACCCCGTGAGTGTTTGATTGGTCAGTGTTAGGGGAGCTTCACATTCTGACCCAGGGAGGGTTTCATAGATCAGTGTTAGGGGAGCTTCACACTCTGACCCCGGGAGGGTTTTATTGATCAATGTTAGGGGAGCATCACATTCTGACCGTGGGAGGGTTTGATTGGTCAGTGTTAGGGGAGCATTACACTCTGACTCCGGGAGGGTTTGATTGGTCATTGTTTGCGGAGCTTCACACACTGACCCTTGGAGGGTGTGATTGGTCAGTGTTAAGGGAGCTTCACACTCTGATCCCGGGAGGGTTTGATTGGGCAGTGTTGAGGGAGCTTCACACCCTGATCCCGGGAGGGTTTGATTGGTCAATGTTAGGGGAGGATTACACTCTGACCCCGGGAGTGCTTGATTGGTCAGTGTTAGTGGAGCATTACACTCTGACCCCGGGAGGGTTTGATTGGTCAGTGTTAGTTGAGCTTAACACTCTGACCCCGGGAGGGTTTGATTGGTCATTGTTTGATGAGCTTCACACTCTGACCCTTGGAGGCTGTGATTGGTCAGTGTTCAGGGAGCTTCACACTCTGACCCCGGGAGGGTTTTATTGATCAATGTTAGGGGAGCATCACATTCTGACCCCGGGAGGGTTTGATTGGTCAGTGTTAGGGGAGCATTACACTCTGACCCCGGGAGGCTTTGATTGGTCATTGTTTGTGGAGCTTCACACTCTGACCATTGGAGGGTGTGATTGGTCAGTGTTAAGGGAGCTTCACACTCTGACACAGGAGGGTTTGATTGTTCAGTATTAGGGGAGCATTACACTGTAACCCCGGGACGGGTTGATTGGTCAGTGTTAAGGGAGCTTCACACTCTGACTCCGGAAGTGTTTGATTGGTCAAGGTTGAGGGAGCTTCATACTCTGACCCCGGGAGGGTTTGATTGGTCAGTGTTCGGGGAGCTTCACACTGTGACCCCGGGAGGGTTTGGTTGTTCAGTGTTAAGGGAGCTTCACACTCTGACACCGAGAGGGTTTGATTGGTCAGTGTTAGGGGAGCTTCACATTCTGACCCCTGGAGAATTTGATTGGTCAATTTTAGGGAAGCTTCACACTCTGACCCTGGGAGGTTTTGATTGGTCACTGTTCGGGGAGCTTCACCCTCTAACCCCCGAGGGTTTGATAGGTCAGTGTTAGCGGAGCTTCACACTCTGACCCCGGGAGGGTTTGATAGGTCAGTGTTAGGGGAGCTTCACACTCTGACACCGGGAGGGTTTGATTGGTCAATGTTCGGGGAGGATTACACTCTGACCCCGGGAGTGTTTGATTGGTCAGTGTTCGGGGAGCATTACACTCTGACCCCGGGAGGGTTTGATTGGTAAGTGTTAGTTGAGCATTACACTCTGACCCCGGGAGTGTTTGATTGGTCAGTGTTAGGGGAGCTTCACATTCTGACCCAGGGAGGGTTTCATAGATCAGTGTTAGGGGAGCTTCACACTCTGACCCCGGGAGGGTTTTATTGATCAATGTTAGGGGAGCATCACATTCTGACCGTGGGAGGGTTTGATTGGTCAGTGTTAGGGGAGCATTACACTCTGACTCCGGGAGGGTTTGATTGGTCATTGTTTGCGGAGCTTCACACTCTGACCCTTGGAGGGTGTGATTGGTCAGTGTTAAGGGAGCTTCACACTCTGATCCCGGGAGGGTTTGATTGGGCAGTGTTGAGGGAGCTTCACACCCTGATCCCGGGAGGGTTTGATTGGTCAGTGTTAGGGGAGGATTACACTCTGACCCCGGGAGTGTTTGATTGGTCAGTGTTAGTGGAGCATTACACTCTGACCCCGGGAGGGTTTGATTGGTCAGTGTTAGTTGAGCTTAACACTCTGACCCCGGGAGGGTTTGATTGGTCATTGTTTGATGAGCTTCACACTCTGACCCTTGGAGGCTGTGATTGGTCAGTGTTCAGGGAGCTTCACACTCTGACCCCGGGAGGGTTTTATTGATCAATGTTAGGGGAGCATCACATTCTGACCCCGGGAGGGTTTGGTTGTTCAGTGTTAAGGGAGCTTCACACTCTGACACCGAGAGGGTTTGATTGGTCAGTGTTCGGGGAGCTTCACATTCTGACCCCTGGAGGATTTGATTGGTCAGTTTTAGGGAAGCTTCACACTCTGACCCTGGGAGGTTTTGATTGGTCACTGTTAGGGGAGCTTCACCCTCTGACCCCGGGAGGGTTTGATAGGTCAGTGTTCGGGGAGCTTCACACTCTGACCCCGGGAGGGTTTGATCGGTCAGTGTTAGGGGAGCTTCACACTCTGACACCGGGAGCGTTTGATTGGTCAGTGTTAGGGGAGGATTACACTCTGACCCCGGGAGTGTTTGATTGGTCAGTGTTAGTGGAGCATTACACTCTGACCCCGGGAGGGTTTGATTGGTCAGTGTTAGGGGAGCTTCACACTCTGACCCCGGGAGGGTTTTATTGATCAATGTTAGGGGAGCATCACATTCTGACCCCGGGAGGGTTTGATTGGTCAGTGTTAGGGGAGCATTACACTCTGACCCCGGGAGGGTTTGATTGGTCAGTGTTAGCGGACCTTCACACTCTGACCCCGGGAGGGTTTGATAGGTCAGTGTTAGGGGAGCTTCACACTCTGACCCGGGGAGGGTTTGATAGATCAGTGTTAGGGGAGCTTCACACTCTGACCCCGGGAGGGTTTTATTGATCAATGTTAGGGGAGCATCACATTCTGATTGCGGGAGGGTTTGATTGGTCAGTGTTAGGGAAGCATTACACTCTGACTCCGGGAGGGTTTGATTGGTCATTGTTTGCGGAGCTTCACACTCTGACCCTTGGAGGGTGTGATTGGTCAGTGTTAAGGGTGCTTCACTCTTTGATCCCGGGAGGGTTTGATTGGGCAGTGTTGAGGGAGCTTCACACTCTGACACCGGGAGGGTTTGATTGGTCAGTATTAGGGGAGCATTACACTCTAACCCCGGGACGGGTTGATTGGTCAGTGTTAAGAGAGCTTCACACTCTCACTCCGGAAGTGTTTGATTGGTCAGGGTTGAGGGAGCTTCACACTCTGACACCGGGAGGGTTTGATTGGTCAGTGTTAGGGGAGCTTCACATTCTGACCCCTGGAGGATTTGATTGGTCAGTTTTAGGGAAGCTTCACACTCTGACCCCGGGAGGTTTTGATTGGTCACTGTTGGGGGAGCTTCACCCTCTAACCCCGGGAGGGTTTGATAGGTCAGTGTTAGCGGAGCTTCACACTCTGACCCCGGGAGGGTTTCATAGATCAGTGTTAGGGGAGCTTCACACTCTGACACCGGTAGGGTTTGATTGGTCAGTGTTAGGGGAGGATTACACTCTGACCCCGGGAGCGTTTGATTGGTCAGTGTTCGGGGAGCTTCACACTCTCACCCCGGGAGGGTTTGATTGAGCAGTGTTGAGGGAGCTTCACACTCTGACACCGGGAGGGTTTGATTGGTCAGTATTAGAGGAGCATTACACTCTGACACCGGGAGGGGTTGATTGGTCAGTGTTAGGGGAGCTTCACATTCTGACCCCTGGAGGATTTGATTGGTCAGTTTTAGGGAAGCTTCACACTCTGACCCCGGGAGTGTTTGATTGGTCAGTGTTAGTGGAGCATTACACTCTGACCCCGGGAGGGTTTGATTGGTCAGTGTTAGTTGAGCATTACACTCTGACCCCGGGAGTGTTTCATTGGTCAGTGTTCGGGGAGCTTCACACTCTGACCGCGGGAGGGTTTGATTGGTCAGTGTTAGGTGAGCATTACACTCTGACCCCGGGAGGGTTTGATTGGTCAGTGTTCGGGGAGCTTCACACTCTCACCCCGGAAGGGTTTTATTGATCAATGTTAGGGGAGCATCACATTCTGACCCCGGGAGGGTTTGATTGGTCAGTGTTAGTTGAGCAGTACACTCTGACCCCGGGAGTGTTTGATTGGTCAGTGTTCGGGGAGCTTCACACTCTGACCCGGGGAGGGTTTGATTGGTCAGTGTTAAGGGAGCTTCACACTCTGACACCGGGAGGGTTTGATTGTTCAGTATGAGGGGAGCATTACACTCTAACCCCGGGACGGGTTGATTGGTCAATGTTAAGGGAGCTTCACACTCTGACTCCGGAAGTGTTTGATTGGTCAGGGTTGAGGGAGCTTCATACTCTGACCCCAGGATTGTTTGATTGGTCAGTATTTGGGGAGCTTCACACTCTTACCCCCGTCGAGGGTTTGATTGGTCAGTGTTAGGGGAGCATTACAATCTGACTCCGGGAGGGTTTGATTGGTCAGTGTTCGGGGAGCTTCACACTGTGACCCCGGGAGGGTTTGGTTGTTCAGTGTTAAGGGAGCTTCACACTCTGACACCGGGAGGGTTTGATTGGTCAGTGTTAGGGGAGCTTCGCATTCTGACCCCTGGAGGATTTGATTGGTCAGTTTTAGGGCAGCTTCACACTCTGACACCGGGAGGGTTTGATTGGTCAGTGTTAGGGGAGGATTACACTCTGACCCCGGGAGTGTTTGATTGGTCAGTGTTAGTGGAGCATTACACTCTGACCCCGGGAGGGTTTGATTGGTCAGTGTTAGTTGAGCATTACACTCTGACCCCGGGAGTGTTTGATTGGTCAGTGTTCGGGGAGCTTCACACTCTGACCCGGGGAGGGTTTGATTGGTCAGTGTTAGGTGAGCATTACACTCTGACCCCGGGTGGGTTTGATTGGTCAGTGTTCGGGGAGTTTCACACTCTGACCCCGGGAAGCTTTGATAGGTCGGTGTTAGGGGAGCTTCACACTCTGACCCCGGGAGGGTTTGATAGATCAGTGTTAGGGGAGCTTCACACTCTGACCCCGGGAGAGTTTGATTGATCAATGTTGGGGGAGCATCACACTCTGACACCGGGAGGGTTTGATTGGTCAGTGTTAGGGGAGCTTCACATTCTGACCCCTGGAGGATTTGATTGGTCAGTTTTAGGGAAGCTTCACACTCTGACCCCGGGAGGTTTTGATTGGTCACTGTTGGGGGAGCTTCACCCTCTAACCCCGGGAGGGTTTGATAGGTCAGTGTTAGCGGAGCTTCACACTCTGACCCCGGGAGGGTTTCATAGATCAGTGTTAGGGGAGCTTCACACTCTGACACCGGTAGGGTTTGATTGGTCAGTGTTAGGGGAGGATTACACTCTGACCCCGGGAGCGTTTGATTGGTCAGTGTTCGGGGAGCTTCACACTCTCACCCCGGGAGGGTTTGATTGAGCAGTGTTGAGGGAGCTTCACACTCTGACACCGGGAGGGTTTGATTGGTCAGTATTAGAGGAGCATTACACTCTGACACCGGGAGGGGTTGATTGGTCAGTGTTAGGGGAGCTTCACATTCTGACCCCTGGAGGATTTGATTGGTCAGTTTTAGGGAAGCTTCACACTCTGACCCCGGGAGTGTTTGATTGGTCAGTGTTAGTGGAGCATTACACTCTGACCCCGGGAGGGTTTGATTGGTCAGTGTTAGTTGAGCATTACACTCTGACCCCGGGAGTGTTTCATTGGTCAGTGTTCGGGGAGCTTCACACTCTGACCGCGGGAGGGTTTGATTGGTCAGTGTTAGGTGAGCATTACACTCTGACCCCGGGAGGGTTTGATTGGTCAGTGTTCGGGGAGCTTCACACTCTCACCCCGGAAGGGTTTTATTGATCAATGTTAGGGGAGCATCACATTCTGACCCCGGGAGGGTTTGATTGGTCAGTGTTAGTTGAGCAGTACACTCTGACCCCGGGAGTGTTTGATTGGTCAGTGTTCGGGGAGCTTCACACTCTGACCCGGGGAGGGTTTGATTGGTCAGTGTTAAGGGAGCTTCACACTCTGACACCGGGAGGGTTTGATTGTTCAGTATGAGGGGAGCATTACACTCTAACCCCGGGACGGGTTGATTGGTCAATGTTAAGGGAGCTTCACACTCTGACTCCGGAAGTGTTTGATTGGTCAGGGTTGAGGGAGCTTCATACTCTGACCCCAGGATTGTTTGATTGGTCAGTATTTGGGGAGCTTCACACTCTTACCCCCGTCGAGGGTTTGATTGGTCAGTGTTAGGGGAGCATTACAATCTGACTCCGGGAGGGTTTGATTGGTCAGTGTTCGGGGAGCTTCACACTGTGACCCCGGGAGGGTTTGGTTGTTCAGTGTTAAGGGAGCTTCACACTCTGACACCGGGAGGGTTTGATTGGTCAGTGTTAGGGGAGCTTCGCATTCTGACCCCTGGAGGATTTGATTGGTCAGTTTTAGGGAAGCTTCACACTCTGACACCGGGAGGGTTTGATTGGTCAGTGTTAGGGGAGGATTACACTCTGACCCCGGGAGTGTTTGATTGGTCAGTGTTAGTGGAGCATTACACTCTGACCCCGGGAGGGTTTGATTGGTCAGTGTTAGTTGAGCATTACACTCTGACCCCGGGAGTGTTTGATTGGTCAGTGTTCGGGGAGCTTCACACTCTGACCCGGGGAGGGTTTGATTGGTCAGTGTTAGGTGAGCATTACACTCTGACCCCGGGTGGGTTTGATTGGTCAGTGTTCGGGGAGTTTCACACTCTGACACCGGGAAGCTTTGATAGGTCGGTGTTAGGGGAGCTTCACACTCTGACCCCGGGAGGGTTTGATAGATCAGTGTTAGGGGAGCTTCACACTCTGACCCCGGGAGAGTTTGATTGATCAATGTTGGGGGAGCATCACATTCTGACCCCGGGAGGGTTTGATTGGTCATTGTTTGCGGAGCTTCACACTCTGACCCTTGGAGGGTGTGATTGGTCAGTGTTAAGGGAGCTTCACACTCTGATCCCGGGAGGGTTTGATTGGGCAGTGTTGAGGGAGCTTCACACTCTGACACCGGGAGGGTTTGATTGGTCAGTGTTCGGGGAGTTTCACACTCTGACCCCGGGAAGCTTTGATAGGTCGGTGTTAGGGGAGCTTCACACTCTGACCCCGGGAGGGTTTGATAGATCAGTGTTAGGGGAGCTTCACACTCTGACCCCGGGAGAGTTTGATTGATCAATGTTGGGGGAGCATCACATTCTGACCCCGGGAGGGTTTGATTGGTCATTGTTTGCGGAGCTTCACACTCTGACCCTTGGAGGGTGTGATTGGTCAGTGTTAAGGGAGCTTCACACTCTGATCCCGGGAGGGTTTGATTGGGCAGTGTTGAGGGAGCTTCACACTCTGACACCGGGAGGGTTTGATTGGTCAGTGTTAGGGGAGCTTCACATTCTGAACCCTGGAGGATTTGATTGGTCAGTTTTAGGGAAGCTCACACTCTGACCCCGGGAGGTTTTGATTGGTCACTGTTAGGGGAGCTTCACCCTCTAACCCCGGGAGGGTTTGATAGGTCAGTGTTAAGGGAGCTTCACACACTGATCCCGGGAGGGTTTGATTGGGCAGTGTTGAGGGAGCTTCACACTCTGACACCGGGAGGGTTTGATTGGTCAGTATTAGGGGAGCGTTACACTCTAACCCCGGGACGGGTTGATTGGTCAGTGTTCGGGGAGCTTCACACTCTGACTCCGGAAGTGTTTGATTGGTCAGGGTTGAGGGAGCTTCATACTCTGACCCCGGGAGGGTTTGATAGCTCAGTGTTAGGGGAGCTTCACACTCTGACCCCGGGAGGGTTTTATTGATCAATGTTAGGGGTGCATCACTTTCTGACCGCGGGAGGGTTTGATTGGTCAGTGTTAGGGGAGCATTACACTCTGACTCCGGGAGGGTTTGATTGGTCATTGTTTGCGGAGCTTCACACTCTGACCCTTGGAGGGTGTGATTGGTCAGTGTTAAGGGTGCTTCACACTCTGATCCCGGGAGGGTTTGATTGGGCAGTGTTGAGGGAGCTTCACACTCTGACACCGGGAGGGTTTGATTGGTCAGTATTCGGGGAGCATTACACTCTAACCCCGCGACGGGTTGATTGGTCAGTGTTAAGGGAGCTTCATACTCTCACTCCGGAAGTGTTTGATTGGTCAGGGTTGAGGGAGCTTCATACTCTGACCCCGGGAGGGTTTGATTGGTCAGTGTTCGGGGAGCTTCACACTGTGACCCCGGGAGGGTTTGGTTGTTAAGTGTTAAGGGAGCCTCACACTCTGACACCGGAAGGGTTTGATTGGTCAGTGTTAGGGGAGCTTCACATTCTGACCCCTGGAGGATTTGATTGGTCAGTTTTAGGGAAGCTTCACACTCTGACCCCGGGAGGTTTTGATTGGTCACTGTTGGGGGAGCTTCACCCTCTAACCCCGGGAGGGTTTGATAGGTCAGTGTTAGCGGAGCTTCACACTCTGACCCCGGGAGTGTTTGATTGGTCAGTGTTAGTGGAGCATTACACTCTGAATCCGGGAGGGTTTGATTGGTCATTGTTTGCGGAGCTTCACACTCTGACCCTTGGAGGGTGTGATTGGTCAGTGTTAAGGGAGCTTCAGACTCTGATCCCGGGAGGGTTTGATTGGGCAGTGTTGAGGGAGCTTCACACTCTGACACCGGGAGGGTTTGATTGGTCAGTGTTCGGGGAGCTTCACACTGTGACCCCGGGAGGGTTTGGTTGTTAAGTGTTAAGGGAGCTTCACACTCTGACACCGGGAGGGTTTGATTGGTCAGTGTTAGGGGAGCTTCACATTCTGACCCCTGGAGGATTTGATTGGTCAGTTTTAGGGAAGCTTCACACTCTGACCCCGGGAGGTTTTGATTGGTCACTGTTCGGGGAGCTTCACCCTCTAACCCCGGGAGTGTTTGATAGGTCAATGTTAGCGGAGCTTGACACTCTGACCCCGGGAGTGTTTGATAGGTCAGTGTTAGGAGAGCTTCACACTCTGACACCAGTAGGGTTTGATTGGTCAGTGTTAGGGGAGGATTACATTCTGACCCCGGGAGTGTTTGATTGGTCAGTGTTAGTGGAGCATTACACATTGACCCCGGGAGGGTTTGATTGGTCAGTGTTAGTTGAGCATTACACTCTGACCCCGGGAGTGTTTGATTGGTCAGTGTTCGGGGAGTTTCACACTCTGACCGCGGGAGGGTTTGATTGATCAGTGTTAAGGGAGCTTCACACTCTGACTCCGGAAGTGTTTGATTGGTCAGGGTTGAGGGAGCTTCATACTCTGACCCCAGGATTGTTTGATTGGTCAGTATTTGGGGAGCTTCACACTCTTACCCCGGTCGAGGTTTTGATTGGTCAATGTTAGGGGAGCATTACAATCTGACTCCGGGACGGTATGATTGGTCAGTGTTCGGGAAGCTTCACACTGTGACCCCGGGAGGGTTTGGTTGTTAAGTGTTAAGGGACCTTCACACTCTGACACCGGGAGGGTTTGATTGGTCAGTGTTAGGGGAGCTTCACATTCTGACCCCTGGAGGATTTGATTGGTCAGTTTTAGGGAAGCTTCACACTCTGACCCCGGGAGGTTTTGATTGGTCACTGTTAGGGGAGCTTCACCCTCTAACCCCGGGAGGGTTTGATAGGTCAGTGTTAGCGGAGCTTCACACTCTGACCCCGGGAGGGTTTGATAGGTCAGTGTTAGGGGAGCTTCACACTCTGACACCGGTAGGGTTTGATTGGTCAGTGTTAGGGGAGGATTACACTCTGACCCCGGGAGTGTTTGATTGGTCAGTGTTAGTTGAGCAGTACACTCTGACCCCGGGAGTGTTTGATTGGTCAGTGTTCGGGGAGCTTCACACTCTGACCCGGGGAGGGTTTGATTGGTCAGTGTTAAGGGAGCTTCACACTCTGACACCGGGAGGGTTTGATTGTTCAGTATGAGGGGATCATTACACTCTAACCCCGGGACGGGTTGATTGGTCAATGTTAAGGGAGCTTCACACTCTGACTCCGGAAGTGTTTGATTGGTCAGGGTTGAGGGAGCTTCATACTCTGACCGCAGGATTGTTTGATTGGTCAGTATTTGGGGAGCTTCACACTCTTACCCCGGTCGAGGGTTTGATTGGTCAGTGTTAGGGGAGCATTACAATCTGACTCCGGGAGGGTTTGATTGGTCAGTGTTCGGGGAGCTTCACACTGTGACCCCGGGAGGGTTTGGTTGTTCAGTGTTAAGGGAGCTTCACACTCTGACACCGGGAGGGTTTGATTGGTCAGTGTTAGGGGAGCTTCGCATTCTGACCCCTGGAGGATTTGATTGGTCAGTTTTAGGGAAGCTTCACACTCTGACACCGGGAGGGTTTGATTGGTCAGTGTTAGGGGAGGATTACACTCTGACCCCGGGAGTGTTTGATTGGTCAGTGTTAGTGGAGCATTACACTCTGACCCCGGGAGGGTTTGATTGGTCAGTGTTGGTTGAGCATTACACTCTGACCCCGGGAGTGTTTGATTGGTCAGTGTTCGGGGAGCTTCACACTCTGAACCGGGGAGGGTTTGATTGGTCAGTGTTAGGTGAGCATTACACTCTGACCCCGGGAGGGTTTGATTGGTCAGTGTTCGGGGAGTTTCACACTCTGACCCCGGGAGGCTTTGATAGGTCGGTGTTAGGGGAGCTTCACACTCTGACCCCGGGAGGGTTTGATAGATCAGTGTCAGGGGAGCTTCACACTCTGACCCCGGGAGAGTTTGATTGATCAATGTTGGGGGAGCATCACATTCTGACCCCGGGAGGGTTTGATTGGTCAGTGTTAGGGGAGCATTACACTCTGACTCCGGGAGGGTTTGATTGGTCATTGTTTGCGGAGCTTCACACTCTGACCCTTGGAGGGTGTGATTGGTCAGTGTTAAGGGAGCTTCACACTCTGATCCCGGGAGGGTTTGATTGGGCAGTGTTGAGGGAGCTTCACACTCTGACACCGGGAGGGTTTGATTGGTCAGTATTAGAGGAAATTACACTCTGACACCGGGAGGGTTTGATTGGTCAGTGTTAGGGGAGCTTCACATTCTGACCCCTGGAGGATTTGATTGGTCAGTTTTAGGGAAGCTCACACTCTGACCCCGGGAGGTTTTGATTGGTCACTGTTAGGGGAGCTTCACCCTCTAACCCCGGGAGGGTTTGATAGGTCAGTGTTAGCGGAGCTTCACACTCTGACCCCGGGAGGGTTTGATAGATCAGTGTTAGGGGAGCTTCACACTCTGACACCGGTAGGGTTTGATTGGTCAGTGTTAGGGGAGGATTACACTCTGACCCCGGGAGCGTTTGATTGGTCAGTGTTCGGGGAGCTTCACACTCTCACCCCGGGAGGGTTTGATTGAGCAGTGTTGAGGGAGCTTCACACTCTGACACCGGGAGGGTTTGATTGGTCAGTATTAGAGGAGCATTACACTCTGACACCGGGAGGGGTTGATTGGTCAGTGTTAGGGGAGCTTCACATTCTGACCCCTGGAGGATTTGATTGGTCAGTTTTAGGGAAGCTTCACACTCTGACCCCGGGAGTGTTTGATTGGTCAGTGTTAGTGGAGCATTACACTCTGACCCCGGGAGGGTTTGATTGGTCAGTGTTAGTTGAGCATTACACTCTGACCCCGGGAGTGTTTCATTGGTCAGTGTTCGGGGAGCTTCACACTCTGACCGCGGGAGGGTTTGATTGGTCAGTGTTCGGGGAGCTTCACACTCTCACCCCGGAAGGGTTTTATTGATCAATGTTAGGGGAGCATCACATTCTGACCCCGGGAGGGTTTGATTGGTCAGTGTTAGTTGAGCAGTACACTCTGACCCCGGGAGTGTTTGATTGGTCAGTGTTCGGGGAGCTTCACACTCTGACCCGGGGAGGGTTTGATTGGTCAGTGTTAAGGGAGCTTCACACTCTGACACCGGGAGGGTTTGATTGTTCAGTATGAGGGGAGCATTACACTCTAACCCCGGGACGGGTTGATTGGTCAATGTTAAGGGAGCTTCACACTCTGACTCCGGAAGTGTTTGATTGGTCAGGGTTGAGGGAGCTTCATACTCTGACCCCAGGATTGTTTGATTGGTCAGTATTTGGGGAGCTTCACACTCTTACCCCGGTCGAGGGTTTGATTGGTCAGTGTTAGGGGAGCATTACAATCTGACTCCGGGAGGGTTTGATTGGTCAGTGTTCGGGGAGCTTCACACTGTGACCCCGGGAGGGTTTGGTTGTTCAGTGTTAAGGGAGCTTCACACTCTGACACCGGGAGGGTTTGATTGGTCAGTGTTAGGGGAGCTTCGCATTCTGACCCCTGGAGGATTTGATTGGTCAGTTTTAGGGAAGCTTCACACTCTGACACCGGGAGGGTTTGATTGGTCAGTGTTAGGGGAGGATTACACTCTGACCCCGGGAGTGTTTGATTGGTCAGTGTTAGTGGAGCATTACACTCTGACCCCGGGAGGGTTTGATTGGTCAGTGTTGGTTGAGCATTACACTCTGACCCCGGGAGTGTTTGATTGGTCAGTGTTCGGGGAGCTTCACACTCTGACCCGGGGAGGGTTTGATTGGTCAGTGTTAGGTGAGCATTACACTCTGACCCCGGGAGGGTTTGATTGGTCAGTGTTCGGGGAGTTTCACACTCTGACCCCGGGAGGCTTTGATAGGTCGGTGTTAGGGGAGCTTCACACTCTGACCCCGGGAGGGTTTGATAGATCAGTGTTAGGGGAGCTTCACACTCTGACCCCGGGAGAGTTTGATTGATCAATGTTGGGGGAGCATCACATTCTGACCCCGGGAGGGTTTGATTGGTCAGTGTTAGGGGAGCATTACACTCTGAATCCGGGAGGGTTTGATTGGTCATTGTTTGCGGAGCTTCACACTCTGACCCTTGGAGGGTGTGATTGGTCAGTGTTAAGGGAGTTTCACACTCTGATCCCGGGAGGGTTTGATTGGGCAGTGTTGAGGGAGCTTCACACTCTGACACCGGGAGGGTTTGATTGGTCAGTATTAGAGGAAATTACACTCTGACACCGGGAGGGTTTGATTGGTCAGTGTTAGGGGAGCTTCACATTCTGACCCCTGGAGGATTTGATTGGTCAGTTTTAGGGAAGCTCACACTCTGACCCCGGGAGGTTTTGATTGGTCACTGTTAGGGGAGCTTCACCCTCTAACCCCGGGAGGGTTTGATAGGTCAGTGTTAGCGGAGCTTCACACTCTGACCCCGGGAGGGTTTGATAGATCAGTGTTAGGGGAGCTTCACACTCTGACACCGGTAGGGTTTGATTGGTCAGTGTTAGGGGAGGATTACACTCTGACCCCGGGAGCGTTTGATTGGTCAGTGTTCGGGGAGCTTCACACTCTCACCCCGGGAGGGTTTGATTGAGCAGTGTTGAGGGAGCTTCACACTCTGACACCGGGACGGTTTGATTGGTCAGTATTAGAGGAGCATTACACTCTGACACCGGGAGGGGTTGATTGGTCAGTGTTAGGGGAGCTTCACATTCTGACCCCTGGAGGATTTGATTGGTCAGTTTTAGGGAAGCTTCACACTCTGACCCCGGGAGTGTTTGATTGGTCAGTGTTAGTGGAGCATTACACTCTGACCCCGGGAGGGTTTGATTGGTCAGTGTTAGTTGAGCATTACACTCTGACCCCGGGAGTGTTTGATTGGTCAGTGTTCGGGGAGCTTCACACTCTGACCGCGGGAGGGTTTGATTGGTCAGTGTTAGGTGAGCATTACACTCTGACCCCGGGAGGGTTTGATTGGTCAGTGTTCGGGGAGCTTCACACTCTCACCCCGGAAGGGTTTTATTGATCAATGTTAGGGGAGCATCACATTCTGACCCCGGGAGGGTTTGATTGGTCAGTGTTAGGGGAGCATTACACTCTGACCCCGGGAGGCTTTGATTGGTCATTGTTTGCGGAGCTTCACACTCTGACCCTTGGAGAGTGTGATTGGTCAGTGTTAAGGGAGCTTCACACTCTGACACCGGGAGGGTTTGATTGTTCAGTATGAGGGGAGCATTACACTTTAACCCCGGGACGGGTTGATTGATCAGTGTTAAGGGAGCTTCACACTCTGACTCCGGAAGTGTTTGATTGGTCAGGGTTGAGGGAGCTTCATACTCTGACCCCAGGATTGTTTGATTGGTCAGTATTTGGGGAGCTTCACACTCTTACCCCGGTCGAGGTTTTGATTGGTCAATGTTAGGGGAGCATTACAATCTGACTCCGGGACGGTTTGATTGGTCAGTGTTCGGGAAGCTTCACACTGTGACCCCGGGAGGGTTTGGTTGTTAAGTGTTAAGGGAGCTTCACACTCTGACACCGGGAGGGTTTGATTGGTCAGTGTTAGGGGAGCTTCACATTCTGACCCCTGGAGGATTTGATTGGTCAGTTTTAGGGAAGCTTCACACTCTGACCCCGGGAGGTTTTGATTGGTCACTGTTAGGGGAGCTTCACCCTCTAACCCCGGGAGGGTTTGATAGGTCAGTGTTAGCGGAGCTTCACACTCTGACCCCGGGAGGGTTTGATAGGTCAGTGTTAGGGGAGCTTCACACTCTGACACCGGTAGGGTTTGATTGGTCAGTGTTAGGGGAGGATTACACTCTGACCCCGGGAGTGTTTGATTGGTCAGTGTTAGTGGAGCATTACACTCTGACCCCGGGAGGGTTTGATTGGTCAGTGTTAGTTGAGCAGTACACTCTGACCCCGGGAGTGTTTGATTGGTCAGTGTTCGGGGAGCTTCACACTCTGACCCGGGGAGGGTTTGATTGGTCAGTGTTAAGGGAGCTTCACACTCTGACACCGGGAGGGTTTGATTGTTCAGTATGAGGGGAGCATTACACTCTAACCCCGGGACGGGTTGATTGGTCAGTGTTAAGGGAGCTTCACACTCTGACTCCGGAAGTGTTTGATTGGTCAGGGTTGAGGGAGCTTCATACTCTGACCCCAGGATTGTTTGATTGGTCAGTATTTGGGGAGCTTCACACTCTTACCCCGGTCGAGGGTTTGATTGGTCAGTGTTAGGGGAGCATTACAATCTGACTCCGGGAGGGTTTGATTGGTCAGTGTTCGGGGAGCTTCACACTGTGACCCGGGGAGGGTTTGGTTGTTCAGTGTTAAGGGAGCTTCACACTCTGACACCGGGAGGGTTTGATTGGTCAGTGTTAGGGGAGCTTCGCATTCTGACCCCTGGAGGATTTGATTGGTCAGTTTTAGGGAAGCTTCACACTCTGACACCGGGAGGGTTTGATTGGTCAGTGTTAGGGGAGGATTACACTCTGACCCCGGGAGTGTTTGATTGGTCAGTGTTAGTGGAGCATTACACTCTGACCCCGGGAGGGTTTGATTGGTCAGTGTTAGTTGAGCATTACACTCTGACCCCGGGAGTGTTTGATTGGTCAGTGTTCGGGGAGCTTCACACTCTGACCCGGGGAGGGTTTGATTGGTCAGTGTTAGGTGAGCATTACACTCTGACCCCGGGAGGGTTTGATTGGTCAGTGTTCGGGGAGTTTCACACTCTGACCCCGGGAGGCTTTGATAGGTCGGTGTTAGGGGAGCTTCACACTCTGACCCCAGGAGGGTTTGATAGATCAGTGTTAGGGGAGCTTCACACTCTGACCCCGGGAGAGTTTGATTGATCAATGTTGGGGGAGCATCACATTCTGACCCCGGGAGGGTTTGATTGGTCAGTGTTAGGGGAGCATTACACGCTGACCCCGGGAGTGTTTGGTTGGTCATTGTTTGGGGAGCTTCACACTCTGACCCCGGGAGGGTTTAATTGGTCAATGTTAGGCGTTCTTCACGCTCTAACTCTGCGTGGATATGATTGGTCAATGATAGACAAGTTTAAAACGCTGACCCATGAGGGTTTGATTGGAAAGTGTAAAAGGAGTTTTACACCCTAGCCGAGAGAGAGTTTGATTGGACATTGTCAGGGAAGTTTGGACACACTGACCACAGAAGGACTTTAACCATTGTGGCGTGGACCATTGGAAAGAATGATGTCATTTCCTGGCAATCATTTTTAGAAAATAAATACCAGCTGTGTTTATGATGTGAAAGTGTTGAACTTGATTTCGTATATGGAAGTTTGTAATGGAGATTATCGAAAGAGGAGTTGCTATTCCTTGATCTTATATTGAGAATCATTTGGAACAGGATAGAGGTAGAGGGGAAACAAGTCAGAGAGGAAGTGGGACAGAGTAAAGCTCCCTCAACACTTGTATTGACAAGTGACTTAAGCTTGGTGTAATGCTTATGGACTGATTGGAGGTGTTACGGTAAAGTGTTCTGCATTGGGCTGACCAAACGCAGATTGGTGAATCCGATCACTTTCTCCTCCAGCTGGGCGCTTGCTGCCTTATTCTCAGCTGAACATACTGCACCTCTCCATGCACCACATCGACATCGCTCGAGCAAGAAATACCTGTTGGCCAAGCATGGTGGAGGAGGGCAGCTTGTGCTGCACTGCCTAGCCACAAAAAGTCCCACAGTTGGTCAAATGGAGATGCACTGCACTCATGGAGAGCGTATCACCTGACCCTGTGAAGGCACTCCCCAGAGATAGTCAGGGATGGCAGGAGCAGCCCTACTCCAAGCCGTCATGGTGGCTGGCCAGTTATATGTGATGCCACATCCGGGAAATGATAAATTTGTGGATGAGGATTGGGAGAGGCAGCCAGTGGAAAGTTTAATTATCTTCACTGCGCTATGAGATTACTTACAATAACGACTCCTTCCCCTCAACCGAGCAACTGGAGTCAGATGCAGGCCCAGACTGGGTAGCGAGGGATTGGATTCAGCAGTGCGCCCAGATCGGATATTGAGGAACTACTTAATCAGGAGTAGGCGTAGACAGGATAGTGAGGGACTGCAGTCTCCTGTAGGCCCAGACTAAGAATGAGGTACTGGAGTGGGATGTAAGCCCAGATCAAGTATCGAGGAACTGGAGTCAGCAGCAGGCTGCGTATGGGAGTGGAATGAGGTGTTAGCCCAGATTGGACAGTGATGAACTTGAATGAGGTGTAGGCGCAGACTGGGCTGTTAGTGACTGCAGTGAGGTGTAGGCCCAGACTGATCAGTTAGTGACTGGAGTGAGGTGTAGGCCCAGACTGGGCAGTTACTGACTGGAGTAAGATGCAGGCCCAGACTGGGCAGTTAGTGACTGGAGTGAGGTGTGGGCCCAGTCTGGGCAGTTAGTGACTGGAGTGAGGTGTAGGCCCAGACTGATCAATTAGTGACTGGAGTGAGGTGTGGGCCCAGACTGGGTAGTTAGTGATGGGAGTGAGGAGTAGGCCCAGACTGGGAAGTCAGTGACTGGAGTGAGGTGTAGGCCCAGACTGAGTACTTAGTGACTGGAGTGAGGTGTAGGCCCAGACTGGGTAGTTAGTGATGGGAGTGAGGAGTAGGCCCAGACTGGGAAGTCAGTGACTGGAGTGAGGTGTAGGCCCAGACTGAGTAGTTAGTGACTGGAGTGAGGTGTAGGCCCAGACTGGGCAGTTAGTGACTGGAGTGTGGTGTAGGCCCAGACTGGGCAGTTACTGACTGGAGTAAGATGCAGGCCCAGACTGGGCAGTTAGTGACTGGAGTGAGGTGTGGGCCCAGTCTGGGCAGTTAGTGACTGGAGTGAGGTGTAGGCCCAGACTGATCAATTAGTGACTGGAGTGAGGTGTGGGCCCAGACTGGGTAGTTAGTGATGGGAGTGAGGAGTAGGCCCAGACTGGGAAGTCAGTGACTGGAGTGAGGTGTAGGCCCAGACTGAGTAGTTAGTGACTGGAGTGAGGTGTAGGCCCAGACTGGGTAGTTAGTGATGGGAGTGAGGAGTAGGCCCAGACTGGGAAGTCAGTGACTGGAGTGAGGTGTAGGCCCAGACTGAGTAGTTAGTGACTGGAGTGAGGTGTAGGCCCAGACTGGGCAGTTAGTGACTGGAGTGAGGTGTAGGCCCAGGCGGAGTAGTTAATGACTGGAGTGAGGTGTAGACCCAGACTGGGCAGTTAGTGACTGGAGTGAGGTGTAGGCCCAGACTGGGCAGTTAGTGACTTGAGTGAGGTGTAGGCCCAGATGGGGTAGTTAGTGACTGGAGTGAGGTGTAGGCCTAGACTGGGTAGTTAGTGACTGGAGTGAGGTGTAGGCCCAGATGGGTAGTTACTGACTGGAGTGAGGTGTAGGCCCAGACTGGGTAGTTAGTGACTGGAGTGAGGTGTAGGCCCAGACTGGGCAGTTAGTGACTGGAGTGAGGTGTAGGCCCAGGCGGAGTAGTTAATGACTGGAGTGAGGTGTAGACCCAGACTGGGCAGTTAGTGACTGGAGTGAGGTGTAGGCCCAGACTGGGTAGTTAGTGACTGGAGTGAGGTCTAGGCCCAGACTGGGTTGTTAGTGACTGGAATGAGGTGTTGGCCCAGACTGGGTAGTTGATGACTGGAGTGAGGTGTAGGCCCAGATGGGTAGTTACTGACTGGAGTGAGGTGTAGGCCCAGACTGGGTAGTTAGTGACTGGAGTGAGGTGTAGGCCCAGACTGGGCAGTTAGTGACTGGAGTGAGGTGTAGGCCCAGACTGGGTAGTTAGTGACTGGAATGAGGTATAGGCCCAGACTGGGTAGTTAATGGCTGGAGTGAGGTGTAGGCCCAGATTGGGCAGTTAGTGAATGGAGTGAGGTGTAGGCTCAGACTGTGTAGTTAGTGACTGGAGTGAGGTGTAGGCCCAGACTGGGTAGTTAATGTCTGGAGTGAGGTGTAGGCCCAGATTGGGCAGTTAGTGACTGGAGTGAGGTGTAGGCTCAGACTGGGTAGTTAGTGCCTGGAGTGAGGTGTAGGCCCAGACTGGGTAGTTAATGACTGGAGTGAGGTGTCGACCCAGACTGGGCAGTTAGTGACTAGAGTGAGGTGTAGACCAGACTGGGCAGTTAGTGACTGGAGTGAGGTGTAAGCCCATACTGGGCAGTTAGTGACTGGAGTGATATGTAGGCCCAGACTGGGTAGTTAGTGACTGGAGTGAGGTATAGGCCCAGACTGGGTAGTTAATGGCTGGAGTGAGGTTTATGTCCAGATTGGGCAGTTAGTGACTGGAGTGAGGTGTAGGCCCAGACTGGATAGTTAATGTCTGGAGTGAGGTGTAGGGCCAGATTGGGCAGTTAGTGGCTGGAGTGAGGTGTAGGCTCAGACTGTGTAGTTAGTGCCTGGAGTGAGGTGTAGGCCCAGACTGGGTAGTTAATGACTGGAGTGAGGTGTAGACCTGACTGGGCAGTCAGTGACTGGAGTGAGGTGTAGGCCCAGATTGGGCAGTTAGTGCCTGGAATGAGGTGTAGGCCCAGACTGTGTAGTTAGTGACTGGAGTGGGGTGTAGGCCCAGACTGGGTAGTTAATGTCTGGAGTGAGGTGTAGGCCCAGATTGGGCAGTTAGTGACTGGAGTGAGGTGTAGGCTCAGACTGGATATTTAATGCCTGGAGTGAGGTGTAGACCCAGACTGGGCAGTTAGTGACTGGAGTGAGGTGTAGACCAGGCTGGGCAGTTAGTGACTGGTGTGAGGTGTAGGCCCAGACTGGGCAGTTAGTGACTGGAGTGAGGTGTAGGCCCAGACTGGGTAGTTAGTGACTGGAGTGAGGTCTAGGCCCAGACTGGGTTGTTAGTGACTGGAATGAGGTGTTGGCCCAGACTGGGTAGTTGATGACTGGAGTGAGGTGTAGGCCCAGACTGGGTAGTTAGTGACTGGAGTGAAGTGTAGGCCCAGACTGGTAGTTAGTGACTGGAGTGAGATGTCGGCCCAGACTGGGCAGTTAGTGTTATATTCTTATGTTCTTATTATCTCTGTATCTAACCCCGTGCTGTCCGTGCCATGGGAGTGTTTGATGGGACAGTGTAGAGGGAGCTTTACTCTGTATCTAACTCGTGCCATACCTGCCCTGGGAGTGTTTAATGGGACAGTGCAGAGGGAGCTTTACTCCGTATCTAACTACGTGCTATACCTGCCTTGGGCGTGTTTGATGGGAGAGTAGAGAGGGAGCTTTACTCTGTATCTAACTCGTGCTGTACCTGCTCTGGAAGTGTTTGATGGGATAGTGTAGAGGGAGCTTTACTCTGTATCTAACCCCGTGCTGTACCTTCCCTGGGAATGTTTGATGGGACAGCGTAGAGTGAGCTTTACTCTGTATCTAACCCCCTCTTCCTGCCCTGGGATTGTTTTGATGGGATAGTGTAGAGGGAGCTTTACTCTGTTTCTAACCCGTGCTGCAGCTTCCCTGGGAGTGTTTGATGGGATGGTGTAGAGGCAGCTTTACTCTGCATCTAACCCGTGCTGTACCTGCCCTGGAAATGTTTGATGGGACAGTGTAGAGGTAGCTTTACTCTGTATCTAACCCCGTGCTGTACCTGCCCTGGGAGTGTTTGATGGGACAGTGTCGAGGGAGCTTTACTCTGTATCTAACCCGTTCTGTACCTGCCCTGAGACTGTTTGATGGGACATTGTAAAGGGAGCTTTACTCTGTATCTAACCACGTGCTGTACCTGCCCTGGGAGTGTTTGAGTGTAGAGGGAGCTTTACTCTGTATCTAACCCTCTGTACCTGCCCTGGGACTGTTTGATGGGACATTGTAAAGGGAGCTTTACTCTTTAACTAACCCCGTGCTGTACGTGACTTGGGAGTGTTTGATGGGACAATGTAGAGGAAACTTTACTCTGTATCTAACCCGTGCTGTACCTGCCCTGGGAGTGTTTCATGGGACTGTGTAGAGGTAGCTTTACTCAGTATCTAACCCCGTGCTGTACCTGCCCTGGGCGTGTTTGATGGGACAGTGTAGAGGGAGCTTTACTCTGTATCTAACCCCCTGTACCTGCCCTGGGACTGTTTGATGGGACATTGTAGAGGGAGCTTTACTCTGCATCTAACCCGTGCTGTACCTGCCGTGGGAGTGTTTGATGGGACAGTCTAAAGGTAGCTTTACTCTGTATCTAACCCAGTGCTTTACCTGCCCTGGGAGTGTTTGATGGGACAGTGTCAAAGGAGCTTTACTCTGTATCTAACTCCCTGTACCTGCCCTGGGAGCGTTTGATAGGACAGTGTAGAGGAAGCTTTACTCTGTATCTAACCCCCTGTACCTGCCCTGGGAGGGTTTGATGGGACAGTGTAGAGGGAGCTTTACTCTGTATCTAACCCTGTGCTGTACCTGACCTGGGAGTGTTTGATGGGACAGTGTAGAGCAGGGGGTTGCAATTATTTGGACTGGAGTGCTGCTTAACATTTTTTGTTGATCTATTGTGGGCCGCCCACCCATGTTCCTCCTAAGGTGCGTGACTACATGTTAGCGCAACAAATAACGTGGTCCTGCTCCCCAGCTGCTGCCTTTGGAAGATGTACTGCGCTGGCACAGCTGCACCGTGGGCTGTCGTGCAACAACTTTAAAGGGACTGTGAGCAAAAAAGCAGAATTAGAGGGATCAATTCACAAAGACAAACATTGCATAAACATAAATTGAGATAGTAGTTGGATGATAACTTAGATACACAACAGGATTGTGCTTATAAATAAATCAAATAAAAGTTGAAAATATGGTGGTATGGTCTGCCTCAGTAAATGAGTGGTGTGAATAGAACTGTACCCACTTCAGAGCCTCTGTCAGTATCAGTTCCCCACCTTAGTCTACCATATGTGCCTCTGCAAAGATTACAAACGCCGTATCAATTGGTGCCAGATGAGAACTCCCCTGCCGTTGTAGCTGAATCCTGGGAGGGGAAAGATGCAGCACTGGTCACTTCGTGTGGTAAAAGAGTTGTGGCGATGAGCAGCCATGAATCGGCTCTAACATGGCTGGGCATATCCTAGTACGCAGGGCATTGTGGGCACAGACATACCCACGGGGACCAGAATCAAGTAAAGGGTCATTTTAAGATTAGGCCAGGAAGAATCACTTTGGTGAATTATTAACATGAATGAAGTATTACTCCGATTTATTCTTGGCTGCAGCAGGGGTCTCTCTCTGACACATGGGAAGTGAAAGTGGACAGTCGAATGTGCAGCTCGAGCACATACATTAGAGATTACCCCTACACTACAGGCGGGGTGCGGTCAGCTGTGTATGGGCGGCCCAGCGGCCTGGGGCTGAGCGCCTCCTCACCAGTGTGTGAATGTGTCTGTTAATATTCACCCTGATCACAGGCCTCCCACAAGGAGCCCAGTGTAGACAGTGTGTGAGTGAGTGTGTTAATATTCACCCTGATCACAGGCCTCACACAGGGAGCCCAGTTTACACAGTGTGTGAGTGAGTGTGTTAATATTCACCCTGATCACAGGCTTCACACAGGGTGCCCAGTGTAGACAGTGTGTGAGTGTGTGTGTTAATTTTCACCCTGATCACAGGGCTCACACAGGGAGCCAAGTGTAGATGGTGTGTGAGTGAGTGCGTTAATTTTCAGCCTGATCACTGGCCTCATACAGGGAGCCCAGTGTAGTCAGTCTGTGAGTGAGTGTGTTAATATTCACCCTGATCACAGGCCTCACACAGGGAGCCCGTGTAGACAGTGTTTATGTGACTGTGTTAATATTCAGCATGATCACAGGTCTCACACAGGGAGCCCAGTGTAGACAGGTTGTGAATGAGTGTGTTAATATTCACGCTGATCAGCTGCTTCACTCAAGGATCCAAGTGTCGACAGGGTGTGAGTGAGTGCGTTACTATTCACCATGATCACAGGCCTCACACAGGCACCCGAGTGTAGAGAGCGTATGAGTGAGTGTGTTAATATTCACTCTGATCACAGGCCATACACAGAGACACAGTGTAGAGAGTGTGTGAGTGAGTGTGTTAATATTCACCCTGATCACAGGCCATACACAGGGACCCAGTGTAGAGAGTGTGTGAGTTAGTGTGTTAATATTCACCCTGATCACAGGCCTCACACAAGGAGCCCAGTGTAGACAGTGTGTGAGTAAGTGTGTCAACATTCACACTGATCACAGGCCTCACACAGGGAGCCAAGTGTAGACAGTGTGTGCGTGAGTGTTTTAATATTCACCCTGATCACAGGCCTCACACAGGAAGCCCAGTGTAGAGAGTGTGTGAAAGAGTGTGTTAATATTCACCGGGATCACAGTCCTCATACAAGGAGCCCAGTGGAGAGAGTGTGTGAGTGAGTGTGTTAATATTCACGCTGATCATATGCCTCACTCAAGGAGCCCAGTGTCGACAGGGTGTAGTGAGTGCATTACTATTCACCGTGATAACAGGCCTCACATAGGCACCCGAGAGTAGAGAGTGTGTGAGTGAGTGTGTTAATATTCACCCTGATCACAGGCAATAAACAGGGACCCGGTGTAGAGAGTGTGTGAGTGAGTGCGTTAATATTCACCCTGATCACAGGCCTCACACAGTGAGCCCAGTGTAGACAGTCTTTGAGTGAGTGTGTTAATATTCACCATTATCACAGGCCTCACACAGGGAGCACAATGTAGACAGTCTGTGAGTGAGTGTGTTAATTTTCAGCCTGATCACTGGCCTCACACAGGGAGCCCAGTGAAGACAGTGTGTGAGTGAGTGTGTTAATATTCACCCTGATCACAGGCTTCACACAGGGACCCAGTGTAGAGAGTGTGTGAGTGAGTGTGTTAATATTCACACTGATCACAGGCCTCACACAGGGATACCAATGAAGACAGTGTGTGTGTGAGTGTGTTAATATTCACCCTGATCACAGACCTCACAAAGCGAGCCCAGTGTAGTCAGTCGGTGAGTGAGTGTGTTAATATTCACCCTGGTCACAGGCCTCACACAGGGAGAACAGTGTAGACAGTGTGTGAGTGAGTGTGTTAATATTCACTCTGATCACAGGCCTCACACAGGGAGCCCAGTATAGATAGTGTGTGAGTGAGTGTGTTAATATTGACCCTGATCACAGACCTCAAAAAGCGAGCCCAGTGTAGTCAGTCGGTGAGTGAGTGTGTTAATATTCACCCTGGTCACAGGCCTCACACAGGGAGAACAGTGTAGACAGTGTGTGAGTGAGTGTGTTAATATTCACCCTGATCACAGGCTCACACAGGGAGCCCAGTGTAGAAAGTGTGTGAGTGGGTGTGTTAATAATCACTGTGATCACAGGCCTCACACTGGGAGCCCAGTGTAGTCAGTGGGTGAGTGAGTGTATTAATATTCACCCTGATCACAGGCCTCACACAGGGAGCCCAGTGTCGACATTGTGTGAGTGAGTGTGTTAATATTCACCCTGATCACAGGCCTCATACAGGAAGCCCAGTGTAGATAGTGTGTGCGTCAGTGCGTTAATTTTCACCCTGATCACAGACCTCTCACACGGAACCCAGTGTAGACAGTGTGTGAGTGTGTGTGTGTTAATATTCACCCTGATCACAGGCCTCACACAGGGAGACCAGTGCAGACAATGTGTGAGTGTGTGTGTTAATATTCATCCTGATCACAAGCCTCACACAGGGAGCCCAATGTAGACAGAGTGTGAGAGTGCGTGATAATATTCAGCCTGATCACAGGCCTCACACAGGGAGCCCAGTGTAGAGAGTGTGTGAGTGAGTGCGTTACTATTCACCGTGATCACAGGCCTCACACAGGCACTCGAGTGTAGACATTGTGTGAGTGAGTGTGTTGATATTCACCCTGATCCCAGGCCTCACATAGGGAGCCCAGTGTAGACAGTGTGAGAGTGAGTGTGGTAATATTAACCCTGATGACACGCCTCACACAGGGAGGCCAGTGTAGACAGTGTGTGTGTGAGTGTGTTAATATTCATCCTGATCACAGGCCTCACACAGGGAGCCCAGTGTAGAGAGTGTGTGAGACAATGTGTTAATATTAACACTGATCACAGGCCTCACACAGCGATCGCAGTGTAGACAGTGTGAGAGTGAGTGTGTTAATATTCAAACTGATCACAGGCCTCACACAGGGAGCCCAGTGCAGACAGTGTGAGAGTGAGTGTGTTAATATTCACCCTGATCACAGGCCTCACAAAGGGAGCCCAGTGTAGAGAGTGTGTGAGTGAGTGTATTAATATTCACTCTGATCACAGGCCTCACACAGGGATCGCAGTGTAGATAGTGTGAGAGTGAGTGTGTTAATATTCACACTGCTCACAGGCCTCACACAGGGAGCCCAGTGCAGACAGTGTGAGTGAGTGTGTTAATATTCACCCGATCACAGACCTCACACAGGAAGCCCAGTGTAGATACTGTGTTCGTCAGTGTGTTAATATTCTCCCTGATCACAGACCTCACACAGGGAGCCCAGTGTAGACAGTGTGTGAGGCAGTGTGTTAATATTCACCTTGATCACAGGCCTCAGAAAGCGAGCTCAGTGCAGACATTGTGCGAGTGTGTGTGTTAATATTCACCCTGATCACAGGCACCACACACGGGGCCCAGTGTAGAGAGTGTGTGAGTGTGTGTGTTAATATTCACCCTGATCACAGGCCTCACACAGGGAGCCCAGTGCAGACAGTGTGAGTGAGTGTATTAATATTCACCCTGATCACAGGCCTCACACAGGGAGCCCAGTGCAGACAGTGTGTGAGTGTGTGTATTAATATTCACACTGATCACAGGCCTCACATAGGGATCGCAGTGTAGACAGTGTGAGAGTGAGTGTGTTAATATTCACACTGATCACAGGCCTCACACAGGGAGCCCAGTGCAGACAGTGTGTGAGTGAGTGTATTAATATTCTCCGAGATCACAAGCCTCACACAGGGAGCCCAGTGCAGACAGTGTGTGAGTGAGTGTATTAATATTCTCCGAGATCACAAGCCTCACACAGGGAGCCCAGTGCAGACAGTGTGTGAGTGAGTGTATTAATATTCTCTGAGATCACAAGCCTCACACAGGGAGCCCAGTATAGACTGTGTGAGAGTGAGTGTGTAAATATTCACCCTGATCACAGGCCTCACACAGGGAGCCCAGTATAGAGAGTGTGTGAGTGAGTGTATTAATATTCACTCTGATCACAGGCCTCACACAAGGATCGCAGTGTAGACAGTGTGAGAGTGAGTGTGTTAATATTCACCCTGATCACAGTCCTCACACAGGGAGCCCTGTGTAGAGAGTGTGTGAGTGAGTGTATTAATATTCACTCTGATCACAGGCCTCACACAGGAATCGCAGTGTAGATAGTGTGAGAGTGAGTGTGTTAATATTCACACTGATCACAGGCCTCACACAGGGAGCCCAGTGCAGACAGTGTGAGTGAGTGTATTAATATTCACCCTGATCACAGGCACCACACAGGGGGCCCAGTGTAGACAGTGTGTGAGTGTGTGTGTTAATATTCACCCTGATCACAGGCCTCACACAGGGAGCCCAGTGTAGTCAGTGGGTGAGTGAGTGTATTAATATTCACCCTGATCACAGGCCTCACACAGGGAGTCCAGTGTAGATAGTGTGTGCGTCAGTGCGTTAATATTCAGCCTGTTCACAGGACTCACACAGGGAGCCCAGTGTAGACAGTGTGTGAGGAAGTGTATTAATATTCACTCTGATCACAGGCCTCACACAGGTAGCGCAATGTAGTCAGTGGGTGAGTGAGTTTGTTAATATTCACCTTGATCACAGGCCTCACACAGGGAGCCCAGTGTCGATAGTCTGTGAGTTAGTGTGTTAATATTCTCCAGGATCACATGCCTCACACAGAGAGCGCAATGTCGACAGTGTGTGAGTGAGTGTGTTAATATTCACCCTGATCACAGGCCTCATACAGGAAGCCCAGTGTAGATAGTGTGTGCGTCAGTGCGTTAATTTTCACCCTGATCACAGACCTCTCACACGGAACCCAGTGTAGACAGTGTGTGAGTGTGTGTGTTAATATTCACCCTGATCACAGGCCTCACACAGGGAGCCCAGTGCAGACAGTGTGAGTGAGTGTATTAATATTCACCCTGATCACAGGCCTCACACAGGGAGCCCAGTGCAGACAGTGTGTGAGTGTGTGTATTAATATTCACACTGATCACAGGCCTCACATAGGGATCGCAGTGTAGACAGTGTGAGAGTGAGTGTGTTAATATTCACACTGATCACAGGCCTCACACAGGGAGCCCAGTGCAGACAGTGTGTGAGTGAGTGTATTAATATTCTCCGAGATCACAAGCCTCACACAGGGAGCCCAGTGCAGACAGTGTGTGAGTGAGTGTATTAATATTCTCCGAGATCACAAGCCTCACACAGGGAGCCCAGTGCAGACAGTGTGTGAGTGAGTGTATTAATATTCTCCGAGATCACAAGCCTCACACAGGGAGCCCAGTATAGACTGTGTGAGAGTGAGTGTGTAAATATTCACCCTGATCACAGGCCTCACACAGGGAGCCCAGTATAGAGAGTGTGTGAGTGAGTGTATTAATATTCTCCGAGATCACAAGCCTCACACAGCGAGCCCAGTATAGACTGTGTGAGAGTGAGTGTGTTAATATTCACCCTGATCACAGGCCTCACACAGGGAGCCCAGTATAGAGAGTGTGTGAGTGAGTGTATTAATATTCACTCTGATCACAGGCCTCACACAAGGATCGCAGTGTAGACAGTGTGAGAGTGAGTGTGTTAATATTCACCCTGATCACAGTCCTCACACAGGGAGCCCTGTGTAGAGAGTGTGTGAGTGAGTGTATTAATATTCACTCTGATCACAGGCCTCACACAGGAATCGCAGTGTAGATAGTGTGAGAGTGAGTGTGTTAATATTCACACTGATCACAGGCCTCACACAGGGAGCCCAGTGCAGACAGTGTGAGTGAGTGTATTAATATTCACCCTGATCACAGGCACCACACAGGGGGCCCAGTGTAGACAGTGTGTGAGTGTGTGTGTTAATATTCACCCTGATCACAGGCCTCACACAGGGAGCCCAGTGTAGTCAGTGGGTGAGTGAGTGTATTAATATTCACCCTGATCACAGGCCTCACACAGGGAGTCCAGTGTAGATAGTGTGTGCGTCAGTGCGTTAATATTCAGCCTGTTCACAGGACTCACACAGGGAGCCCAGTGTAGACAGTGTGTGAGGAAGTGTATTAATATTCACTCTGATCACAGGCCTCACACAGGTAGCGCAATGTAGTCAGTGGGTGAGTGAGTTTGTTAATATTCACCTTGATCACAGGCCTCACACAGGGAGCCCAGTGTCGATAGTCTGTGAGTTAGTGTGTTAATATTCTCCAGGATCACATGCCTCACACAGAGAGCGCAATGTCGACAGTGTGTGAGTGAGTGTGTTAATATTCACCCTGATCACAGGCCTCATACAGGAAGCCCAGTGTAGATAGTGTGTGCGTCAGTGCGTTAATTTTCACCCTGATCACAGACCTCTCACACGGAACCCAGTGTAGACAGTGTGTGAGTGTGTGTGTTAATATTCACCCTGATCACAGGCCTCACACAAGGAGCCCAGTGCAGACAGTGTGAGTGAGTGTATTAATATTCACCCTGATCACAGGCCTCACACAGGGAGCCCAGTGCAGACAGTGTGTGAGTGTGTGTATTAATATTCACACTGATCACAGGCCTCACATAGGGATCGCAGTGTAGACAGTGTGAGAGTGAGTGTGTTAATATTCACACTGATCACAGGCCTCACACAGGGAGCCCAGTGCAGACAGTGTGTGAGTGAGTGTATTAATATTCTCCGAGATCACAAGCCTCACACAGGGAGCCCAGTGCAGACAGTGTGTGAGTGAGTGTATTAATATTCTCCGAGATCACAAGCCTCACACAGGGAGCCCAGTGCAGACAGTGTGTGAGTGAGTGTATTAATATTCTCCGAGATCACAAGCCTCACACAGGGAGCCCAGTATAGACTGTGTGAGAGTGAGTGTGTAAATATTCACCCTGATCACAGGCCTCACACAGGGAGCCCAGTATAGAGAGTGTGTGAGTGAGTGTATTAATATTCACTCTGATCACAGGCCTCACACAAGGATCGCAGTGTAGATAGTGTGAGAGTGAGTGTGTTAATATTCACACTGATCACAGGCCTCACACAGGGAGCCCAGTGCAGACAGTGTGAGTGAGTGTATTAATATTCACCCTGATCACAGGCACCACACAGGGGGCCCAGTGTAGACAGTGTGTGAGTGTGTGTGTTAATATTCACCCTGATCACAGGCCTCACACAGGGAGCCCAGTGTAGTCAGTGGGTGAGTGAGTGTATTAATATTCACCCTGATCACAGGCCTCACACAGGGAGTCCAGTGTAGATAGTGTGTGCGTCAGTGCGTTAATATTCAGCCTGTTCACAGGACTCACACAGGGAGCCCAGTGTAGACAGTGTGTGAGGAAGTGTATTAATATTCACTCTGATCACAGGCCTCACACAGGTAGCGCAATGTAGTCAGTGGGTGAGTGAGTTTGTTAATATTCACCTTGATCACAGGCCTCACACAGGGAGCCCAGTGTCGATAGTCTGTGAGTTAGTGTGTTAATATTCTCCAGGATCACATGCCTCACACAGAGAGCGCAATGTCGACAGTGTGTGAGTGAGTGTGTTAATATTCACCCTGATCACAGGCCTCATACAGGAAGCCCAGTGTAGATAGTGTGTGCGTCAGTGCGTTAATTTTCACCCTGATCACAGACCTCTCACACGGAACCCAGTGTAGACAGTGTGTGAGTGTGTGTGTTAATATTCACCCTGATCACAGGCCTCACACAGGGAGACCAGTGCAGACAGTGTGTGAGTGTGTGTGTTAATATTCACCCTGATCCACAAGCCTCACACAGGGAGCCCAATGTAGACAGAGTGTGAGTGTGTGTGATAATATTCAGCCTGATCACAGGCCTCACACAGGGAGCCCAGTGTAGAGAGTGTGTGAGTGAGTGCGTTACTATTCACCGTGATCACAAGCCTCACACAGGCACCCGAGTGTAGACAGTGTGAGAGTGAGTGTGGTGATATTAACCCTGATGACATGCCTCACACAGTGAGGCCAGTGTCGAGAGTGTGTGTGTGAGTGTGTTAATATTCACCCTGATCACAGGCCTCACACAGGGAGCCCAGTGTATAGAGTGTGTGAGACAATGTGTTAATATTAAAACTGATCACAGGCCTCACACAGCGATCGCAGGTAGACAGTGTGAGAGTGAGTGTGTTAATATTCACACTGATCACAGGCCTCACACAGGGAGCCCATGCAGACAGTGTGTGAGTGAGTGTATTAATATTCTCCGAGATCACAAGCCTCACACAGCGAGCCCAGTATAGACTGTGTGAGAGTGAGTGTGTTAATATTCACCCTGATCACAGGCCTCACACAGGGAGCCCAGTGTAGAGAGTGTGTGAGTGAGTGTATTAATATTCACTCTGATCACAGGCCTCACACAGGGATCGCAGTGTAGACAGTGTGAGAGTGAGTGTGTTAATATTCACCCTGATCACAGTCCTCACACAGGGAGCCCTGTGTAGAGAGTGTGTGAGTGAGTGTATTAATATTCACTCTGATCACAGGCCTCACACAGGAATCGCAGTGTAGATAGTGTGAGAGTGAGTGTGTTAATATTCACACTGATCACAGGCCTCACACAGGGAGCCCAGTGCAGACAGTGTGAGTGAGTGTATTAATATTCACCCTAATCACAGGCACCACACAGGGGGCCCAGTGTCAACAGTGTGTGAGTGTGTGTGTTAATATTCACCCTGATCACAGGCCTCACACAGGGAGCCCAGTGTAGACAGTGTGTGAGTGAGTGTGTTAATATTCACCCTGATCACAGGCTCACACAGGGAGCCCAGTGTAGAAAGTGTGTGAGTGGGTGTGTTAATATTCACTGTGATCACAGGCCTCTCACACGGAACCCAGTGTAGACAGTGTGTGAGTGTGTGTGTGTTAATATTCACCCTGATCACAGGCCTCACACAGGGAGACCAGTGCAGACAATGTGTGAGTGTGTGTGTTAATATTCACCCTGATCACAAGCCTCACACAGGGAGCCCAATGTAGACAGAGTGTGAGTGTGTGTGATAATATTCAGCCTGATCACAGGCCTCACACAGGGAGCCCAGTGTAGAGAGTGTGTGAGTGAGTGCGTTACTATTCACCGTGATCACAGGCCTCACACAGGCACTCGAGTGTAGACATTGTGTGAGTGAGTGTGTTAATATTCACCCTGATCTCAGGCCTCACATAGGGAGCCCAGTGTAGACAGTGTGAGAGTGAGTGTGGTAATATTAACCCTGATGACATACCTCACACAGGGAGGCTAGTGTAGACAGTGTGTGTGTGAGTGTGTTAATATTAAGCCTGATCACAGGCCTCACACAGGGAGCCCAGTGTAGAGAGTGTGTGAGACAATGTGTTAATATTAACACTGATCACAAGCCTCACACAGCGATCGCAGTGTAGACAGTGTGAGAGTGAGTGTGTTAATATTCACACTGATCACAGGCCTCACACAGGGAGCCCAGTGCAGACAGTGTGAGTGAGTGTATTAATATTCACCCTGCTCACAGGCACCACACAGGGGGCCCAGTGTAGACAGTGTGTGAGTGTGTGTGTTAATATTCACCCGATCACAGACCTCACACAGGAAGCCCAGTGTAGATACTGTGTGCGTCAGTGTGTTAATATTCTCCCTGATCACAGACCTCACACAGAGAGCCCAGTGTAGACAGTGTGTGAGGCAGTGTGTTAATATTCACTCTGATCACAGGCCTTACACAGGGATCGCAGTGTAGACAGTGTGTGAGTGGGTGTGTTAATATTCACTGTGATCACAGGCCTCACACAGGGAGCCCAATGTAGAGAGTGTGTAAGTGGGTGTGTTAATATTCACCCTGATCACAGGCCTCACACAGGGAGCCCAATGTAGAGAGTGTGTAAGTGGGTGTGTTAATATTCACCCTGATCACAGGCTCACACAGGGAGCCCAGTGTAGACAGTGTGTGAGTGGGTGTGTTAATATTCACTGTGATCACAGGCCTCACACATGCAGCTCTGTGTAGACAGTATGTGAGTGAGTGTGTTAATATTCACTCTGATCACAGGCCTCACACAGGGAGCACAGTGTAGACCGTGTGTGAGTGAGTGTGTTAATATTAACCCTGATCACAGGTCTCACACAGGGAGCCCAGTGTAGGCAGTGTGTCAGTGAATGTGTTAATATTCACCCTGATATAAGGCCTCACACAGGGAGCCCAGTGCAGAGAATGTGTGCGTGAGTGTGTTAATATTCACCCTGATCACAAGCCTCACACAGGGAGCCCAGTGTAGAGAGTGTGTGAGTGAGTGTGTTAATATTCACCCTGATCACAGGTCTCACACAGGGAGCCCATTTAAGAGATTGTGTGAGTGAATGTGTTTATATTCAGCCTGATCACAGGCCTCACACAGCGAGCCCAGTGTAGACAGTGTGTGAGTGAGTGTGTTAATATTCACGCTGATCACATGCCTCACACAAGGAGCCCAGTGTAGACCTTGTGCGAGTGCGTGTGTTAATATTTGCCGTGATCACTGGCCTCACACAGGGAGCCCAGTTAGACAGTGTGTGAGTGAGTGTGTTAATATTCACATGATCACAGGCCTGACACATGGAGCCCAGAGTGAACAGTGTGTGAGTGATTGTATTAATATTCACCCTGATCACAAGCCTCACACAGGGAGCCCAATGTAGACAGAGTGTGAGTGTGTGTGATAATATTCAGCCTGATCACAGGCCTCACACAGGGAGCCCAGTGTAGAGAGTGTGTGAGTGAGTGCGTTACTATTCATCGTGATCACAGGCCTCACACAGGCACTCGAGTGTAGACATTGTGTGAGTGAGTGTGTTAATATTCACCCTGATCTCAGGCCTCACATAGGGAGCCCAGTGTAGACAGTGTGAGAGTGAGTGTGGTAATATTAACCCTGATGACATACCTCACACAGGGAGGCCAGTGTAGACAGTGTGTGTGTGAGTGTGTTAATATTAAGCCTGATCACAGGCCTCACACAGGGAGCCCAGTGTAGAGAGTGTGTGAGACAATGTGTTAATATTAACACTGATCACAAGCCTCACACAGCGATCGCAGTGTAGACAGTGTGAGAGTGAGTGTGTTAATATTCACACTGATCACAGGCCTCACACAGGGAGCCCAGTGCAGACAGTGTGAGTGAGTGTATTAATATTCACTCTGCTCACAGGCACCACACAGGGGGCCCAGTGTAGACAGTGTGTGAGTGTGTGTGTTAATATTCACCCGATCACAGACCTCACACAGGAAGCCCAGTGTAGATACTGTGTGCGTCAGTGTGTTAATATTCTCCCTGATCACAGACCTCACACAGAGAGCCCAGTGTAGACAGTGTGTGAGGCAGTGTGTTAATATTCACTCTGATCACAGGCCTTACACAGGGATCGCAGTGTAGACAGTGTGTGAGTGGGTGTGTTAATATTCACTGTGATCACAGGCCTCACACAGGGAGCCCAATGTAGAGAGTGTGTAAGTGGGTGTGTTAATATTCACCCTGATCACAGGCCTCACACAGGGAGCCCAATGTAGAGAGTGTGTAAGTGGGTGTGTTAATATTCACCCTGATCACAGGCTCACACAGGGAGCCCAGTGTAGACAGTGTGTGAGTGGGTGTGTTAATATTCACTGTGATCACAGGCCTCACACATGCAGCTCTGTGTAGACAGTATGTGAGTGAGTGTGTTAATATTCACTCTGATCACAGGCCTCACACAGGGAGCCCAGTGTAGACAGTGTGTGAGTGGGTGTGTTAATATTCACTGTGATCACAGGCCTCACACATGCAGCTCTGTGTAGACAGTATGTGAGTGAGTGTGTTAATATTCACTCTGATCACAGGCCTCACACAGGGAGCACAGTGTAGACCGTGTGTGAGTGAGTGTGTTAATATTAACCCTGATCACAGGTCTCACACAGGGAGCCCAGTGTAGGCAGTGTGTCAGTGAGTGTGTTAATATTCACCCTGATATAAGGCCTCACACAGGGAGCCCAGTGCAGAGAATGTGTGCGTGAGTGTGTTAATATTCACCCTGATCACAAGCCTCACACAGGGAGCCCAGTGTAGAGAGTGTGTGAGTGAGTGTGTTAATATTCACCCTGATCACAGGTCTCACACAGGGAGCCCATTTAAGAGATTGTGTGAGTGAATGTGTTTATATTCAGCCTGATCACAGGCCTCACACAGCGAGCCCAGTGTAGACAGTGTGTGAGTGAGTGTGTTAATATTCACGCTGATCACATGCCTCACACAAGGAGCCCAGTGTAGACCTTGTGCGAGTGCGTGTGTTAATATTTGCCGTGATCACTGGCCTCACACAGGGAGCCCAGTTAGACAGTGTGTGAGTGAGTGTGTTAATATTCACATGATCACAGGCCTGACACATGGAGCCCAGAGTGAACAGTGTGTGAGTGATTGTATTAATATTCACCCTGATCACATGCCTCACACCGGGAGCCATGTGTAGACATTCTGTGAGTGAGTGTGTTTGTATTCACCCTGATCTCAAGCATAATACAGGGAGTCCAGTGCAGACAGTGCGTGAGTGAGTGTGATAATATTCACCCAGATCACAGGACTCACAGAGGGAGCCCAGTGTAGACAGTGTGTGAGTGAGTGTGTTAACATTCACCGGGATCAAAGGCCTTACACAGTGAGCCTAGTGTAGACAGTGTGTGAGTGAGTGTGTTAATATTCACGCTCATCACATGCCTCACACAGGGAGCACAGCGTAGACAGTGTGTGAGTGAGTGTTAATATTCACCCTGATCACAGGCCTGACACATGGAGGCCAGAGTAGACAGTGTGTGAGTGATTGTATTAATATTCACCCTGATCACATGCCTCACACCGGGAGCCCTGTTTAGACATTGTGTGAGTGAATGTGTTTATATTCACCCTGATCTCAAGCCTAACACAGGGAGCCCAGTGCAGACAGTGTTTGAGTGAGTGTGATAAAATTCACCCTGATCACAGGCCTAACACAGGGAGCCCAGTGTAGAGAGTGTGTGAGATAGTGTGTTAATATTCACTCTGATCACAGGCCTCACACAGGGAGCCCAGTGTAGCCCGTGTGTGAGTGAGTGTGTTAATATTCATACTGATCACAGGTCTTCCACAGGGAGCCCAGCGTTGACAGTGTGTTAGTGAGTGCGTTAATATTCACCCTGATCACAGGACTCACAGAGGGAGCATAGTGTAGAGAATGTGTGAGTGAGTGAGTTAATATTCACCCTGATGACAAGACTATCACAGCGAGCCCAGTGTAGACAGTGTGAGAGTGAGTGTGTTAATATTCACACTGATCACAGGCCTCACACAGGGATCGCAGTGTAGACAGTGTGAGAGTGAGTGTGTTAATATTCACACTGATCACAGGCCTCACACAGGGAGCCCAGTGCAGACAGTGTGTGAGTGAGTGTATTAATATTCTCCGAGATCACAAGCCTCACACAGGGAGCCCAGTGCAGACAGTGTGTGAGTGAGTGTATTAATATTCTCCGAGATCACAAGCCTCACACAGGGAGCCCAGTATAGACTGTGTGAGAGTGAGTGTGTTAATATTCACCCTGATCACAGGCCTCACACAGGGAGCCCAGTGTAGAGAGTGTGTGAGTGAGTGTATTAATATTCACTCGGATCACAGGCCTCACACAGGGATCGCAGTGTAGACAGTGTGAGAGTGAGTGTGTTAATATTCACCCTGATCATAGTCCTCACACAGGGAGCCCTGTGTAGAGAGTGTGTGAGTGAGTGTATTAATATTCACTCTGATCACAGGCCTCACACAGGAATCGCAGTGTAGATAGTGTGAGAGTGAGTGTGTTAATATTCACACTGATCACAGGCCTCACACAGGGAGCCCAGTGCAGACAGTGTGAGTGAGTGTATTAATATTCACCCTAATCACAGGCACCACACAGGGGGCCCAGTGTCAACAGTGTGTGAGTGTGTGTGTTAATATTCACCCTGATCACAGGCCTCACACAGGGAGCCCAGTGTAGACAGTGTGTGAGTGAGTGTGTTAATATTCACCCTGATCACAGGCTCACACAGGGAGCCCAGTGTAGAAAGTGTGTGAGTGGGTGTGTTAATATTCACTGTGATCACAGGCCTCACACTGGGAGCCCAGTGTAGTCAGTGGGTGAGTGAGTGTATTAATATTCACCCTGATCACAGGCCTCATACAGGGAGCCCAGTGTCGACAGTGTGTGAGTGAGTGTGTTAATATTCACCCTGATCACAGGCCTCATACAGGAAGCCCAGTGTAGATAGTGTGTGCGTCAGTGCGTTAATTTTCACCCTGATCACAAGCCTCACACAGGGAGCCCAATGTAGACAGAGTGTGAGTGTGTGTGATAATATTCAGCCTGATCACAGGCCTCACACAGGGAGCCCATTGTAGAGAGTGTGTGAGTGAGTGCGTTACTATTCACCGTGATCACAGGCCTCACACAGGCACTCGAGTGTAGACATTGTGTGAGTGAGTGTGTTAATATTCACCCTGATCTCAGGCCTCACACAGGGAGGCCAGTGTAGACAGTGTGAGAGTGAGTGTGGTAATATTAACCCTGATGACATGCCTCACACAGGGAGGCCAGTGTAGACAGTGTGTGTGTGAGTGTGTTAATATTCACCCTGATCACAGGCCTCACACAGGGAGCCCAGTGTAGAGAGTGTGTGAGACAATGTGTTAATATTAACACTGATCACAAGCCTCACACAGCGATCGCAGTGTAGACAGTGTGAGAGTGAGTGTGTTAATATTCACACTGATCACAGGCCTCACATTGGAAGCCCAGTGCAGACAGTGTGAGAGTGAGTGTGTTAATATTCACCCTGATCACAGGCCTCACAAAGGGAGCCTAGTGTAGAGAGTGTGTGAGTGAGTGTATTAATATTCTCTCTGATCACAGGCCTCACACAGGGATCGCAGTGTAGATAGTGTGAGAGTGAGTGTGTTAATATTCACACTGATCACAGGCCTCACACAGGGAGCCCAGTGCAGACAGTGTGAGTGAGTGTATTAATATTCACCCTGCTCACAGGCACCACACAGGGGGCCCAGTGTAGACAGTGTGTGAGTGTGTGTGTTAATATTCACCCGATCACAGACCTCACACAGGAAGCCCAGTGTAGATACTGTGTGCGTCAGTGTGTTAATATTCTCCCTGATCACAGACCTCACACAGGGAGCCCAGTGTAGACAGTGTGTGAGGCAGTGTGTTAATATTCACTCTGATCACAGGCCTTACACAGGGATCGCAGTGTAGACAGTGTGCGAGTGTGTGTGTTAATATTCACCCTGATCACAGGCACCACACAGGGAGCCCTGTGTAGACAGTGTGTGAGTGTGTGTGTTAATATTCACCCTGATCACAGGCCTCACACAGGGAGCCCAATGTAGAGAGTGTGTAAGTGGGTGTGTTAATATTCACCCTGATCACAGGCTCACACAGGGAGCCCAGTGTAGACAGTGTGTGAGTGGGTGTGTTAATATTCACTCTGATCACAGGTCTCACACAGGGAGCCCAGTGTAGGCAGTGTGTCAGTGAGTGTGTTAATATTCACCCTGATATAAGGCCTCACACAGGGAGCCCAGTGCAGAGAATGTGTGCGTGAGTGTGTTAATATTCACCCTGATCACAAGCCTCACACAGGGAGCCCAGTGTAGAGAGTGTGTGAGTGAGTGTGTTAATATTCACCCTGATCACAGGTCTCACACAGGGAGCCCATTTAAGAGATTGTGTGAGTGAATGTGTTTATATTCAGCCTGATCACAGGCCTCACACAGCGAGCCCAGTGTAGACAGTGTGTGAGTGAGTGTGTTAATATTCACGCTGATCACATGCCTCACACAAGGAGCCCAGTGTAGACCTTGTGCGAGTGCGTGTGTTAATATTTGCCGTGATCACTGGCCTCACACAGGGAGCCCAGTTAGACAGTGTGTGAGTGAGTGTGTTAATATTCACATGATCACAGGCCTGACACATGGAGCCCAGAGTGAACAGTGTGTGAGTGATTGTATTAATATTCACCCTGATCACATGCCTCACACCGGGAGCCCTGTGTAGACATTCTGTGAGTGAGTGTGTTTGTATTCACCCTGATCTCAAGCATAATACAGGGAGTCCAGTGCAGACAGTGCGTGAGTGAGTGTGATAATATTCACCCAGATCACAGGACTCACAGAGGGAGCCCAGTGTAGACAGTGTGTGAGTGAGTGTGTTAACATTCACCGGGATCAAAGGCCTTACACAGTGAGCCTAGTGTAGACAGTGTGTGAGTGAGTGTGTTAATATTCACGCTCATCACATGCCTCACACAGGGAGCACAGCGTAGACAGTGTGTGAGTGAGTGTTAATATTCACCCTGATCACAGGCCTGACACATGGAGGCCAGAGTAGACAGTGTGTGAGTGATTGTATTAATATTCACCCTGATCACATGCCTCACACCGGGAGCCCTGTTTAGACATTGTGTGAGTGAATGTGTTTATATTCACCCTGATCTCAAGCCTAACACAGGGAGCCCAGTGCAGACAGTGTTTGAGTGAGTGTGATAATATTCACCCTGATCACAGGACTCACAGAGGGAGCCCAGTGTAGACAGTGTGAGAGTGAGTGTGTTAATATTCACCCTGATCACAGGCCTAACACAGGGAGCCCAGTGTAGAGAGTGTGTGAGATAGTGTGTTAATATTCACTCTGATCACAGGCCTCACACAGGGAGCCCAGTGTAGCCCGTGTGCGAGTGAGTGTGTTAATATTCATACTGATCTCAGGTCTTCCACAAGGAGCCCAGCGTTGACAGTGTGTTAGTGAGTGCGTTAATATTCACCCTGATCACAGGACTCACAGAGGGAGCATAGTGTAGAGAATGTGTGAGTGAGTGAGTTAATATTCACCCTGATGACAAGACTATCACAGCGAGCCCAGTGTAGACAGTGTGAGAGTGAGTGTGTTAATATTCAACCTGATCACAGGCCTAACACAGGGAGCCCAGTGCAGAGAGTGTGTGAGATAGTGTGTTAATATTCACACTGATCACAGGTCTTACACAGGGAGCCCAGCGTTGACAGTGTGTGAGTGAGTGTGTTAATATTCACCCTGATCACAGGCCTCACACAGTGAGCCCAATGTATAAAGTGTGTGAGTGAGTGTGTTAATATTCATCCTGATTACAAGCCTATCACAGGGAGCCCAGTGTAGACAGTGTGTGAGTGAATGTGTCAATATTCACTCTGATCACAGGCCTCACACAGGGAGCCCATTTTAGAGAGTGTGTGAGTGAATGTGTTTATATTCAACCTGATCAAAGGCCTCACACAGCGAGCCCAGTGTAGACCGTGTGTGAGTGCGTGTGTTAATATTCGCCGTGATCACTCTCCTCACACAGGGAGCCCAGTGTAGACAGTGTGTGAGTGAATGTGTTAATATTCACTCTGATCACAGGACTCACACAGGGAGCCCATTTTAGAGAGTGTGTGAGTGAATGTGTTTATATTCAGCCTGATCAAAGGCCTCACACAGGGAGCCCAGCGTATAGAGTGTGTGAGTGAGTGTGTTAATATTCACCCTGATCACCGGCCTGACACATGGAGAACAGTGTAGAGAGTGTGTCAGTGAGTGCGTTACTATTCACCATGATCACACGCCTCACACAGGCACTCGAGTGTAGACATTGCGTGAGTGAGTGTGTTAATATTCACCCAGATCCCAGGCCTCACACAGGGAGCATAGTGCAGAGAATGTGTGAGTGAGTGAGTTAATATTCACCTTGATCACATGCCTCACACAGGGAGCCCAGCGTATAGAGTGTCTGAGTGAGTGTGTTAATATTCATCCTGATCACAGGCCTCACACAAGGAGCCCAGTGTCGACCGTGTGTGAGTGCGTGTATTAATATTCGCCGTGATCACTCTCCTCACACAGGGAGCCCAGTGTAGACAGTGTGTGAGTGAATGTGTTAATATTCACTCTGATCACAGGCCTCACACAGGGAGCCCAATTTAGAGAGTGTGTGAGTGAATGTGTTTATATTCAGCCTGATCAAAGGCCTCAAACAGCGAGCCCAGTGTAGACAGTGAGTGAGTGAGTGTGTTAATATTCACACTGATTACAGGTCTTACACAGGGAGCCCAGCGTTGAAAGTGTGTGAGTGAGTGTGTTAATATTCACCCTGATCACAGGCCTCACACAGTGAGCCCAGTGTATAAAGTGTGTGAGTGAGTGTGTTAATATTCATCCTGATCACATGCCTCACACAGGGAGCCCAGCGTATAGTGTCTGAGTGAGTGTGTTAATATTCATCCTGATCACAGGCCTCACACAAGGAGCCCAGTGTAGACCGTGTGTGAGTGCGTGTGTTAATGTTCGCCGTTATCACTCTCCTCACACAGGGAGCCCAGTGTAGACAGTGTGTGAGTGAGTGTGTTAATATTCACGCTGATCACATGCCTCACACAGGGAGCCCAGCGTAGACAGTGTCTGAGTGAGTGTGTTAATCTTCATCCTGATCACAGGCCTCACACAAGGAGCCCAGCGTTAATATTCACCCTGATCACAGGACTCACAGAGGGAGCATAGTGTAGAGAATGTGTGAGTGAGTGTGTTAATATTCACGCTGATCACAGGTCTCACACAGGGAGCCCAGTGTAGACAGTGTGTGAGTGAATGTGTTAATATTCACACGGATCACAGGTCTTACACAGGGAGCCCAGTGTAGACACTGTGTGAGTGAGTGTGTTAATATTCACACTGATCACATGGCTCACACAGGGAGCCCAGTGTTGACACTATGTGAGTGAGTGTGTTAATATTCATGCTGATCACAGGTCTCACACAGGGAGCCCACTGCAGACAGTGTGTGAGTGAATGTGTTAATATTCACTCTGATCACAGGACTCACACAGGGAGCCCATTTTAGAGAGTGTGTGAGTGAATGTGTTTATATTCAGCCTGATCAAAGGCCTCACACAGGGAGCCCAGCATATAGAGTGTGTGAGTGAGTGTGTTAATATTCACCCTGATCACCGGCCTGACACATGGAGAAAAGTGTAGAGAGTGTGTCAGTGAGTGCGTTACTATTCACCATGATCACACGCCTCACACAGGCACTCGAGTGTAGACATTGTGTGAGTGAGTGTGTTAATATTCACCCAGATCCCAGGCCTCACACAGGGAGCATAGTGCAGAGAATGTGTGAGTGAGTGAGTTAATATTCACCTTGATCACATGCCTCACACAGGGAGCTCAGCGTATAGAGTGTCTGAGTGAGTGTGTTAATATTCATCCTGATCACAGGCCTCACACAAGGAGCCCAGTGTCGACCGTGTGTGAGTGCGTGTGTTAATATTCGCCGTGATCACTCTCCTCACACAGGGAGCCCAGTGTAGACAGTGTGTGAGTGAATGTGTTAATATTCACTCTGATCACAGGCCTCACACAGGGAGCCCATTTTAGAGAGTGTGTGAGTGAATGTGTTTATATTCAGCCTGATCAAAGGCCTCACACAGCGAGCCCAGTGTAGACAGTGTGTGAGTGAGTGTGTTAATATTCACACTGATCACAGGTCTTAAACAGGGAGCCCAGCGTTGACAGTGTGTGAGTGAGTGTGTTAATGTTCACCCTGATCACATGCGTCACACAGTGAGCCCAATGTATAAAGTGTGTGAGTGAGTGTGTTAATATTCATCCTGATCACAAGCCTATCACAGGGAGCCCAGTGTAGACATTGTGTGAGTGAGTGTGTTAATATTCACACTGATCACATGGCTTACACAGGGAGCCCAGTGTAGACAGAGTGTGAGTGAATGTGTCAATATTCACTCTGATCACAGGCCTCACACAGGGAGCCCATTTTAGAGAGTGTGTGAGTGAATGTGTTTATATTCAGCCTGATCAAAGGCCTCACACAGCGAGCCCAGTGTAGACAGTGTGTGAGTGAGTGTGTTAATATTCACGCTGATCACATGCCTCACACTGGGAGCCCAGCGTATACAGTGTCTGAGTGAGTGTATTAATATTCATCCTGATCACAGGCCTCACACAAGGAGCCCAGTGTAGACCGTGTGTGAGTGCGTGTGTTAATGTTCGCCGTTATCACTCTCCTCACACAGGGAGCCCAGTGTAGACAGTGTGTGAGTGAGTGTGTTAATATTCACGCTGATCACATGCCTCAAACAGGGAGCCCAGCGTTGACAGTGTGTGAGTGAGTGTGTTAATATTCACCCTGATCACATGCGTCACACAGTGAGCCCATTGTATAAAGTGTGTGAGTGAGTGTGTTAATATTCATCCTGATCACAAGCCTATCACAGGGAGCCCAGTGTAGACATTGTGTGAGTGAGTGTGTTAATATTCACACTGATCACATGGCTTACACAGGGAGCCCAGTGTAGACAGAGTGTGAGTGAATGTGTCAATATTCACTCTGATCACAGGCCTCACACAGGGAGCCCATTTTAGAGAGTGTGTGAGTGAATGTGTTTATATTCAGTCTGATCAAAGGCCTCACACTGCGAGCCCAGTGTAGACACTGTGTGAGTGAGTGTGTTAATATTCACGCTGATCACAGGTCTCACACAGGGAGCCCAGTGTAGACAGTGTGTGAGTGAATGTGTTAATATTCACACGGATCACAGGTCTTACACAGGGAGCCCAGTGTAGACACTGTGTGAGTGAGTGTGTTAATATACACACTGATCACATGGCTCACACAGGGAGGCCAGTGTTGACACTATGTGAGTGAGTGTGTTAATATTCACGCTGATCACTGGTCTCACACAGGGAGCCCAGTGCAGACAGTGTGTGAGTGAATGTGTTAATATTCACTCTGATCACAGGCCTCACACAGGGAGCCCATTTTAGAGAGTGTGTGAGTGAATGTGTTTATATTCAGCCTGATCAAAGGCCTCACACAGCGAGCCCAGTGTAGACAGTGTGTGAGTGAGTGTGTTAATATTCACGCTGATCACATGCCTCACACAGGGAGCCCAGCGTATAGAGTGTCTGAGTTAGTGTGTTAATATTCATCCTGATCACAGGCCTCACACAAGGAGCCCAGTGTAGACCGTGTGTGAGTGCGTGTGTTAATGTTCGCCGTTATCTCTCTCCTCACACAGGGAGCCCAGTGTACACAGTGTGTGAGTGAGTGTGTTAATATTCACGCTGATCACATGCCTCACACAGGGAGCCCAGCGTAGACAGTGTCTGAGTGAGTGTGTTAATCTTCATCCTGATCACAGGCCTCACACAAGGAGCCCAGCGTTAATATTCACCCTGATCACAGGACTCACAGAGGGAGCATAGTGTAGAGAATGTGTGAGTGAGTGAGTCAATATTCACACTGATCACAGGTCTTACACAGGGAGCCCAGTGTAGACACTGTGTGAGTGAGTGTGTTAATATTCACGCTGATCACAGGTCTCACACAGGGAGCCCAGTGTAGACAGTGTGTGAGTGAATATGTTAATATTCACACGGATCACAGGTCTTACACAGGGAGCCCAGTGTAGACAGTGTGTGAGTGAGTGTGTTAATATTCACACTGATCACATGGCTCATACAGGGAGCCCAGTGTTGACACTATGTGTGTGAGTGTGTTAATATTCACGCTGATCACAGGCCTCACACAGGGAGCCCATTTTAGAGAGTGTGTGAGTGAATGTGTTTATATTCAGCCTGATCAAAGGCCTCACACAGCGAGCCCAGTGTAGACAGTGTGTGAGTGAGTGTGTTAATATTCACGCTGATCACATGCCTCACACAGGGAGCCCAGCGTATAGAGTGTCTGAGTGAGTGTGTTAATATTCATCCTGATCACAGGCCTCACACAAGGAGCCCAGTGTAGACCATGTGTGAGTCCGTGTGTTAATATTCGCCGTGAGCACTCTCCTCACACAGGGAGCCCAGTGTAGACAGTGTGTGAGTGAATGTGTTAATATTCACTCTGATCACAGGCCTCAAACGGGGAGCCCATTTGAGAGAGTGTGTGAGTGAATGTGTTTATATTCAGCCTGATCAAAGGCCTCACACAGCGAGCACAGTGTAGACAGTGTGTGAGTGAGTGTGTTAATATTCACGCTGATCACATGCCTCACACTGGGAGCTCAGCGTATAGAGTGTCTGAGTGAGTGTGTTAATATTCATCCTGATCACAGGCCTCACACAAGGAGCCCAGTGTAGACCGTGTGTGAGTGCGTGTGTTAATGTTCGCCGTTATCACTCTCCTCACACAGGGAGTCCAGTGTAGACAGTGTGTGAGTGAGTGTGTTAATATTTACGCTGATCACATGCCTCACACAGGGAGCCCAGCGTAGACAGTGTCTGAGTGAGTGTGTTAATCTTCATCCTGATCACAGGCCTCACACAAGGAGCCCAGCGTTAATATTGACCCTGATCACAGGACTGGTTCTCTGTCGGATGCCTCTTCCTGCCACATTACAATCCCACAGCTATCCGCACTTTTCCCATTCCAGATCTTCACTTTCTTCGAGATTGGCTCCCTGAATATCAGAGGGATAGAGTTCAAATCAAATGTATTGTTTCTGTTATAAAAGTGGTCTCACACCATTTAGAGTGTGTTTCTTACTTCTAGTAAGCTAATAATCTTACGAATACTTCTGCATTTTATATTTCACACATTTCAGCAACACGTATTCTTGCAGGTCATAATTTCAGTTTTGAAGAAATTGCAGGAAATCATACTTCCCACCTTCAGGAAAGCGGACACCAACACATCATCTAATGTCAGCATTAAGTTTATGAATACTTTATTAAAATTATTCACATTTGCAACAACTTATAAAAACAAATATAAATATGAATCACAATGATTTCCAAATTCAAAATGAGAAATTCGGAGTTAGGAGTCAAAACAGCCGGAACATTTCATCTCATTGGATAACTGCATTTTGTTACCCTACTTAAGGAAGTGGCCCTAGAAACATAGAAACAAAGAACCATACAAAAAAGGTGCAGGAGTAGGCCATTCGGGTCTTCGAGCCTGCACTGCCATTCAATAAGATCACGACTGATCATTCACATCAGTACCCCTTTTCTGCTTTCTCTCCATACCCATTGATCCCTTTAGCCGTCAAGACCATATCGAACTCCCTCTTGAATATATCTAACGAACTTGCATCAACAACTCTCTGCTTTCAAGAATTCCACAGGTTAACAACCCTCTGAGTGAAGAAGTTTCTCATTATCTCGGTCCGAAATGGCTTACCCCTTATCCTTAGACTGTGAGCCCTGGTTCTGGACGTTCCCAACATCAGGAACATTCTTCCTGCATCTAACCTGTTCAGTCCCGTCAGAATTTTATGTTTCCATGAAATCCCCATTCATTCTTCTAAACTCCAGTGAATACAGGCCCAGTCGATCCAGTCTCTCCTCATATGTCAGTCCTGCTATCTCTGGAATCCTCTGCTAAACATTCGCTGCACTTCGTCAATAGCAAGAACGTCCTTCCTCAGATTAGGAGATCAAAACTGAACACAATATTCCAGCTGAGGCCTCACCAAGGCCATGTACAACTGCATTAAGACCTCCCTGCTGCTATATTTAAATCCCCTAGCTATGAACGTTAACATGTCATGTGCCTTCTTCACCGCCTGCTGTACATGCATGCTAACTTTCAATGACTGATGAACCATGACACACAGGTCTCATTGCACATCCCCTTTTCCTAATCTGCCGCCATGCAGGTAATATTCTGCCTTCATGTTTTTGCCACCAACATTATACTGCATCTGCCACGCATTTGCCCACTAACCTAACCTGTCCAACTCAACCTGCAGCCTCTTAACATCATCCTCATAGCTCACACCACCACCTAGCTTAGTGTCATCTGCAAACTTGGAGATATTATGCTGAATTTCTTTATCTAAGTCATTGAAGTATATTGTAAATAGCTGAGGTCCTAGCACTGAGCCCTGCGGCACCCCACTAGTCACTGCCTGCCATTCTGAAAAGGACCCGTTTATCCCGACTCTCTGTTTTCCGACTGCCAATCAGTTCTCTATCCACCGCAATCTATTACCCCCAATAACACGTGCTTTAATATTGCACACCGATCTCTTATGTGTGACCTTATTTGTGATCTTTCAAAAACCTTTTCAAAGTCCAAATACACAACATCCACTGGTTTTACCCTGTCCACTCTACTGTCCATCCTCAAAAAATTCTAGAAGATTTGCCAAGCATGATTTCCCTTTCAAAAATCGATTCAGTCTTCGACCGATCCTGTCACTGCTTTCCAAATGCGCTGCTATGTCATCTTTAATAATTGATTCCAACATTTTCCCCACTACTGATTTCAGGCAACCAGTCTATTATTCTCCGTTTTCTCTCTCCCTCCTTTTTTTTTAAAAAGTAGTGATACATTAGCTACCCTTCAGTCCATAGGAACTGATCCAGATTTGAAAGACTGTTGGAAAATGATCACCAATGCATCCAGTATTTCTCGGGCCACTTCCTTAATACTCTGGGATGCAGATTATCAGGCCCTGGAGATTTATCGGCCTTCAGTCGCATCAATTTCCCTAACACAATTTCCTGATTATTAAGGATTTCCTTCAGTTCCTCCTTCTCGCTAGACCTGCAGTCCCATAGTATTTCTGGAAGGTTATGTGTGTCTTCCTTCGTGAAGAGAGAACCAAAGTATTTGTTCAATTGGTCTGCCATTTCTTTGTTCCCCATTTAATACACCTGATTCTGACTGCAAGGGCCCTACGTTTGTCTTCACTAATCTTTTATTCTTCACAACTCTATAGAAGCTTTTGCAGTCAGTTTTTATGTTCCCAGCAAGCTTCCTCTCAGAATCTATTTTTCCCCTCCTAATTAAACCCATTGTCCTCCTCTGCTGAATTCTAAATTTCACCCAGTCAGTCCTCTGATTTGCTGCTTTTTCTGGCGAATTTATATGCCTGTTCCTTGGATTTAACACTGTCCCTAATTTCCCTTGTTAGCCACGGTAGAGACACATTCCCCATTTTATTGTTTTACTGCAGACACGCTTGTACAATTGTTGAAGTTCATTCATGTGATCTTTAAATGTTAGCATTTCCTATCCACCGTCAACCCTTTAAGTATCATTCGCCCTAGAAATGGTAGAAGCATTAGTGGTCATTTTCCAGTATTCCATGGACTCTGCTTCAGTTCCTATTGTTTGAAGGGTAGCTAATGTAATCCCACTTTTTAAAAATGGAGGGAGAGAGAAAACAGGGAAGTATCGACATGTTAGCCTGAGATGGATGGTGGGGAATATGCTGGAATCAAATATTAAAGATGTAATCGCAGCGCATTTGGAAAGCAGTGAAAGGACCGGTCCAAATCAGCATGGTTTATATAAAGGAAATTATGCTTGACAAAGTTTCCACAGAATTTTGAGGATGTAACGAGTAGAGTTGTTAAGGGAGAACCAGTGGATGTGGTGTATTTGGACTTTCAAAAGGCTTCTGACAAGGACTCACGCAAGAGATTAGTGTGCAAAATTAAGGCACATGGTATTGGGTTTAATGTATAGACGTGGATAGAGAACTCGTTGGCAGACACAAAGAGTGGTAATAAACGGGTCCTTTTCAGAATGGCAGGCAGGGTTCAGTGCTGGGACGTCAGCTATTTACAATAAACATTAATGATTTGACGAAGGAATTGAACGTAATATCTGCAAGTTTGCAGATGACACTAAGCTGGGTGGCACTGCGAGCTGCGAGGAGGATGCTCGGAGGCTGCATCGGGACTTGGACAGGTTCTGTGAATGGGCAAATGCATGTTAGATGCAGTATAATGTGGATAAGTGTGAGGTTATCCACTTTGGTGGCAAAAACAGGAACGCAGATTATTATCTGAATGGTAACAGATTAATAAAAGGAGAGTTGCAACGAGATCTGGGTGTCACGGTACATCAGTCATTGAAGGTAGCTACGCAGGTACGGCAGGCAGTAAAGAAAGTAAATGGCATGCTGGCCTTCAAATCGAGCGGTTTTGAGTATAGAAGCAGGGAGGTCTTACTGCAGTTGTACAGCGCCTTGGTGAGACCAATCCTTGAGAATTGTGTGCAGTTTTCGTCTCCTAACCTGAGGAAGGACATTCTTGCTATCGAGGGAGTGCAGCGAACATTCACTAGACTGATTCCAGGATGGCAGGACTGACATATGCAAGAGACTGGATCGACTAGGCATATATTCACTGGAATTTAGAAGAAGAGAGCGGATTTCATGGAAATATATAAAATTCTGACGGGATTGGACAGGTTAGATGCAGGAAGAATGTTCCTGATGTATGGAAAGTCCAGAACCAGAGGGCACAGCCTAAGGATAAGGGATAAGCCATTTAGGACCGAGATGAGGAGACACTTCTTCACTCAGAGAATTGTGAACCTATGGAATTTTCTGCCACAGAACCTTGTTGAGGCCAGTTCGTTAGATATATTCTAAAGGGAGTTATATGTGGCCCTTGTGGCTAAAGAGATCAAGGGGTATGGAGAGAAAGCAGGAATAGGCTACTGAAGTTGCATGATCAGCCATGATCATATTGAATGGAGGTGCAGGCTCGAAGGGGCGAATGGCCTACTGCTGCACCTATTTTCTTCGCTTCTTTGTTTGTTGTTAATTGTTTTACCAGGAAGGTCATTGAGAACAAACCTATTGCCTGCCACTGAAAATGAAAATTATATTATCGAATGTTTATCAAATTACAAACATTGCAGTTTTGAAAACATCACAACCTACCCTGCTGTAAACAAACTGCAATCTTCATTGGTGCGTAACAAAGACAAACATTTAGGTAAACTGATGAAGCTCGTTGTTCGCAGTTTGACAATTAAGTTTTTTTTTAAATGAAAGCAACAAGTTACATTGAATTCAGCGAAGCACATCGCAAACACACTTTTAAAAGGAGTACACAAAAGGTTATTATGCAGGTATAGCAAATGATCAGGAAGGCCAATGGAATCTTGGCCTTTATCGCAAAAGGGATGGAGTATAAAAGCAGGGAAGTTCTGCTACAGCTTGACAGGGTACTGGCGAGGCCACACCTGGGAATACTGTGTGCAGCTTTGGTTTCCATATTTATGAAAGGATATACTTGCTTTGGAGGCAGTTCAGAGAAGGTTCACTAGGTTGATTCCAGAGATGAGGGGATTATGAGAAAAGGTTGAGTAGGTTGGGCCTCTACTCATTGGAATACAGAAGAATGAGAAGTGATCTTATCGAAACGTATAGGATTTGAGGGGGCTTTACAAGGTGGTTGGAGAGAGGATGTTTCCACTGATCAGGGAGACTAGAATTAGTGGGCATAATCTTAGAATAAGGGGCCACCCATTTAAATCAGAGACATTTATTCTCTCAGAGGGTTGTGGATCTGTGGAGTTCACTGCCTCAGAGAGCAGTGGAAGCTGGTACATTGAGTACATTGAAGACAGAAATAGATAATTTTATAAAAAACGACAAGGGAATAAGGGGTTATGGGGAGTGGGCAGGGAGGTGGACTTGAATCCATGATCGGATCAGCCATGATCATACTAAATGGCGGAGTTGGCTCGAAAGGCTGTAAGGCCTACTCCTGCTCCTATTTCTTATGTGCTCATGTTTTTATGTTCTTACTCCTGTTACAATATATACTGCAGCTTAGGAGACTAGAATATGGATCGAATATTTAACATTATTTTGTTCAGTTCCATATTCATCCTGAGAGTTTTAAGTGTATAATCTTTGGCGCCTGTCCTTAATTTAACAAATCATAATCTGGCGATCCAGTTATATGCATCCTATTGAAGTACAACCAAAGCATTCTCCTTCTGTTGTGTTGAAGGGACCCATAGACAGCATTAAACACGCGGCACCTCACATACTGTGAATCCAAGTATCTTTCTAATTTCTGAAGAACCATTGCTGGAAAGTTGTGTTTTAGTATATTTACAGATATATGCCCAGGAATCAGATGGATTGTTATTTCCTTCCTTTATCTTCTTACTGAGGAATTGTCCGGGATTTTCAACCCAGTGTAGTTCCATGAATGAATGATGTTTGAATTGGTTCCCAAACTGTCTTAGATTTAACCAATATCGTACCAAATTAATTAACTTTACTAACTGTTGACTAGGTGTTCCTCAAGCTGCTGAGTGAGGGCATTAACTCGTTCATGCCAAACCAGCAACGAAGAAGCCAGACCACATGAAACGGTGTTTCATGGTAACCAAATGCAGCTTAAATTTAAAGTTGGCACTTGGGGGCTTAAAAAGTGTGAAGAAATGGAATCAGAGCTATCCATCCATTGAGTAGATCATTATTAACGGATAGAATTGCTTAACATGGTTAAGTAGAAAAGGGTTGTAAAGCAAATTCCGAGTTTCTCTGTAAATCAACACCAGAGGGTGCTTAGTATTAATTATAATACTGACAGCACTCTGAGGTTATAAATAATTGAGACTAGTTCAAGCGTAATTTCCTGGATTGCTGGTAAGTTAACCACTTTCGATGGCCAGTCTACTAAATAGCTCTAGACCACGTCTGAATAACTACATACAGAACTTGGAGGACCTCGTCTTTATCAATAGTGTCGTTGAATCAACCTCTTTCATTAGCGGCATTACTGGTTTCCACATGGAGCCTTTCTCACTGTGGGGCCTTAACATTAATTATACTATTAAAGCTGTTGAATGGCCTGAGATAATTTGCGTGTAATTCTACTGTAGCAATGTGTGCAAGAAATGTAATAATTGTCATTAATTGAAATTCGAGTCATAGTGCCATTCACACAAGAGCACCTCATAATCACCCACACTCTAATGCTAAAACAAGCACTTAGTGCACAAGAGATACTCTCCTAAAATGGATCATTTCAGGCAGATTTATTATTCTAAAACATTTTGCTTATTCATTTTCGGGATGTAGGCATCGTTGGCCAGCATTTATTTCTCATTCCTTACTGTGCTTGAGAAGGCAATGGTGAGCTGCCTTCTTGAACCGCTGCAGTGCGAATCGTGAAGGCACTCCCAGTGTTGTTACGTAGAGTGCTCCACGATATTAGCCCAGTGTCGATCAAGGAGTGGCGATAGATTTCCAAGCAGCGATAATGTGTCAATTAGAGGCACACTTTGAGGTGGGTGCAGAGCTCGGGGTTTTGGGAGGTTCTGTCATAGAAGAGTTGCCTAGTTGCTGGAGTGCATCTTGTTGATGGTACGCACCACAGCCACATTGCGACGGTTGTTGAGGGAGTAAATGTTTAAGTTGGTGGATGGGGCGTCAATCAAGTGGGGTGCTTTGTACTCGATGGGGTCGAGCTTCCGGAGTGTTGTTGGAGCTTCACTCATACAGGCAATTGAATAGTTCGCCATCATCATCATCATCATCATCATCATTGGCAGTCCTTCGGAATCGAGGAGGACTTGCTTCCACTCTTAGAATAAGTTTTTAGGTGGTTGAACAGTCCAATACGAGAGGCGCAGTCCCTGCCACAGGTGGGACAGACAGTCGTTGAGGGTAAGGGAGGGTGGATCAGGTTTGCCGCGTGTTCCTTCCACTATCTGCGCTTGTTTTCTATATGGACTCGGCGATGAAACTCGACGTACTCCAGGATGCACTTCCTCCACGCACGGCGTTCTTTGGCCAGGGACTCCCAGATGCCGCACTTTATCAGGAAGGATTTGCGCGTGTCCTTGTAATGATTCCTCTGTCCACTCTTGGCTCGTTTGCCTTGAAGGAGTTCCGAGTAGAGTGCTTGCTTTGGGAGTCTCGTGTCTGGCATGCGGACAATGAGGCCTTCCCAGCAGAGTTGATCAAGTCTGGTCAGTGCTTCAATGCTGGGAATTTTGGCCTGGTCGACGGCGTTGATGTTGGGCTCCATGTCCTCCCAGGGGATTTGTAGGATCTGGCGAAGGCATCGTTGATGGTATTCCTCCAGTGACTTGAGGAGTCTACTGTACATGGTTCAGGCGGCTGAGCCATACAAGAAGGCGGGTATTACTACAGCCCTGTAGAACATGAGCTTGGTGGTAGATTTGAGGGCATGGTCTTCAAACACTCTTTTTCTCAGGCGGTCGATGTCTGCGCTGGTGCACTGGAGGCGATGTTGAATTTCCTCATCATTGTCTGCTTTTGTTGATAAGGGGTCCGGAGGTATGCAAAATGGTACACGTTGCCCAGGGCTGCACCTTGGATCTTGACGACTGTGCGGTAGTGTTGTGCGGCTGGTGGAGGACCTTTGTCTTATGGATGTTTAGCGTAAGGCCCATGCATTCATATGCCTCGGTAACACGTCGAATATATCCAGGATTTCAGCCTCTGAATGTGCACAGACGCAGGCGTCGTCCGCCTACTGTAGCTCAACGACAGAGGTTGGGGTGGTCTTGGACCTGGCCTGGAGGCGGCAAAGTTTGAACAGGTTCTCACTAGTTCTGTAGTTTAGTTCCACTCCAGCGGGAAGCGTGTTAACAGTGAGGTGGAGCATGGTAGCGAGGTAGATTCAGAAGAGGGTTGGAGCGAAGATGCAGCCTTGATTGACCCCGGTCTGGACGTGGATCGGTTCTGTAATGGATCTGTTGTTAAGGATCACGGCCTGCATGCCGTTGTGGAGCAGGTGAAGGATGTTGACGAAATTTTAGGGGCATATACATGACCTCATCTATCGCATCTAGAGGGTGGAGTGCATTCCGGGAGATCTCAGAGATGCAGTGATCGTGACCATCTTTTAAAAAAGGGGACAAATCCGACTTCGACAACTACAAAGGAATCTCCCTGCTATCAGGCACTGGGAAAGTTGTCGCTAGAGTCATCCACAACTGTCTTCTCCCTGTGGCAGAGGAGCTGCTCCAAGGAGTCACAGTGCGGATTTCGTCCCCTATAGGGCACAATGGGCATGATCTTTGCAGTGCACCAGCTGCAGAAAAAAATCACGGTGCAGCGGCAGCCCTTATACATGGCCTTCTTCGATCTTACAAAGACCTATAACACTGTAATTAGTACTCCATCATACTGCTGAATTGTGCCTTTTGGAAGTTTTGGGGAGTAAGAATATGAGTCACTCACCATAGAATATCCAGCCTGTGTCCAGCTGAACAGTATTTATTTGGCAGGCCCAGTTAGGTTTTCGGCTGACAGACAGGATGTTGTTTGTGGGGAAATTCGGATATTGGAATACCGTTGGATGTAATGGTGGTGCTTAGACTCTCGCTTGTTGGATCTGGTGATTGGCTGGCACTTATTTGGTCCGAATGATAATTATCAGCCCAAACCTCGATATTGTCCCGGTCCTGTTGTAGGCAGGCATGGCTGATTCATTATCGGAGCCGTTTCGAATGGAACTGAACACTATTCATTCATCAGAGCACATCCTCATTTATCACTTGATGATGGAAGGAAGGTAACTGGTGAAGCAGCTGAAGATGGTTGTGCCTGGGACACTGCCCTGAGGAATGCCTGCATCGATGTCCTACGGGTGAGATGATTTCCCTTCAACAGCCACAAACATCTGCCTTTGTGCTAGGTATGACAACAGCCATTGTACGTTTTCCCACTGTTTCCCATTGACTTCAATGTTACTCGGGCGTCTTGATGTGACACTCGGTTAAATCTTGCCTTGAAGTCAAGGGCAGCCAATCGTATTTTCGCTCTCAAATTTAGCTCTTTTGTCGATGTCTGGACCAAGGATTTAATGATATTTGGAGCGGAACATCGGTGAGCAGGTTATTGGTGAGCAAGTGCCGCTTGATAGCACTGTCGGGGAAACCTGCCATCACATTGCTGATGCTTGAGAATAGGCTAAATGGGCAGAACTTTGCCGGAATTAATTTGGCTTGCTTTTTGTGGGCATGTCGTACCTCGTCAAGTTTTAATTTTTTCAATTAGATCCAGTCTTTTGGCTTTACTCGAATAGCGTGGTTAGAGGTGGGGGTAGTTCTGGAGCACAAATCAGCCGGAATGCTGTCGGAACCCTATTTTATACTGCTTTTTAAAATTCGTGATATCACGTGGTGGTGATTTTCTGGGTATGTGCCAATTACCCCTTTCAATCTTAAGTTCCGAAAGATTCGACTTGACCGTTATTGTTCACACTGATTATACTTTATTCAGATTAAGAAAAGACTTGATACATTACAGCACCTGAGCAGTGGCTAATGCGGCTCAATCAACTGTTACCCATAATGCTGTTGTAGAAAGGGTACGATCTCCACGAACAAACATAATAACATAAGAACATAAGAAATAGGAGCAGGAGTAGGCCATTTGGCTACTCGAGCCTGGTCCGCCATTAAATAAGACCATGGCTGATATGATCCTGGCCTCAGCTCCACTTCCCCACCCGCTGCCCGTAACCCTTAACTCCCTTATCATTCATAAATCTATTTATCTCGACCATAAATATATTCAAAGACACAGCCTCCACAGCTATCTGGGGTAGAGAATTCCAAAGATTCATGACTTCATGAGAGAAGAAATTAATCCACATTTCTGTTTACATGGGCAACCTTTTACTCCGAATCTGTGCCCCCTAGTTCTAGATTCACCCGTGAGGTGGAACATCTTCTCTGCATCTATCCTGTCAAGCCCTTCAGTATCTTATATGTTTCAATAAAATCACCTCTGATTATTCTAAACTCAAATGAGTATAGGCCCAACATGCTCAACCTTTCTTCAGATCACAACCTCAGGAACCAACCTCGTGAATCTGCACTGAACTGCATCCAATGCAAATATATCCTTCCTTAAATAAGGAGAGCAAAACTGTACGCAGTATTCAAGGTGTAGAGTTGGAGCAGGTATTTCTTACTTTTATACACCATCCCCTTTGCAATAAAGGACAACATTCCTTTTCATTCCTGATTAACTGCTGTGCATGCATGTTAAATGTTTGTGTTTCATGTACAAGTACCCCGCTACCCTCTATACTACAGCATTTTGTAATCGCTCCCCATTAAAGTAATAATTTGCGTTTTTATTTTTCCTACCAAAGTGGATATCATCACATTTCCCACATTATAGTCCATCTGCCAAAATTTTGCCCACTGACTGAAACGATCTATATCAATTTGTAGATTAGTTGCGTCCACCTCATAACTTGCTTTCACAGCTATCTTTGTGTCAGCAGCAAATTTTGCTATATTACACTCAGTCCTTTTATCCAAGTCATTAATATGAATTGTAAATAGTTGAGGCCACAGCACGGATCCCGGTGGCATCCCCACTAGTTACAGTTTGCCAAGCTAAAAATGACCCAGTTATCCCGACTCTCTGTTTTCTGTTGGTTAGCCATTCCTCCATCCACGTTAATATATTACCCGCAACTCCGTGAGCTCTTATCTTGTGCAGTAACCTTTATTCTGCCACATTACCGACTGCGTTCTGTCAATCCAAATATACAGCATCAACTGGTTCCCGTTGATGCACTTTGCTTGTTACATCCTCAAATAAATACAGAAAATTTGTCAAAAATGATTTCTCTTTCATAAAACCATGCTGACTCTGTTTAATTGCATTATGGTTTTCTAAATGTCCTGCTGAAACTTCTTCAATAATGGTGGAGGAGTGATGAGAGATCGTGGAGGAGGTGCGGCGAATGTTTGTCACAGCGGTGCATCGAGAGATCATAGCGGAGGTGCATCGAATGAGAGTGCAGAGCCCAGAAGAGCCTACGGCCCAGGGGCAGCAGAGGTAAGCACACACTGCGATATCTGTGCGATCTAGGTCCGTGCAGCAGAGCTGGTCTCCATTCGTCCTGGTTAATCCTTGCCACTGGATAAAGGCCTAGCTCTGTCAAGTCCGTGTGGTGACTGATGTGCAACGGTAATCACACGTTAAAAGAAATCCACGCACATGCATCTTCCACCCCTTCAATTGGAGTTCAGGACTGGAACATTGTGTCCTTCATTGAAACATCAATGAACTCATGTGGCAGCAAATGATCCTCGTTCGAGGGACCAGCTATGAAGATGAATGAAGGCCTCCAGCATTTTCCCATTGAAAGATGCTAGGCTAACTGGTCTATAGTTTTCTGCTTTCTGTCTTCTTCCTTTCTTCAATAGGATTGTTACATTTGCGGTTTTCCAGTCTGCCGGGACCTCCCCATAATTCGGGGGATTTTGGTACATCACAAACAATGCATTCACAATCTCTGCAGCCACCTCTCTTAACATAGAAACATAGAAAATTACGGCGTAGAGGGAGGCCATTTCGGCCCATCATGTCCACGCAAGCCAACAAAGAGCTGCACATTAGGATTAGACTGGATAACCTTTTGTTGGCCAGCGCAGGTATAATGGCAAGTACTGCAGGTAATCGAATACAGCCAGGCTGATCTCCTGGACTAGTTTCGCTCACCTGGATGTGTCGAAGAGGAATTTTCCCAGATTTTTTTCTCCCTAAATTGTCCTGGGTTTTCATCTGGTTTTTGCCTCTCCCAGGAGATCACATGGCTCCGGTAGGGTTGGAGTGTAGAACGTTTCAGTATAAGGGATGTCGCAGTTGTGCGAAGTGGACTGGTTGGGCTGGGTGCTCTTTCATTTTCCGCCATTGTTCATTGTCCGTAGGTTTATATTTAACCTTCATTGCTGCTGACCAAAGGCCGTGAACTGTTTGTCGGCCGGCGTGGACACGATGGGCCGAAATGGCCTCCTGCTGCTCTGTAAATTTCTATGTTCTATGTTTCTAATATGATGGAATGTGTCACCAGTGAGAAAAGGGGTATTTGCCTCGACGTCTGCAAGATTGACAAGAAAACCAGGCCGATTATTGTTTTTATGTTTTTTGATTTGAATATTGAAATGTGTCTGTAAAATATATATTTTTTCTGATGGACAATATCGTCATTCGGGAGAGCAGCACAGTTTCCTGCTTGTCAGACACGACTTCCTGACCAGTAGTTTGCTGAACGAAAGGGTAGAATTGGGCGGGGTTATGCTGCATTAATGCATTGTTAGTCAGCAGGAATGAAACACACTGAGACACTGCTGCATTCTGAGGCTTCAGTCCACCCAGGAGTAATACTCAAACTGAACTGGTGAATTCTGGGAGTCTGCTACGTGAATTATCTTCTTGATTGTTAAAGTGCATCAGAATATAAGAACCCGCCTCGAAAGAGAGAGAAGTAGGATACACGGTGAAGCTACCGGACTCATTTCTCACTGGCAATTGCTGATGTACTGGGAATGTTTCCTCTCTATTCTCGTGTAACTTAAACTTTTAGGGAAGTATTATATATAGTAAGTGATTGATGAACTTTAGTTATTCCTCTAACCTTAGATAAAAAAACTGTAATGCTTTTCCAATTCATTAAACTAGATCCTATAGGTAATACAAACTCGTTACTGTTACTGGTTTTTGCGGGATTAGGCCACGCAGAAGGCTCACATGATGTCTTTCTCTGCAATCCCAGCTCTGCACCATGAGCCCACATCTCCCAAAGTTACTTCAAGTGCCCAATTCCGCTTCGCACAATCAGTCTCTCATTTTCCATAGTGCAACATTTGCTGAACTTATAACCAGCCTTTAAACTCGCTAAGAACACGACACTGCTGCTTTCAATGACATTTTTACATCTAAATTATACAGGATCAAATATCACAATGGAAGCTTAAGGAGAGTGTGAAATAAAATAGGATAAACTAAAATAAAGCGAGAGGCAATAAATGAATTGCAGTGTGTAATATGGAGCGTTAGGCTTTACTGCACATGCATGTTGCTCAGAGCAGATTTAACGTACGATTTGCAATAACATTTAATCCAATTCTATTGTGTTCTTAAGTGAAGAGTTGTAGAGGGAACTGAAATCACGGGGCTGACGGGTTTGGTCTTGGGAATTAATCCCCCAACTTTCTATCAGGTGGAATTAGATTCATAGAATCAAAGAATTTTACAGCATGCAAGGAAGATATTTCATCCCATCGTCTGTGCGCCATAGTCCCACTGTCCAGCTCTTGATCCGTATCCCTGTAGCTTACTGCACTTCAAGTGCACATCCAAACATTTTTTAAATGTGATGAGGGTTTCTGCCTCTATCACCCTGTCAGGCAGAGAGTTTCAGACCTCCGCTACCCTCTGGGTTAAGAAATTTCCCCTCATATCTCATCTAATCCTCCCCCAATTATTTCAAATCCGTGTCTCCAGGTTGTATGCGCCTCTGAAAAGGGAAATATGTCTTTCCTATCCACTCTATCAAGGCCCCGCATAATTTTAAATTTCAATCAGGTTTCCCTCTGCCTCTTCTGTTCCAAAATAAACAGACACAGAATCTCCAATTGTTCCTCATAGGCAGAATTCTGGAACACGGGAAAATAAGAGCTGGATACTGAGAAAGCCGAAACAGTCTGGCACTTTATCACTTACTATTCCTAAAATATGGAATAATAAAACTCCGTATCTATTGAACGTTCGTCTGCTTTACTTAATTCTGCTAAATAAGCCACAGGTTCATGAGTACTTTCCAACTTCAATGGGGTGTGCACTGAGAGTAGGATATTTTACACACGGCCCCATTGTCTTTTACATTATAGACAATGTAAAGGGAAATTCGGCGGAGTGTATGACTGGCGGACAGTCTGCTGCAGCCAGAAGTACGTCCAGGCTGAAATTGAAAAATTATCTTAATTTCAGAATATTCAGATTCAACTAAAGCCAAATGGATCAATAAATATTGTAGCAACTTGTTTTTTAAAAATATTAATTTCCGGTCACTGAAATGCTCATTACATCTAGTTCTGAAGATTTGGCTGGAATTTAAAGAACTTTTGGTGAAATTAGCCAGGGGACGAGCAGCCAAACCGGCGGTGTTGTATCACTCATGTGTTACACCTCCTGCTCTGGAGCTAAATATTGGGCGTTGCCTATAAAAAGAAGCGATGTGATTTTGCCTGACTGCCGAAGATGGGTTTCTAGCACTTGCGTTTACATAGTGACTTTCAAGGCCTCATGACCTCCTAACATACCCGAGAGCTAATAATTCTTTGAAAGTGTAGTCACTGAAGTAAGGTCCAGGAATTCGAAATTAATTTGTGCACAGCAAGGTCCCATAAACTACAATAAGCTAAATGACCACCGAGGACAGAAATGGACACGAGTGGGGGACACGAAACGATCGGTAACACATCGATCACCTGCTCTACACTGGGCCCGATATTCAGTTACAATGATTTCACTGGAGTTGAATATCCAGCCTGTTGTATAACGATTGACAAATGCGATCCATCTGATTTATGTCCCTGCCAGATCCAATTGCACCTCTAATTATCTGTTGTAATTCTGTTCGTTGAGGCATAACGACCGACCAGGACATTGGCAGATTAGAGATACCATGCAAGGCCGACACATGTAACAACTATTAACTCCTTAGCAAACTCCGAGCTCAGTTAATATTTAACTTATGGAACCGAGCCCCTTATAGGCAGGTAAGGTAATAGCTCTAAGCTGAACTACCAATGCCCCTCCACTCCGGTCAGTTCAGATCAGGAAACTCCAAAACTGGTGCACAACAACGTCATCAGGAGCACTAAGTGCACCCGGTAGATGATAGTCACAGTGATAAAAGTACAAACACGGTCAGTGTTTAACCTGAACTCCCACCACCCATCCGGTCCCTTGTGTTCAGGTCGGGAAATTCCCGCACTAGGTGCAAAGCAACACCATCAGGCGAACTACAGGTGCCCAGTAGATGAAAGACTGTGCAACACAAATATAAACCGGGCGTCCAAACTAAAACACATTTGAGACAATAAATGATTGAAGGAAATTTAGACCAAAGAATAACCAATATATGCGAGGCAGGTCAGGCATAGAGGCGTCTAAAGATTGATTGGGCACTTGGCTGGCTGTATACTATGATTAACCGGGAATATTGAAGAAGAGGTGAGTGGAAGCCATCAGAGATATTTCCTCTGATGAACTTACACATCCTGCTCTGCGAACGGTTAATTTGACAAAACCAAGGGGTCGTCTCACCTCCACATCTTCTAATCTGTAACCCACATACTGCATGTTAAATTTTAAGGCAACTTTATCTGAGGCAAAACAGGAGGCCAGGCAAAATGTTAGTTACTCGCGTCAAGTAATCAGCTGAAGCCTTTCAACCGAGCAGTGTTCTCAAACCCAGGTACCCAGTGCTGGCGGACGGAGCTCCAAATAACTCGCCTTGACTGGGGATGCCCGTTCAACACCAGTTGGTAAAAGACAGCAGGTATTATATATCACTGTCTGTGCACCAACACACACAGAGGATTCTTCCATCACAACACCTGACTATTACATTGTGCAGATCGTTGAATTAACTTCCCCTGTTATGAATTCGTACACAACCGTACCTGTTTATCCAGGCCATTGATTCAGATTAATAACCGACAGATTCCGAAAGATAAATTGAGTAACAAATAACTACATTATTATAATGTTGCTGAGCAGCCTTCAAATTTGTTACTGGAATAAAGACTGAAAAAAAAGCACATGAAACGACACAACGCCAGTTATCATTCAAAAATGGTGAAGCATCACAACACTGCGAAGGAGCCACTGGCACCGCTGCTTATTCCCAGAAGATGGGATCAAGCCGCTGGTGCATCTGCAATAAGTGGAAGCAACATTTTCGGCAAAGCTCCGAGAATATGTAAGGTCACCAGGAGTGCTAAATGACCAAAACGAATCGTACATTTTGCGGATATTCCTGTCAATCATACGATGGAATTAGATAAAGTCCTCACTCTGGCAGACATTAAACATGTCGATAAAATATTCTATTCCAATATTAAAGTTCAGTCATCACTGAAACTTTTCATACATAAGGCAGAATGCTCTTATTTGTCAGCAGTCATCAGCCAACGAACTCTAGAAACCCGCTATCAATGTCGGGTTAAATGCGACAGGGGGCACAAATATAGTTGCGTACCTGAAAGACTTTACAAGAAGCATCTAGACTTAGCTGTAAGTGGAGAAACCCCAGTCGAAGCTGGAGTAGGACCTAAAAGTTAGTCTTTCTTTCATTTGTAACCTTTTTTATAAGCAGTATGCAGGGAGATTTCAACCTCTTCTTCAACTCTTCTCTGAATTTCCTCTGGGTGGTTGCATAAATACACGGGTTTAGACATGAACTAAGAAGAGTCAGCATAGCGGTTTCAGTTGCAATATACGCTGGGTTCGTGCTATCGCCTCTGTAATAATGGAGGTTTGTCAGTCAGTAGATACAAAACTAACGACAGATATCAGCAACATCAGAATAAAAATTCCCGATAAACTGAAGAGCAAAATTATAGATTTCTGTCGGATCTCTTTCTCTGAATTACATTGATTCTCACTCCTGTGATCCCCGAGTCTCCTGCGCGCTCCATTGGCCACTAAAATAAGTCGGATTGTCAACGAATTAAACAAGGCGATTAAAGTGTGAAATCAGAAGTACGCTGGAGCTGAGGAAAATAAAGTCGCTTTTGGCCATCCCCACTGCACCTTGTTAATTATTTACTGAGGTACATATGCAAACAAAATGGTGATGTTCTTTAGTACGGTCCAAACATGGATAAAACAGCTGAATCCCAGAGGTGAGGTGCGAGTAACTGCCATTGACATCAAGCCAGCATTTGAACGAGTGTGACAACAAGGCACCCTGTTAAACTGAATCAATGGGAATCAGGGTAATATTCTCCATTGGCTAGAGTCACACCTAAAACAAAGGAAGATAGTTGTGGTGGTTCGAGGTCAATCATCACAGCCTCAGGACATCTCTGCAAGAGTTCCTTACGGCAGTGTTCATGGCCCAACCATCTTCAGCTGCTTCAAGTATACTTCCATCCGTCATAATTTCAAATTTGCTAATGTTCGTTGATGACTGCACATTTCTCTGTGCCATTCGCAACTCCACAGATAATGGAGCAATCCATGCCCGCTTGCAGCAAGACCTGGACGACATTCTGCCTTTGGCTAACAAATGGCAAGCAATATTGTCCCCAAACAAGTGTCAGGCAATGGCTATCTCCAACAAGCGTGTATCTAATCACCTTCATTTGATATTCAACGGCATTGCTATCACCAAATCCACCAGCATCAACATCCTGGGGGTCACCATTGACCGGAATCATAACTGGACTGGCCACATAGATAATGTCGCAACAGGAGCAGGTCAGAGGCTGGAAATTCTGCGGCGAGCATCTCAACTCTTGACTCTCCAACGCCTTTTCACCACCCATAAGGCACAAGTCAGGCGTATGATGGAACAATCTCCACTTGCCTGGATGAATGCTGCTCCAACACATCTTATGAAGCATGCCACCATCAAGGTAAATGCAGTCCGCTTCATTAGAACCCCATCCACCATCTTGAAAATCACTCCCTCCAGCACCGACGTGCCATGGCTGCTGTGTGTACCATCTCGAAGATGCACTGCAGCAACTCGAACTGCTTCTTCGGCAGCATCTCCCAAATCTGTTAACTCTACCACCCAGAAGAAGAGGCGCATCAGGTGCAAGTGAACACCACCACCTCCACGTTATCCTACAAGTCACACACCATCCTGACTTGGAAGTATATCACCATTCCTTCATTGTCGCTGGGTCAAAATCCTGGAGCTACCTCCCAAACAGCACTGTGGGAGAGCATGGACTGCAGCGGTTCAAGAAGGCGGCTCACTACCATTTTCTGAAGGGAAATTAGCAATGGGCAATAAATGCTGACCTAGCCTGCAACGACCAGATCCAATCAAAGAATATGTTTTTAAGCATTTTATTAAATGGTGCAGCAGGCTCGAAGGGATGCTCTTAATTCATATATTCTTATGTTCTGCAGAATGGCATTATCACCAGTACTGCAATACTTGATTCACTGACTGTTTTAAAGGAACCAGGCCACTGGAACTGCGTAAAGGGCAGGGTCAAGTCGTGTAATGTAAGGATAGCTGCCTTCACTATTCCTGTGAGAATTTGGTCCGAAACAGTATTATGAGACTGCACTTTCTACCTGTAAATAATGCTTCTGATACTTTCCAATAACAACTTCACCCATTTTATTTTCACGTGACATATTAGATTTAAAAAAAACTACTCACCTGAGCCTATTTGTTAAATGACTGTAAGTAATGCTAATTAAGATCTTAGCAGAATTTTCACACTGGAGGATTGATGAGTGTATAAGGATAGATTCCCTTCCATTGCATCAGACGTATGACAGCAATAATTATTCAGCTCTTACAGAATTTATTCCTTCTCACAGAAAATGGAACAACTAACTGTTCTACTGATTAAAGAGCTTTACTACCCGATTGTCGCTGCCGTTGGAGTACCCGGTGAGCCATTATGACCTGTTGTTAATCGGTGTTAACTGTTTCCCTGTTGTTACAGCATGTTGGATAAGGTAACGTGTTTTATGGACGTCGGCATTACACAGTCGGTGGCGACTGTAATCAAATCGTGTCCATCATGTCACCACTCTCCTTGGTACCCTTAATCCAATAATCGCACTGAAGTTACAACGTTTTTCCAGGCCCAACATAAGGATTTTAGAGGATATTTGGGTGCTTGTCACTCTATGTAGAGAGAGCGCTGCAGCATTAAAGTTTATTACAACGTTCTCGGTCCTGATTGTATTAAAGAACGTTCCCATTTTGTTTGTATATGATCCTGAGCAATTAATTAACAATATGCAGTGGGGCTGCCGGCCAACTGTAGCTTTCTTTTCCTCACCCCCCAGTGCAGCACACTTCTGGTTTCACACAGTCTGGCTAGTTTGGCTTCCGTTTACTTTAATCGCTTTGTTTCATTCATTGACAATCCGATGCATTTTAGTGGCCAATAGATCCCGCAGGCGACTCCGGGGTCACAGCTGTGAGAATCAGAGCGACCCAGAGACAGAGAATCGAATGAAATCCATAATTTTATTGTTCAGTATATCTGGTAGTTTTATACTGTTGTGGCTAACAGCTGTCATTAGCTTTGTAACAACTGGACTGACAAACGTCAATTATTACCGAGGCGACCGCACAAACCCAGTGTATATCGCCACTGAAACTGGAGCTATGCTGAAGCTTTTGAGTTCTTGTCTAAACCCGTGCATTTATGCAGCTACACAAAGGAAGTTCAGAGAAGTGCTGAAGAAGATGCTGCAATCTCCCTGGATACTGATTCTAAGATTGATTAATAATGTAAGAAATACGAACTAGAGTTCGCCTTTGAACACTAAAATTCTCTTTTAACTCAGATTCCAACTTAGACTGGGGTTTGTCTCCTTACAGCTACATCAACATGGGGGTCCTCGTAAAATCTCTCAGGTAGACAACTACACTTGTGTCGCTGATTGCAAAGAACCGAACTTTAACCGTGAATTTGCACAGTTTGTTGGCTGCTGACTTGTGACAGCTAAGGAGCTTCTGCCTTAAGAGTGAAAATGATCAGTGATAAACAAACTTTAATAATAATTGACAAAACTGTTTAATATCTGACAGAACGAGGACTGTAATTTGATTCTACTGTTGAGTGACACGACTATCAGCCAGATTTAGCATAAGATTCGCTGGTTAAGAACTGCTACTTTTTCTCGGAGGTTTGCTGAAAATGTCACTCGAACTGATTGCAGCTGTACTGACCGCTTCATCCCTTCTACTGTGCATAAGGAGCGAAGCTGCTGTCTCCTTCACTGTTGCGATGTTCCACTATTTTTTCAATGTTAACTGGGTGCCACATCGTTTTCCCTGTTTTTACAACGTCTTTGTTACTCAGAAATAGTCGATGTATGACCTACTGCATTAAAATTAAGTTGTAAATTTATCATGGGGAATGTGGCTGCTCTTAATCTGAATCTGCGACCTGGATCAACAGGTAAATGTGTATACGGATTGAAATAAGCTAAACAAAAGGGAAAGTTAATGCACTGATCTGCAAAATGTAATATTCAATTATTGAGATGCAATAATACTCTGTCTGTGTTGGTGCATGGCATTACATAGGATATATGGCACAGAGTAACATTCGGCCCAACCAGTACTTGCGAGCATTATGCTCTACTCGAGTCTCCTCCTGTATTTCCTCCTCTAAATTTATCAGCATAACCCTCTATTCCCTTCTCCCTCATATACTTATCTAAGTGCCCCTCAAAATGCATGTATACTATTTGTTTCAACCACTCACTGTAGTAGCGAGTTCCAGATTCTCAACATTGTTTGCGTAACAAAGTTTCTCCTGAATTTCGTATTTGATTTCTTGTTGACCATCCTATATTGATAGCTTCAATTATGCTCTTACCCCAAATTAGAAACACTCTCTCTGTAACTAATCTCTCAAAAACTTTTCATAATGTTAATGAATTCTTATAAGCCACTCGTCAGTCTTCTCTTTTCATCAGAAAAGAGATCCAATCTGCTCCTCATTTCCTGATAGGTATAGACTCACATTTCTGGTATCATCCTTGTAAATCTTTTTTGCACCCTCTCCAGCGCTCCTACATCCTTTTTTTATAATATGGGCATCAGAATTTTGTTCCAAGGACTCCAAGTATAGTCTAACCAAGTTTCGAAACAAGTTTAGCATAACATCTCTATTTTTCAAATCTATCACTCTAGAAATAAACACTCGTGATTGGTTTGCTTTTAGAGTCTTGTTCACCTGTGTCGAAACGTTTAGTGACTGGTTTATTTGTACGCCCAGAGTTCTTTTCTCATCTGACCCATCCAGACTCTCACCCTCCAAGTAATAAGTAACTTCCCCATACTTCCAACCAAAGATAATGGCCCTGAAATTCCAGTCGAGCTCTTCCCGCGGGCTGCGCCCGTTCGAACTTCCAAGCCAGAGGCCTCTCGTGACTGTGCTTCTCAGTGTGTGCAGATGGGAAGGTGCGCAGGCCGTGAGATGGAGACAGCAGCCAATCAGGAAGAGGATAGTTTCTCATTCATGGTAATAGGAGTTCCATAAGTTCGGAAATCCTATTACTATGAATGAGAACCCCCAGAAAACACTCAAAACACAATAAAAAATAGAAAATAAACTACATATTTAATGTTCATTTAAATTAAAGTTCCTATATAAAAAAATATTTTCCCGACTTTTTGAAATTAAGCCTTGAAATAACCTTACCACAGTGGGGAGGATTTTTAACAATAAAATGTGTTTTTATAACTTTATTTTAAAATGGTTTTGTGTATTTTTAAACATTTGTGCCTGTAAAAGTAGTGTACAGCATGCTTTTTCAGCCACAAGATTTTAAAGGATATTTGCTGGGCAAGATCTTCGTAAGTATGGAAAATCTTGCCCTGCAAGTGTCCTCGCTCCCCATATGCATTGGATCTGTCAAGCCACAAACTTGACAGATTGGAAAAGCCCGTTTTCTGTGCATGAGCATTGCGCGCTGAAAACTGGCATGTCTGATACCTTCCTGGGCCCATAGAAACTTCATGCGCACCCGGGACATCGGAATTTCAGGGCAAATGACTCACATTTAGCTGCGTTGAAATACATTTGCGTAATACATGCTTATTCTGCAAGGTTATTAATGTCCTCTTGTAACATGCTGCTGTTCCCCTCAGTATTCACCACTACCACCGCCCCCCATCAAATTTAATGTCATCTATAATTCTACAAATTGTGTTTTTGATTGCAAAGTCTAAATCGTTTATAAAGTTTGTGAAGAACAGTGCTCCCACCATTGATCCTTGTGGAACATCACTACCCACCTTCTGCCACTTTGAACAGCTAACCTTTTACCCCTACTCTCTGTTTTCTCTCTTTCAGCCAGCTAGCGATACTTTCTACTACTTCGCCACTGACTCGGAATTCACTGACCATATTCATTAGTCTTTTACTTGGTAACTTATCGAAGCCCCATTGAAAATCTAGATAATTTACTTCTACTGCATGAATATTGTGTAGTCACTTAGTTGCCGCTTCCGAAAATTCAATGAGATTGTTCAAGCAGGTATTTCGCCTTTGAAATCGATGTTATTTGTTCATTATCATATTTTGGCTTCTAAATGTTCTTCTATTTTCTATTTTCATAGGAATTCCATTAGTTGTCCTACCATCTATGTAGTTTATAGCTCCCTGGACATGTTCTATCTCACTTCTTCAATGTAGGTATTATGTTAACTATCTACAAGTTCGATGGCACTACAGCTTTTTAACGAATTATTAACAGACATAAATATATTAATAACTGTTGCCTTTTAACAGCTAGTGTGGAATGGCCATCTCCAGTGCAAGGAGGAGTATTTGGAGCAAATTACAGCACAACTGGGGACTTGGGTTTGAGAATGCTGCTCGGTGCAATGCTACATTTGAAAATGTCAGTTAATTAACTTACATTTAGATTACCTCCTGTTCTGCACCATATAAAACTGCTTCAAAATTTAAGAAGCAGTGTTTGGGTTACAAATTGGAAGATGTCGAGGAGAGGCTGCCCTGGGATTGGCCAATTCCACTGTTAACACTGCACGATGTATAAGTGGGGGAGTGTCGTGGACTGCGTCAACTTTTCTCTTGTGCAAAATACTCGGTTACACATAGAATACAGCCACGCCAATGTCTACTCGATCTTTATACTTCTCGTTGATTGATCGGCATACCATGTAGAGCAAACTTTTTTAGTTTAACTTTCCGTTAAAAGGAGTTGGCTTGCAAGTGTTTCAGTTTCGATAAACGGTTTGTATTTTTATTGTGGCGCCTTTCAACTAGCCGGTTTCTGTAGTTGTCCTGATGGTGTTCTGTTGAATCCATTGCGGGACAAATCTCGACCTGAAAGGGACGATGGGAGGTCAAATTAGAGCTCGTAACCTGACTATCTATAATAGGCTTGGGTCCACAAGTAAAACAGTAACTGAGCTCGAGGTTTGCAAAAAATGTCCTAATTGTTACACGAATCGGCCTTATATAGTATAGAAATATAGAAACATAGAAACATAGACATTTGCAGCGCAGAAGGAGTCTCTTTCGGCCCATCGTGTCTACGCTGGCTGACAAAGTGCCGCACAGCTGTTGGTCAGCAATCCTGAAGGTTATATATAAATCTATGAACACTGACGGAAAGGCAAAAAACACCTAGCCCAAACAGTCCGCCTCACACAACTGCGGCACCTCTTGTACTGAAACATTCTACACTCCACCCCAACCGGAGCCACGTGATCTCCTGGGAGAGGCAAAAATCAGAAAAAATATCAGGACATTTTAGGGAGAAAAAATCTGGGACAACTCCTCTCCGATCCATCCAGGTGATCGAAACTGGTCGAGGATTCGATTCCCTGCAGTACTTACCATTATATCTGCGCCGTTCAACAAAAGGTTATCAAATCTAATGCAAATTATCAGCTCTAGATCCGTAAACCTGCAGGTTACGGCACTTTAAGTGCCCATCCAACCATCTCTTAAAAGTGGTGACGGTTTCTGCATCCACCATTCTTCCAGGCAGCATGTACCAGATCCCCACAACCCTCTGCGTAAGGAACCACCCCCTCAAATCCCCTCTAAACCTTCCACTAACCACCTTAAATCTATGCCCCCTCGTAATTGACACCTCCACCAATGGAAATAGGCCCTTACTATCCACTATGTCCAGGCCCATCAATATTTTATACACCTCAATGACGTCTCCTCTCAACCTCCTCTGTTCCAATGAGAACAAACCCAGCCTATCCAATCTGTCCTTACAACCAAAATTCTCCATTCCAGTCAGCATCCTCGTAAATCTCCTCTGCACCCTCTCTAGGGCAATTACGTCCTTCCTATAACACGGCGACTAGAAGTGCATGCAGTATTCCAGCTATTGCCTAACCAATGTAGAATACAATTTAAGCATTACCTCCCTGCGCTTATATTCTATGCCTCGGTCAATAAACGAAAACGTTCCGTATGCCTTCTTAACCACCTTATCCACCAGGCCTGCTGCTTTCAGGGATCTGTTGAAAAGCACTCCAAGGTCCCTTTGTTCATCTGCACTATTAAGTGGCCTACCGTATCGATAATCTTCCTTTGTGTTGGTTAGTATTTATCCTGAATAGACAGAATCACAATAGATCATTAGGAGTGAAATTGGCATGGGCTGGGCATACAAACCAGATAGATGCATTTGCCGACCTTTATGCATGAGGCATGTAACCGGTGATTGATATGATATCGGTCCTTTCCTTCCCCCCGCCCATGCCCAATTCTATCCTCTCTGGTGATTTATCATCTTGCTGTTTGTGGGCACTTGTTGTGCGCAAATTGATTCCACATTTCCTACCATTACTGCAGTGACTACATGTTTAAAGTACATAAAATAGATTGTTAGATGTGAGGTCTTGAATGGGGCGACATAAATGCAAAGACTCAAAACCTGCCTTGGGCAATCATGCACAATCACATGGCGTTCTCTAATATGCCCCACCCAATATTCATAAGAACAGGTGACGATCATATGGTTCATTTAGCCTGTCCCACACAATTGCGATACATTGTGAATCACAACATGTACAATCAACCCACCAGAAACGTTGTGATCTACTGGTAGAGGCAAAAGAATGTTGTAAAAACAGGCCAATTTGGGGGAAATAATCTGGAAAATTCCTCTCCCACCCATCTAGTCCAGAAGATCACGCTGGCCATTAATCTCCTTGAAGTACGTCCCTTCTATAAGAAGTTATCTCCACCACTGCCAGAAATAAATCCAGCTTTTGCTTGAAGGAATTCAGCGAGACTGAATCCACAACATTAAATGGCAGCTTGTTTCAGAGGTCCACTATTCCCTGGGAAAAGAAGAACCTCCTGATAACTAACATGGATCTGACAACTTAAATTTGTGCCGCTGGTCTTGCCTAATATATTTATTTGAATTAACTATCAGCTGGAACACCATCAATTCCCTTGATTATCTTATCCAACTTAATCAGATCCCCCTCGGTCTACGCTGCTCTAATATAAAGGGTCCTAACGTTTACAGCAGCAGTTAGTGCCATTTCACAATATAGCTCACCCGTGGTATTATACAGATTAATATAATGCAGAAAGTACAGGGAATCACCACTTCATCACCTACTTTGCAGAAAATCGGCCCATTACCAGAAAACCCTGGATTTAAGGAGCAGCAGAACTGTGACAATTTTCCGCACACATGAACAGACTGGTCACTGAGCTCTGGGACGGTAATTTTGATCAGCAGGTAATGAGAGCGGACTGAGGGGCATTTAAAGGCCTCAGAGAGCACTTTATTTAATACATGCTTATATTACTGTCCCTGAATACATGGCAATTTGGGGAGAGTGAGATTCATCATCAGTGACGGGAAAAATATTCATAAATTTCTCCAAGTTTCATCAATGATTTCGGTAATATCTGAGGGAGAAACTTTTTATCCAGATTTTGATTCAGTCTGTTTCTTGCTCTGTGTCTGTTTGTTTTTAGACTGGGGAGCAATAAACTGGGAGATTTAGGAGTGAAACTAATGTCTGTGGCTCTGAGGAAACCGGCCTATAAAATAAAGGAACTGCAGTAAGTACCAGACTGTATGAGGATGTGTTGATAATATCTGGATGTTTATCACTGCACATTATTATTATTAGTATCAGTAACAACGTTATTAATAAACACTGCATTATTAATAGTTAATCAATAGTGTTAATAACCATTGATTATTTACCTTTTTTGATTTCATTTATTTTTCTGCCTGTCTTTATCTACCTGCCTGTCAAGCTGCCTGTCTACCTGCCCATCTCCCGCTCTTTCCATATCCCTCCCTCACCAGCACCCTCCCTCTCCATCCATCTCCCGCTCCATCCATCTCCCTCTCCATCCATCTCATTCTCCATCCATATCCCTCCCTCTCCCTCCATCTCCCTCTATCAACCTCCATCTCCCTCTTTCTCCAGCCCCCTTCCCCTCTCTCTGTTAGGAACGTAATAACTCGATAGACTGAATACAGTAAACTAACACAGGTACAAACCTGGCTCTGCTTTATTAGGGCCCAAAGTGATTACATGAATAGCTTGCCTTTTATACCTGAGCCGCGTACACGTGCATACAGCCCAATGACCTCTGACAGTGGCGCTACCTGGTCGTTAGTAACCTCAAGCATATATACATGACGATATCTCCCTTTAAGATATTATTAGCAGTCCTTTTACAAATTGAAACGGTCAGAGACTTTTCACTCCCGAGTTGATCGTCTCACTTCAACTCCAGCCTTAGGCGGGTGTTCTAAGTCTGTTATGAATGGGTACTGGGTAGCAGATCTGATGTGATTGGCAATGACCATGTCCGGGATTGAAAGTCCTGATTCATTGACAGCAGAGTCCTCTGATGACTGAGGGTAGGTTGTGTCTTCCTCAGACTGTTCCGGTTCATCTCTGTGCCGCAGCTTTATCTGATCAACATGTTTCTTGCATATTTTCCCATTCTTGAGCTTGACGCTAAAAACTCTGTTACCCTCCTTGGTCGAGAGAGTACCGGTGATCCACTTGGGACCTTGACCATAATTTAGTACATACACGAAACGTTAACAGAAATGACATGTGGCATAGCAGCGCGATTATGATACCACAGCTGACTTTGACGTCTGTAATCAACATGATCGTTCAAGTCATTGTGGACAAGAGAAATATTGGTCTTGAGACATCTCTTCATCAATAGTTCAGCAGTGGAGACCCGGGTAAGAGTTTGGGGTCTTGTCCTGTAACTAAGCAATATGCATGACAAGCGAGTCTGCAGTGATCCCTGAGTTACATGATTCACATTCTACTTGATGGTTTGGACAGCACGCTGTGCTTGACCAACAGATGCGAGTTTGAATGGTGCTGACCTCACATATTTGATACCATTGAGTTTCATGAACTCTTGAAACTCCAGATTAGTGAGGCAGGATCCGTTGTCACTTACAACGATGTCGGGCAGACCATGATTGGCAAACATGCCACGAAGGCCCTCAGTGGTAGCTATGGATGTACTGGATGACATGATTACACACTCTATCCACTTGTAATATGCATCCACCACAACTGAAAACATATTTCCCAGGAAGGGACCTGCCAAGTCGATGTGGAGCCTGGATCATGATTTAGATGGCTCCGACCACAGACTCAGCGGCGATTCCGCTGGTGCTTTACTGAGCTGCATCCAAGTGTTGCACTGATGCACACATGATTCCAGATCAGATTCAATTCCATACCTTCATACATGAGACTTGGCAAGGGCTTTCATCATGACAATACCGGGATGAGTGCTATGTAGATCATGTACAAATGTATCTCTGCCTTTCTTAGGCATAACAACACGATTACCTCACAGTAAACAACCTGACTGAATGGATAGTTCATCTTTGTGACGATTGTAAGGTTTGGTCTGAACACCCATTTGCTTGGGTATGGCAGACCAACCACCACTAAGGACATGACGTTTAAAAACCATATAATATCGGTTCCTGGTTGGTCAAGATCTTAACTTGTTGAGCCGTGACAGAGGCTCCTTCATTTTCAAAAGCATCCATAACTAACAGTAGGTCTGTAGGTTGTGGCGTCTCCACCTCCGGTGTGGGCAACGGCACAATTCTCGGTGCCATGTGTATGGCGAATGACATAGGCAGATAATATAAGCGCTGACCTCTGGATGCGGGATGATGCATTGAAATTGATAACTTTGTTTTCCGAAAACAATGAAATGAGTGGCTTGTGATCTGTTTCCAGTTCAAACCGAAGACCAAACAGGTATAGATGCAGCGTTTCAACCCCATAAACACAGGCCAATGCTTCTTTTTCTACCATGCTTTAGGCTCTTTCTGCCTTTGCCAAACTTTTAGAAGCATACATAACAGGTTGTAGTTTATCCGACTCATTAGCTTGTTGGAGCACGCAATCAACTCCATTTGTTGAAGCATCACAGGCCAATACTCAACGTTTGCACGAATCATAATATACCAGCAGCTTTTTAGAGTAAAGCAGATTAGTAGCTTCATCAAAGGGACTATCTTTAGACTCACCCCAAACCCAGTTGTCGCCTTTTCTTAGCAGCATGTGCAGTGGCTCTAATAAAGTGTTCAATCAAGGTCGGAAATTACCGAATTAGTTGAGTAGGCCAAGGAACGAATGCAGCTCTGTCAAATTCTGAGGCTTGGGTGCATTTTTGATGGCCTTGGTTTTTGAGTCCATAGACCTGATGCCGTCAGCAGCAATTAACCTCCCCAGGAATTCGACTTCCGGTGCCATGAAGATGCACTTCAAATATTTCAGTCTGAGTCCCACTTTGTCCAGACGATGTAGAAACTCTTCCAGGTTGTTCAGATGTTCGGCAGTGTAACGACCTGTGACCAGGGTGTCATTTTGGAAAATGACGATTCTAGGGGCAAACATTAGTAGACTCTCTATGTTCCTCTGAAATATGGTTGCAGTTGAGCGAATTCCAAAAGGACACATGTTGCAGATAAACAGTCCTTTATAAGTGTAGATTCACGTAAGTTTCTTCGACATTTCGACCAGCTCCTGTGTCATGTAGGCCGATGTCAGATCCAGTTTAGTGAACAACTTCCCCACGGTTAGCTTTGCAAACAGGTCATCAGCCTTCAGTAAAGGGTATTGATCCTGTTTCGAAACTCGGTTGATCATGAACTTGTAGTCTTCACAAATCCTGACAGTGACACCACTCTTCAACATAGGAACAATGGGGCTGGCCCATTCATTAAATTCGACCGGCGATATGACCCCTTCACCCTGGAGTCTTTCCAGCTCGATTTCCACCTACTCCCTCATCATGTCCGGAACCGTCCGAGATTTATGATGTATAGGTCTTGCATTCGAGTACACGTGGATCTGCACCTTGGCTCCCGTGAAATTGTCATTGCCTGTTTCAAACAGTGAGGGGAACTTACTCAAATCCAGTGAATCTGCCGCCAGTACCTTATGCAGGATCACCTCGTGGTTAATGCCGATTATAAAGAAGTCCCGCAGCATGTCTCCCAACGCGTTTTCGAAATTACACGGTCCAGCTAGATGGCTTAGGTTGGAAATTAATTCTGAGACATCCTGGCCCTCAGAATGAATGTCCATGTAGAATCGATATCGTGACATGATGAAGTCTTCTCCTGGTTTGAGATAGTCATGTACCAGAGCACACAATTCCTCATAGTCCTTGCCCGTTGGACTTGCAGTCGAGAGAAGATTTTTGAGGTCATAGATTTTCAGACCGCAAACCGTGAGCAAGACTGCCCTGAGCCTAACTGTGTCAGTGGGTTCCTTCATTTTGTTTGCCACGAAGTACTGGTCCAGGCGAGCTACGAAATCTGCCCAGTCCTCTCCCTCAATGATTCTCTCCAGAATTGCAATTGTGCACATTTTTGAATGCGAAGGTTCTTAAGTTACCTCGTCGCCAAATGTTATGTATGTAATAACTCGATAGACTGAATACTGTAAACTAACACAGGTGCAAACCTGGCTCTGCTTTATTGGGGCCCAAAGTGATTACACTACATGATGGCTTGCCTCTTATACCTGGGCTGCACACATGTGCATACATCCCAGTGACCTCCAATAGCAGCGCCACCTGGTGGCTAGTAACCCCAGACATACATACATGACACTCTCCATCTCACACTCCCTCTCTCTCCAACCGTCCTCCCTCTCTCTCTATCTCCCTCCCCTTCTCTCTCTCTCTCTCTCTCTCTCTCTCTCTCTGTCTCAAATATATATATATATATGTCTCTATATCTCTATCTATCTATCTCTTATCCATCTCTGCATATCTCTCTCTCTCTCTCTCTCTCTCTCTCTCTCTCTCTCTCTCTAATATATATTATATATCTATCTATATATCTCTATGTATCTCTATTTATCTCTCTCTATCTCTCTCTATCTCCATCTCTCTATCTATCTCTATCTATGTATCTCTATCTAAATATCTCTATCTCTATATCTATCTATCTATCTATCTATCTATCTATCTATCTATCTATCTATCTATCTATCTATCTATCTATCTATCTGTCTGTCTGTCTGTCTGTCTGTCTGTCTATCTATCTATCTATCTATCTATCTATCTATCTATCTATCTATCTATCTATCTATCTATCTATCTATCTATCTATATATCTATATATGTGTATATATATATATATACCTCTATCTCTCTATATATCTCTATCTCTCTCCATACCTCTATCTGTACCTATATCTCTATCTATCTCTATTACTCTACCAGCAGGCCTAATTTGTGAAATCTATCCTCGTAATTTGACACGTGGGGTCCAGATTCTTGTAAATTTTCGCTGCCCTCCCTCCAAGGCCAATAATTCCTTCATAACGTGTGGCGCACAGAACTGCTTACAGTGCTCCAAGGGTAGTATAAACAGGGTTTTGTCCAGCTCCAGCACAATCTCAGCCCGTTGTATTCTAGTCAGTATTCTATTGGCCATTTTGAATATTTTCTGTGCCTGTTCATGACATCTTATTGATCTATGTACCTCGACACCATGTCTACATGGATCTCAACAGTCTTTAGACTTTTACCATTTAGAAAGTAACCTGCTCTATCCTTTTTAGGTTAACAGTGCATGACCTCACGTTTGCTTACATTGAAATCCATTTGCTACCGTTTTGCCCATTCATTTATTCTATAAGAACATACGAAATAGGAACAGAAGTAGGCTGATCCGATCATGGAGTCAGCTCATGTCAGGTGAATTCCACAAATTCACAACCCTCTGAGAGAAGAAATTCCACCGCATCTGTTTTAACTGGGCGGACCCTTATTCAAAATTATGCCCCCTACTTCTTGTCTCCCCTATTAGTGGAAACATCCTCTCGGCATCCACCTTATCAAGCCCCCTCAAAATCTTATACGTTTCGATAAAATCACCTCTCATTCTTCTGAATTGCAATGAGTAGAGACCCAACCGACTCAACCTTTCCTCATAAGTCAACCCCCTCATCTCCTGAATCAACCGAGTGAACCTTTTCTGAACTGCTTCCAAAGCAAATATATCCTTTCTTAAATTTAGAAAACAAAACTGAACACAGTATTCCAGGCGTGGCCTCGCCAATAACCTGTGCAACTGTAGCAAGAGTTCCCTGTCTTCATACTCCATCCTCTTTGTAATTTTATGCTTCAGCTACACTGCCACAATGCCGCCTATCTTTGTTTCATCGGCAAATTTGGATATATGGTTTTCTATGCCATCATCCAAGTCGTTAATAATTACTTTGAATAGTTGAGGCCCAAAATATATCCCTGCGGGACACCACTAGCCATATCCTGCTGATTTACTCTGATTCCTCTCCCCTTTCTCTTTTTATTTCCTGTTCTCATTCTTTGATCCCTAGTCTAACTGGTGTTGGTCTCACAGATTCTTGTGCCAAGGATCTCACCTCTGCTCTCAGCACAGATCAGTCACTGATGGTTATGGACCTGGGTACTAATAGACTGGGAGACTCAGGAGTGCAATGACTTTCTGCGACCCTGAGGGATACAAACTGCAAAATACAGAAACTGCAATAAATACTAGATTGTGAGATTATATTTATAATAACTGGATGTCTGACACGGTACAGTGTTATTAGTGTCAGCAATAGATTCATTAATATAAATTACATTATTGTTATAATTAGTAATAGTGTTGTTAATAAATACTACACATTATTCCTTTCGTGGATAGTGTTCATTTGTAAGACTATTACTGATACTAATAATAATGTAGAGTGTTTATTAATAACACTAATAAATATACGAATAATCAAAGAATCATACAAATGTACAGCAGGGAAAGAGGCCATTTCGACCCATCGTGTCCGCGCCAGCCAACCAAGAGCTATCCAGCCTATTCCTGCTTTCCAGCTCTTGGTCCATAGTGCTGTAGGTTATTGCACTTTAAGTGCACATCCAATTATTGTTTAGTTGTGGTGAGGCTTCTGCCTCTATTACATTCTCACGCAGTGAGTTCCAGACCCCCACTGTGCTCTGGGTAAATAAATATCCCTACGTATTTCCTCTATACCTCCCCCAAGTACTTTAAATCGATGACGCCTGGTTGTTGACCACTCTGCTAAGAGAAACAGGTCGTTCCAATCCACTGAATCCAGGCCACTCATTTTATACACCTCAATCGGGTCTCCCCTCAACCTCCAATGTTCCAAAAAAAACAGATCAGGCATCTCCAATCTTCCCTCATAGCCAAAATTTTCCAGTCCAGGCACCATTCTTGTAAACAACCTCTGCACCCTTTCCAGTGCAGTCACATATTTTCGGTAATGTGGTGACCAGAACTGTGCACAGTACTCCAGCTGCAGCCTAACCAGTGTTTTGTTCAGTTCAAGAATCACATCATAGAAACATAGAAACATAGCAGATAGGTGCAGGAGTAGGCCATTCGGCCCTTCGACCATTCAATAAGATCATGGCTGATCATTCCCTCAGTACCCCTTTCCTGCTTTCTCCACATACACCTTGATCCCCTTAGCCATAAGGGCCATATCTAACTCCCTTTTGAATATATCCAATTAACTGGCATAACAACTCTCTGCAGCAGGGAATTCCACAGGTTAACAACTCTCTGAGTGAAGAAGTTGCTCCTCATCTCAGTCCTAAATGGCCTACCCCTTATCCTAAGACTATGTACCCTGATTCTGGACTTCCCCAACATCGGGAGCATTCTTCCCGCATCGAACCTGTCCAGTCCTGTCAGAATCTTCTTCGTTTCTATGAGATCCCCTCTCATCCTTCTAAACTCCAGTGAATAAAGGCCCAGTTAATCCAGTCTCTCCTCATATGACAGTCCAGCCATCCCTGAAATTAGTCTGGTGAAGCTTTGCTATATTCCCCCAATAGCAAGAACATCCTTCCTCAGATTAGGGACCAGAACTGAACACTATATTTCAGGTGCGACCTCACTAAGGCCCTGTACAACTGCAGTAAGACCTCCCTGCTCCTATACTCAAATCCCCTAGCTATGAAGGCCAATGTACCATTTGTCTTTTTCGCTGCCTGCTGTACCTGCACGCCAATCTTCAATGACCGATGAACCATGACACCCAGGTCTCGCTGCACCTCCCCGTTTCCTAATCTGCCATCATTCAGATAATATTCTGCCTTCGTGTTTTTGCCCCCAAAATGGATAGCCTCAAATTTATCCACATTATACTGCATCTGCCATGCATTTGCCCACTCACCAAACCTGTCCAAGTCACCCTGAAGCCGCTTCACAGCTCACACCGCCAACTAGTTTAGTGTCATCTGCAAAGTTTAAAATACTGCACTCAAATCCTTCATCTAAATCATTAATGTATATTATAAAGAGCTGGGTCCCAGCACTGAGCCCTGAGGCACTCCACTTGTCACTGCCTGCCATTCTGAAAATGACCCATTTATCCCGACTCTCTGCTTCCTGTCTGCCAGCCAGTTCTCTATCCACTTCAGTGCATTACCCCCAATACCATGTGCTTTGATTTTGGGTCTGTCTTCACGAGGGGAGACAGAAATAACCTTCCAGAAATACTAGGCGACCAAGGGTCGAGTGAGAAGGAGGAACTGAAGGAAATCCTTATTAGTCAGTAAACAGTGGGAAATTGACGGGATTGAAGGCCTGATAGTCTGCATCGCAGAGTACTTAAGGAAGTGGCCCTAGAAATAATGGATGCATTGGTGATCATTTTCCAGCAGTCTATCGATTCTGAATCAGTTATTATGGACTGGCGGGTAGCTAATCTAAAAGCACTTTTTAAGACAGGAGGCAGAGGGAAAATGGGGAACTATCGACAGGTTGGTCTGACATCAGTGGTGGGGAAAATGTTGGAATCAATTATTAAAGATGAAATAGCAGCGCACTATAAAGCAGTCACAGGATCGGTCCAAGTCAGCATGGATTTACTAAAGGGAAATCATGCTTGACAAATCTTCTAGAATTTTTTGAGGATGTAACTAGTAGAGTGGACAAGGGAGAACCAGTAGATTTAGTGTATTTCGACTTTGAAAAGGCTTTTGACAAGATTCCATACAAGAGATTGGTGTTCAAAATTAAAGTGCATGGTATTAAGGTAATGTATTGACGTAGATAGAGAACTGGTTGGCAAACAGGAAGCAGAGAATCAAGATAAATGGGTCCTTTTCAGAATGGCAGGCAATGACTAATGGGGTGCCGCAGGGCTCAGTGCTGGGACCAAAGCTAATTTACAATATACATCAATGATTTAGATGAAGGAATTGAGTGTACTATCTCCAAGTTTGCAGATGACACTAAGCTGGGTGGCGGTGTGATCTGTGAGGAGGATGCTAAGAGGAGAAGGCAGAATATTATCTGAATGGCAGCAGATTAGGAAAAAGGGAGGTGCAACGAGACATGGGTGTCATGGTACATCAATCATTGAAAGTTGGCATGCAGGTACAGCAACCGGTGAAGAAGGCAAATTGTGTGTTGGCGTTCATAGCTAGGGAATTTGAGTATAGGAGCAGGGAGGTCTTACTGCAGCTGCGCAGGGCCTTAGTGAGGCCTCACCTGCAATATTGTATTCAATTTTGGTCTCCTAATCTGAGGGAGGACGTTCTTGCTATTGAGGGAGGGCAGCGAAGGTTCACCAGACTGATTCCGGGGATGGCAAGACTGACATACGAAGAGAGACTGGATAGCCTGGAGCTGTATTCACAGGAGTTTAGAAAGATGAGAGGGGATCTCATAGAAACGTGTAACATTCTGACGGGACTGGACATGTTAGATGCAGGAAAAATTTTCCTGATATTGTGGAAGTCCAGAATCAGATGACATAGTCTAAGGAAAATGGGTAAGCCATTTAGGACTGAGATGAGGAGAAATTCTTCACTCAGAGAGTTGTTAACATGTGGAATGCGCTACCTTAGAGACTTATTGATGCCAGTTCATTGGACATATTCAAGAGGGAGTTAGATATGGCTGTTATGGCTAAAGGGATCAAGGGGTATGGGGAGAAAGCTGGAAGGTGGTACTGAGGTGAATGATCAGCCACGATCTCATTGACAGGTGGTGCAGGCTCGAAGGGCTGACTCATCTACTCCTGTAACTATTTTCTTTGTTTCCATGTTTCTATGTCAGGCTGACTGGTCTATAATTCCTTGTTTTCTCTCTCCCTCCTTTTTTAAAAAGTGGATTTACATTAGTTACCCTCCATAGGAATGGATCCAGAATCTATAGACTTTGGAAAATGATCACCGATGCATTCACTATTTCTAGGGCCACTTCCTTAAGTACTCTACGATGCAGATAATCAGGCCCCGGGGATTTATCGGCCTTTAATCCCATGAATTTCGCTAACACAATGTCCCTCCTGATAAGGATATCCTTCAGTTCCTCCTTCTCACTCGACCCTCGGTCCCCTAGTATTTCCAGAAGGTTATTTGGGTCTTCCTTCGTGAACACAGAACCAAAGTATTTGTGCAACTGGTGTGCCATTACTTTGTTCCCCATTATAAATTCACCTGAATCTGGCCGCAAGGGACCTACGTTTGTCTTCATTAATCTTTTTATCTTCACATATCTATAGAAGCTTTTGCAGTCAGTTTTATGTTCCCAGCAAGCTTCCTCTCCTACTCTATTTTACCCCTCCTAATTAAATCCTTTGTGCTCCTCTGCTGAATTATAAAATTATCCCATTCCTCAGGTTTGCTGCTTTTGCTAGCCAATTTACATGCCTCTTCCTTGGATTTAACACTACCCTTAATTTCCCTTGTTAGCTATGGTTGACCCACCTTCCCCATTTTCTTTTTACTCTGGACAGGGATGTACAATTGTTGAAGTTCATCCATGTGATCTGTAAATGTCTGCCATGGCTTATCCACCGTCAGCACTTTAAGTATCATTCGCCAGTCTATTCTCGCCAATTCACGTCTCACACGATCGAAGTTACCTTTCCTCAAGTTCAGGACCTTAGTCTCTGAATTAACTGTGTCACTCTCCATCTTAATAATGAAGTCTACCATATTATGGTCACTCTTTGCCAATGGCCTTCGTACAAGATTGCTAATTAGTCCTTTCTCATTACACATCACCCAGTCTAGGATGGCCAGCCCTCTAGTTGGTTCCTCGACATATTGGTCTCGAAAACCATCCCTAATACACTCCAGGAAATCCTCCTTCACCGCATTGCTACCAGTTCGGTTAGCCCAATAGATATGTAGATTAAAGTCGCCCATGACAACTGCTGTACCTTTATTGCACGCATCCCAAATTTCTTGTTTGATGCTGTCACCAACCTCACTACTACTGTTTGGTGGTCTGTACCCAACTCCCACTAGCGTTTTCTGCCCTTTGGTATCCCGTAACTCCAACCATATCGAATCCACATCATGCAAGCTAATGTCCTTCCTTACTATTGCATAAACATCCTCTTTAACCAACAACGCCACTGCACCTCCTTTTCCTTTCTGTCTATCCTTCCTGAATGTAGAATTCCCAGCCTTGATCACTCTGGAACCATGTCGCTGTGATGCCAATTACATCATATCCGTTAACAGCTATCTGCGCAGTTAATTCGTCCACCTTATTACGGCCGCAGAAACAGCACCAAAGCGGTGTAACTGTTGTGGAGGGGAATGACCGCAGGGGACACCTGCACTACCTTACATCCACTGCTCTTCCTGTTGGTCACCCATCCTCTATCTGGCTGTGTACCCTTTATCTGCGGTGTGGCCAACTCGCTAAACCTGCTATTCACGACCTCCTCAGCACCGCGGATGCTCCAAAGTAAATCCACCCGCAGCTCCAATGCCGCAACGCGGTCTGTCAGGTGCTGCAGGCGGATGCACTTCCTGCACATGTAGTTGCCAGGGACACTGGAAGCGTCCCCGACTTCCCACATAGCGCAGGAGGAGCATGACACGTGTCAATGCTCTCCTGCCATGACTTAACACTTAGAACAACATAAAGCATTCCTGCAACGGCCAAGCCATTGCTTTCACTCTCCGCAGCATTGCTTGGGTTACCATGTCTCTCACCATTCACTGAAAATCACTAACCCACCTCCAAAAGTGCAGACAGATACGTCCAACAATGCAAAGTATTGAAAGTAAAGATTAAATGCTTGACAGCATTTTACCAGAAACTTCACATGGACAGTGGCTAAAACACCAAAGTGCCTACCCTCGTGTGTTTTAGTTCGAATGTTTGCTCTAGAATGAGTGTGAGTGGTGGTGAGTGTCAGGTGCGGCTAGTGTCATGGGGAAGTGATGATGAATATAGAGAGGGACGGTTGGAGGTGCAAGGTAAGTTGACGAGAGCAAGGATGTGCAGGATTAGGGTAGTGAATTATTGTAATGGGCATGTGATGAGTGGCATATCAGGATGAGATTGAGTGTGGCTTCAGAGTAACGCTTCCTTATCTACTGAGGTAATTGAAAGGTTTGCGCCACTGCAGCCTGGTCCTCCTGACTACATCACTCATTGTGCCCTCATGTGCAGGCTCCGTTGGTCTCCTGGGGAGGTCTCTTCCGCCCAAAGGGAAGTGAAAAGAAGCTCACTGTGTGCAGTGACTCCGTCCATAAGCATATTGAGAGAGCCATGGGAGAGCCTGGGTGCAGCCATGCACCTCTGTGCCGTGCATGTCAGTGTTTGCAGCACTTCAATGCTGCGGAATACGGACACCACAACTGTCAACATCAATTTGCGCATGGTCCCTTTTAGAACACCGGCTGATGATGCATTGCTAACTTACGCCATAAGGCCCTCTTCCTTCAATTGGCTGGGTAGCTCGCCAGTCGGGGTTTAACAAATCCAATCATTGGAGGGTTTCAAGGAACGGCTTCGAGCGGGCAGCAAGATGCAGACCCAGCCTAACCAGACCGGACGAGCTTGGGGAAATCGCAGCCGAAACCCAAGTTATTAAATTCCTGAAATACTTTCAGAATTTTCGGCAATATCAGAGAGAGAAAATCTATCAGATCCAGGATCTGCTTCAGTTTGTTTCTCACTCTATGTCTGTTTGTGTTTAGATTGAGTCACAATTAACTTGGAGATTCAGCAGTGAAACTATTGTCTGCATCTCTAAGAAACCCGGACTGTAAAATACAGAAACTGCAGTGAGATTGTGTTTATAATAGGTGGATGTCTGACACTGCACATTATTATTAGTATCAGTAATGGTGATATTAATAATCACTGTACATTAATGTTAGTGTTATTAATATACACTGGGGATTTACTCTGACTCCTGTTATTTCTTTCTGATCCCCAGGCTGTTTAGGGTCAGTCTCACAACTTCTTGTGACGAGTATCTCGCCTCCGCTCTCACTGACGGAGCTGGACCTGAGTAAAAATAAACAGAGATTCAGGAGTGAAGCTATTGTCTGCACCTTTGAGGAACCCGGACTGTAAAATATAGAAACTGGGTTAAGCAACGGACGGTGTGAGACTGTATTATAATAATTGGAGGTTGAACACTGTGTATAATTATACAGGGCCCTGGTGAGACCGCACCTAGGATATTATGTACCGTTTTGGCATTCTTACCAGGAACTGTTATACTTGCCTTTGAAGGAGTGCAACGAAGGTTCACCAGTCTGATTCCTGGGATAGGAGATTTGACCTTTGAGTAGAAATTGAGTAGATTAGGCCTATATTCTTGAGCTTTCAGATGAATGAGAGGTGGCCTCATTGAAACAAACAAAATTCTTACAGGGCTTGACAGGGTGGATGCAGGAAGGATAACTCCTCTGCCTGAGGAGTCTGAAGCCAGGGGTCATAGACTAAGACTAAGTGGTCGGCAATTTACGACTGAGATGAGGAGAACTTTCTTCACTAGAATCTTTCGAATTCTCTACCCCAGGGGGCTGTTGATGCTCAGTCTTCGAGTATATTCAGGACAGAGATCGATAAATTTGTGGATATTAAGGGTGTCAAGGGATGTGGGGATAGTGCGGGAAAGTGGAGTTGAGGTAGTTCAGCCAAGATCTTATTGAGTGACGGAGAAGACTCAAGAGGCCGAATGGCCTACTCCTGCTCCTAATTCTTACATTATTATCTGTAATAGCGTTATTGATAAATAGAGGTGATTTACTCTGATTCCTGTTATTTCTCTCTCTGATCCCAGGTTGTATGATATCAGTCTCACAGATTCATGTATCATGGATCTCACCTCCGTTCTCAGTACAATTCAAATCTCTGACGTTTCTGACCTGGGGATTAAACACCTTCACAAATTGATCTTTTCCCGCTCTCCGCCATCTCATATTGACCTGCAGGAGCCTAGAGCAGATCTGGTGAGTGTTTCTGTTAATGTTCAATGTCAAAAATTAAATATATATTACATCAGTCACTTTTATGGGTAATACTGGTATCCCTGTTATTTATAGTGTTGTGCGATCTGTTCATTTCCTGTTTAATCTTCAATCTGTTTCAGGCTGGTGGAAAATCAATTCAGTTCATCCGCGAAGAGGCACCTGGCATCGCATGGGGGAATCCAGACGCATACTGAGTGTCTAATTGTGAACAATTTCATTGAAGGCCATCACTGCTCTCATTATGTGACCATTTTGCGCCGATTTTCTGCCCATGCCATTTAGCCTCCCGTGCTCCGGGTTTAAATCCTACCGGCCCTTTAATGGTTTCCCGCTCGAGCTCAGGGTGCATCATCTCCCACTGTGATGTCAGAGGCTCAGTCGCAGGATCACGTGACGCAACCGCCCCGCCCACAGTGCTGCTTCTGCAGGATATCCGGGGCTGAATGTTCCCCAATGGGGCACTGGGTAAATGCACACAGAGGAAGGACCCAGGGTAGCGCTCCGTCTGGGCTGCAGTTGGATACTGAATATTGTAATCATTAATCCTTTGGGTCCCTTCCAGTGAGGGGTCAGACTCCATAATAAGTGTCCCTGTTTAATGTGTGTGTATCTCCCAGTGACGTATCAGACTCTGTAACAAGTGTCCCTGTGTAATGTGTGTTTCTCTCCCAGTGAGGGATCAGACTCTGCAACAAGTTTCCCTGTGTACAGTGTGTTTCTCTCCCAGTGTGGAGTCAGACTCTGTAACAAGTGTTCCTGTGTACACTGTTTGTCTCCCAGTGAGGAGTCAGACTCTGTAACATGTGCCCCTGTGTACTGTGTGTCTCTCTCCCAGTGAGGAGTCAGTCTCTGTAACAGGAGTACCAGTGTAATGTATGTCTCTCTCCCAGTGAGGGTTCAGACTCTGTAACAGACTCCGTCACTGGATTTACTGAAAGTTAGAAGGATGGGAGGGAATCTCATAGAAATATATAACATTCTGACGGGACTGGACAGGTTAGATGTGGGAAGAATGTTCCCGATGTTGGAGAAGTCCAGAACCAGGGGACATAGTCTGAGGATAAGTGATGAGCCACTTAGGACTGAGATGAGGAGAAACTTCTTCACTCAGAGAGTTGTTAACTTGTGGAATTCCCTACCGCAGAAAGTTGTTGATGGCAGTTCATTGGATATATTCAAGAGGGAGTTAGATATGGCCCTTATGGCTAAAGGGATCAAGGCGTATGGAGAGAAAGCAAGAAAGCAGTATTGAGGTGAATGATCAACCATGATCTTATTGAATGGTGGTGCATGCTCGAATGTCCTACTCGTACGCCTATTATCTATGTTTCTATATTTCTATGTACAGTTTGTGTCTCCCAGTGAGGAGTCAGACTCTGTAACAAGTGTCCCTGTGTAGCGTGCATGTCCCTCATGGTGAGGAATTGGATAGTGTAACAAGTGTTCAGACAACCCTCCGAGATCTCACCACTCCTCTGAGCTGCTGTGCATCCTCGATGTGCATAGCTCCAATTGGCACCCATGACTTTAGCTATCAAGGCCCAAAACTCTGGAATTATCTGCCTAAACCTCCACAGCTCTGCCTCTCTCTCCTCCTCCATTAAGCGCTTCTTAAAACCTCTCTCTTTCACCGAGCTTTTGGTCACCTGTCCCAAAATCTGTTTGAGACTCAGTGTCAACTTTTCTCTGATAATTTCCTTGTGACGTTTCATTACATTAAAGCCGCCATATAAATGTAATTTGAGATTGTCCTGGTATTGTATTAATAAAACTCGAGCGCTTACATCAGCTCGTGCCTGGTCTCCTCGTTATTTTCATAAAATCTCGCTTCCTTGTTCTCATATATTAAATAAAGATTTCTCAAAAGTACAACCTACCTTCTCCAAACAACACGACATATGTGAGCTTTCCATTGAAACGAGTGAATCTTACTCAGGCGGCTGGATATACAATTTACACAAGATTGTGAGACTGAGTGTGAGCCAAAGAGCTTAGCGAGGACTCTAAACATGCAGCCCCACAGGCAACGGAAAATGGCCACCATGTATCTGAAAATAATCGTGGAATCAGCCAGGCCATCCTGCTGTGCCGGCTCTTTGAAAGAGCCATCCATTTCTTTTTTCATAGCTTCCCATTCTTTCCAAAAGCTCTGCAAACTGCTTCTTTACAAGTATACAAATACAATCTGTTTCTACAATTCTTTCAGGCAATGCATTCCAGAACATAACCACACCCTGCATAAAAAATGTTCCTCTACTCTGGGTATGTTGCCAATTATTTTAATCCTACGTCCTTTGGTTTCTTATCCTCCTGTCTCTGGAAATATTGTCTACCTATTTACTCTGATCAAAATCCCTCAAATGGCCTCCACGTTCGCTCTAAGTTGTGGTATTGCTCCGAAGCACAAGCATTATTTTGAAAAAACACTCCACGGGTTCACGTTTCCGAATTTAATTTCTTCTCAGCCCCTGTTCATCATGCACAGAGTTAACATATTTTTGTAACATTGCAAACCGGATTATTTAACCACAGTATTTAACCTCTTAAAGCACAAGGGACACAATCAAACAGGAAGTTGTTAAGCAGGGGTAACAGAACCAGGGCCCAGAGAGGAGATTATATCCCAGGTAATAAACAGGCATAAAGAAATAAATAAGGACTTGCATTTATATAGCACCTTTCATGACAACCAGATGACTCAAAGTGCTTTACAGCCAATGAAGTACTTTTGGAGTGTAATCACTGTCCTCATGACTTGGAACACCTCGATGAAGTCTTATTTCAACTTTATCTGCTCCAAAGAGAACAACTCCAACTTCACATGTTGATCCACGTAACTGGAGTCACTCATCACTGAAAGCATTCTTGTCAGCTTTTATACATCCTTTCTAAATCCTTCACATCTTCCATAATGTGAAGTGCCCAGATTTGGAAAGAGTACTCTAGCAGAGAACAAACAAGTGATTCATAAAGCTTCATCATAACTTCCTTGTTTTTGTACTTTATGCTTCTATTGAAGCAGTATAATTTTTTAACCGCCTTGTCAACCTTCCCTGCCACATTCATCGATTTGGGCGCAGATACCGTATGTATCTCTTTTCCTGCAGCCCGTTTAACATTGTGCCATTTAATCTAGAATTCCTCTCCTCATTTTCCCAACCAAACTGTATCACTTTGCAATCTCATCTACAACGTGTTTGCCCGTTCCACCAGCTTGTCTATTTCTTCATGAAATCTATCACTATCCTCCTCACTTTTCACTCTACTTCATAGTTTTTGTCATCTGCAAATTTTGCCCTGTTCACCCAAGTCCGTCATTACTATATATCAAGGAAAGTTGTAGCCCTTGCACAGACCCCTGGACCAGTGTATACCATCCTCGAATGCAAAAAACAACCGTTCACCTCTAATCTCTGTTTCCTCTCACTTAGCCAATTTCGGATCCATGTTGTCACTGACACTTTTATTCCATGAGCTTCAACTTTGCTGGCAAGTCTATTCGGTGGCACTAAATCAAAATATATTTGCAAGTCCATTTGCACCAATTATCGCCCTCATCAACCCTACCTGTTACCTCATCAAAAACTCAATCAATTTAGATAAACACAATTTGCCTTTGAAAAATCTGTGCTGCCTTTCCTTAATTAATCCACACTTGTCCAATTGACTGTTATTTTGCTCCGGGATTATCATGTCTAAAAGCTTCCCCAACACCAAGCTTAAACAGACGGGGCCTGTAGTTGCTCGGACGATTCTTACACCATTTTCTGAACAATTTCTCCAGTCCTCTGGCTCCACCCAACATCTAAGGAGGATTGGAAGATCATAGATAGTATCTCTGCAAATTCCACATTTTCTTCCCTCACAATCTGAAGATGCATCCCATCTGCTTCTGGTGACTTGTCTACTTTTAAGTACAGCCAGCCTTAAAGTAACCCTGTTTTATCAATTATTATCCCATCCAGTATCTCAACTGCCTCCTCTATCACTGTGACGTCGGATGCATCTTTCTTGCTAAAGACAGAAGCAAATATTCATTTCGTACCTCAGCCATTATGTCTGCCTCCACAGGTATGTCTCCTTTTTGATGCCTAATTGGCCCCACTCCTCCCCAACGAACAATTTACATTTATATGCCTTTCCATGACTTTTGGATACCTTTTATGTTCGATAAATTCTATGGAATCGAAGTTGAGTGGAACAAGAATCACTTGCTGACACAGGGGAGATGAAACGGAGTTAGACGCATGGGACCAAATCCACCTGATATAGTGGCTGAGGGTTACCAAATATCTCAAGTCAGATACCCATGTCTGGTACTGAGGCGCTGTAATATGTACAATATGAGAAACAGAGGGAGTAAAAGAGGTCATAAATCTCTATATTGGAAGTTTCCATTTACTGGCCAGGTGGGCGGAACGGTGGCAAATGGAATTCAATCCGGATAAGTGTGAGGTGATGCATTTGGGGACGTCTAACAAGGCATGGGTATACACAATAAATAGTACTTCACTGAAAAGTGTGGAGTGACAAAGGGAACTTGGAGTTCAGGTCCTTAGATCCCTAAAAGTAGCAGGCCTGGTAGATAAGTAACCTCACTGCAACGAAGGAATATGAAATACTTGGCTTTATTAGTCGAGGCATGAAATACAGGAGCAAGGAAGTTGTGCTTCAATTGTATAAAACACAGGTTAGGCCAAAGCTGGAGTATTGTGAGCAGTTCTGGTCACCACATTACAGGACAGATGTGATTGCACTGAAAATGGTGCAGAGCAGATTTACAACAATGTTGCCAGGAGTAGAGCATTTTGGAAATGAGGAACGATTGGAGAAGTTGGATCTCTTTTCTTTGGAATAGGGGAGGCTGAGTGATTGAGATCTAAAATTATGAGGGGTCTGGATATGGTGGATATGAAGGACCTGTTTCCCTTGGCATAGAGGTCAACAACAAATAAGTGGGGAAAGGTTTAGAGGAGATTTGAGGTGTAAATTCTTCACCAGAGTGTGGTGCTGTTCTGGAACTCATTGCCTGAAAGGGTGGTAGAGGCATAAACCTTCACCACATTTAAAATATACTTGGATGTGCACTTAAAGTGACATAACTTACATGGCTACGGACCAAGAGAAGGAAAGTGGGCTTAGGCTGGATAGCTCTTGGTCGGCCGACCTGGACAAGATGGGCTGAAATGGCCTCCTTCTGCGCTTTAAGGTTCTATGTTTCTTTGATTGTATAAAAAGGTAGGTTTTGAGGAGCGACATCAAAGAGGAAATAAAGGTAGAGAGGCGGAGAGGTTTAGCGATGGAATTCCAAAGCTGAGGGCCTAATCAGCTGAAGGTATTGCCAGAAATGGTTGAGCAATTATAATGAGGGATGTTCAAGAGGGCAGAATTAGAATGGTACGGATAGTTCAGGAATGGGTGGGGGATGGTTATGGGCTTGGAGGAGATTGCAGAAATAGGGAGGGGCGAGTCCACGGAGGGATTTAAACACATTGATGAACAATTTGTAATTGAGACTTTGCTTAACTGGGAACCAACGTTTGTCAACGAGCACAGGGGTGAAGGGTGAAAAGGACTTGGTGCGAGCTGGGACACGGGCAGCCGAGTTTTGGATGACCTATGTCGGGTGGATCATGGCACGTCAGCCAGGAGTGCTTTGGAATAGTCAAGTCTAGAATCAGCAAAGGGATGGATGAGGCTCTCAGCCGCAGATGAGTTGAGGTATTAGTGGAGATGATAGAATCATAGAATCATAAGCAGTTCACAGCATGGAAGGAGGCCATTTCGGCCCATCATGTGCGCGCCGGCTGACCAATCTAATCTAATCTAATCTGACCTTCCAGCTCTTGGTCCATAGCTCTGTAGGTTAAGGCTCTTCAAGTGCACATCCAAGTATGTTTCAAATGTGCTCAGGCTTTCTGCCTCTACCACTCTTTCAGGCAGTGAATTCCAGACCCCCATTACCTTCTGGGTGACGACATTTCCCCTCATAGCTCCTCAAATCTCCCCCCCAATTACTTTAAATCTATGCCCTCTGGTTGTTGACCCCTCTGGCAAGGGAAACAGTTCATTCCTATCCACCCTATCATCATTTTATATACCTCAATCAGACTCCCCTCAAACTCCTCTGATACATGGGTTTGATTCCTAGAAAAGGGAGTAACAGGTGACACCAATCCTTAATTAAATTAATTGCATTCATGTAGTATGAGAAAGGAAGAACTGTTTTAATCACAATTAATTAACTGATGACCCTCTTTATAAAATGAAATAAATGCTGACTGACCAAGAGTCGATACTTCAAGATTTTATGTACTTTTACTGGCTTATAATTTAACACGTAGTAGTCAGGGTAAAATATACTTTTCTGGCCGGGCCAGGCATAGTTCAGGTTCTGGCCGAAGTCAGACCTATGCATTCTCATTTAATAGAGCAAAAAGAGATTCAACGGCAGTCTGACGCCAGAAAGTTTCATGAAAATAATAAAGAAAGAATCAAATAACTCAATTCTAGTTTACGTAGGGTAGAAAGATAGAGGTAAGAAAGGCAAGGATGCGAGTTAACAGCGAATCGATAACATTGTAACAGTAAGAGATCCGTTTCAAAGCAGAATTCCTTAAAATATTGATTTATTTTGCTTAACTTTAAATTGTTGAATATATACAACAAATAAGCAAAAGTCTTCTAACATAAGCAACAAAGAGATCATATATGGCTGGAGTGATCCGGATGTGAGGCCTCATTCAGGCCTTGCTCACTGGGGGTGAATGACCCGAAAATTGTCCTCATGGTTGGAAGCTGGGATAGTTCTCCATATGGCAAAGATTGATATGGGGAGATTGGCTAACAAGGGTGAGCAGTTCTGAGTACATCAGAAGACAGTTTTTTTTTCCACTGGCAAGAGGATCATTACTCAGAGGACACATATTTATGGTCATTCGCAAAGTGCCAGAGAGGAGATGAGGAGATTTATGTTTACATAGCGAACTGTTATGATCCAGAACGCATTGCGTGAAAGAATCATGGAAGCAGATTCGATAATGAAAACAACAATAACTTGCACTTATACAGCTGCTTTCATGGCATGATGTCGCCCGAAAGTGCTTTACAGCCAATGCATTACATTTGAAGTGTAGACACCGTTGTCATATAGGAAACAGGGCAGTCAATTTGTGCACTGCATGGGCTCACAAATAGCAATGAAATAAAGATCAGAAAATCTGTTTTAGAGATGTCGTTTGAGGGCTGAATATTGATCTGTACACTGTGCGAACTCCACTGCTCGGTCTCGACAAAGTGCTGTGAGATCTTTTATATCCATTTGAGAAGGCGGACTGCATTCCGTTTTACGTCTATTTCGAAAGGCAGCACATCCAACGGTACAGTGCATGGAATTGTCAGCATAGCTTTGATGTCCAGGTCTCTGGAGCGGGACTTTAACCCACTATCTTTTGAATCAGAGGCGAGAGTTATACGACAGAGCCACTGTTGACTAATTTCAAAAAATGGTCGGAAGAGTAGGAGAGTTGGACTAATTAGATTCCTGTTTCAAAGAGTCAGGAAAGGTACGATAGGCCGCAGAGTCTCCTGCTGTGCTTTCTAATTCTGTGATACTACGTAGATTGTGTTGCCTGCGATCTTCCGGCCATTAATGTCAATGGAATGAAAGCTGCGGAAGATCTTTCATAATTGTGTGATAATTCCCCTGCTTTGTGTATGTGAGACTCTGGCCGTGGAGAGTCGTTAAGAAAGTATTAATGAGTGTGGATTTAAAATGTATTTGTCCATTTGGAAGATAATAATAGGAATTATCTCGGGAATAATAATAAGGTTTATAAAAAAAAAATTAATTATCCAACGAATGTAGCAGGTAGACAGTAACGACTAGCAAAGGCCATGTGGTTAGTATTCGGAGGGCACACAAGTGATTCATTGATGAGTGTATGCATGAGCGGCAGTGAAGAAGTGGCGTTTTAATTGTAGTTACAGTGTTCAACCACATAAAATGGGAATCTGGAATCCAGGGACACAGACACTGCGAAATAAAGGAAAGGGGATCCACAGGAGTGACGGGTTACTGATTCTGTTGCACGTTTCCTCAATTAAGGAAGATTCCTGAGGATCCGATAGTGGCTGAAATAATCCAGTGTTTAAAGTAAGGCCCGGAAAGATCTACTCGTTGACCACCTGGGAGAGGAGCAATGCAAAAGGGAATTATATTGGTTTAGAAACATAGAAACTTAGAAAATAGGTGCAGGAATAGGCCATTCTGCCGTTCGAGCCTGCAACGCCATTCAATCAGATCATGGCTGATCATTCCCTCAGTACGCCTTTCCTGCTTACTCTCCATACCCCTTGATCTCTTCAGCTGTATGGGCCATATCTAACTCCCTCTTGAATATATCCAATGAACTGGCATCAACAACTCTCTGCGACAGGGAATTCCACAGGTTAACAATTCTCTGAGTGAAGAAGTTACTCCTGATCTCAGTCCTAAATGGCCTACCCCTTATCCTAAGACTATGTCCCCTGGTTCTGGACTTCCCCAACATCGGGAACATTCTTCCCACACCTAACCTGTCCAGTCCCATCAGAATCTTATACGTTTCTATGAGATTCCCTCTCCTCCTTCTAAACTCCAGTGAATAAAAGCCCAGGTGATCCAATCTCTCCTCATATATCAGTACAGCCATCCCTGGAATCAGTCTGATGAACCTTCACTGCACTCCCTCAATAGCAAGAACGTCCTTCCTCAGATTTGTAGACCAAAATTGAATACAATATTCCAGATGAGGCCTCACCGAGGCCCTGTGCAACTGCAGTAAGACCTCCCTGCTCCTATACTCAAATTTCTTAGCTATGAAAGCCAACATCCCATTTGCCTTCTTCACCGCCTGCTGTACCTGCATGCCGACTTTCAATGACTGATCAACCATGACACCCAGGTCTCGTTGCACCTCCCCTTTCCCAAATCTGCTGCCATTCAGATAATATTCTGCCTTTGTGTTTTTGCCCCCAAAATGGATAACCTCAAATTTATCCACATTATACTGCATCTGCCATGCATTTGTTCACTCACCTAACCTGTCCAAGTCACCCTGCAGCCTCTTAATGTCCGACTCACAGTTTACACCGCCACCCAGTTTAGTGTCATCTGCAAACTTGGAGATATTACATCAATTCCTTCATCTAATTCGTTAATGTATATTGTAATGAGCCCTGCGGCACTCCACTAGTCACTGCCTGTCATTCTGAATAGGACCCATTTATCAGACTCTCTGCTTCCTGTCTGCCAACCAGTTCTCTATCCATGTCAGTACATTACGCCTAATACCATGTGCTTTGATTTTGCACAACAAACTCTTGTTCGGGACATTCTCAAAAGCCTTTTGCAAGTCCAAATACACCACATCCACTGATTCTCCCTTGTCCACTCTGCTAGTTACATCCTCAAAAGATTCGAGAAGATTCGTAAAGCATGATTTCCCTTTCATAAATCCATGGTGACATGGACCGATCCTGTCACTGCTTTCTAAATGCACTGCTTTTTCATCCTTGATGAGAGAGTCCAACATTTTCCCCACTACTGATGTCAAGCTAACCGGTCTATAATTACCTGTTTCCTCTCTCCCTCCTTTCTTAAAAAGTGGGGTTACATTAGCTACTCTCCAGTCCACGGGAACTGATCCAGAGTCGATCGACTCTTGGGAAATGATCACCAATGCATCCACTATTTCTAGGGCCACTTCCTTGAGCACTCTGGGATGCAGACTATCAGGCACTGGGAATTTATCGGCCTTCAATCCCATCAATTTCCCTAACACAATTTCCCACCGAATAAGGATATCCTACAGTTCCTCCTTCTCAATCGACCCACTGTCCCCTAGTAACTTCGGAAGGTTATTTGTATCTTCTTCGTGAAGAAAGAACTGAAGTATTGGTTCAATTGGTCTGGCATTTCTTTGTTCCCCATTATAATTTCACCTGAATCCGACTGCAAGGGACCTACGTTTGTCTTTACTAATCTTTTTCTCTTCACATATTTATAGAAGCTTTTTCAGTCAGTTTTTATATTCCCTGCAAGCTTCCTCTCGTACTCTATTTTCCCCTTCTTAATTAAACCCTTAGTCCTCCTCTGTTGAATTCTAAATTTCTCCCAGTCCTCAGGTTTGTTGCTTTTTCTAGCCAATTTATATGCCTCTTCCTTGGCTTTAACACTATCCTTAATTTCCTTTGTTAGCGATAGTTGAGCCACCTTCCCCGTTTTATTTTTACTCCAGACAGGGATGTACATTTGCTGAAGTTCACCCATGTGATCTTTAAATGTCTGCCATTGCCTATCCACCGTCAACCCTTTTAGTATCGTTTGCCAGTCTATTCTAGTCAATTCACGCCTCATACCATCGAAGTTCCTTAAGTTCAGGACCTTAGTTTCCGAATTAACTTTGTCACTCTCCATCTTAATAAGCAATTCTACCATATTATGGTCACTTTTCCCCAAGGGGCCTCGCACAACAAGATTGCTAATTAGTCCCTTCTCATTACACAATACCCAGTCTAGGATGACCAGCTCCCTGGTTGGTTCCTCGACATATTGGTCGAGAAAACCATCTCTAATACACTCAAGGAAATCCTCCTCCAACGCATTGCTACCAGTTAGGTTAGCCCAATCTATATGTAGATTAAAGACGCCCATGATTATGCTGTACCTTTATTGCACACATTCCTTATTTCTTATTTGATGCTGTCCCCAACCTTACTACTACTGTTTGGTGGTCTGTATACAACTCCCACTAGCGTTTTCTGCACTTTGGAATTCCGTAGCTCCACCCATACCAATTCCATATCCTCCAGGCTAATGTCCTTCCTTACAATTGCATTGATTTCATATTTAACCAGCAACGTCACCCACCTCCTTTTCTTTTTGTCTATCCTTCCTAAATGCTGAATACCCTTGGATGTTGTGTTCCCAGCCTTGATCACCCGGGAGCCATGTCTCTTTGATGCCACATCGTATCCGTTAACTGCTATCCGCGCAGTTAATTCATCCACCTTATTCCAAATACTCCTCGCATTGAGGCACAGAGCCTTCAGGCTTGTTTTTTGAACACACTTTGCCCTTTAGAATTTTGCTGTAATGTAGCCCTTTTTGTTTTTTGCCTTGGGTTTCTCTGCCCTCCACTTTTACTATTCTCCTTTCTATATTTTGCTCCTGCCTCCTTTTTATTTCCCTCTGTCTCCCCGCATAGGTTCCCATCCCCCTGCCATATTAATTTAACTCCTCCCCAACAGCACTAGCAAACTCTACCCCTAGGATATTGGTTCCGGTCCTGCCCAGGTGCAGACCATCCGGTTTGTACTGGTTCTACCCCCGCCCCCAGAACCGGTTCCAATGTCCCAGGAATTTGAATTCTGCACCACTCCTCAAGCCACATATTCATCTGAGCTATCCTGCGACTCCTACTCTGACTAGCACGTGGCACTGGTAGCAATCCTGAGATTTCTACTTTTGAGGTCCTACTTTTTAATTTAGCTCCTAGCTCCCTAAATTCGCCTCGTAGGGCCTCATCCCGCTTTTTACCGATGTCATTGGTACCTATATGCACCATGACAACTGGCTTTTCACCCTCCCTTTTCATAATGTCCTGCATCCGCTCTGAGACATCCTTGACCTATGCACCAGGGAGGCAAAATACCATCCTGGATTCTCGGTTGCGGCCGCAGAAACGTCTATCTATTCCCCTTACAATAGAATCCCCTGTCATTATCGCTCTCCTACTCTTTTTCCTGCCCTCCTGTGCAGCAGAGCCAGCCACAGTGCCACGAACCTGGCTGCTGCTGCTCCCCCCTGATGAGTCATCCCCCTCATCAGTACTCAAAGCGGTGTATCTGTTTTGCAGGGGGATGACTGCAGGGGAGCCCTGCACTACCTTCCTTGCACTGCTCTTCCTGTTGGTCTTCCATTCCCTATCTGGTTGTGTACCCTTTACCTGCGGTAAAACCAACTCACTAAACGTGCTATTCATGTCATTCTCAGCATCGTGCATGCTCCAGAATGAATCCACCCACAGCTCCAGTTCCGCAACGCGGTTCTTCGGGAGCTGGAGGTGGATACAATTCCCGCACACGTAGACGTCAGGGACACCGGAGGCGCCCTGATTTCCCATATAGTACAGGAGGATCATAACACATGTCTGAGCTCTCCTGCCATGACGTAAGCCTTAAATACACTTAAAATTGTCAACAACAGTGCTAAAGGTTACTCACTGATATCGAAAAGAGAAAAGAAAAACTACTTACCAACTACCAGCCAATCACTTACGCCCTTGGCTGTGACATCACCTTTCTATTTCATTCTACTTCTTTTTTGCCTTCTCCCTGTAGCTGCACAAGCTGGCCTTTATAGGCCTCTCCGATCCCCGATCTCGCCTCTCCACGCGCCTCCTAACTGCTGCTCTTGCGGCCTTTATAGGCCTCTCCGATCCCCGGACTCTCGCCTCTCCATGCACCTCCCGACTGCTGCTCTCACGGCCTTTATAGGCCTCTCCAATTCCCGGACTCTCGCCTCTCTACGCACCTCCCGACTGCTGCTCTCGCGGCCTTTATAGGCCTCTCCGATCCCCGGACGCTTGCCTCTCCACGCACCTCCCGACTGCTGTTGTCGCGGCCTTTATAGGCCTCTCCGATCCCGGGACTCATGCCTCTCCATGCACTTTTTGTTTTTTACCTTGGGTTTCTCTGCCCTCCACTTTTACTCTTCTCCTTTCTATCATTTGCTTCTGCCTCGATTTTATTTCCCCCCTTCTCCCGGCATAGGTTCCCATCCCCCTACCATGTTAGTTTAACTTCTGCCCAAGAGCACGAGCAAGCCCTAGAACATTGGTTCCGGTCCTGTCCATGTGCAGATCGTCCGTTTGTACTAGTCCTCTCCCCCCAGAACCGGTGCCAATGTCCCAGGAATTTGAATCCCTCCCTCTTACACCACTACTCAATCCACGTATTCTTCTGAGCTATCCTGCAATTCCTACTCTGACTAGCACGTGGCACCGGTAACAATCCTGAAATTACTACTTTTGAGATCCTACTTTTTAAATTAGATCCTAGCTCCCTAAATTCGTCTCGTAGCACCTCATCCCGTTTTTTACCTATATCGTTGGTACCAATATGCACGACAACAACTGGCTGTTCACCCTCCCTTTTCAGAATGCCCTGCACCTGCTCTGAGACATCCTTGACCCTTGCACTAGGGAGGCAACATACCATCCTGAAGTCTCGGTTACGGCCGCAGAAACATCTATCTATTCCCCTTACAATCGAATCCCTTATCACTATAGCACTCCCACTCTTTTTCCTGCCCTCCTGTGCAGCAGAGCCACCCATGGTGCATGAACTTGGCTGCTTCTGCCCTCCCCTGATGAGTCATCCCCCTCAACAGTACCCAAATGTTTGAGGCAAGAATTATCATATTTAACTAACCTGCTGGAGCTTCTAAAACTCATCACCTGTAGCATGGGGGAAATGTAGTCGGATTTTAACGATATAGCGAACAAAGCTCCACATGTTCTAACGGTGTGGAATTATGGGATGGGCTTAGATATATGGCAGTGCACAGACAGCTAGTTACAAAATGAAAGTAGGTTATCGAAAATGGGAACCTGTAAGGGACGTGTGACTATTGAACCATTGGGATCTCCCTTGGTAACTATTTATCTTTAATGTTTTGTTTAACAGATTCTCAATGGGGCTGAGGTTATCTTAGAAACAAATAGAAATGAAAATTATACCAACGTAGAAAACATTGTAAAACCATAGATACTGGTGGGGGGGGGGGAGTAGGGTAATTGGCCCATTCTATCTGTACTGACACAGCGATCAGAAACTATCCAAACTGTCCTCCTCTCACTCTCTCTCCATAGAACCTGGGCGGGAGTAGGTCAGTGGACACGTTATATCTGTACTGAGTCCTTTGATGCAGCGATCATAAACTATCTGCACTGTCCTTCTCTCTCTCTCCACAGTCATTTATCTTCCTCTGCTTCAAATAGTCATCTAATTTTCCATTAACTATTTTCTGAGGCAAAATATCCCACGCATCAGCAACCTTTTGCATAAAGAAATTTCTGCTAACATTCTGCTCATTCGCTTTTGTCCACTTTGTCGACCTCCCTTTATCACTGATTCCCTAACTATATGGAATAATTCCCTAATGCAAAAACTGTTCAGAATTATTTTAATTTCTATTAAATCGCCTCTTAATTTTCATTGCTCTATTGCAAATATTCGGAATCACCAGCATAGATCTGATCCATGGCACCATCCTGGTGAATCGACACTGCCCGCTCTCAGTGGATTTAATGGATTTTCCACAATGAGGGGCAGAAGCTGTATCTGTTGTTAAAACGGTGGCGTCGACAGTATTGTGTAAAGATCCATCATGTCTTGTTTATTATTATGATCTATTCCCATGTCTATAAAACGGAAGTTATGTTTATTTTATCATGCATTTATCCTCCTGAAAACATCGTTTCTCTGAATTGAGTATTTGGATCGCTATTGCTCAGTGTCCATCCAAACTCTCATCTTCTCGCATTTCTTGGTGTTTCTCACACAATCAGGCTAGTTCACCGATGGACAATGTGTAGCTAAGCTAATGTTGCTGCGATTAGTTCATTCTTTTTTGGAAGAATGTGCAACCACATCATGATTCGACAATTGCCAAATATTCTTCTCACCGGCTACAAATGTTCAGGAAACCACAGAATATTAAACATCGGTTTGATTTCAGTTGAATTTCTGGAAATGTTTTTGACAGATTACTTGCATCAATTGTAATAATTTAAAAAATTATGAAAATCATTATTTTTATGTTCCTTTACTCCATTTGAGGAGGGTCATTGAGACAGAATATCAATAATATTACTCATTATACCTTTATCGACATCACAATACAAGAGCAGACGCCATATCTGTGCTGAATGAAAGACACAAGTCGGTGCACAATCAATATTTTCAGTCAGTATCAGGGTCACAAGAGGTGAAAGGCCACATTGATGAACCGAGTTTCGACTATTTCCTTCACTGATCACTGATCACGTGACAATGAGGAATGGTGTCCAATCGAGAGACCCGCGCCTGTGTCATTCACACCAAACTTACAGGAAAGTTACCAATATCGGCGATCACAAGAAGTTTGATTGTTTTGGCACAGAATGAAGCTTTATTGATGATTTTAAAGCGGGCCGCCCAATCATTGTACCTGCAGTGTAAGGTATATTCCTGTGTTGTCTACACTGCTACAGCTCATCATTGCTATCCATGATCTCGGAACGTGAACAGTGTTAAATTTGCAGGGACAGATTATATTTACTGCGCGAAAAACTAAAGCAATGCATAAATCGAACACAAGCAAATGGATGAAATGCTCACACAAGATCTCATCAATTTTTCTATTCACCAGACAAAAAGTATGTTACGGTGGAAACGGCGGTGAAATTGAGCTTTAGTGACGAAGAAGCTTTTTTAAAATCGAATCGTTTTATTGTCTTTTTCTAAATAATCTGAGTATGAGTGTCCGGGGAGATTTCACCACAGTCTTCAGCTCTTCTCTGAATTCCCTCTGGGCCGGTGCATAAATACATGGGTTTTGAAAGGAACTGAAGAATGTTAACATTGTTACTATTTCAGTGGCTATATCCAGGATCTGTGCGGCCACCTCGCTAAAAATTGATGCTTGCCAGTTTGGTAGTTATCAAACTCATGGAAGTTGTCAGCCACAAAAATATAAAACTGCCCGAAATAGAAAAGTAGAATTATAGATTTCCTTCGGTTCTCCATCTCTGAATCGCTCTGGTTCCCACTCCTGTGGCCTCGGAGATCCTTGCGAGATCTATGGGCCTCTCAAATACATCTGACTGTCAAACAATTTAACAAGGCAATTAAAGTAAACAGAAGCCAAAGGCCCCAGGCGCTGTGAAACTAGACATATGCTGCACCTGCAGGTGATGCAATAAAAGAACCACCCGGAGGTCATGGTGGCTACTCCCCTGTCAGGTCAGTTACGCATGATCTCGGCCTTTTGGCTAAGATCATGCGTAACTGACCTGACAGGGGAGTAGCCACCATGACCTCCGGGTGGTTCTTCCTGGATCAGGAAGGTATATGCTTGCTTTTTTGGAAACAGGAGGTGGGTGGGGTGGCTTGACCCATCCACCTCCACGGAGGTGTGTGGGGGACCTGACCCATCCACCTCCATGGCACGAACCTGGTATTGCAGTACTTCCAGGAATGGTGCAGTGGCTCTAGGCCTTTTGGCTAAGAGCATTGGCGCAGAGTGATACTTGGCGTGTGCAAGGTGACCTCTGGCGTTTGTGATTTGACAAAGAATTGGAACGATTGGCTACGAATTTCAAAAAAAAAACACTTGTCCAGCAGCCCCACTGCACATTGTTAATTATTTGTTCAGGTGCAAATGCAAACAAAACAGGGATATTCTATAAAAAAAAGATTAGGACTGTGAAAGTTGTTATAACCGTGGCCACAGTTCTCTCGGTGCAATACTTTATATTAAACTTTCTGGCAGCAGATAACCACAAATTGGTCAAATGTGAAGGAGACGGTGAACCAAACACACAATTCGAGTGTGACAGTCGTCATATATAGAATGAACTTACACACGGGAGTGTGGGACTGGAGGGAAAGCGGAAAGCGATAACTGGAAATATGATACACTATTACATTGAAGATAAGGACCAGTAGATCTGCTGTTGCCATGGCCACCATGTAAACATACATTTGGAAAGGCCGCAGTTTCCTCGGGAGAGAATCACAATTGTCACCAAGTTCACTGTAAGAAAAAGGGAGGAGAGAAATAATGTTAGAGTGCCTGATTGAAATATATATGAAGATACCTGTTGAGATCATTTTACTCTATTCAGTGTGATTATCAACACGGAGCAGTGTGAGGACAAAGTTAGTTTGGAGCCATTATCTGGGCAAACGACCCACACATTTTAATGAGCTGCTGCTGCACTCACTCTGCCCGGGATGACAAGATGGTCCGGATAAGCTTCTGTTGAAGCTTCAGAGAACACAGTAATTAATAAATGTTATTGGCTTAATGGGAACACAGAAAGTGTCACCACATCTTGAGTATTGTGTGCAGTGTTGGTGTCCTAATCTGAGGAAGGACATTCTTGCTATTGAGGGAGTGCAGCGAAGCTTCACCAGACTGATTCCAGGGATGGCAGCACTGACATATGAAGAAAGATTGGATCGACTAGGCTTATATTCATTTTATTTTAGAAGAATGAGAGGGGATCTCATAGATGCATACACAATTGTGACGGGATTGGACAGGTTAGATGCAGGAAGAATGTTCCCGATGTTGGGGAAGTCCAGAACCAGAGGTCACAGTCTAAGGCTATGGGGTAAGCCATATAGGACCAAGATGAGGAGAAGCGTTTTCACCCAGAGAATTGTGAACCTATTCTCTGCAACATAAAGTTGTTGAGTCCAGCTCGTAGGATATATTCAAAAGGGAGTTAGATGTGGCCCTTATGGCTACAAGGATCAGGAGGTATGGAGAGAAGGCAGGAGTGGGGTACTGAATTTGCATGATCAGCCATGATCATATTGAATGGTGGCGCATGCTCGAAGGGCCGAATGGTCTGTTCCTGCATGTATTTTCTATGTTTCTATGTTTCTATGTCAGTTCGCGAGTTGTTTCCTGTCACTTCCAATGGTGTAATGCTGCGATCTAGAAAACAAGTTACATTAGCCAACAGGGATATAGTTAACAACCGAATAACAACACACATGTTACAATGGCTCACCGGGAATCGGGTAAAAAATATTTTCAATCAGTAGAATAGCTGGTCGCCCCATTTTCCGTGAGAATGGATGGTTTCTTTCGGAGCTGAAAGACACTGCCTGATGAACGGTTGAGGCAATGAAAGGGAACAGATATTTATTCACGCGTCAATCATCCAGGGAGTCAATTAGATGAAATTGTCATTATCATTACTTCCAGACATTTAACAAATAGACGGTATGTTAGATGTTTATCAGATACGTCAGATTAAGAGACATGTTAGAAATTGTTTTTGGAAATTTTCAAAAAGCATTCTTTACAAGTAGAAACGTTAACCTCCCTGCACTGCTACTGACCGTATTTGCACAGGAGTAGTGAAGACAGCACCCCTAACAATACACATCAAAACTCCGCTCTTGGCTCAGTCCTAGTGCTGCAACTCCTCCAGAACAGGCGGTGCACAAAATATTGCAATATTGGTGATGACCCCAGCCCTGCAGCATTAAACATAACGGTGCTCCTCTTGTTGTTATAGTACACCTACCCTTACTAGAGGTAACAGTGCTCCACTTGCACTGATGGAAAACCTACACTTAAACTCGAGTTGACCATCTTGCCGCTATACTAGGGGAAGCAATACACATAAACTAGAGGAGAAAGGGCTCCATCGCTGCTAGTGACAAACTACATTTACAGGAGAGTTGACCATCATCCTCCATCACTAGTGGTAGCCCAGTGGTGAATGGGGGCGCCCGGAACAAGTTGTTCCCTAAATTTGCACCAAGTGTGACCCTGCTCCTGCACATACACGAGAGGTGCCCGTGCTCCTCCAGTATTAGTGGTACCCACATATTTCCAATGGTAATGGCAGTGCTATACTGGTAGTTGCGCTAATCTACAATTATACATGAGCTTATCATCTTCCTTCTGTACTGGTGGTAATCCAAAATATATATTCGTGGAAACTTTGCTCCTCCTGTATTGTGCTCCCCTACACTTATACTAGAGGTGCAAGTGCTGCTCCGGTACTAATGATCCCCTACCCTTATACTAGATGTGACAGAGCTACTCGGTACTAGTGGTCATCTACACTTATACTAGAGGTGACAGAGCTACTCGGTGCTTGTGGTCATCTACACTTATACTAGAGGGGACAGAGCTACTCCAGTACTAGTGGACCCGACACTTATACTCGAGGTAACAGTGCTCCTCCAGTACTAATGGTCATCTACATTTATACTGGAGATGACAGTGCTACTTGTGCTCCCCTACACTTGTGCTGAGCCTGCCTCCACGGGGACCTGCAACTAAGTGGTGTTTGGCTTTTGGAAACATTTGAAATGTGTAAATTTGTCGAGTGACAGGTAACAGAGGCACTTTATCAACGTTACTAAAAGATGCTCATTCACAATTACAATACTGAAGCTGTTGTTAGCGAAAGGTTTTCAATCAGGTTCTTGATCAATGGAGTAAGGTTTCCTTGATTTATTAAACACATAACATATGCAATAATATTTAAACATAAAATTTAAGGTAATACCTACAACCACAGCTACTGATGCTTGGTTAGGGTTTGAAACGTGTCCCAGTTCTGAACTCAGTATCATGGTCCATTGCATAGGCTAATTACAAACTGGCACTTTCCCACTGCATGTACGTGTCAGTCCACACAATTTTGCATTACGTAAACTTAAAAAGTTAAATTATAACTCTGTATAAGGGGAATATAACCATTACCTCATCTTTTACCAATAATGAAAATTTCCCTTAGGAAAGAGAACTTTTTTCCTTGGGTCTAACACATATAATTCCATTAGTTCATTATTTTACTAATAGTTTCACTCTTAGCCAATAATTTACCTTCAATTCTGTGAACTTTAATTTGAGCACACAGTCATTTCCGTACAAACTTTTCGAATGCCTTTTGTAATTCTATATAAGCTACAAAGATATACTACCCCTATGCTTTTTCGCTTTAGTTACTGCCTTAAAATTCAATTAGGTCAGTTATGCAGGACCTACCATTTACACACCCAGTAACTTCGCTTCAACAGAAGTTAGCCTAAAAGGTCTATAATATCCTGGCTTCTCTCTCGCAACTTTCTTAAATAGTAGAGCTACATTTGTATTTTTCAAATTCAAAGGGATCATTTCCGAATCGAAATTGCTTTGGAAACATTCAGTTCCTTATGATTTCTCAGATTTAGTTCCATTAATTTTTCTTATAATTCTTTCTTGCTTATGTTAAATTCAGTAAGTTACAATCATTGATTCATTATTAATTTCCGTGGAACATTATATCCTCTTTCTCAAATGTGAAGACAGTATTGGTGGCGGTTTCCCATGATATGGAACGCCTCCCTCCCATATACACTCCTCCAGCCACGTGTTCACCTTCCATGTCTATTGTCTCTATGTCAATTAGCACGTGGATCGTATATTAATACTGAGATGATGAGCTTTGATGTCCTGTTTTGTTATTTCAGCTCCGAACTCCTCATAATCCCTCAGCAAGAACTGTTCAATTTCTGCCTTTTGCCATTCATTCCGACATGAATTATGACATACTTCGTTGTCCAAGTTTATTTCCAGCTGTATCGCGCTATCACTTTCGTGGAATCAACTGTTGGGTAAACGGGGCAGTCAACCACGAATGTCCCATAATCCTCCCGCTGTGTGTTAGGCCTCGCTCGGGGAGGGAAATTCCGAAACTTGCCCACAAACTGTCACGCAACTTACATCTGAAATAAATGTATCGCCAATTTAAAAGGGTATAACCTATAACTGCAGTGATCAATACAACTTGTAGCGGGAGAGAATAACGTTTCCTTGTCTTATAAACTCCCGAGAGCCGAATTTTACAACAATAGTTAGCGCCGTTTCCAAATCCATTTTGCAAGTTATCATTGAATCTACAATCACCACCCTTTCATGCATTGCATTCCAGCTCACAGCAACTCGCTGTGTAAAATAATTTCCTCATGTCATTTCGGAATCTTCTGCTAATAAACTTAAAATTCTCAGAAGATGTTAGAACAGGGCAGGTCAAGATAATTGGAACTATTTGCTCCTGAGGAGTATAAATCACGACATTGCCTGGTTGGGTGCAATCGATTATTTCCGTTTTGTAACCTATATGTTTTTATATGTACATTGAGGTCTCAAGGGCAAGCATTGGCTTTAGGATTCTGTTAAAATGATAGGGTAATCTCAGGGTGTTAGTGTTCTGGGGATAAACCTGTGATCAGATCGCTCTGGGAATGTGACCTAAAGCTTTAGAAACTTAGAAACATAGAAATTTACAGCACAGAAGGAGGCCATTTCAGCCAATGTGGCTGCGCCGGCCGACAAAGAGCATACAAACCCATGAACAATAGCGGAAAGGCAAAGAAGACCCAGCCCAAACAGTCCGCCCCACACCACTGCAACACCCCTTAAATTAAAAATATCGACACTCCACCTCAACTGGAGCCATGTGATCTCCTAGGAGTGGCTAAAAACCGAAAAAAAAAACAGGCCAATTTAGGGAGAAAAAATCAGTGAAAATTTCTCTCTGACCCATCCAGGCAATCGAAACTAGTCCAGGAGATTACCCTGGCCGTATTCTATTACCTGCAATACTTACCATTATACCTGCGCCGACCAACAAAAGTCAACGTCTAATCCCAATTACTAGCTCTAGGTCCGTAACCCTGCAGGTTATGGCACTTTAAGAGCACATGCAACCATCTCTTAAAAGTGGCGAGAGTTGCTGCATCCACCACTCTTCCAGGCAGCGAGTTCCAGATCCGCACAACTCTTTGTGTAAAAAAGAGCCCCACCCCCCGTCAAATCCCTTCCAAACCTCCATCAAGCACCTTAAAACTATGCCCCCTCGTAATAGCCCCTCCACCAATGGAAATAGTCCCTTACTATCCACTATATCCAGGCACCTCAATATTTTGTGGACCTCGATGAGGTCTCTACTCAACCTCCTCTGTTCCAATGAGAACAAACCCAGCCTATACAATCTGTCCTTATAACTAATATTCTCCATTCCAGGTAGCATCCTAATAAATCTCCTCTGCACCCTGTCGAGTGCAATCACGTCCTTCCTGGAATAAGGTGAGCAGAACTGCATGCAGTACTCCAACTGTGGCATAACCAAAGTTTTATACAATTGAAGCATAACCTCCCTGCTCTTATATTCTATGCCTTGGCTAATAAAGGCAAGCATCCCATATGCCTTCTTAACGATCTTTTCCACCTGGCCTGCGACTTTCAGAGATCTGTGGACAAGGGTCCCCGCAGATCGGGGGGAGACGATTTAATGATTTAATGTTTTAATTTTTTCACAAAAAGAGTTCTGTGGACAAGGGTGGACCAAAAAGAGTTCTGTGGACAAGGGTGGAGCTGTTGGAGGCGTGGCCTATTCACTTGGAGCTGTGCTGCAGTGAGGGAAGGAGCTCCCTGCTGTTGCTCCTGCCTGGAAGGCCTTTGTGAGCCCTGTGAAACAGCCCAGGAAGAGGAGGAAGGGGCTTACTACAATTCCAATTCATCCAGAGGGAGAGGAGGAGAGCAGAAAATTCAACATCATTATTACTTATACAGAGAGTTGGAGAGAGGGGGAAATAACAACATCCAGTGTGGAAGGAGGGAGAGCCATTACTATTCTACAGGTGGGTGTATTGGTGCATCCCCTGAAAGACTTTGTTATATAGGTGGGGGGAGGAAAGAAGACTTGCTAGAGGGCCGGAACATCGCGGGGGTTGTGTGTGTGGAAGTGTGTGAGGGGGTCTTGCTAAATAACTAGGCCCCACACACTACTGAAGCACCCCTCCCCCATTGCCTAGCCTGGGATAGCTGGAGCTACCTGGCTGAAGACTGATTAATCACCCTATTTAACATCGTTGGGAGTGCTGTGCCTGGGTGGCTCCAGCTGCCCCAGGTGAAGACATCTTCTCCCCCCACCCGAAGACCATCTACAAAGACTGTTTTGTTTGCCATCTGGAGGGTGCACCCCAGCAACACCCACCCATCACTGTGAGGGGAGACCTGCCCTCACAGTTTCCCTCTTTCCCACCCTTCTCTCTCTTTCTCTGTCACTCTCTCTGTCTCTCCCCTTTTTCTCTGAGAGCCCCTTTCTCCTAATTGGAAAAATCAATTACAAGACAACTGAGCAAAGGGAGCAAGGCCCCTCCCCAATCGTCAACTAGGGGAGAGGTGTGCCTCTTTCAGAGCTCCCTCTGTTGAAACACCAACGAGGCCATTTAAGACCATTAAGGCCTGTGACTTTGGGGTGGGTGTAGCCCTTAAAGGGACCCCGTGATGGCGACTCCATCCACGCCGGTGGCAGGGCCAGCAAAGATATATGCGCAGGCAGCGTCCACATCCACGGCACCTCCTGCGCCTCCTGCTGCCCTGCCACCTTTCAGACTAATAACAAAGAAACACGGGGTCAAGAGCTACACTGACCCCACAATGAGCATTGAGGAGTGCGTGCGGGTGATGGCTAGGGGAGTCGGCCCCTCGACCATTGTCGCAGCCTCCAAGATGTCTGGGAAGGCAGTGTTCTTCCTGGGGTCGGAGCAGGCGGTGTCCCTGGCCCTTGAAAAGGGGCTCACGGTGGGCGGGACTTTCCGGCCGGTGGACGCTCTCGAAGCCACCGCGCAGAGGGTCATCCTTTCAAACGTCCCGCCCTTTGTTCCCGCTGAGCTCCTCCTCCCTCACCTACACCAACTGGGGGAGGTAAGGTCAGGGATCAACCCCATACCGCTCGGCCTCAGGGAGAGCAGCCTGTGCCACGTGTTCTCCTTCCGCCACCAGCTCTTTGTCCGACTGGCTCGGGAGGAGACAACAGAGGGATCATTTAATGTGGTGCACGAGGGGACTGCCTACTGCGTCTTCTGGACATTGGACAGCATGCGGTGGCATGCCTGTAGGGAGATGGGGCACGTTCGCAAGAACTGCCCCACCTCCAAGGCCGCCAAACTACCGAAGGCAGCCAAGGCTGGCACCGCCGCCACCCCTCCCCCTCGTTGCGTCCGCATACCGGGAGCCGTAGGTGCGCGGGCATCGTCGGAGGCCTTTGTATTCACGGCCTCCGGCGGGGGGGAGGGAGAGCGTCCGATCGGAAGGAAGGCGCGGAGGAAGGCGAAACACCTCGAGGCGGTTCCCTTCAGTGTGCCAGACAATTTGATCACCGCGCTCAGCCCAACCCTGTCACCAGCGAGCGCGGGGTGCCCTGAGCCCGTGCCCGAGCCCTTGACCAATATCTCAGAGGGGTTCGGGCGCGGGCAAGAAAATGAAAAGGGGGGAGTGGAGCAGGAGGCCTCGGCAGATATGGAGGTCTTCCTGTCTCCACGCCCCCCCCAGGAACAAAAGGAGGCGCCGCTCCAATGAGGCGGTGGGGGAACAACATCCCTCCATGGAGGAGTCGGTGCCCACCGTGTGTCCCGCATCCCCCACCAGCGCCCCCAAGCAGCGCCGTAGGCGGGAGGAGTCTGTCCCCGGGGAGGGTGAGACAGTCGAGGCTGCCCGGCCTCTGCCTCCCGGGGATGGCGTGGAGGATTTGCCTGTCGTGGGGGGCGCGGGGCCAGCGGAGGAATGCGTTGCCGCCGGGTCGAGCGTCCCGGGGACTGAGGTGGGCGGGGCCGAAATGGCCGAACCTGAGCCCGCCCAGCTATTAACCAACTTCCCCCGGGACTTGCACGACTCGGCAGAAAATGAAAATTAAAAATGTTTTAATATACATCCACACGCTGGGCCAGGGGGTGGCGACGGGGAGGGGGAACAACACCAACCCTCGCCCCCTACTTTGGAGCTGGGGTACTTGGAGGACCTGGAGAATTTCTTTGGACACGTATCTCCGCGTTCCCCGGTTCCTGGGGTGGAGGAGGATCCCATTCCGCTGTCGCTTCCTGACCCAGCACCACTTTTAAAAGAGCCCAGTGGGGACTCCTCTGCCGACGATCCTGGGGGTGGGATCGGGGCAGAGCCAGGGCCGGATGGAGCGGTCGGGACGTTTGTCGTACCTCGTGCGGTCGACAGACCGGCTGCTGGCGGCGACCTCCCGGAGGGGGACGGGGACTCGGTGGGGGACACGGGAGAAGATCTCGAGGCCATCGCCGGTGAGGTGGTGGATCTCCTCGTGCCCGCCGCTGCGTACCCCCTCATTCCTGTAAAGGAACTCCGGGACTTTTTGGTCCAGAGCCAGGGTCGCCGCAACCAAGCCCATCTGGCCCTGGAAAGATGGTCCGAGCCGGGGCTGCTCGTCGCGTCCGTCCGTGTCGACGCTAAAACCATGGCCGCGGGCGGGCCCTTATCAAAGGCGCAAGGCCTTGAGCTGCGCCGGCTCAAACGGTTCCTCGCTGGGCTGCTGAGGGAGTGGAGGTCAACAAACGACTCCACTCCCCCCCCCACAATAGGTTAGGTAGAGGTTGCACTATGCTTTTGTCATGAAAATAAACATAGCCAGCCTCAACATCAACAGCGGCAGAGAGGCACGCCATGGATTTAACAATTTTTCGCTCCTGCAGGAGGGGAAATATGCGGTGTGCTTCCTGCAAGAAACCCACACCGTTCCGGGAGATGAAGCCACGTGGCTCCTGGAATGGCAAGGAGAGGTCCGCATGAGCCACCTCACCGCCACTTCTTGTGGGGTGGCCATCTTGCTGGCCCCGCATTTTCAGCCGGAGATCTTGGGGTCGAGGAGCCCGTGCCAGGCCGCTTGCTGCACGTCACGGTTCACCTGGGGGACATGCCGCTCCATCTCGTGAACGTGTACGCCCCTCAGCCCGGCCCGCAGCAAGCGTGCTTCTTCGAAGAATTGTCCGCTCTTCTTGGCTCCGTCGACGTCGGCGACTGCATTGTCCTCGCGGGGGATTTTAACTGCACCCTCGAGGCGAGGGACCGCTCCGGTGCCCCGCAGAGCATGACGGCGATCGAGAAGTTGAGGGATCTGGTCGGGTCCATCGACTTGGTGGACGTCTGGCGAAATCTCCACCCCGACTCCAGCGCCTTTACTTGGGTGAGGCCTGGAGTAGGATAGTCCAGAATCGACCGCCTTTACGTGTCTTAGGCGTACGTTTCCTGCGTCCCGGCGGCCTCCATGCGGCCGGTGCCGTGTTCGGACCACCACCTGGTGTGGGCGGAGCTCGCTTCGCTCCGCGCGAGGACGGGGTCCGCGTACTGGCATTTTAATCACCAGCTGCTGGAGGACGTGCGGTTCCAGGACTCGTTCCGATTCTGGTCCGACTGGAGAAGGAAGCAGGGGGGTTTCCCCTCCTTGAGGCTATGGTGGGACGTGGGCAAGGCTCACGTCCGCATCTTCTGTCAAGAGTACGCGAGGGGGTCGACCAAGAGGCGGGTGGCCAGGGTCGGGCGCCTAGAAAAAGAGGTGCTTGAACTGGAGTCCCGTCTCGGTCAAGTCGTCGGGGACCCGGCCCTGCGGACGGTGTACAAAGCAAAGAAGGCTGCGCTGAAGGACCTGCAGCTCGTCGGGTCCCGAGGCGCGTTCGTGAGGTCGCGGATCTGGTTCCTGCGGGATCTGAACCGCGGCTCCCCCTTCTTCTACTCGCTGGAAAAAAGACAGACTGTCCGTAAGCAGCTCTTGATTCTGCTGGCCGACGACGGCTCTCTCGTCTCGGATCCAGAGGGCGTCAACAACAGGGCCCGTGAATATTACGGGGCTCTGTTCTCTCCGGAGCCGTCCAGCGAGGAAGCGCGTACACTTTTGTGGGAGGACCTGCCGAAGGTCAGCCCGGACGGTGCCGAAAATCTGGAAGCTCCGCTAAGCCTGGCGGAGCTGACCGGTGCCCTCGACCGGCTCTCGAGGGAAAAAGCCCCGGGGCTGGACGAGCTGACCGTGGAATTCCACAGGGCACACTGGGACGTCCTGGGGGGCGACTACGCGCGGGTCCTGGGGGAAAGTCTGACGACCGGGGAGATGCCCCTCTCTTGGCGCAGGGCAGCCATCGTCCTGCTGCCTAAGAAGGGCGATCTCCGCCTCCTTAAGAATTGCCGCCCGGTCTCCCTCCTCAGCACGGGCTACAAAATCTTCGCCAGGGCGATGTCTGCTCGCCTTGGTGCCGTGCTGGAGCACATGATCCACCCCGACCAGTCCTACACGGTCCCGGGCGTGACAATCCACGATAACATCCATCTGGTCTGGGACCTCATCCATCATTCACAGGAGGCTGGTCTGTCGGTCACCTTCCTATCTCTCGACCAAGAGAAGGCGTTCGACAGGGTGGATCACGACTATCTGTTCGGGACTCTGCACGCTTTCAGGTTCGGGACGCATTTCGTCGCCCGGATCTGACTTTTGTATGCTGCTGCGGAGTGTCTGATTAAGGTTAACAGGTCCTTGACGGCGCCCCTTCGCTTTGGGAGAGGGGTGCGCCAGGGATGCGCCAGTTATATGCCATCTGCGTGGAGCCTTTCCTGCGCCTCCTGCGGATGAGGTTGATGGGACTGGCTCTGCAAGGGCCGGCCATGGAGGTCGTCCTCTCGGCTTATGCCGATGACGTGCTCCTCGCGGTAGAGGATCCCGCTGACCTGCGGAGGATGCGTGAGTGCCAGGAGATTTACTCAGCCGCATCCTCCGCCAGGATCAACTGGGAGAAATGTTCCGGACTCCTGGTGGGTCAGTGGCAGGTGGACTCCCTGCCGGAGGAGCTCAGGCCTTTTGCCTGTAGCACGACCCATCTCCTCTATCTGGGAGTCTACCTTCGCCCCGACGAGAAAGCCTGGCCGGCGAACAGGCAAGAGCTGGAGGCCAAGTTCGCCGCTCGCCTAGGATGCTGGACAGGACTGCTCCGAGTGCTGTCCTACAGGGGTCGAGCGCTAGTCATAAACCAGCTGGTGGCTGCCATGCTGTGGTACCGGCTGGTCACTTTGACCCCTCCCTCTGCGTTTGTCACCAAGATACAGAAGAAGCTGGTGGACTTCTTCTGGAACAACAGGAAGCACTGGGTTTCTGCTGCGGTCTTGAGTCTCCCGCTTGGGGAGGGCGGTCAGTCGTTGGTGTGCGTCAGCACCCAGCTCGCGACTTTCCGTCTTCAGACCCTGCAGAGATACCTTTATGTCGAGCCCCCTCCTAGGTGGTGTGCTCTGGCAATGTATTTCTTCTGCCAGCAGCACGGCCTCAACTACGACACGCAGCTCCTGTTTGTGAGCATGGTGGGCGTCAAGACCACCGTCCAGGAGCTGCCTGTCTTTTACAAGGAACTCACCAGGGTCTGGAACAAAGTCTCCACCAAGCGCAGCTCTCCACCGGCTGGAGTAGCGGCCGTCCTGCAGGAGCCGCTGCTCGGGAATCCGTACCTCCACGACCGAGGTTTTAGGTGGCAGTCGGACGAGAGGGCTGTGGCTGGTGAGGTGACCAGGGTCAGGGACCTGCTCGATGGCGGAAGAACGGGCTGGATGGCGCCAGACACGCTGGCACGGTGCCTAAATTCGGCCGACATCCGCCGCGCGACTGATGCCATCGAGTCGCTAAAAACAGCTCTGGGCCCTGACTCCGTTAGATGCATCGAGGAGGCTCAAGCACGTGGGGAGATCCCGTCCGAACTGACCCCCGTCCGGACGGAATTCCTCATCGGCGCCAAACCCCGGAACCTCCCTCGGGAGCCAGAGCCTCACAACTTGAGCCACCTCGGGGAAATCCCCTCCGTGCCTTTCAGTTCTGTGCGGAGGGGTTTCCTGTACGGCCTGCTCCTGCACACTCTCAACTTTGCCATCCTCGCCTGCCATCCGGACACGCCATGGCGTACCATCTTGCCGTCCGGAGAAGGCGGGGGTCCCCGATGGAGGGCACTCCACGCGGGAGTCCTCCCACTATTGATCGGGGACTTAGCCTGGAGGGTGGTGCACAGAGCAGTGCCGTGCAATAAATTTTTAAGCCGGTTCACGGGCTCCCAGGCTGCCTGCAATTTCTGCGGTCTGGAAGAGTCCATGTTCCATGTTTTTATCGAATGCACGAGGTTGATTATTTAAAGGGGCTGCTCCTGAAATTCTGGCTGCACTTCAGTCCCACACTCCTGATCTTTGGGCACCTTGTGCGGAGGGGAGCGGGTAGGTCCGAGGGCCTCCTAGTAGGACTGGTTTTGGGCACGGCCAAGGGTGCCATCAGCCTGACTGCCTGCCTCTCTTCCGCGCGTACATCCACGCCAAGGTGGTCCTTGGAGAGGGAGCACACGGTGTCCACCGGTACGCTCGCGGCCTTCCGCGAGAGGTGGGCACCTGAGGGACTGGAGTGCATCAGCACGCCCGGCAACCAAATTTTAATTTGATTTTATGTTCTGAAGTTTAATTTGTTTTAATTGCCGGTGATTTTAGTGTCCCCCTCCCCTTTTATAGGGGGCGCTTGGAGAAAAAAATATAAATGTTTTTAGTGCCCAAAAAAAAACTTAAAAAAAACAAAAACACAAAGGATAAAGCCTTGAAAATGTTTGGTGTGTCCCCCAGATCGGGGGGACACGATTTCATGTTTTAGTTTCCTCCCAAACAGAGTTCTGTGGACAAGGATGGAGCTGTTGGAGGCGTGGCCTGATCATTTGGAGCCTGGAGCAGTGAGGGAAGGAGCTCCCTGCTGTAGCTCCTGCCTCAAGGCCTGGATAGAACCCTGAGACCAGCCTAGGAAGAGGAGGAAGGGGCTTACTTCATTACAATCCATCCAGAGGGAGAGGAGGAGAGCAGAAAATTCAACAACTTGATTACTTCTACAGCGAGTTGGAGAGAGGGGGAAAAGAACAACAACCTGTGTGGAAGGAGGGAGACTCTACAACATTCTACAGGTGGGTGTACTGGTGCATTGCCCTAAAAGACATAGTTTTATTGGTGGGGGGAGAAAAGAAGATTCTTCGAGGACCAGAACATCGCGGGCCGTGTGTGTGTGTGGAAGTGTGTGTGGGGGTCTTGCTAACAGCTAGTCCCCACACACCACTGAAGCACCCCTCCCCCATTGCCTAGGCTGGGATAGCTGGAGCTAACTGGCTGAAGAATTATTAATCACCCTATTTTTCATCGTTGGGAGTGTGTGCCTGGGTGGCTCCAGCTGCCCCAGATGAAGACATCTTCTCCCCCACCCGAAGACCATCCTATAAGACTGTGTCCTGTTTTTCCATCATCTGGGGAGTGCACCCCAGAAAACACCCACCCATTGCTGTGAGGGGAGACCTGCCCTCGCAGCTTCCCTCTTTCCCACCTCCCTCTCTCTCTCTATCACTCTCTCTGTCTCTCCCCTCTCTCTCTGAGAGCCCCTTTCCTCCTCAATTAAAATTAAATTAAGACAACTGAGCAGAGGGAGCAAGGCCCCTCCCCAATCGTTAACTAGGGCAGAGGTGTGCCCCACTAAGAGCTCCCTCTGCTCAAACACCAACGAGGCCAATTTAAGACCATTAAGGCCTGTGACTTTGGGGTGGGTGTAGCCCTTAAAGGGACCCCGTCATGGCGACCCCATCCACGCCGATGGCAGGGCCAGCTCAGACGTACACGCAGGCAGCGTCCACATCCACGCGCCTCCTGTGCCTCCTGCTGCCCTGCCACCATTTAAACTAATTACAAAAAAACACGGGGTCAAGCGTTACACTCACCCCACAATGAGCATTGAGGAGTGCGTGCGGGCGATGGCTGGGGTAGTCGGCCCCGCGGCCATTGTCGCAGCCTCCAAAATATCTGGGAAGGCGGTGTTCTTCCAGGGGTCAGAGCGGGCAGTGGCCCTGGCCGTTGAAAAGGGGCTCACGGTGGGCGGGACGTTCCTGCCGGTGGACACTCTCGAGGCCACCGCGCAGAGGGTCATCCTCTCAACGTCCCGCCCTTTGTTCCCGCTGAGCTCCTCCTCCCTCACCTACGCCAACTGGGGGAGGTAAGGTCAGGGATCAACCCCATACCGCTCGGCCTCAGTGAGAACAGCCTGCGCCACGTGTTCTCCTTCCGCCACCAGCTCTTTGTCCGGCTGGCGCGGGAGGACACGACGGAATGGCACTTTAATGTGGTGCACGAGGGGACTGCCTACCACGTCTTCTGGACGTCGGACGGCGTGCGGTGCCATGCCTGTAGGGAGGTGGGGCACGTTCGCAAGAACTGCCCCCTTCCAAGGCCGCCAAACCACCGAAGGCGGCCAAGGCTGGCGCTGCCGCCACCCCTCCCCCTAGTTGCGTCCGCGTACCGGGAGCCGTAGGTGCGCGGGCATCGTCGGAGGCCTTTGTTTTCACGGCCTCAGGCGCGGAGGAAGGCGAAACATCTCAAAACGGGACCCCTCAGTGCACCAGACAGTCTGATCACCGCGCTCAGCCCAACACTGTCACCGGCGAGCGCGGGGTGCCCTGAGCCCATGCCCGAGCCCTTGACCAATACCGCAGAGGGGCTTGGGCGCGGGCAAGAAAAGAAAAAGGGGGCAGTGGAGCGGGAGGCCTCGGCAGACATGGAGGTCTCCCTCCCTCCGCACCCCCCCAGGAACAAAAGGAGGCGCCGCTCCAATGAGGCGGAGGGGGAACAACATCCCTCCGCGGAGGAGTCGGTGCCCGCCGCGTGTCCCGCGTCCCCCACCAGCGCGCCCAAACTGCGCCGTAGGCGAGAGGAGTCTGTCCCCGGGGAGGGTGAGACAGTCGAGGCTGCCCAGCCTCTGCCTCCCGGGGATGGCGTGGAAGATCTGCCTGTCGTGGGGGGCATGGGGCCAGTGGCGGAATGCGTTGCCGCCGGGTCGAGCATCCCGGGGACTGAGGCGGGCGGGGCCGAAAAGGCCGAACCTGAGCCCGCCCAGCTATTAACCAACTTCCCCCGGGAGTCGCTCGACCCGGAAGAAATAAAAAGTGTTCACAATTTTAATGATTCTGTACACGCCCCCTACTTCGGAGCTGGGGGAATTGGAGGACCTGGAACATTTCTTTGACCAGGTCTCTCCAGTTTCCCCGGTTCCTGGGGTGGAGGAGGAACCCCTTCCACTGTCGCTTCCTGACCTAACACCACTTTTAGAAGATCCCAGTGGCGACTCCTCTGCCGACGCTCCTGGGGGTGGGATCGGGGCAGAGCCAGGGTCGGATGGAGCGGCCGGGCCATTTGCCGTACCTCGTGCGGTCGACGGGCCGGCTGCTGGCGGCGACCTCCTGGAGGGGGATGGGGACTCGGTGGAGGACGGGGGAAAGGATCCAGAGTCCATCGCCAGTGATCTCCTCGTGCCCGCCGCTGAGTCCCCCCTCATTCCTGTAAAGGAACTCCGGGACTTTTTGGTCCAGAGCCAGGGTCACCGCAACCGAACCCATCTGGCCCGGGAAAATGGTCCGAGCCGGTGCTGCTCATCGCGTCCGTCCGCGCCGCCGCTAAAACCATGGCCGCGGGCGGGCCCTTATCAAAGGCGCAAGGCCTTGAGCTGCGCCGGCTCAAAAGGTTCCTCGCTGGCTGCTGAGGGAGTGGAGGTCAACAAACGACTCCACTCCCCCCCCCACAATAGGTTAGGTAGAGGTTGCACTATGCTTTTGTCATGAAGATAACCATAGCCAGCCTCAACATCAACGGCGGCAGAGAGGCACACCGTAGATTTAACAATTTTTCGCTCCTGCGGGAAGGGAAATATGCGGTGTGCTTCCTGCACGAAACCCACACCGTTCAGGGAGAAGAAGCCACGTGGCTCCTGAAATGGCAAGAAGAGGTCCGCATGAGCCACCTCACCGCCATTTCTAGTGGGGTGGCCATCTTGCTGGCCCCGCATTTTCAGCCGGAGATCTTCGGGGTCGAGGAGCCCGTGCCAGGCCGCTTGCTGCACGTCACGGTTCACCTGGGGGACGTGCTGCTCCATCTCATGAACGTGTACACCCCTCAGCCCGGCCCGCAGCAAGCGCGCTTCTTCGAAGAAGTGTCCTCTCTTCTTGGCTCCGTCGACCTCGGCGACTGCATTGTCCTCGGGGGGGATTTTAACTGCACCCTCGAGGCGAGGGACCGCTCCGGTGCCCCGCAGAGCATGACGGCGATCGAGAAGTTGAGGGACCTGGTCGGGTCCTTCGACTTTGTGGACCTCTGGCAAAATCTCCATCCCGACTCCAGCGCCTTTACTTGGGTGAGGCCTGGAGTAGGATGGTCCAGAGTCGACCGCCTTTACGTGTCTCGGGCGTACGTTTCCTGCGTCCTGGCGGCCTCCATGCGGCCGGTGCCGTGTTCGGACCACCACCTGGTGTGGGCGGAGCTCGCTTCGCTCCGCGCGAGGACGGGGTCCGCGTACTGGCATTTTAACAACCAGCTGCTGGAGGACGTGCGGTTCCAGGACTCGTTCCGTCGATTCTGGTCCGACTGGAGAAGGAAGCAGGGGGTCTTCCCCTCCTTGAGGCTATGGTGGGACGTGGGCAAGGCTCACGTCCGCGTCTTCTGTCAAGAGTATGCGAGGGGTCGACCAAGAGGCGATGGCCAGGGTCGGGCACCGAGAAAAAGAGGTGCTCGACCTGGAGTTCCCTCTCGGTCAAGTTGTCGAGGACCCGGCCCTGCGGACGGTGTACGAAGCGAAGAAGGCCGCGCTGAAAGACCTGCAGCTCGTCGGGTCCCAAGGCGCATTCGTGAGGTTGCGGATCCGGTTCCAGCGGGATCTGGACCGTGGCTCCCCCTTCTTCTACTCACTGGAAAAAAGGCAGAGTGTCCATAAGCAGCTCTTGACGCTGCTGGCCGACGATGGCTCTCTCGTCTCGGATCCGGAGGGCGTCAACAACAGGGCCCGTGAATATTACGGGGCTTTGTTCTCTCCGGAGTCGTCCAGCGAGGAAGCGCGTAGAGTTTTGTGGGAGGACCTGCCGAAGGTCAGCCCAGAGGGCGCCGAACATCTGGAAGCTCCGCTAAGCCTAGCGGAGCTGACCGGTGCCCTCGACCGGCTCTCGAGGGGAAAAGCCCCGGGGCTGGACGGGCTGACCGTGGAGTTCCACAGGGCGTTCTGGGACGTCCTGGGTGGCGACTACGCGCGGGTCCGGGGGAAAGTCTGGCGACCGGGGAGATGCCCCTCTCTTGGCGCAGGGCAGTCATCGTACTGCTGCCTAAGAAGGGTGATCTCCGCCTCCTTACGAACTGGCGCCCGGTCTCCCTCCTCAGCACGGACTACAAAATCTTCACCAGGGTGATGTCTGCTCGCCTTGATGCCGTGCTGGACCACATGATCCACCCCGACCAGTCCGACACGGTCCCGGGCCAGACAATCCACGATAACATCCATCTGGTCCGGGACCTCATCCATCATTCCCAGAAGGCTGGTCTGTCGGTCGCCTTCCTATCTCTCGACCAAGAGAAGGCGTTCGACAGGGTGGATCACGACTATCTGTTCGGAACTCTGCGCGCTTTCGGGTTCGGGACGCATTTCGTCGCCTGGATCCGACTTTTGTACGCTGCCGCGGAGTGTCTGATTAAGGTTAACGGGTCCTTGATGGCGCCCCTTCGCTTTGGGAGAGGGGTGCGCCAAGGATGCCCCATGTCCGGCCAGTTATATGCCATCTGCATGGAGCCATTCCTGCACCTCCTGTGGACGAGGTTGACAGGACTGGCTCTGCAAGAGCCGGGCGTGGAGGTCATCCTCTCGGCTTATGCCGATGATGTGCTCCTCATGGTAGAGGATCCTGCTGACCTGTGGAGGATGTGTGAGTGCCAGGAGATTTACTCGGCCGCATCCTCCGCCAGGAACAACTGGGAGAAATTTTCCGGACTCCTGGTGGGTCAGTGGTGGTTGGACTCCCTGCCGGAGGAGCTCAGGCCTTTTGCCTGGAGCACGACCCATCTCCTCTATCTCGGAGTCTACCTTAGCCCCGACGAGGAAGCCTGGCCGGCGAACTGGCAAGAGCTGGAGGCCAAAGTCGCCGCTTGCCTAGGGCGCTGGACAGGACTGCTCCGAGTGCTGTCCTACAGGGGTCGAGCGCTAGTCATAAACCAGCTGGTGGCCGCAATGCTGTGGTACCGGCTGGTCACTTTGACCCCTCCCCCTGCGTTTGTCACCAAGATACAGAAGAAGCTGGTGGACTTCTTCTGGAACAACAGGAAGCACCGGGTCTCTGCCGCGGTCTTGAGTCTCCCGCTTGGGGAGGGCGGTCAGTCGTTGGTGTGCGTCAGCGCCCAGCTCGCGACTTTCCGTCTTCAGACCCTGCAGAGATACCTTCCCGTCGAGCCCCCTCCTAGGTGGCATGCTCTGGTGATGTATTTCTTCCGCCAGCAGCACGGCCACAACTACGACACGCATCTCCTGTTTGTGAGCTTGGGGGGCGTCAGGACCGCCGTCCAGGTGCTGCCTGTCTTTCACAAGGAACTCACCAGGGTCTGGAAAAAAGTCTCCACCAAGCGCAGCTCTCCACTGGCTGGAGTGGCGGCTGTCCTGCAGGAGTCACTGCTCGGGAATCCGTACCTCCACGACCGAGGTTGTAGGTGGCAGTCGGACGAGAGGGCTGTGGCTGGTGAGGTGACCAGGGTCAGGGACCTGCTCGATGGCGGAGGAGCGGGCTGGATGGCGCCAGGCACGCTGGCACTGCGCCTAAATTCGGCCATCGAGTCGCTGGAGGCTCAAGCACGTAGGGAATCCCGTCCGAACTGACCCCCGTCCGGACGGAATTCCTCATCGGCGCCAAACTCCGGAACCTCCCTCGGGAGCCGGCGCCTCAAAACTTGAGCCGCCTCGGGGAAATCCCCTCCGTGCCTTTCAGTTCCGCGCGGAGGGGTTTCCTGTACCGGCTGCTCCTGCACACTCTCAACTTTGCCATCTTCACCTGCCGTCCGGACACGCCATGGCATACTATCTTGCCGTCCGGAGGAGGCGGGGGTCCCCGATGGAGGGCACTCTACGCGGGAGTCCTCCGACTATTTATCGAGGACTTGGCCTGGAGGGTGGTGCAATAAATTTTTAAGCTGGTTCACGGGCTCCCAGACCGCCTGCAATTTCTGCGGTCTGGAAGGTTCCGTGTTCCATGTTTTTATCGAATGCAGGAGGTTGCAGCCCCTGTTTTATTATTTAAAGGGGCTGCTCCTGAAATTCTGGCTGCACTGCAGTCCCACACTCCTGATCTTTGGGCACCCTGTGCGGAGGGGTGCGGGTAGGTCCGAGGGCCTCCTCGTAGGACTGCTCCTGGGCACGGCCAAGGGTGCCATCAGCCGGTCCAGGCAGCGGGCGGTCGAGGGGGTCATTCAGCCTGACTGCCTGCCTCTCTTCTGCGCGTACATCCGAGCCAGGATGTCCTTGGTGATGGAGCACGCGGTGTCCATTGGAACGCTCACGGCCTTCCGCAAGAGGTGGGCGCCGGAGGGACTGGAGTGCATCATCACCCCCGGCAACCAAATTTTAATTTGATTTTATTTATTTTACAGTTTCATTTGTTTCAATTGCCGGTTTTAGTGTCCTCCTCCCCTTTTATACGGGGCACGTGTAGAATTAATGATTTTATAGCCCAAAAAAAAATTAACAAAAAGAGTCAAAACAAAGTCACAAAAAAAACCAAAAACCAAAAAAAGGGAAGTTTGAAAAATGTTTGGAGTGTCCCCCAGATTTGGGGGCATTTAATTTAATGTTTATTTCGTTATCCAACCAAAAAGAGTTCTGTGGACAAAGGTGGAGCTGTTGGAGGCGTGGCCTGATCATTTGGTGCCTGGAGCAGTGAGGTAAGGAGCTCGCTGCTGTAGCTCCTGCCTCAAGGCCTGGAGAGAACCTGAGACCAGCCCAGGAAGAGGAGGAAGGGGCTTACTTCATTACAATCCATCCAGAGGGAGAGGAGGAGAGCAGAAAATTCAACAACTTGATTACTTCTATAGAGAGTTGGAGAGAGGGGGAAAGAACAACAACCTGTGTGGAAGGAGGAAGACTCTACAACATTCTACAGGTGGGTGTACTGGTGCATTCCCCGAAAGACATTGTTTTATTGATGGGGGAGAAAAGAAGATTTCTTCAAGGCCCAGAACATCACGGGGCGTGTGTGTGTGTGGAAGTGTGTGTGGGGGTCTTGCTTACAGCTAGGCCCCACACACCACTGAAGCACCCCTCCCCCATTGCCTAGCCTGGGATAGCTGGAGCTACCTGGCTGAAGACTTAGTAATCACCCTATTTAACATCGTTGGGAGTGTGTGCCTGGGTGGCTCCAGCTGCCCCAGGTGAATACATCTTCTCCCCCCACCCGAAGAGCATCCTATAAGACTGTGTCTTGTTTTTTCCATCATCTGGGGAATGCACCCCAGAAAAACACCCACCCATCACTGTGTGGGGAGACCTGCCCTCACAGCTTCCCTCTTTCCCACCCCCTCCCTCTCTCTCTGTCACTCTCTCTGTCTCTCCCCTCTCTGAGAGCCCCTTTCCTCCTTTATCAAAATTAAATTAAGACAACTGAGCAGAGGGAGCAAGGCCCCTCCCCAATCGTTAACTAGGGGAGAGGTGTGCCCCACTAAGAGCTCCCTCTGCTCAAACACCAACGAGGCCAATTTAAGACCATTAAGGCCTGTGACTTTGGGGTGGGTGTAGCCCTTAAAGGGACCCCGTCATGGCGACCCCATCCACGCCGGTGGCAGGGCCAGCTCAGACGTATGCGCAGGCGGCGTCCACATCCACGGCGCCTCCTGCGCTTCCTGCTGCCCTGCCACCATTTAAACTAATTACAAAAAAACACGGGGTCAAGAGTTACACTCACCCCACAATGAGCATTGAGGAGTGCGTGCGGGCAATGGCTGGGGTAGTCGGCCCGTCGGCCATTGTCGCAGCCTCCAAACTGTCTGGGAAGGCCGTGTTCTTCCTGGGGTCGGAGCGGGGGGTGTCCCTGGCCGTTGAAAAGGGGCTCACGGTGGGTGGGACATTCCTGCCGGTGGACCCTCTCGAGGGCACCGCGCAGAGGGTCATCCTTTCGAAAGTCCCGCCCTTTGTTCCCGCTGAGCTCCTCCTCCCTCACCTACACCAACTCGGCCTCAGGGAGAACAGCCTGCGCCACGTGTTCTCCTTCCGCCGCCAGCTCTTTGTCCGGCTGCCGCGGGAGGAGACGACAGAGGGCAGTTTTAATGTGGCGCACGAGGGGACTGTCTACCGCAACTTTTGGACGTCGGACGGCGGGGCACGTTTGCAAGAACTGCCCCGCCTCCAAGGCCGCCAAACCACCGAAGGCGGCCAAGGCTGGCACCGCCGCCACCCCTTCCCCTAGTTGTGTCCGTGTGCCGGGAGCCGTAGGTGCACGGGCATCGTCAGAGGCCTTTGTTTTCATGGCCTCCGGCGGGGGAGAGGGAGAGCGTCCGGTCGGAAAGAAGGTGCAGAGGAAGGCGAAACACCTCGAGGCGGGTCCCCTCAGTGCGCCAGACAGTCTGATCACCGAGCTCAGACAAACCCTGTCACCGGCGCGCGCGGGGTGCCCTGAGCCCCTGCCCGAGACCTTGACCAATACCGCAGAGGGGCTTGGGCGCGGGCAAGAAAAGAAAAAGTGGGGAGTGGAGCGGGAGGCCTCGGCAGCCATGGAGGTCTCCCTCCCTCCACGCCCCCTCAGGAACAAAAGGAGGTGCCGCTCCAATGAGGCGGAGGGGGAACAACATCCCTCCGTGGAGGAGTCGGTGCCCGCCATATGTTCCGCATTCCCCACCAGCGCACCTAAACTGCGCCAAAGGCGAGAGGAATCAGTCCCCGGGGAGGGTTGGGCAGTCGAGGCTGCCCAGCCTCTGCCTCCCGAAGATGGCGTGGAGGATCTGCCTGTCGTGGGGAGCGTGGGCCAGCGGAGGAATGCGTTGCCGCCGGGTCGAGTGTCCCGGGGACTGAGGCGGGCGGGGCCGAAAAGTCCGAACCTGAGCCCGCCCAGCTATTAACCAACTTCCCCCAGGAGTCGCTCGACCCGGAAGAAATACAAAGTGTTAACATATTTAATGATTCTGTACACGCTGGGCCGGGGGGGTGGCAGCGGGGAGGGGGAAGAACACCAACCCTCGCCCCCTACTTTGGAGCTGGGGGACTTGGAGCACCTGGACAATTTCTTTGGCCACGTCTCTCCGTGTTCCCCGGTTCCTGGGGCGGAGGAGGAACCCCTTCCGATGTCGCTTGCTTCCTGACCCAGCACCGCTTTTAAAAGAGCCCAGTGGGGACTCCTCTGCCGACGATCCTGGGGGTGGGATCGGGGCAGAGCCAGGTTCGCATGGAGCGGTCGGGCCGTTTGCCATACCTCATGTGGTCGACGGGCCGGCTGTTGGCGGCGACCTCCCGGAGGGGGACGGGGACTCGGTGGAGGACGCGGGAGAAGATCTAGAGTCCATCGCCAGTGAGGCGGTGGATCTCCTCGTGCCCGCCGCTGAGTCCCCCCTCAGTCCTGTAAAGGAACTCCGGGACTTTTTGGTCCAGAGCCAGGGTCGCCGGAACCGAACCCATCTGGCCCTGGAAAAATGGTCTGAGCCGGTGCTGCTCATCGCGCCTGTCCGCGCCGCCGCTAAAACCATGGCCGCGGGCGGGCCCTTATCAAAGGCACAAGGCCTTGAGCTGCGCTGGCTCAAAAGGTTCCTCGCTGGGCTGCTGAAGGAGCGGAGGTCAACAAACGACTCCACTCCCCCCTCCACAATAGGTTAGGTAGAGGTTGCACTATGCTTTTGTCATGAAGATAACCATAGCCAGCCTCAACATCAACGGCGGCAGAGGGGCACGCCGTAGATTTAACAACTTTTCGCTCCTGCGGGAGGGGAAATATGCGGTGTGCTTCCTGCAAGAAACCCACACCGTTCTGGTAGACGAAGCCACGTGGCTCCTGGAATGGCAAGGAGAGGTCAGCATGAGCCACCTCACCACCACTTCTTGTGGGGTGGCCATCTTGCTGGCCACGCATTTTCAGTCGGAGATCTTGGGGGTTGAGGAGCCCGTGCCAGGCCGCTTGCTGCACGTAACGGTTCGCCTGGGGGACGTGCCGCTCCATCTCGTGAACGTGTACGCCCCTCAGCCCGGCCCGCAGCAAGCGCGCTTCTTCGAAGAAGTGTCCGCTCTTCTTGGCTCCGTCGACGTCGACGACTGCATTGCCCGCGGGGGGGATTTTAACTGCATCCTCAAGGTGAGGGACCACTCCGGTGCCCCGAAGAGCATGACGGCGATCGAGAAGTTGAGGGACCTGGTCGGGTCCTTCGACTTGGTGGACGTCTGGTGAAATCTCCACCCCGACTCCAGCGACTTTACTTGGGTGAGGCCTGGAGTAGGATGGTCCAGAATCGACCGCCTTTACATATCTCGGGCGTACGTTTCCTGCGTCCCGGCAGCCTCCATGCGGCCGGTGCCGTGTTCGGACCACCACCTGGTGTGGGCGGTGCTCACTTCGCTCCGCGCGAGGACGGGGTCCGCGTACTGGCATTTTAACAACCAGCTGCTGGAGGACGTGCGGTTCCAGGACTCGTTCCGTCGTTTCTGGGCCAACTGGAGAAGGAAGCAGGGGGGCTTCCCCTCCTTGAGGCTATGGTGGGACGTGGGCAAGGCTCATGTCCGCGTCTTCTGTCAAGAGTACGCGAGGGGGTCGACCAAGAGGTGGGCGGCCAGGGTCGGGCTCCTAAAAAAGAGGTGCTCGCTCTGGAGTCCCATCTCGGTTAAGTCATTGAGGACCCGGCCCTGCAGACAGTGTACGAAGCGAAGAAGTCCGTGCTGAAGGACTGCAGTTCGTCGGGTCCCGAGGTGCGTTCGTGAGGTCGCGGATCCGGTTCCTGCGGGATCTGGACCGCGGCTCCCCCTTCTTCTACTCGCTGGAAAAAAGACAGAGTGTCCGTAAGCAGCTCTTGACGCTGCTGGCCGACGACGGCTCTCTCGTCTCGGATCCAGAGGGCGTCAACAACAGGGCTTGTGAATATTACGGGGCTCTGTTCTCTCCGGAGCCATCCAGCGAGGAAGCGCGTAGAGCTTTGTGGGAGGACCTGCCGAAGGTCAGCCTGGAGGGCGCCGAAAATCTGGAAGCACCGCTAAGCCTGGCGGAGCTGACCGGCGCCCTCAACCGGCTCTCGAGGGGAAACGCCCCGGGGCTGAACGTGCTGACCGTGGAGTTCCACAGGGCATTCTGGGACGCCCTGCGGGGCGACTACATGTGGGTCATGGAGGAAAGTCTGGCGGCCGGGGGTATGCCCCTCTCTTGGCGCAGGGAAATCATCGTCCTGCTGCCTAAGAAGGGCGATCTCTGCCTCCTTAAGAACTGCCGCCCGGTCTCCCTCCTCAGCACGGACTACAAAATCTTCACCAGGGCGATGTCTGCTCACCTTGGCGCCGTGCTGGACCACATGATCCACCCCGACCAGTCCTACACGTTCCCGGGCCAGACAATCCACGATAACATCCATCTGGTCCGGGACCTCATCCATCATTCCCAGGAGGCTGGTCTGTCGGTCGCCTTCCTATCTCTCGACCAAGAGAAGGCATTCGACAGGGTGGATCACATCTATCTGTTCGGGACGCTGCGTGCTTTCGGGACGCATTTCGTCACCCGGATCCGACTTTTGTATGCCGCCGCGGAGTGTCTGATTAAGGTTAACGGGTCCTTCACGGCGCCCCTTCGCTTTGGGAGAGGGGTGCGCCAGGGATGCCCCATGTCCGGCCAGTTATATGCCGTCTGCGTGGAGCCTTTCCTGCGCCTCCTGCGGACGAGGTTGACGGGACTGGCTCTGCAAGGGCGGAGCGTGGAGGTCGTCCTCTCGGCTTACGCTGATGACGTGCTCCTCGCGGTAGAGGATCCCGCTGACCTGCGGAGGATGCGTGAGTGCCAGGAGATTTACTCGGCCGCATCCTCCGCCAGGATCAACTGGGAGAAATGTTCCGGACTCCTGGTGGGTCAGTGGCGGGTGGACTCCCTGCCGGAGGAGCTCAAGCCTTTTGCCTGGAGCACGACCCATCTCCTCTATCTGGGAGTCTACCTTAGCCCCGACGAGGAAGCCTGGCCAGCGAACTGGCAAGAGCTGGAGGCCAAGGTCGCCGCTCGCCTAGGGCGCTGGACAGGACTGCTCCGAGTGCTGTCCTACAGGGGTCGAGCGCTAGTCATAAACCAGCTGGTGGCCGCCATGTTGTGGTACCGGCGGGTCACTTTGACCCCTCCCCCTGCGTTTGTCACCAAGATACAGAAGGAGCTGGTGGACTTCTTCTGGAACAACAGGAAGCACTGGGTCTCTGCCGCAGTCTTGAGTCTCCCACTTGGGGAGGGCGGTCAGTCGTTGGTGTGCGTAAGTGCCCAGCTCGCGACTTTCCATCTTCAGACCCTGCAGAGATACCTTTACGTCGAGCCCTCTCCTAGGTTGCGTACTCTGGCGACGTATTTCTTCCGCCAGCAGCACAGCCTCAACTACGACATGCAGCTCCTGTTTGTGAGCTTGGGGGGCGTCAAGGAACTCACCAGGGTCTGGAACAAAATCTCCACCAAGTGCAGCTCTCCACCAGCTGGAGTGGCGGCTGTCCTGCAGGAGCCACTGCTCGGGAATCCGTACCTCCACGACCGAGGTTTTAGGTGGCAGTCGGGCTGTGGCTGGTGAGGTGACCAGGGTCAGGGACCTGCTCGATGGCAGACGAGCGGACTGGATGGCGCCAGACACACCGGCATGGCGCCTAAATTCAGCCGACGTCCGCCATGCAGCCGATGCCATCAAGTCGCTAAAAACAGCTCTGGGCCCTGACTCCATTAGATGCATCGAGGAGGCTCAAGCACGTGGGGAGATCCCGTCCGAACTGACCCCCGTCCGGACGGAATTCCTCATCGGCGCCAAACCCCAGAACCTCCCTCGGGAGCTGGCGCCTCACAACTTGAGTCGCCTCGGGGAAATCCCCTCCGTGCCTTTCTGTTCTGCACGGAGGGGTTTCCTGTACCGGCTGCTCCTGCACACTCTCAACTTTGCCATCCTCGCCTGCCGTCCGGACACGCCATGACGTACCATCTTGCCGTCCGGAGGAGGCTGGGGTCCCCGATGGAGGGCACTCTATGCGGGAGTCCTCCCACTATTTATCGGGGACTTGGCCTGGAGGGTGGTGCACGGAGCAGTGCCGTGCAATAAATTTTTAAGCCAGTTCACGGGCTCCCAGGCCGTCTGCAATTTCTGCGGTCTGGAAGAGTCTGTCTTCCATGTTTTTATCGAATGCACGAGGTTGCAGCCCCTGTTTTATTATTTAAAGGGGTTGCTCCTGAAATTCTGGCTACACTTCAGTCCCACACTCTTGATCTTTGGGCACCCTGTGCGGAGGGGAGCGGGTAAGTCCGATGGCCTCCTCGTAGGACTGCTCCTGGGCACGGCCAAGGGTGCCATCAGCCGGTCCAGGCAGCGGGCGGTCGAGGGGGTCGTTCAGCCTGACTGCCTGCCTCTCTTCCGCGCGTACATCCGCACCAGGATGTCCTTGGAGATGGAGCACGCGGTGTCCACCGGTACGCTCGTGGCCTTCCGCGAGAGGTGGGCGCCGGAGCGACAGGAGTGCATCGTTACCCCCGGCAACCAAATTTTAATTTGATTTTATTTATTTTACAGTTTGATTTGTTTTAATTACCGGTTTTAGTGTCCCCCTCCCCTTTTATAGGGGGCACTTGCAGAATTAATGATTTTATGGCCCCAAAAAATCTTTTTTTTAAGTCAAAAAAAAGGGCAGTTTGAAAAATGTTTGGAGTGTCCCCCAGATTGGGAGGCATTTGATTTAACGTTTATTTCGTTATCCAACCAAAAAGAGTTCTGTGGATAAGCACTCCAAGGTCCCTTTGTTCATCTAAACTCTAAAGTGGCCTACCGCTTAATGCCTACCCATTCCTTATTAGACCTCCCAAAGTGTATCACCTCACACTTCTCTGAATTAAATTCCATTTGCCACTGCTCTGCCCACCTGACCAGTAGATTGATATCCTCCTGCAGCACATGACTTTCCTCTTCATTATCAACCACGCAGCCAATTTTAGTGTCGTCTGCAAACTTCTTAGTCATACTTCCGATATTCAAATCTAAATCGTTGATATATACCACAAAAAGCAAGGGTCCCAGTACTGAGCCCTGCGGAACCCCACTGGAAACAACCTTCCAGTCACAAAAGCATCCATCAATTATGACCCTTTGCTTCCTACCTCCAAGCGAATTTTGGATCCAACTTTCCACTTTGCCCTGCATCCCATAGGCTTTAACCTTCATGACCAGTGTACCATGCGGAGCTTATCAAAAGCCTTGATAAAGTCCATATATATACTACATCATACGCACAACTATCATCGACCCTCTTGGTTATCTCCTCAAAAAATTCAATCAGATTAGTCAAACTCGATCTTCCCTTAACAAATCCATGCTGACTGTCCCGAATTAATCCTTGCCTATCCAAATGCAGATTTATCCTGTCTTTCAGGATTATTTCCAATAATTTTCCCACCACTGACATTCGTCTGACAGGCCTGTAATTACTCGGCCTATCCTTTTTTCCCTTCTTAAACAAGGGTAATATATTAGCATTCCTCGAATCCTCCAGCACCATGCCCATATCCAAAGAGGACTGGAAAATGATGGTCAAGACCTCTGCTACTTCGAGTTTTACTTCGCTCAACAACCTGGGATGCATTTCACCGGGCCTGGGACTTATCTGCTTTCAAATCTGCTAAACCCCTTAATACTTCCTCTCTCACTATATTTATTACATCCAGAATGTCACACTCCTCCTCTATAGCAGTATCTGCATTACATCTTTGCTTTGGGAAAAGAGATGCAAAGTATTCGTTAAGAACCCTACAAACATCTTCTGCCTCCTCACAAAGATTACCCTCATAGTCTCTAATAGGCCCTAACCTTTCCTTAGTTACCCTGTTACTCCATATTTTTATGGAACATCTTATGGTTTTCCTTAATTTTACTGGCCAAGAATTTCTCGTGCTCTCTCTTAGCATTCCTAATATCCTTTTAAATTTTAGCGCTTATATTCCTCTAAACATTCTAAACTGTGTAGCTGTTGATATGTGACATAAGCGTTCCTTTTATTCTTAATCCTCCCCTGTAAGTCCCTAGGCATCCAGGGGTCTCTAGAATTATTTTTCCCTGCTTTTTTATTTAAGGGCACATGTTTGGCCTGTACCTTTCGGATCTCCTCCTTGAAAGCCGCCCATTGTTTCCAGACCGATTTACACACCAATAGCTTTTTCCAGTGCACTATGGCCAAATTACTCCTTAACTTAGCAAAATTAGCTTTTCACCAATTCGGAACTTTTATTCCAGGCCTATTCTTGTCCTTATCCATAACCAACTTGAATCTGACTGAATTATGGTCATTGACACCCAAATACTCCCCGACTAATACCCCTTTAACTTGCCTAGCTTCATTGTGCAAAACTAAATCCAAAACTGCCCCCTCTCATGTTGGGCTTGCTACAGGCTGACTACAAAAGTTTTCTTGAATGCATTTCAAGAAATCTACACCCTCTACACACTTCACACTAAATTTGTCCCAATCAAATTTTGGAATGTTAAAATCCCCTACTATTACTACCCTTTGGATTTTAGATTTCAAAGCAATTTGCCGACATATTTGCTCCTCTGTCTCCCTCCCACTGTTCTATGATACACTCCCAGCAGTGTGATCGCCCGTTTTTTATTTTTCAATTCGACCCATATGGCCTCAGTTAATGATCCCACTAACATATCATCCCTCCTCACCGCTGTAATAGTTTATTTAATTAGTACCACAAGCCCTCCCCCACCGCCCTTTTACCCTCATCTCTATTTTGGCTAAATATTCTGTAGCCAGGAATATTAATCTGCCGAACTTGCCCCTCTTTCAGCCATGTTTCTGTAATGGCTATAATGTCATACTCCCAAGCGTACACCTGTTCTCTCCTTGCTTATTACTTACTAAGCCCTGTTTCATCTGTCTTACAGATTCGCTTTCTAGATTCCTGCTATCCAACTTCTGATTTACTTCCCTCCATTTTGAATTCGTACTCAGGTCCCCATCCTCCTGCCAAACTAGCTTAAGCTCTGCCCAGCAGCATTATCAAAATTGTCCGCGAGGATATTGGTCCCACCGCTGTTGAGGTGCAACCCATCCGATTTGTACATTTCCCATCTCCATCAGAAGCGGTCCAAATACCTCAAGAATTCAAAGCCCTCCCTCCTGCACCAATTTTCCAGCCAAGTGTTAATCCACTCTATCCTTTTATTCTTGTACTCATTAGCATGTGGCACCGGTAGTAACCACGAGAGAACTAGCTTTGAGTTCCTAGCCTTTAATTTTCTTCCTAGCTCCCTAGGTTCTTCCTGTAGGACCTCATCCCTTATTTTACCCATGTCATTGGTTCCGATATGGAAAACGACCTCTAGCAGTTTACCCTTCCCACCAGAATGCCCTGAGTCTGCACTGTGACATCCTTGACCCTGGCACCAGGGAGGCACAAAACCATTCGGGTGTCACGTCTGCGGCTGCAGAGGGGATCTGGATGTCGGTAGTTGGTGGAAATCTCAAACGTGGAGTTCTGGGATTCAGTAATCCTGACAACACAATGTAGAAATGTCTATGAAAGAATTATTGAACTATTCTCAGGTTAAAAAAAAAGCATTTCAAATCCGGCTTGTTGAGCCACGCTGAAGTTTGAAGGAAACTCTTCAGGGAAGGAAGTGATGCTTTTAATAAAAATGCAATTAGATTTAATGATGTTGATGCGAAACATGATCTGGTTTTATTTAGGACCGTATTTAGAAGTTTAGACATTTCAGTCCATCAAAAATATGACAAATATTATTTTCAAAAGGAGCTTTGATTATTTGGTCCCTGTGCAGACTCTTTCAAAGAGCTGTGCAGATAGGCCCACTCGCCTGCCTCCACCCTCATAGCCCTGTACATTTCCCCATCAAGTATGTATCCAATTCTCTTTAGAAAGTTAGTATTGAAACTGCTTCCAGCACCATTTCAAAGCAGCGCATTCCAGATCCTAACAACTCATTGTGTGAGACAAATTCAGCTCATCTCCACTCTGTTTGAATTGCTAACTACATAAAAAAATACACATCTTAATATATCTTGATTTTATGATATTATTTGTATTCAGAAATCGAAGTAAATTTCAATTTGAGAAGCAAAGCTGTGGAGTCGGCTCCTCCGTGGTACAGGCCGAGGAGCTGGGAGATATGAAACTGATGTCCTTCCGCACCGCCAGTGGAAGTAGGGTATAATTACAGAAGGCCAGTTCATGCAGGGGGTATCCTTACATCATTTTACTTTGGAGTTTCTGCAAAGTAAGGAGACCGACTGCTTTCAAACGATACAGAATCAAAGACTGACTCACAATTCAAGCTTTCAGTTGACGGACTGGGCAATTTTATGTAACCAGAGCAAAGTTATTTATCCAAACATAAAGTAAGATAGTAAGAAATACGTATGTACACAGCTGAAAAATAGCTTGTCGATTGGTGAGTAGATTGGTGAGATAACTAAAGTTATTGATAATCGTCACTTTGTATTATATTCCCCTTATTTTTAAGGAGTTTCATAAGTTTGACGTACAGCTGCTGTTTTCAATCGTAGAAATGTCCAAAACTAAGGGCCATCAATATAAGATAGTCACTATTAAAGGCAATAAACCATTCAGGAGACCCTTCCTTACTCAAAGAGTAGTTAGAATGTGCAACTTGCTACTACAGGGAAAGTTTGTGATTAATTTAAAGGGAAGCTATGTAATACGTAAAAGAGAAAGGAATAGAAGGATATGGTGAGAGGATGAGATGAATTGGGCTGGGAAGATGCTCGCGTGGAGCATAAGCACCGGTATTGATGAGTTGGCCTGAATGGTCTGATTCTATGCTGTAATTTCTATGGAATATATGCTGTGGGCTAGAAATTGTGGTCTGAGGTGTACTTCCAGAGTATGCTTCCCACCCGCAAACACTTTACTTAGCTACTGCTGGATGTCCAGGCTGTGGAGAGTTTCCGTCTTGGGCCTCCAGGCATGTGGCAGCGGGAAAGCCCATGCATACCAGGAGGGAAGGTGGTCCTCTAATTAAAAAGATGATGATGTGCAATGGAATGCAAGATAATTATGCAACGTACATCATTCTAATAAATATAAATGTACTGAATTTCAATGTTATACATAAGTCCCTTTATTACATCAACATCAATAAATAATTTTCATTCACAAATTACTTGAAACAATTTCTAGCGGAACATATTTGCATGAATTACTTTAATGTGCATGTGCATCATTGTTGATTTTTAAATATTTCATTTGTGGCTTTTACTGATGAAAGCAGGCCCAGTACCTACTTTTGCCAGCTTTCAGAGTTTCATGGGCAATTGCTGGGCAAGGTTGGGCAATTAGCCCAAATCAGCATCAACAATACAGTGTGTCCATGCGGTTCAGACAATCAGTCATGCCGCACCTTTCAATCAGATAAAGAGGGCATACTAAGAGAGTACACCATCTGAGTGACTGCAATTGCAGGACCAGTTTTATTTTATCACGAAGTTGTAAAACACTTAAATTGTCACCAAGATGACATGAGGCAATTCATTATACACCAAGCTCACGCCCCCAACCCCCGGCCCCCTGGTGTACTGTGGCTGAATTATGAACGTTCTACTGGGTGCACTGCAGCAACACACCAAAGTTACATCTGTAGTACCTTTCTCTCCTGTTAACTCCAACACCGAGAAGGACGGGATTGGAAATGTCATGCTTCAACGAGGATAGTGCATACCATGTAGTGTATATGGACTTTAACAAGGCTTGTGCTAAGGTCCCGCATGGTAGACTGGTCATGAAGGTTAAAGTCCGTGGGATCCAGGGCAATGTGGCAAGTTGGATCCAAAGTAACAATGGAGGTAGGAAGCAAAGGGTAGTGATTGATGGATGTTTTTGTGACTGGAAGAATGTTTCCAGCAGGGTTCCGCAAGGCTCAGTACTGGATCCCTTGCTTTTTGTGGTATTTATCAACGATTTAGATTTGAATATAGGGAGTATGATTAAGAAGTTTACAGACGACACTGAAATTGGTGTTTGTTTGAAATGAAGAGAAAAGTCATGGGCTGCAGGAGGATATAAATCTACTGGTGAGGTGGGCAGAACAGTGACAAATGGAATTATATTCAGAAAAGTTTGACTTGATGCACTGTGGAGGTACTAATAAGGAAAGGGTATATTCATTAAGTAGTGGGCCACTTAGTAGTGTAGATGAACAAACGAACCTTGAAGTGGTCCTCTGTTAGTAAAACTAACGATTAAAATATGACTCACAAACTGCACAATGGACAAGGACTCAAGAGCTTCTTTCATCAGAGAATCTTAAAATCATACAGATGAGAGTGAGGTCATTCAGTACTGCATGCCTGTGCCGCCTCTTTAAAAGAGCTTTTAACAAGTCCACTGCACTGTTCTTCATTCATAGTCCTGAAAATCCCTCACTTCCAGTATTAATCACATTCGCTTTTAAAAGTTATTATTGAATCTCCTTCTCTCACATGTTTACGGATTATATTCCAATAAACAACAACCAGCTGCGTAAAACAAATTCGCCTCATCTTCCCATTTGTTTTTTGCCAATTATCTTCAATCTCTTTCTTCTGGTTACCATCCCGTTTCATTATTTTCCTGTTCAAACCCCTTAAAATCTTGAACACCTCTATTAATGCCCTACTTATACTTCTCTGCTGGAAAGGGAATAAATCTCAGCTTCTCCAGTCACTCCATGCAACTGAAACTCCTCATCTCAGGTACAATTCTAAATAAATATTATCTGTGCCTTCTACAACTCCTTCCTAAAGTGAGCTGCCGAAAATTGGACACAATACTTGAGATGGGGGCTAACCATAGAGGTTTGAACAAAATGTCCTTGTTTTTTAATTCTAAGCTTCTTTTTTTTAATTCATTTACAGGACGTGGGTATCGCTGTCAAGGCCAGCATTTATGTCCCATCCCTATTTTTACTCCAGATATATGTAATTGATTTTACATTCCACACCTACCCTGGTCGGATTTGAACTTCTGTCTCTTGATCATTCGTCCAGGCCTCTGAATTGTTAGACCAGTAATATAACCACTATACTAATGCACTGGGTGGCTCAGCTGCAGAAAGGGGGGAGAAAGAAGAGAGGAAGAGCTAGATTAGTAGGGAATTCAATCGCCATAGTAGCAGGCAGGCATTTCTGCGGCCGCAGATGTGACTCCAGGATAGTATGTTGCCTCCCTGGCTCTCTTAGCTGGGTCTTTCAGTGACCCGGCATTTACTTTTTTGCGGCACCGCAACTACTGACCCCGCTGCTTTGGGGCTATGTTGATGTTGATGATGGAACAGATTAGGTGGTGATCCATCCAGTAGACATCAACTTTTGTCATGGCATGGGTGATGCGCACATCCTTGCGCTCCTTGGCTCGGACGATGACATAGTCGAGCTTACAGAAGAACTTAAGAATTAGGAACAGGAGTAGGCTATCTAGCCCCTCGAGCCTGCTCCGTCATTCAAGAAGATCATGGCTGATCTGGCCGTGGACTCAGCTCCACTTACCCGCCCGCTCCCCATAACCCTTAATTCCCTTATTGGTTAAAAATCTATCTATCTGTGACTTGAATACATTCAATGAGCTAGCCTCAACTGCTTCCTTGTGCAGCTAATTCCACAGATTCACAACCCTCTGGGAGAAGAAATTCCTTCTCAACTCGGTTTTAAATTGGCTCCCCCGTATTTTGAGGTTGTGCCCCCTAGTTCTAGTCTCCCCGACCAGTGGAAACAACCTCTCCATCTCTATCTTGTCTATCCTTTTTATTATTTCAAATGTTTCTATAAGATCACCCCTCATCCTTCTGAACTCCAACGAGTAAAGACCCAGTCTACTTAATCTATCATCATAAGGTAACCCCCTCATCTCCGGAATCAGCCTAGTGAATCGTTTCTGTACCCCCTCTAAAGCCAGTATATCTATCCTTAAGTAAGGTGACCAAAACTGCACGCAGTATTCCAGGTGCAGCCTTACCAATACCCTATACAGTTGCGAGAGGACCTCCCTGCTTTAGTACGCCATCCCTCTCGCAATGAAAGCCAATATTCCATTCGCCTTCCTGATTACCTGCTGCACCTGCAAACTAACTTTTTGGGATTCATGCACAAGGACCCCCAGGTCCCTCTGCACCTCAGCATGTTGTAATTTCTCCCCATTGAAATAATATTCCGCATGCATTCTATGAATTCCTCCTCAAGGCTACCCTGTGCGGTTTAAGTTGACAAATCGATATGTAGGTTAAAATCCTCCATGACTATTGCCGTTACTTTTTCACATGCCTCCATTATTCCCTTGATTATTGCCCGCCCCAACGTGAAGTTATTATTTTGGAGCCTATAAACTACGCCCACCAGTGACTTTTTCCCCTTACTAGCTCTAATCTCCACCCACAAAGATTCAACATTTTGTTCATTAGAACCAGTATCGTCTCTCAGAACTACCCTGATATCATCCTTTATTAACAGAGCTACCCCACCTCCTTTCCCTTCTTGTCTATCTTTCCGAATCGTCAGATACCCCTGTATGTTTAATTCCCAGTCTTGGCCACCCTGCAACCACGTTTCTGTAATGGCCACCAAATCATACCCATTTGTAATGATTTGTGCCGTCAACTCATTTACTTTATTTCGAATGCTGCGTATGTTTAGGTAGAGTGTTTTAATCCTAGTTTTTAAACCATGATTGCTAGTTTTGACCCCTCCTGCAGCCCCTTTATATTCAGTGGCCCTTTTTGTTTTTTGCCTTGGGTTTCTCTGCCCTCCACTTTTACTCATCTCCTTTCTGACTTTTGCTTTTGGCTCCTTTTTGTTTCCCTCTGTCTCCCTGCATTGTTTCCCATCCCCCTGCCATATTAGTTTAACTTCTCCTCAACAGCACTAGCAAATACTCCCCTAGGACATTGGTTCCGGTCCTGCCCAGGTGCAGACCGTCTGGTTTGTACTGGTCCCACCTCCCCCAGAACCTGTTCCAATGCCCCAGGAATTTGAATCCCTCCCTGCTGCACAACTGCTCAAGCCACGTATTCATCTGCGCTATCCTGCAATTCCTACTCTGACTAGCATGTGGCACTGGTAGCAATCCCGAGATTACTACTTTTGAGGTCCTACTTTTTAATTTAGCTCCTAGCTCCTTAAATTCGTCTCGTAGGACCTCATCCATTTTTTTACCTATGTTGTTGGTACCAATGTGCACCACGACAACTGGCTGTTCTCCCTCCCTTTTTCGAATGTCCTGCACCCGCTCCGAGACATCCTTGACCCTTGTACCAGGGAGGCAACATACCATCCTGGAGTCTCGGTTGCGGCCGCAGAAACGCCTATCTATTCCCTTTACAATCGAATCCCCTATCACTATCGCTCTGCCACTCTTTTTCCTGCCTTCCTGTGCAACAGAGCCAGCCATGGTGCCATGAACTTGGTTGCTGCTGCCCTCCCCTGATGAGTCATCCCCATCTCAAAATGGTGCATCTGTTTTGCATTGGGTTGACCACAGGGGACCCCTGCATGACCTTCCTTGCACTGCTCTTCCTGCTGGTCTTCCATTCCCTAGCTGGCTGTGGACCCTTCACCTGTAGTAAGACCAGCTCGCTACACGTGCTACTCACGTCATTCTCAGCATCGTGGATGCTCCAGAGTAAATCCACCCTCAGCTCCAATTCCACAACGCGGACCGTCAGGAGCTGGAGGCGGACACACTTCCCACACACGTAGTCGTCAGGGACACCAGAAGTGTCCCTGAGTTCCCACGTGGTACAGGAGGAGCATATCACGTGACCGAGCTCTCCTGCCATGACTTAACCCTTAGATACACTTAAATTGGCAACAACAATGCTAAAGTTTACTCACTGTTGTCGAAGTGAAAAAAGAAAAACTACTCACCAATCACCAGCCAATCACTTACCCTCTTGGCTGTGACGTCACCTTTCTGTTTCTTTCTACTTCTTTTTTGCCTTCTCCCTGTAGCTGCACAAGATGGGCCTTTTATAGGCCTCACCAACGAACCTCCTCGACCCTGCTCCCGACTGCCGCCGACGCTGGGCCCCAGACTCCCTGTTGTGCCTTTTATAAGCCTCACCAACGAACCTCGTCGACGCTGCTCCCGACTGCCGCTGACGCTGGGCCCCGGACTCCCTGCTGTGCCTTTTATAGTCCTCACCAACGAACCTCGTCGACGCTGCTCCCGACTGCCGCCGACGCTGGGCCCTGGACTCCCTGCTGTGCCTTTTATAGTCCTCACCAACGAACCTCCTCGATGCTGCTCCTGACTGCCGCCGAGCTTGTGCCAGTGTTTGGAGCGAGGGTGTTCCCACAATGCCTTGTATTTGTCACTCTGGTGGAACAAGGTGTTGGTGATGAACAGTTTTGCAGCGCGACAGCTGCAGGAAAAATGCAGGGAACAGAGCCAGCCCTGAAACTTAGCCTTCTTCGACCATCTTTTGAAACTGTCAACCGCCAGGGACTATGGAGCGTCCTCCTCCATTTAGGATGCCCCGACAAGTTTGTCAATATCCTCCGCCTGCTACACGATGACATGCAGGCCGTGATCCTCACCAACGGATCCAATACTGACACAATGCACGTCCGCACCGCTGTCAAACAGGGCTGCGTCATCGTCCCAACCCTCTTCTCAATCTTCCTCACTGCCAAGCTCCAACTCAAAGTGAAAAAGGTCTCCGCTGAAGTGGAACTAAACTACAGAACCAGTGGAATCCTGTTCAACTTACGTCATCTCCAGGCCAGGTCCAAGACCAACCCAACTTCTGTCGTCGAGCTGCACACATAATGAGGCAGTACTCCAGGAGATAGTCGACGTATTTATCGAGGCGTAAGAAAGCATGCGCCTTATGCTAAACATCCATAAGACAAAGGTCCTCTACCAGCCTGTCCTTGCCGCACACGCTGCCCCCTATTCACGAATATCCATGGCGCAGCCCTGGACAAGGTGGGCCATTTCCCATACCTGGTGAACCTCTTATCATCAAGAGCAGAAATTGACGAGGAGATTCAATACCACCGCCAGTACACCAGTGCAGCCTTCGGCCACCTGAGGAAAACAGTGTTCGAATACCAAGTCCTGAAATCTGCCACCAAGCTCAAGCTCTAAAGGGCTGAATTAATACCCTCCATCCTGTATGGATCAGAGACATGGACCATGTACAATAGACACTTCAAGTCGCTGGAGAAATACCACCAACGATGTCTCCGTAAGATCCTACAAATCCATTGGGAGGACAGACGCAACAACATTAGCGTCGGTGCCCAGGCCAACATCCCCAGCATTGAAGCACTGACCACACTTAATCAGTTCCGCTGGGCAGACCATATTCTCTACATGTCAGACACGAGACTCTAAAAGCAAGCACTCCCCTCGAAACTCCTTCACAGCAAACAAGCCAAAGGTGGGCAGAGGAAACGTTACAAGGATACCCTTAAAGCCTTCCTGATAAAGTGCAACATCCTCACTGACACCTGTGAGTCTCTGGCCAACGACCGCCCTAAGTCGAGGAATTGTATTTGGGAGGAGCTCAGCACCTCGAGTCTCATCGCCGAGACCATGCAGAAATCAGGCGCAGGCAGCGGAAAAAGCCTGCAGCAAACCAGTCTTCCCATCCACCCTTTCCTTCAACGACTATCTGTCTCATTTGTGACAGGGACTGTGGTACTCGTTTTGGATGGTTCAGCCACTTAGTGACTCATTTTAGAGTGGAAGCAAGTCTTCCTCGATTCTGAGGGACTGACCATGATGATGATAGACCTCCTCAAATGCATTACCTCACACTTATCCGGATTAATTTGCATTTTTTTCTGTTCTGTCCACCTGTCCACTGCATTGATACCTTCCAGCATTCTGCACCTTTCTTCTTCATTACACACCACACATTTTAGTGTCGTCTGCAAACGTCTTAATCATACTGCAACATTCAACATTGATATATACCCATTGCTACTTTCCCAGGTGTTCTCCCATTAGATCTCTCCTTGGCTTAATTGAAATACGGGGGTTATTTCAGCTGCTGTCCGATCCTCAGGAATCTTCACAAATTGAGGAAACATAACAATGAAAGTAAACCTTCCCTCTTGTCCCTTATCCTTGTATGTGTTATACTTCGTGCGTTTCGGATGTGCTTCCGAACAAGCGCTACATCGTGCAGATGGGACACACCACAGCCACAGTGCACTGGTGGTGGAGGGTGTGAATTTTTCAAGTGTTCAAGAGTTGACTTCTTCTTTTCGCTGAGGACTCAAGTGTTTCCTTCTGCTAAAACCTTCATCTGAGACAATGTTTGGCTCAAGCCATATCTCGCTGGACGTTCATATCCAAGTACTGCTGCTCTTTCCTAAACTTAATTTGTTTTGAGCACCATCATGCTATGCTGTCTGAATGTTTCTTTTGGAGTATCTCTGGTTTCCTCATTAACACGCTATTCCTGAATAGCGGGGTTACATTTGCTTCCTTCCAATACTTAAGTTAATAAACTAATAGCAGTTATTATTCTCCCAGTTCTTACTTTAACGCACTATTCTAACTTAGAGAGCAAAGCATCCTGTGACACTTAAGAACCATGACCTACCTGGTCTTCTGTGCCGTCACTCTTTGATATTTTTATTCCACTGATATATGTGTGCATCTCTCAGTGAGTTTATTCATGTATTGAACTATTTCATTAAAATTAAATTAAAATTCTTAAACAAAGTTTTAAAGTAGTTATTAATGATTCTGAGTATTTATTAATCGATTTATTTATAGTTTAGTTAAGAAGCAGAGTGTATGATAAATCATCTGTGTTCTTCAACCGCCACCGTTTATAACCTCACTTTGTGATGTTTCTCAGTGTTCTTCTCACTGCTGTGGGGCTTCATGATAATTGCTCATGGTCCCGCTCTTTTATTCTACTGGGCAGGCCTGCCGCGGGGATCGCTTTAAACTTCTCCGGTTAACTGTTCGTTTTCTCTAAGACAATGTCCCCACAAGTAAGCTTAACAAAGATCAGCAACTTAAGAATAAATTCACCATAACAATGTTAGATTAGCCTCAACACCAATATTGTAGAAACAGAATCATCAACAGCACTCTAATGAGTAGGGCTGCGCAGGTATTGTTAGAGTCGCTTCTACATATGCAATATTAGAGCATTGCCACCGTATGTAATATTAAATTAAGGTCGCCGCCAGTAATATTAGATTAAGCTCACAACATCAAATTTTAGAGTAAAGTCACCACAGTTAGAGCAGTGTCAGCGGTACCAAAAATAACATTATCTAGAGCCAGCACAATTAATGTTGGAGTAGAGTTACAACCAGTAATGCGAGAGTAGAATCACCACCAGTAATGTTATGGTAGGTCTACCTCCAATAATGTTAGTGTAATGTCACCACCAGCAATGTTAGAGTAGAGTCACCACCAGTAATATTAGTATAGGTTCACCAACAGTAATATTAGAGTAGATTCTTCACGTGTAATGTTAGAGAAGGGTCACCGCCAGTAATGTTAGAGTAGGGTCACCACCAGTAATGTTAGAATAGGTCACCGCCAGTAATGTTAGAGTAGGGTCACCGCCAGTAATGTTAGCGTTGGGTCACAGGTAGTGATGTTAGAGTAGGGTCACCGCCAGTGATATTAGAGTAGCGTCACTGGCAGTGATGTTAGAGTCGGATCACCAACAGTAATGTTAGAGTAGGGTCACAGGAAGTGATGTTAGAGTAGGGTCACCGCCAGTAATGTTAGAGTAGGGTCACAGGCAGTGATGTTAGAGTAGGGTCACAGGCAGTGATGTTAGAGTCGGGTCACCACCGGTAATGATATAGCGGGCTCAGTACTGTTAGCAACAATTATAATATTTTAATTAATGTTTGAATCGTTACAATTATGCCACTGAAATAGTAATATTTGGCAGTAAGAACCTAACCCAGTGATCAAGACAGATGTTGGCTTTCGATTGTGCACAAGCGAATTACATCTGCGATTACTTTCTGTTCATTAACTTTCTTGGAAGGAGTTCCGCGGATTCAGGTGCATTTTTCTCCAATTCAGCTTCTGCATGCCCAGAAGCCAAAAACTTCTCCTTGTTTGTTAAATGGTTTCAATAACACCAATAGGGTGCAACATTATTTTCTCCGGAACACCAATAGCTCTATAATTTGGGGTGCATTCTTGCATCTCCAATGCTCTCCAGTTAGAACTGTAATGTACGGTCAGAATTGATCTGTTCTTCAAAAATGCTACAAGCAATAACTCTTAAGATAAAGCACATTTACTCTACAATTCTCACAGCCTTTTTTTATTTCCAGTAAATGAAAATGTCCGGTTATATAATGGGTTCAGGGAGAGATCGCAACATGATAGTGCCTCTCATTAAATGTAATAGATTACTGGTAATGTATTCATTGCAATATTACGTATTCTCCTGAATTAGTTCATTAACATCAGAGATAATGATAATAATTTGGACAGCTAGCAAGCCGCTCTTCTAGTCGGAATATTATGGACACTGGTCTTCCAGTATCGCGGTTCATCTGCCCTCAACTCTGCAGCATGCACTTCATTAAGTTCATATAGTGTGGTTTCTTTGGTAACAATTTCATATTTATTGTTTGCTTATACTCTGTGAGTTGATAGTTGCTCATGTGTAAGCACCGCCAATTCACAGTAACTTGGCAATACATTTTACGAATAAAATGGCAGAAAGCTCCCCGGATCCAGCCGCTATCCTGAGGCGTAGAGCCCTCGGGAGGAATATGGGTTTATTATCCACTTTACTGCCTGGACTTCGGACATGACCAGGGCTGAGTGTCAGAGACAAGCAGAGCCTGGAATAAGAATGGAACCCAAAGGATTTCTCTCTCTGTTAAACACAAGTGACCTTTTAGGCACGAAGACCAAGATCTAGCCCAATATGCATTTTTAATCTCTGCTGGCACATTTGATTGAAGTAGTGGAGGATCTGGAGAACCTCTCAGAATCCAGAAGCGCGGGTTCTCGCGATGTGAATATAAGAACATATGAACATAAGAAATAATAGGAGGAGTAGGCCCTATGGCCCCTCGAGCCTGCTCCACCATCCAATAATATAATGACTGATCATCGACCTAAACTCCACTTTCCAAGCCGATCACTGTATCCTTGATTCCTCCGGACTTCAAAAATCTATAGCTCTGCCTCAAATATATTCAGAGACTTAGTGTTCAAAGTCCTCTAGGGAAAAGTATTCCAAAGATTTACAATCCTTTGAGTGCAGAAATTCCTCTTCTTCTCTGTTTTTAATGGTTCAGCCCTTATCCTGAGACGGTGTCCCATTTTTCTGGACATCCCCACCAGGAGAAACAACCTCTCAACATCTATCCCGTCAATCACCTTCAGAATTTTATAAGTTTCAATGAAATCATTTCTAATTCTTCTAAACTCCAGAGAGTATCGGCCCATTCTACACAATCTCTTATCATAAGATAGCCGTCGTATCCCAGGAATCAATCGAGTGAACCTCCATTGTACTGCCTCCAAGGCAAGTATATCCATCCTTAGGTAAGGGAACCAAAGGTGTGCAGAGTACTCCTGGTGTCGTCTCACCAAGGCCCTGTACAATTGTAGCAGGACTTCATTTCTCTTATACTGCAACACCGGTGCAATTAAGGACAGCATGGCATTTGCCTTTCTTATTGCTTGTTGTACCTGCGTGATAGCTTTCTGTGTTCCTTGCACAAGGAAATGCATTTTTTTCTGAAAACCAACGTTAAAAAGTTTTTTACAATTTAAAATACTAACTTGTTTTTCTAGTCTTCGTACCAAACTGAATAACTCACATTTCCTTACAGTATTATCCATCTTCCACATAACTACCCACGTACTTAATCTTTCTTTTATGCTCATAATAAAGTAAAGCAACTGAATACAGTAGACAATGTGTAAGTTTGACCTTAGCTCCTTTATTCAGACTCCAGAGTGTTGGTAGAGCGTTGGAGGCCTGCTCATATGCAGTACTCCCAAGGGATGCTGGGATCCCTTGGGACTACAACAGGTAAGCCTTCTAGAGGCAGTATTATACAGGTTGCCTGGGGTTGCATACATAACATCATTCCCTCCCAAAGTCAATTGCACTCTTATGCTCCCTTGTCGATCGTCTCAGTACAAATGCAGATGTGGGTGAGTTGATTGGTTCTTCACTGGACTGCTGGGCAGCTGGCCTTGCCGGGCTGCTGGGGATGGTGAGTTCAGTTTCGTGGTCAACTGTGAAGTTGTTTGCCACTTGTGTGTATGTTGGTGCCCTCATCGGGTTGCTCATGGCTGTTTGTGAATCGCAGTTTTGTTTGGTCCAAATGCTTTCTTCAAGTTAGTCCATTGGCCAGTATGACCTGAAACACCTTACTCCCTTCTTTGGCTCTGACAAAGCCAGCAAGCCATTTGCGACCAGGTCAATAATTGAGTACAAATACAGGGTTATTGACTTCAATATCGCGTGACTAGTTTGCGCGATCAAGGTACATGCTTTGTTGATGCTGCCTGCCCTCGACATGATCATGGTTATTAGGGTGGACAAGAGAGAAATTTTTTGGACCGCCCTTTTCATGAGCTGCTTGGCGGGCGAAACCCCGGTGAGTGAGTGTCTGGTGTGGTAGCTGAGCAGGAATCGGCACAGGTGGATCTGCAGGGAGCCTTCAGACATGCGTTTCCAGCTTTGCTTGATGGTCTGAACTGCCCGTTCTGCCTGACCATTGGATGCGGGGTTGAACGGGGCAGATGTGATGCTTTTGATCCCATTGCGCGTCATGAATTCCTTGAAATTAGCATGGCCCATTATCGCTGACAAGCACATTAGGCAGGCTGTGCATGACAAACATGGCTCGAAGGCTTTCGCTGGAGGCAATCGACATCCTTACAGACATTATTACACATTCAATCCATTTTGAATAAGCTTCCACATAAAACAAAAACATTTTGCCTAGGAAAGCGGCCCGCAAAGTCAACGTGAATGTACGACCACTGTTTGGACGGCCACGGCCACAAACTTAGTGGTGCCTCTCTGGGTACCTCGCTTAGTTGATAGCGAGAGTTGCATTTGCGCATACATTAATCTATGAATCGATACAGGGCCACCACATTTGGGATCTGGCTATAGCTTTCATTACTATGCCTGGGTGGGTAATATGTAGATCATGTATGAACGTTCCCCTGCCTTTCTTCGGCAAAACCACGCAATTAGCCCGCAAAAGACACTCTGCCTGTATGGACATTTCATCTTTGCGCTGCTGGAACGGCTTGATCTCTTCATGCATCTCCAATGGGACGCTGGACCAGCTCCCATGGAGGACACAGTTTTTTACAAGGGAGAGTAAAGGATCCTGGCTGGTCCAGGTCCTGATTTGGCGGGCCTTAACTGTTTTTTTTTCAAATGCATTTATCACCAAGAGCAAGTCTGCAGGCTGTGCCACTTCCACCCCGGTGGTCGGTAATGGTATCCGACTGAGAGCAACAGCACAGTTCTCTGTGCCTGGTGTGTGGCGGATTACATAGTTGTATGCAGCCAGCGTGCGCGCCCATCTTTGGATGTGGGCAGAGGCTTTGGTATAATAGTGATATGAGCGGCTTATGCTCAGTTTCGAGCTCAACCTTGAGACCAAACAGATACTGGCGCATTTTTTTTTCACCCTGTAAACGCATGGAGAGCTACTTTTTCAATCATGCTGTAGGCCCTTTCGGACTTGGACAAACTCCTGGACGCATAAGCGACCGGTTGCAAAGTTGCCAATCCGTTAGCTTGTTGTAACACACACCCAACCCCGTAAGAAGACGCATCGCAAGCTAGCAGTAAAAGTTATATGGATTACACAAGACAAGCAGTTTGTTGGAACATAACAGATTTCTGGCATTCTCAAAAGCAGCCTCTTGTGATTTCCCCCATACCCAGTTGCCTCCCTTGCATAGCAGCACATGTAGGTGCCACTATAGAGGTGCTTAACCCGGGGAGGAAATTATAGAAATGTTTGAGTAGTCCCAGGAACGACCAAAGCTCTATCACGTTATGTGGTCTCAGCACGTTCTTGATGGCCTCCAACTTGATGTCATTGAGTCTGATGCCATCTGCAACGATTCTTCTGCTGCAAAGGAGGGCAGGAAAAAGAGTGGGGGAGCTATAGTGGTAGGGGATTCTATTGTCAGGGGAATAGATAGATGTTTCTGCGGCCGCAATCGAGACTCCAGGATGGGATTTGCCTCCTTGGTGCAAGGGTCAAGGATGTCTCAGAGTGGCCGCAGGACATTTTGGAGGGGGAGGGTGAACAGCCAGTTGTCGTGGTGCATATAGGTAGAAACAATATAGGTAAAATAAGGGATGGGGTCCTACCAGCTGAATTTAGGGAACTAGGAGTTAAATTAAAAAGTCGGACCTCAAAGGTAATAATCTCAGAATAGTTATCTGTGCCATGTGCTAGTCAGAGTAGGAATTGCACGATAGCTAAGATGAATACATGGCTTGAGGAGTGGGGCAGAAGGGAGTGATTCAAATTCCTGGGACATTGGAACCGGTTCTGGGGGAGGTGGGACCAGTACAAAATGGACGGTCTGCACCTCGGCATGACCGGAACCAATGTCCTAGGGGGAGTGTTTGCTAGTGCTGTTGGGGAGGGATTAAACTAATATGGTAGGGGGATGGGAATCTATGCAGGGAGACAGGGGGAACTAGAATGGGGGCAGAAGCAAAAGATTGAAAGAAGAAAAGTAAAATTGGAGGGCAGAGAAACACAAGGCAAAAATCAAAAAAGGGCACATTACAGAAAAATTCGAAAGGGGCAAAGTGTGATAAAAAAAAAGGCAAGCCTGAAGGCTCTGTGTCTCAATGCGAGGTGTATTCGTAATTTGGTGGACAAATTAACTACGCAGGCAGCAATTAACGGATATGATATAATTGGCATCACGTAGACATGTTCCAGGATGATCAATCCAGGGGTATTCAACATTCAGAAAGGATAGACAGAAAGGAAAAGGAGGTGCGTTAGCGTTGCAGGTTAAAGAGGAAATTAACGCAATGGTAAGGAAAGACATTTGCTTGGATGATGTGGAATCCGTATGGGTGGAGCTGTGGAATACCAAAGGGAAGAAAACGCTAGTGGCAATTGTGTAGAGACCACCAAACAGTAGTAGTGAGATTGGGGACAGCATCCTGCAAGAAATTAGGGATACGTGCAATAAATGTACAGCAGCTATCATTGGTGACTTTAAACTAATTATAGATTGGGCTAACCAAACTGGTAGCACAACGGTGGAGGAGCATTTCCTGGATTGTATTTGGGATGGTTTTCGAAACAAATATGTCGATGAACCAACTAGAGGGCTGGACTGTTTGATGTGCAATGAGAAAGGACTAATTAGCAATCTTGTTGTGCGAGTGCCCTTGGAGCAGAGTGATCAAAATAATGCAGAATTCTTATTAAAATGGAGAGTGACAGTTAATTCAGAGACTAGGGTCCTGGAATTAAGTAATGTTAACTGCGATGGTATGAGACATGAATTGGCTCGAATAGACTAATGAAGGAAACTGAAAGGGTTGATGGGGGACAGGCAATGACAAACATTTAAAGATCACATCGATGAACTTCAACAATTGTACATCTCTGTCTCGATTAAAAATAAAAGGAGGAAGGTGGCTCAACCGTGGTATGAAGGGAAATTAAGGATTTCCCTGTCCCAGAGAGACCCAGAGCCCCCCCTCACCCTCCCCTGTCCCAGACTGACCCAGACCCCATCTCACCGTCCCCTGTCCCAGACGGACCCAGACCCCCCCTCCACCTCACCCTCCCCTGTCCCAGACTGATCCAGACCTCCCTCACCCTCCCCTGTACCAGAGAGATCCAGATCCCCCCCTCATCCTCCCCTGTCGCAGACTGACCCAGACACCACCCTCACAACATCCCCTGTCCCAGATTAACCCCCCACCTCGCCCTCAACCTAGCCCAGACTGACCCAGACACCCCTCACTCTCCCCTGTCCCTGACTGACCCAGATGCCCCCCGGCTCACCATCCCCTGTCCCAGGCTGACCCAGATCCCCTCCCTCACCATCCCCTGTCCCAGACTGACCCAGACCACCCCTCACCCTCCCCTGTCCCAGACTGACCCAGACCCAACCCTCACCTGTTCCAGACTGACCCAGAGCCCCTCAACCTCCCCTGTCCCAGACTGACCAAAACACCCCCTCACCCTCCCCTGTCCCAGACTGACACCCCCCTAACCCTCCCCTATCCCAGACTAACACAGATCCCACCTCACCCTCACCTGTCCCAGACTGACCCAGACCCCTCCTCACCCTCCCCTGTCCCAGACTGACCCAACCATCCCTCACCCTCCCCTGTCCAAGACTGACCCAGACCCCACCTCACCCTCCCCTGTGCCAGACTGACCCAGACCCCCCTCACCCTCCCCTGTCCCAGACTGACCCCGACAACCCTCCTCACCCTCCCCTGTCCCAGACTGACCCAGACCCCCCTCACCCTCCCCCGTCCCAGACTGACCCAGACCACCCCTCACACTCCCCTGTCCCAGACTGACCCAGACCCCCCCTCACACTCACATGTCCCAGACTGACCAAGACCACCCGCCCCGCTCACCCTCCCCTGTACAAGACTGACCCAGACCACCCCCTCACCCTCCCCTGTCCCAGACTGACCCAGACACCCCTCACCCTCCGCTGTCCCAGACTGACGCCGACACCCCTCCTCACCCTCCCGTGTTCCAGACTGACCCAGACACCCCTCACCCTCCCCTGTCCCAGACTGACCTCCCCATTACGCACCCCTGTCCCAGACTGAGCCCTCTCCCCCTCACCCTCCCCTGTCCCAGACTGACCCAGACCCCCCCTCAACCTCCTCTGTCACAGACTGACCCCTCCCCCTCACCCTCCCCTGTCCCAGACTGACCCAGAGCTCCCTCACTCTCCCCAGTCCCAGACTGACCCAGACACCCCCCCTCACTCTCCCCTGTCCCAGACTGACCCACACACCCCTCACCCTCCCCTGTCCCAGACTGAATCCCCCCCCCTTCACCCTCCCTGTCCCAGACTGGCCCAGACCCCCCTCACTCTCCCCTGTCACAGACTGACCCCCTGCCTCACCCTCCCCTGTCCCAGACTGACCCCTGCCCCCCTCACCCTCCGCTGTCACAGACTGACCCAGACTCCCCCCTCACCCTCCCCTGTCCCAGACTGACCCAGAGCTCCCTCACTCTCCCCAGTCCCAGACTGACCCAGACTCCCCCCTCACCCTCCCCTGTCCCAGACTGACCCAGAGCTCCCTCACTCTCCCCAGTCCCAGACTGACCCAGACACCCCCCCCTCACTCTCCCCTGTCCCAGACTGACCCACACACCCCTCACCCTCCCCTGTCCCAGACTGAACCCCCCCCCCCTTCACCCTCCCCTGTCCCAGACTGGCCCAGACCCCCCTCACTCTCCCCTGTCACAGACTGACCCCCTGCCTCACCCTCCCGTGTCCCAGACTGACCCCTGCCCCCCTCACCCTCCGCTGTCCCAGACTGACCCAGACCACCCTCACCCTCCCCTGTCTCAGACTGACCCAGATCCCCCTCACCCTCCCTTGTCCCAGACTGACCTCCCCTCACACTCACCTGTCCCAGACTGACCCCTCCCCCCCTCACCCTTCCCTGTCCCAGACTGACCCAGACCCGCCCCTCACCATCCCCTGTCCCAGACTGACCCAGACCCCTCTCACCCTCCCCTGTCCCAGACTGACCCAGACCACCCCCCTCACCTTCCACTGTCCCAGATTGACCCAGACCCCTCTCACCCTCCCCTGTCCCAGACTGACCCAGACCACCCCCCTCACCTTCCACTGTCCCAGACTGATCCAGACACCCCCTCACATTCCACTGTCCCAGACTGATCCAGACCCGCCTCACCATCCCCTGTCCCAAACTGACTCAGAAACCCCCTCACTCTCCCCTGTCCCAGACTGACCCACCACTCACCCTCCCCTGTCCCAGACTGACCCAGAAACCCCCTCACTCTCCCCGTCCCAGACTGACCCACCCACCTCACTCTCCACTGTCCCAGACACCGCCTCTAATCCTCCGCTGTCCCAGACTGACCCAGTACCCCCCGCCCACGCGTCACACTCCCTTTTCCAGACTGACTCAGACACCCCTTCTCACCCTCCCCTGTCTCAGACTGACCCCCCACTGACCCTCCCCTGTCCCAGACAGACCCAGACACCCCCTCACCCTCCCCTGTCCAAGACTGAACCATACACTCCCCTCACCCTCCCCTGTCCCAGACTGACCCCCCCACACCCTCCCCTGTCCCAGACTGACCCCTCTCAACCTGCCCTGTCCCAGACTGACCCAGACCACCCCTCAGCCTCCCCTGTCCCAGACTGACCCAGACACCCTCCTCACGCTCCCCTGTCCCAGACTGACCCAGAACCCGCCCCTAATCGTCTCCTGTCCCAGACTGACCCAGTCCACCCCCCTCACCCTCCCATTTACCAGACTGACCTAGACACACCCCTCACCCTCCCCTGTCCCAAACTGAACCCCCCACACCCTCCCCTCTCCCAGACTGACAACCCCCTCACCCTCCCCTGTCCCAGATTGACCCAGACCCCACCCCTCACCCTCCCCTGTCCCAGACTGACCCAGACCCTCCTCACCATCCCCTGTCCTAGACTAACCCAGACTCCTCCCTTACCCTCCCCTGTCCCAGACTGACCCAACCCCCCCCCCCAATACCCTCCCCTGTCCCAGACTGACCCAGTCTCCCCTCACTCTCCCCTGTCCCTGACTGACCAGACCCCCCCACTCACCCTCCCCTGTCCCAGACTGACCCAGACCCCCTGCCTCACCCTCTCCTGTCCGAGACTGACCCAGACCCCACCTCACCCTTTCCTGTCCCAGACTGACCCAGATCCCCCTCACCCTCCCCTGTCCCAGACTGACACTCCCCCCCTCACACTCCCCTGTCCCAGACTGACCCATCCCCCCCCTCACCCTCCCCTGTCCCAGACTGACCCAGACCCCCCCCACCCTCCCTTGTCCCAGACTGACTCAGACACCTCTCAGCCTCCCCTGTCCCAGACTGACCCAGACCCACCCTCACCCTCCCCTGTCCCAGGCTGACACAAACCCCCAACCCTCCCCTGTCGCAGACTGACCCAGACCCCCTCTCACCCTCTCCTGTCCCAGACTGACCCAGTCCACACCCTCTCCTGTCCCAGACTGACCCAGATCCCCCTCACCCTCCCCTGTCCCAGACTGACCCCGACAACCATCCTCACCCTCCCCTGTCCCAAACTGACCCCGACCCCCCTCACCCTCCCCTGTCCCAGACTGACCCAGACCACCCCTCACACTCCCCTGTCCCAGACTGACCCAGACCCCCCCTCACACTCCCCTGTCCCAGACTGACCAAGACCATCCCCCCTCACCCTCCCCTGTACAAGACTGACCCAGACCACCCCCTCACCCTCCCCTGTCCCAGACTGACCCAGACACCCCTCACCCTCCCCTGTCCCAGACTGACGCCGACACCCCTCCTCACCCTCCCGTGTCCCAGACTGACCCAGACACCCCTCACTCTCCCCTGTCCCAGACTGACCTCCCCATTACGCACCCCTGTCCCAGACTGACCCCTCTCCCCCTCACCCTCCCCTGTCCCAGACTGACCCAGACCTCCCACCCCCTCACCCTCCCCTGTCCTAGACTGACCCAGACTCCCCCCTCACCCTCCCCTGTCCCAGACTGACCCAGAGCTCCCTCACTCACCACAGTCCCAGACTGACCCAGACACCCAACCTCAAGCTCCCCTGTCCCAGACTGACCCAGACACCCCTCACCCTCCCCTGTCCCAGACTGAACCCCCCCCTTCACCCTCCCCTGTCCCAGACTGGCCCAGACCCCTCTCACTCTCCCCTGTCACAGACTGACCCCCTGCCTCATCCTCCCCTGTCCCAGACTGACCCCTGCCCCCCTCACCCTCCGCTGTCCCAGACTGACCCAGACCACCCTCACCCTCCCCTGTCTCAGACTGACCCAGATCCCCCTCACCCTCCCTTGTCCAAGACTGACCTCCCCTCACACTCACCTGTCCCAGACTGACCCCTCCCCCCTCACCCTCCCCTGTCCCAGACTGACCCAGACCCGCCCCTCACCATCCCCTGTCCCAGACTGACCCAGACCCCTCTCACCCTCCCCTGTCCCAGACTGACCCAGACCACCCCCCTCACCTTCCACTGTCCCAGACTGATCCAGACACCCCCCTCACATTCCACTGTCCCAGACTGATCCAGACCCGCCTCACCATCCCCTGTCCCAAATTGACTCAGAAACCCCCTCACTCTCCCCTGTCCCAGACTGACCCACCACTCACCCTCCCCTGTCCCAGACTGACCCAGAAACCCCCTCACTCTCCCCGTCCCAGACTGACCCAACCACCTCATTCTCCACTGTCCCAGACTGACCGAGACACCGCCTCTAATCCTCCGCTGTCCCAGACTGACCCAGTACCCCCCGCCCACGCGTCACACTCCCCTGTTCCAGACTGACCCAGACACCCCTTCTCACCCTCCCCTGTCTCAGACTGACCCCCCACTGACCCTCCCCTGTCCCAGACAGACCCAGACACCCCCTCACCCTCCCCTGTCCAAGACTGAACCATACGCTCCCCTCACCCTCCCCTGTCCCAGACTGACCCCCCCACACCCTCCCCTGTCCCAGACTGACCCCTCTCAACCTGCCCTGTCCCAGACTGACCCAGACCACCCCTCACCCTCCCCTGTCCCAGACTGACCCAGACACCCTCCTCACGCTCCCCTGTCCCAGACTGACCCAGAACCCGCCCCTAATCGTCTCCTGTCCCAGACTGACCCAGTCCACCCCCCTCACCCTCCCATTTACCAGACTGACCTAGACACACCCCTCACCCTCCCCTGTCCCAAACTGACCCCCCCACACCCTCCCCTCTCTCAGACTGACAACCCCCTCACCCTCCCCTGTCCCAGATTGACCCAGAACCCACCCCTCACCCTCCCCTGTCCCAGACTGACCCAGACTCTCCTCACCATCCCCTGTCCTAGACTAACCCAGACTCCCCCCTTACCCTCCCCTGTCCCAGACTGACCCAACCCCCCCCAATACCCTCCCCTGTCCCAGACTGACCCAGTCTCCCCTCACTCTCCCCTGTCCCTGACTGACCCAGACCCCCCCACTCACCCTCCCCTGTCCCAGACTGACCCAGACCCCCTGCCTCACCCTCTCCTGTCCGAGACTGACCCAGACCCCACCTCACCCTTTCCTGTCCCAGACTGACCCAGATCCCCCTCACCCTCCGCTGTCCCAGACTGACACCCCCCCCTCACACTCCCCTGTCCCAGACTGACCCATCCGCCCCCTCACCCTCCCCTGTCCCAGACTGACCCAGACCCCCCCCACCCTCCCTTGTCCCAGACTGACTCAGACACCTCTCAGCCTCCCCTGTCCTAGACTGACCCAGACTCCCCCCTCACCCTCCCCTGTCCATGACTGCCCCCCCGTCACCCTTCCCTGTCCCAGACTGACCCAGACACACCTCACACTCCCCTCTCCCAGACTGACCCAGACCCCTCTCACTCTCCCCTGGCTCAGACTGACCCAGACGCTCACTCACCCACCCTTGTCCCAGACTGACACAGACCCCTCACCCTCCCCTGTCGTAGACTGACCCAGTCCCCCCTCACCCTCCCCTGTCCCAGACTGACCCAGACGCTCCCTCACTCACCCTGTTCCAGCCTGATCACCCCCCCTCACCCTCCCCTGTCCCAGACTGACCCAGATCCACCCTCACTCTCCAATGTCGCAGACTGACCCCCCCCGCCTCACCCTCCTCTATCCCAGACAGACCCAGAGCCCCCACACCCTTCCCTGTCCCAGACGGACCCAGCCACCCACCACTCACTCTCCCCTGTCCCAGACTGACCCAGAAACCCCCTCACTCTCCCCTGTCACAGACTGACCCCCTGCCTCACCCTCCCCTGTCCCAGACTGACCCCTGCCCCCCTCACCCTCCGCTGTCCCAGACTGACCCAGACTCCCCCCTCACCCTCCCCTGTCCCAGACTGACCCAGAGCTCCCTCACTCTCCCCAGTCCCAGACTGACCCAGACTCCCCCCTCACCCTCCCCTGTCCCAGACTGACCCAGAGCTCCCTCACTCTCCCCAGTCCCAGACTGACCCAGACACCCCCCCTCACTCTCCCCTGTCCCAGACTGAACCCCCCCCCCTTCACCCTCCCCTGTCCCAGACTGGCCCAGACCCCCCTCACTCTCCCCTGTCACAGACTGACCCCCTGCCTCACCCTCCCCTGTCCCAGACTGACCCCTGCCCCCCTCACCCTCCGCTGTCCCAGACTGACCCAGACCACCCTCACCCTCCCCTGTCTCAGACTGACCCAGATCCCCCTCACCCTCCCTTGTCCCAGACTGACCTCCCCTCACACTCACCTGTCCCAGACTGACCCCTCCCCCCCTCACCCTTCCCTGTCCCAGACTGACCCAGACCCGCCCCTCACCATCCCCTGTCCCAGACTGACCCAGACCCCTCTCACCCTCCCCTGTCCCAGACTGACCCAGACCACCCCCCTCACCTTCCACTGTCCCAGACTGATCCAGACACCCCCTCACATTCCACTGTCCCAGACTGATCCAGACCCGCCTCACCATCCCCTGTCCCAAATTGACTCAGAAACCCCCTCACTCTCCCCTGTCCCAGACTGACCCACCACTCACCCTCCCCTGTCCCAGACTGACCCAGAAACCCCCTCACTCTCCCCGTCCCAGACTGACCCACCCACCTCACTCTCCACTGTCCCAGACACCGCCTCTAATCCTCCGCTGTCCCAGACTGACCCAGTACCCCCCGCCCACGCGTCACACTCCCTTTTCCAGACTGACCCAGACACCCCTTCTCACCCTCCCCTGTCTCAAACTGACCCCCCACTGACCCTCCCCTGTCCCAGACAGACCCAGACACCCCCTCACCCTCCCCTGTCCAAGACTGAACCATACACTCCCCTCACCCTCCCCTGTCCCAGACTGACCCCCCCACACCCTCCCCTGTCCCAGACTGACCCCTCTCAACCTGCCCTGTCCCAGACTGACCCAGACCACCCCTCACCCTCCCCTGTCCCAGACTGACCCAGACACCCTCCTCACGCTCCCCTGTCCCAGACTGACCCAGAACCCGCCCCTAATCGTCTCCTGTCCCAGACTGACCCAGTCCACCCCCCTCACCCTCCCATTTACCAGACTGACCTAGACACACCCCTCACCCTCCCCTGTTCCAAACTGACCCCCCCACACCCTCCCCTCTCCCAGACTGACAACCCCCTCACCCTCCCCTGTCCCAGATTGACCCAGACCCCACCCCTCACCCTCCCCTGTCCCAGACTGACCCAGACCCTCCTCACCATCCCCTGTCCTAGACTAACCCAGACTCCCCCCTTACCCTCCCCTGTCCCAGACTGACCCAACCCCCCCCAATACCCTCCCCTGTCCCAGACTGACCCAGTCTCCCCTCACTCTCCCCTGTCCCTGACTGACCCAGACCCCCCCACTCACCCTCCTCTGTCCCAGACTGACCCAGACCCCCTGCCTCACCCTCTCCTGTCCGAGACTGACCCAGACCCCACCTCACCCTTTCCTGTCCCAGACTGACCCAGATCCCCCTCACCCTCCCCTGTCCCAGACTGACACCCCCCCCTCACACTCCCCTGTCCCAGACTGACCCATCCCCCCGCTCACCCTCCCCTGTCCCAGACTGACCCAGACCCCCCCCACCCTCCCTTGTCCCAGACTGACTCAGACACCTCTCAGCCTCCCCTGTCCCAGACTGACCCAGACCCACCCTCACCCTCCCCTGTCCCAGGCTGACACAAACCCCCAACCCTCCCCTGTCGCAGACTGACCCAGACCCCCTCTCACCCTCTCCTGTCCCAGACTGACCCAGTCCACACCCTCTCCTGTCCCAGACTGACCCAGATCCCCCTCACCCTCCCCTGTCCCAGACTGACCCCGACAACCCTCCTCACCCTCCCCTGTCCCAAACTGACCCCGACCCCCCTCACCCTCCCCTGTCCCAGACTGACCCAGACCACCCCTCACACTCCCCTGTCCCAGACTGACCCAGACCCCCCCTCACACTCCCCTGTCCCAGACTGACCAAGACCATCCCCCCTCACCCTCCCCTGTACAAGACTGACCCAGACCACCCCCTCACCCTCCCCTGTCCCAGACTGACCCAGACACCCCTCACCCTCCCCTGTCCCAGACTGACGCCGACACCCCTCCTCACCCTCCCGTGTCCCAGACTGACCCAGACACCCCTCACTCTCCCCTGTCCCAGACTGACCTCCCCATTACGCACCCCTGTCCCAGACTGAGCCCTCTCCCCCTCACCCTCCCCTGTCCCAGACTGACCCAGACCTCCCACCCCCTCACCCTCCCCTGTCCTAGACTGACCCAGACTCCCCCCTCACCCTCCCCTGTCCCAGACTGACCCAGAGCTCCCTCACTCACCACAGTCCCAGACTGACCCAGACACCCAACCTCAAGCTCCCCTGTCCCAGACTGACCCAGACACCCCTCACCCTCCCCTGTCCCAGACTGAACCCCCCCCTTCACCCTCCCCTGTCCCAGACTGGCCCAGACCCCTCTCACTCTCCCCTGTCACAGACTGACCCCCTGCCTCATCCTCCCCTGTCCCAGACTGACCCCTGCCCCCCTCACCCTCCGCTGTCCCAGACTGACCCAGACCACCCTCACCCTCCCCTGTCTCAGACTGACCCAGATCCCCCTCACCCTCCCCTGTCTCAGACTGACCCAGATCCCCCTCACCCTCCCTTGTTCCAGACTGACCTCCCCTCACACTCACCTGTCCCAGACTGACCCCTCCCCCCTCACCCTCCCCTGTCCCAGACTGACCCAGACCCGCCCCTCACCATCCCCTGTCCCAGACTGACCCAGACCCCTCTCACCCTCCCCTGTCCCAGACTGACCCAGACCACCCCCTCACCTTCCACTGTCCCAGACTGATCCAGACACCCCCCTCACATTCCACTGTCCCAGACTGATCCAGACCCGCCTCACCATCCCCTGTCCCAAATTGACTCAGAAACCCCCTCACTCTCCCCTGTCCCAGACTGACCCACCACTCACCATCCCCTGTCCCAGACTGACCCAGAAACCCCCTCACTCTCCCCGTCCCAGACTGACCCACCCACCTCACTCTCCACTGTCCCAGACTGACCGAGACACCGCCTCTAATCCTCCGTTCTCCCAGACTGACCCAGTACCCCCCGCCCACGCGTCACACTCCCCTGTTCCAGACTGACCCAGACACCCCTTCTCACCCTCCCCTGTCTCAGACTGACCCCCCACTGACCCTCCCCTGTCCCAGACAGACCCAGACACCCCCTCACCCTCCCCTGTCCAAGACTGAACCATACGCTCCCCTCACCCTCCCCTGTCCCAGACTGACCCCCCCACACCCTCCCCCGTCCCAGACTGACCCCTCTCAACCTGCCCTGTCCCAGACTGACCCAGACACCCTCCTCACGCTCCCCTGTCCCAGACTGACCCAGAACCCGCCCCTAATCGTCTCCTGTCCCAGACTGACCCAGTCCACCCCCCTCACCCTCCCATTTACCAGACTGACCTAGACACACCCCTCACCCTCCCCTGTCCCAAACTGACCCCCCCACACCCTCCCCTCTCCCAGACTGACATCCCCCTCACCCTCCCCTGTCCCAGATTGACCCAGACCCCACCCCTCACCCACCCCTGTCCCAGACTGACCCAGACCCTCCTCACCATCCCCTGTCCTAGACTAACCCAGACTCCCCCCTTACCCTCCCCTGTCCCAGACTGACCCAACCCCCCCCAATACCCTCCCCTGTCCCAGACTGACCCAGTCTCCCCTCACTCTCCCCTGTCCCTGACTGACCCAGACCCCCCCACTCACCCTCCCCTGTCCCAGACTGACCCAGACCCCCTGCCTCACCCTCTCCTGTCCGAGACTGACCCAGACCCCACCTCACCCTTTCCTGTCCCAGACTGACCCAGATCCCCCTCACCCTCCCCTGTCCCAGACTGACACCCCCCCCTCACACTCCCCTGTCCCAGACTGACCCATCCCCCCCCTCACCCTCCCCTGTCCCAGACTGACCCAGACCACCCCCACCCTCCCTTGTCCCAGACTGACTCAGGCACCTCTCAGCCTCCCCTGTCCTAGACTGACCCAGACTCCCCCCTCACCCTTCCCTGTCCCAGACTGACCCAGATCCACCCTCACACTCCAATGTCGCAGACTGACCCCCCCCGCCTCACCCTCCCCTGTCCCAGTCTGACCCAGACCAGCCCTCACCCTTCCCTGTCCCAGACGGACGCAGACACCTACCACTCACCCTCCCCTGTCCCAGACTGACCCAGAACTCCCCACCCTCATCCTTCCCTGTCCCAGACTGACCCAGACACCCCTTCTCATCCTCTCCTGTCCCAGACTGACCCAGTCCCCCCCATCACCCTACACTGTCCCAGACTGACCCACCCCCACCCTCACCCTCCCCTGTCCCAGACTGACACAGACCCCCTCCCCTCACCTTCCCCTATCCCAGACTGACCCAGAAACCACCGCACCCTCCCCTGTCCCAGACTGACCCAGATCCCCCCTCATCCTCCCCTGTCCCAGAATGAACCAGATTGTCCCTCACCCTCCCCTGTCCCAGACTGACCCAGATTCCCCCTCACCCTCCCCTGTCCCAGACTGACCGAGACCACAGACTCCCTTGTCCCAGAACACCCAGATCCACCTCACCCTCCCCTGTCCCAGACTGACGCAAACCCCCCTCACCCACACCTGTCCCAAACTGACCCAGACCCCCCTTCAACCTCCCCTGTCCCAGATTGAACCAGAACCCCCTAACCATCACCTGTCCCAGACGGACCCAGATCACCCTCACTATGCCCTGTCCCAGAATGACCCAGACCCACCTCACCCTCCCCTGTCCCAGACTGAACCAGAACCCCCCACCCTTCCCTGTCCCAGACTGACCCCACCTCACTCTCCCCTGTCCCAGACTGACCCAGTCCCCTCACCCCCCCCTGTCCCAGACTGACCCAGATCCCCCCCTCACCCTCCCCTGTCCCAGACTGACCCAGATCCCCCCTCACCCTCCCCTGTCGCAGACTGACCCATACCCCCCTCACCCTCCCTTGTCCCAGACTGACCCAGACCACACCCTCCCCTGTCCCAGACTGACCCAGATCCCCCTCACTATCCCCTGTCCCAGACTGACCCAGACACCCCCTCATCCTCAACTGTCAGAGACTGACTCGCCCCTCACCCTCCCCTGTCCCAGACTGACGCAGAGTACCCCCTCACAGTCCCCTGTCCCAGAATGACTCAGACCCCCCCGCCACGCCCTCCCCTGTCTCATACTGACCCATACACCCCACCTCACCCTCCCCTGTCCCAGACTGACCCAGACCCCCCTCACCCTCCCCTGTGCTAGACTGACCCAGAACCCCCCTCACACTCTCCTGTCCCAGACTGACCCAGACCACATCCTCCCCTGTCCCAGACTGACCCAGACCCACCTCACCCTTCCCTGTCCTGGACTGAAGCAGAACCCCTCACCCTTCCCTGTCCCAGACTGACCCCACCTCACTCTCCCCTGTCCCAGACTGACCCAGACATCCCCTCACCCTCCCCTGTCCCAGACTGACCCAGATCCCCGTCACCCTCAAATGTCCCAGACTGACCCAGACGCCCCCTCACGCACCCTGTTCCAGCCTGACCAACCCCCCCCTCACCCTCCCCTGTCCCAGATCCACCCTCACTCTCCAATGTCGCAGACTGAACCCCCCGCCTCACCCTCTCCTATCCCAGACAGACCCAGAGCCCCCACACCCTTCCCTGTCCCAGACGGACCCAGACACCCAGCACTCACCCTCCCGTGCCCCAGACTGACCCAGAAACCCCACCCTCACCCTCCCCTGCCCCAGACTGACCCAGAAACCCCACCCTCACCCTCCCCTGTCCCAGACTGACCCAGACACCCCCCTCATCCTCCCCTGTCCCAGACTGACCCAGTCCCCCCATCACCCCGCACTGTCCCAGACTGACCCACCCCCACCCTCACCCTCCCCTGTCCCAGACTGACATAGACCCCCTCCCCTCACCTTCCCCTATCCCAGACTGACATAGACCCCCTCCCCTCACCTTCCCCTATCCCAGACTGACCCACCCCCACCCTCATCCTCCCCTGTCCCAGACTGACATAGACCCCCTCCCCTCACCTTCCCCTATCCCAGACTGACCCAGAACCCACCCTCACCCTCCCCTGTCCCAGACTGACATAGACCCCCTCCCCTCACCTTCCCCTATCCCAGACTGACCCAGATCCCACCTCACCCTCCCCTGTCCCAGACTGACCCAGATCCCCCCTCACCCTCCCCTGTCCCAGACTGAACCAGATCGTCCCTCACCCTCCCCTGTCCCAGACTGACGCAGACCCCCCTCACCCACACTTGCCCCAGACTGACCCAGACCCACCCTCAATCTCCCCTGTCCCATACTGAACCAGGACCCCCTCACCATGCCCTGTCCCAGACTGACCCCGACCCCCCTCACTATCCCCTGTCCCAGACTGACCCAGATCCCGCCCTCACCCTCCCATGTCCCAGACTGACCCGGATCCCCCCCTCACTCTCCCCTGTCCCAGACTGACCCAGATCCCCACCTCACCCTACCCTGTCCCAGACTGACCCAGATCCCCCCCCTCACCCTCCCCTGTCCCAGACTGACCCATACCCCCCCTCACCCTCCCTTGTCTCAGAATGACCCAGAAGCCCCTCACCGTCCCCTGTCCCAGACATACCCAGATCCCCCCCTCACCGTCTCCTGTCCCAGACTGACGCAGACAGCCCATCACCCTAGCCTGTCCCAGATTGACCCAGACCACACCCTCCCCTGTCTCAGACTGACCCAGGTCCCCCTCACCCTCCCCTGTCCCAAATTGACCCAGAACCCCTCACCCTTCCCTGTCCCAGACTGACCCCCTCTCACTCTCCCCTGTCCCAGACTGACCCAGACACCCCATCACCCTCCCCATCCCAGACTGACCCAGAGCCCCCCCTCACACTCCCCTCTCCCAGACTGACCCAGACCCCCCTCACCCTCCCCTGTCCCAGACTGACCCAGAAGCCCCCTCACCATCCCCTGTCCCAGACTGACCCGGACACCCCCCGCCTCACCCTCCCCTGTCGCAGACTGACCCATACTCCCCACCTCACCCTCCCCTGTCCCAGACTAACACAGACCACCCCGCCTCACCCTCGCCATCCCAGACTGACCCAGACCCCCTCTCACCCTCCCCTGTCGCTGACTGACCCAGAACCCCCTCACCCTCCCCTGTCCCAGACTGACCCAGATCCCCCTCATCCTCAACTGTCAGAGACTGACCCGCCCCTCACCCTCTCCTGTCCCAGACTAACACAGACCACCCCGCCTCACCCTCGCCATCCCAGACTGACCCAGACCCACCCTCACCCTCCCCTGTCCCAGGCTGACACAAACCCCCAACCCTCCCCTGTCGCAGACTGACCCAGACCCCCTCTCACCTTCTCCTGTCCCAGACTGACCAAGTCCACACCCTCCCCTGTCCCAGACTGACCCAGATCCCCCTCACCCTCTCCTGTCCCAGACTGACCCAGATCCCCCTCACCCTCCCCTGTCCCAGACTGACCCCTCTTCCCCTCACCTTCCCCTGTCCCAGACTGACCCAGACCCCCTCTCAACCTCCTCTGTCCCAGACTGACCCAGACCCCCCTCATCCTCCACTGTCCCACATTTACCACCCCCTCACCCTCCTCTGTCCCAGACTGACCCCTCCCCCTCACCCTCCCCTGTCCCAGACTGACCCAGACCTCCCACCCCCTCACCCTCCCCTGTCCTAGACTGACCCAGACTCCCCCCTCACCCTCCCCTGTCCCAGACTGACCCAGAGCTCCCTCACTCACCACAGTCCCAGACTGACCCAGACACCCAACCTCAAGCTCCCCTGTCCCAGACTGACCCAGACACCCCTCACCCTCCCCTGTCCCAGACTGAACCCCCCCCTTCACCCTCCCCTGTCCCAGACTGGCCCAGACCCCTCTCACTCTCCCCTGTCACAGACTGACCCCCTGCCTCACCCTCCCCTGTCACAGACTAACTCCTGCCCCCCTCATCCTCCGCTGTCCCAGACTGACCAAGACCCCGCCTCACCCTCCCCTGTCTCAGACTGGCCCAGATCCCCCTCACCTTACCCTGTCCCAGACTGACCCCCCCTCACACTCCCCTGTCCCAGACTGACCCCTCTCCCCCCTCACCCTCCCCTGTCCCAGAATGACCCAGACCCGCCCCTCACCATCCCCTGTCCCAGACTGACCCAGACCCCTCTCACCCTCCCCTGTCCCAGACTGACCCAGACCACCCACCTCACCTTCCACTGTCCCAGACTGATCCAGACACCCCCCTCACATTCCACTGTCCCAGACTGATCCAGACCCGCCTCACCATCCCCTGTCCCAAACTGACTCAGAAACCCCCTCACTCTACCCTGTCCCAGACTGACCCACCACTCAACCTCCCCTGTCCCAGACTGACCCAGAAACCCCCTCACTCTCCCCGTCCTAGACTGACCCACCCACCTCACTCTCCACTGTCCCAGACTGACCCAGACACCGCCTCTAATCCTCCGCTGTCCCAGACTGACTCAGTACGCCCCCGCCCACGCGTCACACTCCCCTGTCCCAGACGGACCCAGACCCCACCTCACCGTCCCCTGTCCCAGACGGACCCAGACCCCCCCCTCCACCGCACCCTCCCCTGTCCCAGACTGATCCAGACCTCCCTCACCCTCCCCTGTACCAGAGAGATCCAGATCCCCCCCTCATCCTCCCCTGTCGCAGACTGACCCAGACACCACCCTCACAACATCCCCTGTCCCAGACTAACCCCCCACCTCGCCCTCCCCTAGCCCAGACTGACCCAGACACCCCCCACTCTCCCCTGTCCCTGACTGACCCAGACACCCCTCACTCTCCCCTGTCCCTGACTGACCCAGATGCCCCGCGGCTCACCATCCCCTGTCCCAGGCTGACCCAGATCCCCTCCCTCACCATCCCCTGTCCCAGACTGACCCAGACCACCCCTCACCCTCCCCTGTCCCAGACTGACCCAGACCCACCCCTCACCTGTTCCAGACTGACCCAGAGCCCCTCAACCTCCCCTGTCCCAGCCTGACCAAAACACCCCCTCACCCTCCCCTGTCCCAGACTGACACCCCCCTAACCCTCCCCTATCCCAGACTAACACAGACCCCACCTCACCCTCACCTGTCCCAGACTGACCCAGACCCCTCCTCACCCTCCCCTGTCCCAGACTGACCCAACCCCCCCTCACCCTCCCCTGTCCAAGACTGACCCAGACCCCACCTCACCCTCCCCTGTGCCAGACTGACCCAGACCCCCCTCACCCTCCCCTGTCCCAGACTGACCCCGACAACCCTCCTCACCCTCCCCTGTCCCAGACTGACCCAGACCCCCCTCACCCTCCCCCGTCCCAGACTGACCCAGACCACCCCTCACACTCCCCTGTCCCAGACTGACCCAGACCCCCCCTCACACTCCCCTGTCCCAGACTGACCAAGACCACCCCCCCCCGCTCACCCTCCCCTGTACAAGACTGACCCAGACCACACCCTCACCCTCCCCTGTCCCAGACTGACCCAGACACCCCTCACCCTCCGCTGTCCCAGACTGACGCCGACACCCCTCCTCACCCTCCCGTGTCCCAGACTGACCCAGACACCCCTCACCCTCCCCTGTCCCAGACTGACCTCCCCATTACGCACCCCTGTCCCAGACTGAGCCCTCTCCCCCTCACCCTCCCCTGTCCCAGACTGACCCAGACCCCCCCTCAACCTCCTCTGTCCCAGACTGACCCCTCCCCCTCACCCTCCCCTGTCCCAGACTGACCCAGACCTCCCACCCACTCACCCTCCCCTGTCCCAGACTGACCCAGACTCCCCCCTCACCCTCCCCTGTCCCAGACTGACCCAGAGCTCCCTCACTCTCCCCAGTCCCAGACTGACCCAGACTCCCCCCTCACCCTCCCCTGTCCCAGACTGACCCAGAGCTCCCTCACTCTCCCCAGTCCCAGACTGACCCAGACACCCCCCCTCACTCTCCCCTGTCCCACACTGACCCACACACCACTCACCCTCCCCTGTTCCAGACTGAACCCCCCCCCCTTCACCCTCCCCTGTCCAAGACTGGCCCAGACCCCCCTCACTCTCCCCTGTCACAGACTGACCCCCTGCCTCACCCTCCCCTGTCCCAGACTGACCCCTGCCCCCCTCACCCTCCGCTGTCCCAGACTGACCCAGACCAACCTCACCCTCCCCTGTCTCAGACTGACCCAGATCCCCCTCACCCTCCCTTGTCCCAGACTGACCTCCCCTCACACTCACCTGTCCCAGACTGACCCCTCCCCCCTCACCCTCCCCTGTCCCAGACTGACCCAGACCCGCCCCTCACCATCCCCTGTCCCAGACTGACCCAGACCCCTCTCACCCTCCCCTGTCCCAGACTGACCCAGACCACCCCCCTCACCTTCCACTGTCCCAGACTGATCCAGACACCCCCTCACATTCCACTGTCCCAGACTGATCCAGACCCGCCTCACCATCCCCTGTCCCAAATTGACTCAGAAACCCCCTCACTCTCCCCTGTCCCAGACTGACCCACCACTCACCCTCCCCTGTCCCAGACTGACCCAGAAACCCCCTCACTCTCCCCGTCCCAGACTGACCCACCCACCTCACTCTCCACTGTCCCAGACTGACCGAGACACCGCCTCTAATCCTCCGCTGTCCCAGACTGACCCAGTAGCCCCCGCCCACGCGTCACACTCCCCTGTTCCAGACTGACCCAGACACCCCTTCTCACCCTCCCCTGTCTCAGACTGACCCCCCACTGACCCTCCCCTGTCCCAGACAGACCCAGACACCCCCTCACCCTCCCCTGTCCAAGACTGAACCATACACTCCCCTCACCCTCCCCTGTCCCAGACTGACCCCCCCACACCCTCCCCTGTCCCAGACTGACCCCTCTCAACCTGCCCTGTCCCAGACTGACCCAGACCACCCCTCACCCTCCCCTGTCCCAGACTGACCCAGACATCCTCCTCACGCTCCCCTGTCCCAGACTTACCCAGAACCCGCCCCTAATCGTCTCCTGTCCCAGACTGACCCAGTCCACCCCCCTCACCCTCCCATTTACCAGACTGACCTAGACACACCCCTCACCCTCCTCTGTCCCAAACTGAACCCCCCACACCCTCCCCTCTCCCAGACTGACAACCCCCTCACCCTCCCCTGTCCCAGATTGACCCAGACCCCACCCCTCACCCTCCCCTGTCCCAGACCGACCCAGACCCTCCTCACCATCCCCTGTCCTAGACTAACCCAGACTCCCCCCTTACCCTCCCCTGTCCCAGACTGACCCAACCCCCCCCAATACCCTCCCCTGTCCCAGACTGACCCAGTCTCCCCTCACTCTCCCCTGTCCCTGACTGACCCAGACCCCCCCACTCACCCTCCCCTGTCCCAGACTGACCCAGACCCCCTGCCTCACCCTCTCCTGTCCGAGACTGACCCAGACCCCACCTCACCCTTTCCTGTCCCAGACTGACCCAGATCCCCCTCACCCTCCGCTGTCCCAGACTGACACCCCCCCTCACACTCCCCTGTCCCAGACTGACCCATCCCCCCCCTCAACCTCCCCTGTCCCAGACTGACCCAGACCCCCCCCACCCTCCCTTGTCCCAGACTGACTCAGACACCTCTCAGCCTCCCCTGTCCCAGACTGACCCAGACCCACCCTCACCCTCCCCTGTCCCAGGCTGACACAAACCCCCAACCCTCCCCTGTCGCAGACTGACCCAGACCCCCTCTCACCCTCTCCTGTCCCAGACTGACCCAGTCCACACCCTCCCCTGTCCCAGACTGACCCAGATCCCCCTCACCCTCTCCTGTCCCAGACTGACCCAGATCCCCCTCACCCTCCCCTGTCCCAGACTGACCCAGACCCCCCTCAGCCTCCCCTGTCCCAGACTGAGCCCGACAACCCTCCTCACCCTCCCCTGTCCCAAACTGACCCAGACCCCCTCACCCTCCCCTGTCCCAGACTGACCCAGACCACCCCTCACACTCCCCTGTCCCAGACTGACCCAGACCCCCCCTCACACTCCCCTGTCCCAGACTGACCAAGACCATCCCCCCTCACCCTCCCCTGTACAAGACTGACCCAGACCACCCCCTCACCCTCCCCTGTCCCAGACTGACCCAGACACCCCTCACCCTCCCCTGTCCCAGACTGACGCCGACACCCCTCCTCACCCTCCCGTGTCCCAGACTGACCCAGACACCCCTCACCCTCCCCTGTCCCAGACTGACCTCCCCATTACGCACCCCTGTCCCAGACTGACCCCTCTCCCCCTCACCTTCCCCTGTCCCAGACTGACCCAGACCCCCTCTCAACCTCCTCTGTCCCAGACTGACCCAGACCCCCCTCATCCTCCACTGTCCCACATTTACCACCCCCTCACCCTCCTCTGTCCCAGACTGACCCCTCCCCCTCACCCTCCCCTGTCCCAGACTGACCCAGACCTCCCACCCCCTCACCCTCCCCTGTCCTAGACTGACCCAGACTCCCCCCTCACCCTCCCCTGTCCCAGACTGACCCAGAGCTCCCTCACTCACCACAGTCCCAGACTGACCCAGACACCCAACCTCAAGCTCCCCTGTCCCAGACTGACCCAGACACCCCTCACCCTCCCCTGTCCCAGACTGAACCCCCCCCTTCACCCTCCCCTGTCCCAGACTGGCCCAGACCCCTCTCACTCTCCCCTGTCACAGACTGACCCCCTGCCTCACCCTCCCCTGTCCCAGACTAACTCCTGCCCCCCTCATCCTCCGCTGTCCCAGACTGACCAAGACCCCCCCTCACCCTCCCCTGTCTCAGACTGACCCAGATCCCCCTCACCCTACCCTGTCCCAGACTGACCCCCCCTCACACTCCCCTGTCCCAGACTGACCCCTCTCCCCCCTCACCCTCCCCTGTCCCAGAATGACCCAGACCCGCCCCTCACCATCCCCTGTCCCAGACTGACCCAGACCCCTCTCACCCTCCCCTGTCCCAGACTGACCCAGACCACCCACCTCACCTTCCACTGTCCCAGACTGATCCAGACACCCCCCTCACATTCCACTGTCCCAGACTGACTCAGAAACCCCCTCACTCTACCCTGTCCCAGACTGACCCACCACTCAACCTCCCCTGTCCCAGACTGACCCAGAAACCCCCTCACTCTCCCCGTCCCAGACTGACCCACCCACCTCACTCTCTACTGTCCCAGACTGACCCAGACACCGCCTCTAATCCTCCGCTGTCCCAGACTGACTCAGTACGCCCCCGCCCACGCGTCACACTCCCCTGTTCCAGACTGACCCAGACCCCACCTCACCGTCCCCTGTCCCAGACGGACCCAGACCCCACCTCACCGTCCCCTGTCCCAGACGGACCCAGACCCCCCCTCCACCTCACCCTCCCCTGTCCCAGACTGATCCAGACCTCCCTCACCCTCCCCTGTACCAGAGAGATCCAGATCCCCCCCTCATCCTCCCCTGTCGCAGACTGACCCAGACACCACCCTCACAACATCCCCTGTCCCAGACTAACCCCCCACCTCGCCCTCCCCTAGCCCAGACTGACCCAGACACCCCTCACTCTCCCCTGTCCCTGACTGACCCAGACACCCCTCACTCTCCCCTGTCCCTGACTGACCCAGATGCCCCCCGGCTCACCATCCCCTGTCCCAGGCTGACCCAGATCCCCTCCCTCACCATCCCCTGTCCCAGGCTGACCCAGATCCCCTCCCTCACCATCCCCTGTCCCAGACTGACCCAGACCACCCCTCACCCTCCCCTGTCCCAGACTGACCCAGACCACCCCTCACCCTCCCCTGTCCCAGACTGACCCAGACCCACCCCTCACCTGTTCCAGACTGACCCAGAGCCCCTCAACCTCCCCTGTCCCAGACTGACCAAAACACCCCCTCACCCTCCCCTGTCCCAGACTGACACCCCCCTAACCCTCCCCTATCCCAGACTAACACAGACCCCACCTCACCCTCACCTGTCCCAGACTGACCCAGACCCCTCCTCACCCTCCCCTGTCCCAGACTGACCCAACCCCCCCTCACCCTCCCCTGTCCAGGACTGACCCAGACCCCACCTCACCCTCCCCTGTGCCAGACTGACCCAGACCCCCCTCACCCTCCCCTGTCCCAGACTGACCCCGACAACCCTCCTCACCCTCCCCTGTCCCAGACTGACGCAGACCCCCCTCACCCTCCCCCGTCCCAGACTGACCCAGACCACCCCTCACACTCCCCTGTCCCAGACTGACCCAGACCCCCCCTCACACTTAAATGTCCCAGACTGACCCAGACACCCCTCACCCTCCGCTGTCCCAGACTGACGCCGACACCCCTCCTCACCCTCCCGTGTCCCAGACTGACCCAGACACCCCTCACCCTCCCCTGTCCCAGACTGACCTCCCCATTACGCACCCCTGTCCCAGACTGAGCCCTCTCCCCCTCACCCTCCCTGTCCCAGACTGACCCAGACCCCCCCTCAACCTCCTCTGTCCCAGACTGACCCCTCCACCTCACCCTCCCCTGTCCCAGACTGACCCAGACCTCCCACCCCCTCACCCTCCCCTGTCCCAGACTGACCCAGACTCCCCCCTCACCCTCCCCTGTCCCAGACTGACCCAGAGCTCCCTCACTCTCCCCAGTCCCAGACTGACCCAGACTCCCCCCTCACCCTCCCCTGTCCCAGACTGACCCAGAGCTCCCTCACTCTCCCCAGTCCCAGACTGAGCCAGACACCCCCCCTCACTCTCCCCTGTCCCAGACTGACCCACACACCCCTCACCCTCCCCTGTCCCAGACTGAACCCCCCCCCCTTCACCCTCCCCTGTCCCAGACTGGCCCAGACCCCCCTCACTCTCCCCTGTCACAGACTGACCCCCTGCCTCACCCTCCCCTGTCCCAGACTGACCCCTGCCCCCCTCACCCTCCGCTGTCCCAGACTGACCCAGACCACCCTCACCCTCCCCTGTCTCAGACTGACCCAGATCCCCCTCACCCTCCCTTGTCCCAGACTGACCTCCCCTCACACTCACCTGTCCCAGACTGACCCCTCCCCCCTCACCCTTCCCTGTCCCAGACTGACCCAGACCCGCCCCTCACCATCCCCTGTCCCAGACTGACCCAGACCCCTCTCACCCTCCCCTGTCCCAGACTGACCCAGACCACCCCCCTCACCTTCCACTGTCCCAAACTGATCCAGACACCCCCCTCACATTCCACTGTCCCAGACTGATCCAGACCCGCCTCACCATCCCCTGTCCCAAACTGACTCAGAAACCCCCTCACTCTACCCTGTCCCAGACTGACCCACCACTCACCCTCCCCTGTCCCAGACTGACCCAGAAACCCCCTCACTCTCCCCGTCCCAGACTGACCCACCCACCTCACTCTCCACTGTCCCAGACTGACCGAGACACCGCCTCTAATCCTCCGCTGTCCCAGACTGACCCAGTACCCCCCGCCCACGCGTCACACTCCCCTGTTCCAGACTGACCCAGACACCCCTTCTCACCCTCCCCTGTCTCAGACTGACCCCCCACTGACCCTCCCCTGTCCCAGACAGACCCAGACACACCCTCACCCTCCCCTGTCCAAGACTGACCCCCCCACACCCTCCCCTGTCCCAGACTGACCCCTCTCAACCTGCCCTGTCCCAGACTGACCCAGACCACCCCTCAGCCTCCCCTGTCCCAGACTGACCCAGACACCCTCCTCACGCTCCCCTGTCCCAGACTGACCCAGAACCCGCCCCTAATCGTCTCCTGTCCCAGACTGACCCAGTCCACCCCCCTCACCCTCCCATTTACCAGACTGACCTAGACACACCCCTCACCCTCCCCTGTCCCAAACTGAACCCCCCACACCCTCCCCTCTCCCAGACTGACAACCCCCTCACCCTCCCCTGTCCCAGATTGACCCAGACCCCACCCCTCACCCTCCCCTGTCCCAGACTGACCCAGACCCTCCTCACCATCCCCTGTCCTAGACTAACCCAGACTCCCCCCTTACCCTCCCCTGTCCCAGACTGACCCAACCCCCCCCCAATACCCTCCCCTGTCCCAGACTGACCCAGTCTCCCCTCACTCTCCCCTGTCCCTGACTGACCCAGACCCCCCCACTCACCCTCCCCTGTCCCAGACTGACCCAGACCCACTGCCTCACCCTCTCCTGTCCGAGACTGACCCAGACCCCACCTCGCCCTTTCCTGTCCCAGACTGACCCAGATCCCCCTCACCCTCCCCTGTCCCAGACTGACACCCCCCCCTCACACTTCCCTGTCCCAGACTGACCCATCCCCCCCCTCACCCTCCCCTGTCCCAGACTGACCCAGACCCCCCCCACCCTTCCTTGTCCCAGACTGACTCAGACACCTCTCAGCCTCCCCTGTCCTAGACTGACCCAGACTCCCCCCTCACCCTCCCCTGTCCATGACTGCCCCCCCGTCATCCTTCCCTGTCCCAGACTGACCCAGACACACCTCACACTCCCCTCTCCCAGACTGACCCAGACAACCCTCCACACCCTCCCCTGTTCCAGACTGACCCAGACCCCTCTCACCCTCCCCTGGCCCAGACTGACCCAGACCCTCACTCACCCACCCTTGTCCCAGACTGACACAGACCCCTCACCCTCCCCTGTCGTAGACTGACCCAGTCCCCCCTCACCCTCCCCTGTCCCAGACTGACCCAGACGCTCCCTCACTCACCCTGTTCCAGCCTGACCACCCCCCCTCACCCTCCCCTGTCCCAGACTGACCCAGATCCACCCTCACTCTCCAATGTCGCAGACTGACCCCCCCGCCTCACCCTCCCCTATCCCAGACAGACCCAGAGCCCCCACACCCTTCCCTGTCCCAGACGGACCCAGACACCCACCACTCACTCTCCCCTGTCCCAGACTGACCCAGAAACCCCCACCATCACCCTCCCCTGTCCCAGACTGACCCCCCCCCTTACCCTCCCCTGTCCCAGACTGATCCCTCCCCTCCTCACCCTCCCCTGTCCCAGACTGACCCCTTCCCCCTCACCCTCCCCTGTCCCATACTGACCCAGACACTCCCTCACCTTCCCCTGTCCCAGACTGACCCAGACCTCCCTCACCCTCCCCTCTCCCAGACTGACACCCCCCTCACCCTTCACTGTCCCAGACTGACCCCTCCCCCCTCACCATCCCCTGTCCAGACTGACCCAGACCCCGCCTCATCCTCCCATGTCCCAGACTGCCCCAAACCCCCCTCACACTCCACTGTCCTAGACTGATCCAGACTCGCCTCACCATCCCCTGTCCCAGACTGACCCAGAAACCACTGTCCCATACTGACTCCCCACTCACCCTCCCCTGTCACAGACTGACCCAGAACCCCTCACTCTCCCCTTCCCAGACTGACCCGCCTCACCCTCCCCTGTCCCAGTCTGACCCAGACCAGCCCTCATCCTTCCCTGTCCCAGACTGACCCAGAACCCCCCCTCACCCTCCCCTGGCCCAGACTGACCCAGACCCCCCCTAACCCACCCCTGTCCCAGACTGACACAGACCCCTCACCCTCCCCTGTCGTAGACTGACCCAGTCCCCCCTCCCCCTCCCCTGTCCCAGACTGACCCAGACGTCCCCTCACTCACCCTGTTCCAGCCTGACCACCCCACCTCACCCTTCCCTGTCCCAGACTGACCCAGATCCACCCTCACACTCCAATGTCGCAGACTGACCCCCCCGCCTCACCCTCCCCTATCCCAGACAGACCCAGAGCCCCCACACCCTTCCCTGTCCCAGACGGACGCAGACACCTACCACTCACCCTCCCCTGTCCCAGACTGACCCAGAACCCCCCACCCTCATCCTTCCCTGTCCCAGACTGACCCAGACACCCTCCTCATCCTCTCCTGTCCCAGACTGACCCAGTCCCCCCCATCACCCTGCACTGTCCCAAACGGACCCACCCCCACCCTCACCCTCCCCTGTCCCAGACTGACACAGACCCCCTCCCCTCACCTTCCCCTATCCCAGACTGACCCAGAAACCACCGCACCCTCCCCTGTCCCAGACTGACCCAGATCCCCCCTCATCCTCCCCTGTCCCAGAATGAACCAGATTCCCCCTCACCCTCCCCTGTCCCAGACTGACCGAGACCACAGACTCCCTTGTCCCAGAACACCCAGATCCACCTCACCCTCCCCTGTCCCAGACTGACGCAAACCCCCCTCACCCACACCTGTCCCAAACTGACCCAGATCCCCCTCAACCTCCCCTGTCCCAGATTGAACCAGAACCCCCGAACCATCACCTGTCCCAGACGGACCCAGATCACCCTCACTATGCCCTGTCCCAGAATGACCCAGACCCACCTCACGCTCCCCTGTCCCAGACTGAACCAGAACCCCCCACCCTTCCCTGTCCCAGACTGACCCCACCTCACTCTCCCCTGTCCCAGACTGACCCAGTCCCCTCATCCCCCCTGTCCCAGACTGACCCAGAACCCCCCTCACCCTCCCCTGTCCCAGACTGACCCAGATCCCCCCTCACCCTCCCCTGTCGCAGACTGACGCATACCCCCCTCACCCTCCCTTGTCCCAGACTGACCCAGACCACACCCTCCCCTGTCCCAGACTGACCCAGATCCCCCTCACTATCCCCTGTCCCAGAATGACCCAGACCCACCTCACCCTCCCCTGTCCCAGAATGACCCAGACCCACCTCACCCTCCCCTGTCCCAGACTGAACTAGAACCCCTCACCCTTCCCTGTCCCAGACTGACCCCACCTCACTCTCCCCTGTCCCAGACTGACCCAGACCCCCCTCACCCTCCCCTGTCCCAGACTGACCCAGAGCCCCCCCCTCACACTCCCCTGTCCCAGACTGACCCGGACACCCCCGCCTCACCATCCCCTGTCCTAGACTGAACCAGAGCCCCCCCCCTCACACTCCCCTGTCCCAGACTAACACAGACCACCCCGCCACACCCTCCCCTGTCCCAGACTGACCCAGACACCCCCTCATCCTCAACTGTCAGAGACTGACCCGCCCCTCACCCTCCCCTGTCCCAGACTGACGCAGAGTACCCCCTCACAGTCCCCTGTCCCAGAATGACTCAGACCCCCCCGCCACGCCCTCCCGTGTCTCATACTGACCCATACACCCCACCTCACCCTCCCCTGTCCCAGACTGACCCAGACCCCCCTCACCCTCCCCTGTGCTAGACTGACCCAGACACCCCCTCACCCTCTCCTGTCCCAGACTGACCCAGACCACATCCTCCCCTGTCCCAGACTGACCCAGACCCACCTCACCCTTCCCTGTCCCGGACTGAAGCAGAACCCCTCACCCTTCCCTGTCCCAGACTGACCCCACCTCACTCTCCCCTGTCCCAGACTGACCCAGACATCCCCTCACCCTCCCCTGTCCCAGACTGACCCAGACCCCCCGTCACCCTCAAATGTCCCAGACTGACCCAGACGCCCCCTCACGCACCCTGTTCCAGCCTGACCAACCCCCCCCTCACCCTCCCCTGTCCCAGACTGACCCAGATCCACCCTCACTCTCCAATGTCGCAGACTGACCCCCCCGCCTCACCCTCTCCTATCCCAGACAGACCCAGAGCCCCCACACCCTCCCCTGTCCCAGACTGACCCAGTCCCCCCAACACCCTGCACTGTCCCAGACTGACCCACCCCCACCCTCACCTTCCCCTGTCCCAGACTGACCCAGATCCCCCCTCACCCTCCCCTGTCCCAGACTGACCCAGATCCCCCCTCACCCTCCCCTGTCCCAGACTGACCCAGATCCCCCCTCACCCTCCCCTGTCCCAGACTGACGCAGACCCCCCTCACCCACACCTGCCCCAGACTGACCCAGACCCACCCTCAATCTCCCCTGTCCCATATTGAACCAGGCCCCCCTCACCATGCCCTGTCCCAGACTGACCCCGACCCCCCTCACTATCCCCTGTCCCAGACTGACCCAGATCCCGCCCTCACCCTCCCATGTCCCAGACTGACCCGGATCCCCCCCTCACTCTCCCCTGTCCCAGACTGACCCAGATCCCCACCTCACCCTCCCCTGTCCCAGACTGACCCAGATCCCCCCCCTCACCCTCCCCTGTCCCAGACTGACCCATACCCCCCCTCACCCTCCCTTGTCCCAAAATGACCCAGAAGCCCTTCACCGTCCCCTGTCCCAGACATACCCAGATCCCCCCCTCACCGTCTCCTGTCCCAGACTGACGCAGACAGCCCATCACCCTAGCCTGTCCCAGATTGACCCAGACCACACCCTCCCCTGTCTCAGACTGACCCAGATCCCCCTCACCCTCCCCTGTCCCAAATTGACCCAGAACCCCTCACCCTTCCCTGTCCCAGACTGACCCCCTCTCACTCTCCCCTGTCCCAGACTGACCCAGACACCCCCTCACCCTCCCCATCCCAGACTGACCCAGAGCCCCCCCTCACACTCCCCTCTCCCAGACTGACCCAGACCCCCCTTACCCTCCCCTGTCCCAGACTGACCCAGAAGCCCCCTCACCATCCCCTGACCCAGACTGACCCGGACACCCCCTGCCTCACCCTCCCCTGTCGCAGACTGACCCATACTCCCCATCTCACCCTCCCCTGTCCCAGACTAACACAGACCACCCCGCCTCACCCTCCCCATCCCAGACTGACCCAGACCCCCTCTCACCCTCCCCTGTCGCTGACTGACCCAGAACCCCCTCACCATGCCCTGTCCCAGACTGACCCAGATCCCCCTCATCCTCAACTGTCAGAGACTGACCCGCCCCTCACCCTCTCCTGTCCCAGACTGACCCAGACCCACCCTCACCCTCCCCTGTCCCAGGCTGACACAAACCCCCAACCCTCCCCTGTCGCAGACTGACCCAGACCCCCTCTCACCCTCTCCTGTCCCAGACTGACCCAGTCCACACCCTCTCCTGTCCCAGACTGACCCAGATCCCCCTCACCCTCCCCTGTCCCAGACTGACCCAGATCCCCCTCACCCTCTCCTGTCCCAGACTGACCCAGATCCCCCTCACCCTCCCCTGTCCCAGACTGACCCCTCTTCCCCTCACCTTCCCCTGTCCCAGACTGACCCAGACCCCCTCTCAACCTCCTCTGTCCCAGACTGACCCAGACCCCCCTCATCCTCCACTGTCCCACATTTACCACCCCCTCACCCTTCTCTGTCCCAGACTGACCCCTCCCCCTCACCCTCCCCTGTCCCAGACTGACCCAGACCTCCCACCCCCTCACCCTCCCCTATCCTAGACTGACCCAGACTCCCCCCTCACCCTCCCCTGTCCCAGACTGACCCAGAGCTCCCTCACTCACCACAGTCCCAGACTGACCCAGACACCCAACCTCAAGCTCCCCTGTCCCAGACTGACCCAGACACCCCTCACCCTCCCCTGTCCCAGACTGAACCCCCCCCTTCACCCTCCCCTGTCCCAGACTGGCCCAGACCCCTCTCACTCTCCCCTGTCACAGACTGACCCCCTGCCTCACCCTCCCCTGTCCCAGAGTAACTCCTGCCCCCCTCATCCTCCGCTGTCCCAGACTGACCAAGACCCCCCCTCACCCTCCCCTGTCTCAGACTGACCCAGATCCCCCTCACCCTACCCTGTCCCAGACTGACCCCCCCTCACACTCCCCTGTCCCAGACTGACCCCTCTCCCCCCTCACCCTCCCCACCCCCAGAATGACCCAGACCCGCCCCTCACCATCCCCTGTCCCAGACTGACCCAGACCCCTCTCACCCTCCCCTGTCCCAGACTGACCCAGACCACCCACCTCACCTTCCACTGTCCCAGACTGATCCAGACACCCCCCTCACATTCCACTGTCCCAGACTGATCCAGACCCGCCTCACCATCCCCTGTCCCAAACTGACTCAGAAACCCCCTCACTCTCCCCGTCCTAGACTGACCCACCCACCTCACTCTCCACTGTCCCAGACTGACCCAGACACCGCCTCTAATCCTCCGCTGTCCCAGACTGACTCAGTACGTCCCCGCCCACGCGTCACACTCCCCTGTTCCAGACTGACCCAGACATCCCTTCTCACTCTCCCCTGACCCAGACTGACCCAGACCTCCCTCACGCTCCCCTGTACCAGACTGATCCAGATCCCCCCCGTCACCCTGTCGCAGACTGACCCAGACACCACCCCCACAACATCCCCTGTCCCAGACTAACCCCCCACCTCGCCCTCCCCTGTCCCAGACTGACCCAGACGCCCCCCGGCTCACCATCCCCTGTCCCAGGCTGACCCAGATCCCCTCCCTCACCATCCCCTGTCCCAGAGTGACCCAGGCACCCCCTCACCCTCCCCATCCCAGACTGACCCAGAGCCCCTCCTCACACTCCCCTCTCCCAGACTGGCCCAGACCCCCCTCACCCTCCCCTGTCCCAGACTGACCCAGAAGCCCCCTCACCATCCCCTGTCCCAGACTGACCCGGACACCCCCCGCCTCACCCTCCCCTGTCGCAGACTGACCCATACCCCCCACCTCACCCTCCCCTGTCCCAGACGAACACAGACCACACCGCCTCACCCTCCCCATCCCAGACTGACCCAGACCCCCTCTCACCCTCCCCTGTCGCTGACTGACCCAGAACCCCCTCACCATCCCCTGTCCCAGACTGACCCAGATCCCCCTCATCCTCAACTGTCAGAGACTGACCCGCCCCTCACCCTCCCCTGTCCCAGACTGATGCAGAGTACCCCCTCACAGTCCCCTGTCCCATACTGACTCAGACCCACCCTCACCCTCCCCTGTCCCAGACTGACACAAACCCCCAACCCTCCCCTGTCGCAGACTGACCCAGACCCCCCTCACCCTCTCCTGTCCCAGACTGACCCAGTCCACACACTCCCCTGTCCCAGACTGACCCAGATCCCCCTCACCCTCCCCTGTCCCAGACAGACCCAGACCCCCTCACCCTCCCCTGTCCCAGACTGACCCAGACCCCCCTCAGCCTCCCCTGTCCCAGACTGACCCCGACAACCCTCCTCACCCTCCCCTGTCCCAGACTGACCCAGACCCGCCTCACCCTCCCCTGTCCCAGACTGACCCAGACCACCCCTCTCACTCCCCTGTCCCAGACTGACCAAGACCATCCCCCCTCACCCACCCCTGTACAAGACTGACCCAGACCACCCCCTCACCCTCCCCTGTCCCAGACTGACCCATACACCCCTCACCCTCCCCTGTCCCAGACTGACGCCGACACCCCTCCTCACCCTCCCGTGTCCCAGACTGAACCAGACACCCCTCACCCTCACCTGTCCCAGACTGACCTCCCCATTACGCACCCCTGTCCCAGACTGACCCCTCTCCCCCTCACCCTCCCCTGTCCCAGACTGACCCAGACCCCCCCTCAACCTCCTCTGTCCCAGACTGACCCAGACCCCCCTCATCCTCCACTGTCCCACACTTACCACCCCCTCACCCTCCTCTGTCCCAGACTGACCCCTCCCCCTCACCCTCCCCTGTCCCAGACTGACCCAGACCTCCCACCCCCTCACCCTACCCTGTCCCAGACTGACCCCACCTCACACTCCCCTGTCCCAGACTGACCCCTCCCCTGTCCCAGACTGACCCAGACCCGCCCCTCACCATCCCCTGTCCCAGACTGACCCAGACCCCTCTCACCCTCCCCTGTCCCAGACTGACCCAGACCACCCACCTCACCTTCCACTGTCCCAGACTGATCCAGACACCCCCCTCACATTCCACTGTCCCAGACTGATCCAGACCCGCCTCACCATCCCCTGTCCCAAACTGACTCAGAAACCCTATCACTCTACCCTGTCCCAGACTGACCCACCACTCAACCTCCCCTGTCCCAGACTGACCCAGAAACCCCCTCACTCTCCCCGTCCTAGACTGACCCACCCACCTCACTCTCCACTGTCCCAGACTGACCCAGACACCGCCTCTAATCCTCCGCTGTCCCAGACTGACCCAGTAGCCCCTTGTCCACGCGTCACACTCCCCTGTTCCAGACTGACCCACCACCTCGCCCTCCCCTGTCCCAGACTGACCCAGACACCCCTCACTCTCCCCTGTCCCTGACTGACCCCCCACCTCGCCCTCCCCTGTCCCAGACTGACCCAGACACCCCTCACTCTCCCCTGTCCCTGACTGACCCAGACGCCCCCCGGCTCACCATCCCCTGTCCCAGGCTGACCCAGATCCCTTCCCTCACCATCCCCTGTCCCAGACTGACCCAGACCACCCCTCACCCTCCCCTGTCCCAGACTGACCCAGACCCACCCCTCACGCTCACCTGTCCCAGACTGAACCAGACCCCCTCAACCTCCCCTGTCCCAGACTGACCAAAACACCCCCTCACCCTCCCCTGTCCCAGACTGACCCCCCCCTAACGCTCCCCTATCCCAGACTAACACAGACCCCACCTCACCCTCACCTGTCCCAGACCCCTCCTCACCCTCCCCTGTCCCAGACTGACCCAACCCCCCCTCACCCTCCCCTGTCCAAGACTGACCCAGACCCCACCTCACCCTCCCCTGTGCCAGACTGACCCAGACCCCCCTCACCCTCCCCTGTCCCAGACTGACCCCGACAACCCTCCTCACCCTTCCCTGTCCCAGACTGACCCAGACCCCCCCAACCCTCTCCTGTCCCAGACTGACGCAGACAGCCCATCACCCTCCCCTGTCCCAGATTGACCCAGACCACACCCTCCCCTGTCTCAGACTGACCCAGATCCCCCTCACCCTCCCCCTCCCAAATTGACCCAGAACCCCTCACCCCTCCCTGTCCCAGACTGACCCCCTCTCACTCTCCCCTGTCCCAGACTGACCCAGACACCCCCTCACCCTCCCCATCCCAGATTGACCCAGAGCCCCCCCTCACACTCCCCTCTCCCAGACTGACCCAGACCCCCCTCACTCTCCCCTGTCCCAGACTGACCCAGAAGCCCCCTCACCATCCCCTGTCCCAGACTGACCCAGACCCCCCCGCCTCACCCTCCCCTGTCGCAGACTGACCCATACCCCCCACCTCACCCTCCGCTGTCCCAGACTAACACAGACCACCCCGTCTCACCCTCCCCATCCCAGACTGACCCAGACCCCCTCTCATCCTCAACTGTCAGAGACTGACCAGCCCCTCACCCTCCCCTGTCCCAGACTGATGCAGAGTACCCCCTCACAGTCCCCTGTCCCAGACTGACTCAGACCCCCCACGCCACGCCCTCTCCTGTCCCATACTGACTCAGACCCACCCTCACCCTCCCCTGTCCCAGACTGACACAAACCCCCAACCCTCCCCTGTCGCAGACTGACCCAGACCCCCCTCACCCTAGCCTGTGCGAGACTGACCCAGACTCCTCTCACCCTCCCCTGTGCTAGACTGAGCCAGACCCCCCCTCACCCTCTCCTGTCCCAGACTGACCCAGTCCACACCCTCTCCTGTCCCAGACTGACCCAGACCCCCCTCACACTCCCCTGTCCCAGACTGACCCAGACCACCCCTCACACTCCCCTGTCCCAGACTGACCCAGATCCCCCCTCACCCTCCCCTGTCCCAGACTGACCAAGACCATCCCCACTCACCCTCCCCTGTACAAGACTGACCCAGACCACCCCCTCACCCTCCCCTGTCCCAGACTGACTCAGAAACCCCCTCACTCTCCCCTGTCCCAGACTGACCCACCACTCACCCTCCCCTGTCCCAGACTGACCCAGAAACCCCCTCACTCTCCCCGTCCCAGACTGACCCACCCACCTCACTCTCCACTGTCCCAGACTGACCCAGACACCGCCTCTAATCCTCCGCTGTCCCAGACTGACCCAGTACCCCCCGCCCACGCGTCACACTCCCCTGTTCCAGACTGACCCAGACACCCCTTCTCACCCTCCCCTGTCCCAGACTGACCCAGACCTCCCTCACCCTCCCCTGTACCAGACTGATCCAGATTCCCCCCCTCACCCTGTCGCAGACTGACCCAGACACCACCCCCACAACATCCCCTGTCCCAGGCTAACCCCCCACCTCGCCCTCCCCTGTCCCAGACTGACCCAGACACCCCTCACTCTCCCCTGTCCCTGACTGACCCAGACGCCCCCCGGCTCACCATCCCCTGTCCCAGGCTGACCCAGATCCCCTCCCTCACCATCCCCTGTCCCAGACTGACCCAGACCACCCCTCACCCTCCCCTGTCCCAGACTGACCCAGACCCACCCCTCACGCTCACCTGTCCCAGACTGAACCAGACCCCCTCAACCTCCCCTGTCCCAGACTGACCCCCCCCTAACCCTCCCCTATCCCAGACTAACACAGACCCCACCTCACCCTCACCTGTCCCAGACTGACCCAGACCCCTCCTCACCCTCCCCTGTCCCAGACTGACCTAACCCCCCTCACCCTCCCCTGTCCAAGACTGACCCAGACCCCACCTCACCCTCCCCTGTGCCAGACTGACCCAGACCCCCCCTCACCCTCCCCTGTCCCAGACTGACCCCGACAACCCTCCTCACCCTCCCCTGTCCCAGACTGAGCCAGACCACCCCCACCCTCTCCTGTCCCAGACTGACGCAGACAGCCCATCACCCTCCCCTGTCCCAGATTGACCCAGACCACACGCTCCCCTGTCCCAGACTGACCCAGACCCCCCCACCCTCCCCTGACCCAGACTGACCCAGACACCTCTCACCCTCCCCTGTCCTAGACTGACCCAGACTCCCCCCCTCAACCTCCCCTGTCCATGACTGCCCCCCCGTCACCCTTCCCTGTCCCAGACTGACCCAGACACACCTCACACTCCCCTCTCCCAGACTGACCCAGACAACCCTCCTCATCCTCCTCTGTCCCAGACTGACCCAGACCCCTCTCACCCTCCCCTGGCCCAGACTGACCCAGACCCCCTCTCACCCACCCTTGTTCCAGACTGACACAAACCCCTCACTCTCCCCTGTCGTAGACTGACCCAGTCCCCCCTCACCCTCCCCTGTCCCAGACTGACCCAGGCGCTCCCTCACACACCCTGTTCCAGCCTGACCATCCCCCCTCACCCTCCCCTGCCCCTGACTGACCCAGATCCACCCTCACTCTCCAATGTCGCAGACTGACCCCCCCCGCCTCACCCTCCTCTATCCCAGACAGACCCAGAGCCCCCACACCCTTCCCTATCCCAGACGGACCCAGACACCCACCACTCACCCTCCCCTGTCCCAGACTGACACCGCCCCCCTCACCCTCCCCTGTCCCAGACTGACCCCTTCCCCCTCACCCTCCCCTGTCCCATACTGACCCAGACCCTCCCTCACCTTCCCCTGTCCAAGACTGACCCAGACCTCCCTCACCCTCCCCTGTCCCAGACTGACACCCCCCTCACCCTTCACTGTCCCAGACTGACCCCTCCCCCCTCACCATCCCCTGTCCAGACTGACCCAGACCCCGCCTCATCCTCCCATGTCCCAGACTGCCCCAAACCCCCCTCACACTCCACTGTCCCAGACTGATCCAGACTCGCCTCAGCATCCCCTGTCCCAGACTGACCCAGAAACCACTGTCCCATACTGACTCCCCACTCACCCTCCCCTGTCACAGACTGACCCAGAACCCCTCACTCTCCCCTTCCCAGACTGACCCGCCTCACCCTCCCCTGTCCCAGTCTGACCCAGACCAGCCCTCATCCTTCCCTGTCCCAGACTGACCCAGAACCCCCCCTCACCCTCCCCTGGCCCAGACTGACCCAGACCCCCCCTAACCCACCCCTGTCCCAGACTGACACAGACCCCTCACCCTCCCCTGTCGTAGACTGACCCAGTCCCCCCTCCCCCTCCCCTGTCCCAGACTGACCCAGACGTCCCCTCACTCACCCTGTTCCAGCCTGACCACCCCCCCTCACCCTTCCCTGTCCCAGACTGACCCAGATCCACCCTCACACTCCAATGTCGCAGACTGACCCCTCCGCCTCACCCTTCCCTATCCCAGACAGACCCAGAGCCCCCACACCCTTCCCTGTCCCAGACGGACGCAGACACCTACCACTCACCCTCCCCTGTCCCAGACTGACCCAGAACCCCCCACCCTCACCCTTCCCTGTCCCAGACTGACCCAGACACCCCCCTCATCCTCCCCTGTCCCAGACTGACCCAGTCCCCCCCATCACCCTGCACTGTCCCAGACTGACCCACCCCCACCCTCACCCTCCCCTGTCCCAGACTGACACAGACCCCCTCCCCTCACCTTCCCCTATCCCAGACTGACCCAGAAACCACCGCACCCTCCCCTGTCCCAGACTGACCCAGATCCCCCTCATCCTCCCCTGTCCCAGAATGAACCAGATCGTCCCTCACCCTCCCCTGTCCCAGACTGACCCAGATTCCCCCTCACCCTCCCCTGTCCCAGACTGACCGAGACCACAGACTCCCTTGTCCCAGAACACCCAGACCCACCACACCCTCCCCTGTCCCAGACTGACGCAAACCCCCCTCACCCACACCTGTCCCAGACTGACCCAGACCCCCCCTCAACCTCCCCTGTCCCAGAATGAACCAGAACACCCTAACCATCACCTGTCCCAGACGGACCCAGATCCCCCTCACTATCCCCTGTCCCAGAATGACCCAGACCCACCTCACCCTCCCCTGTCCCAGACTGAACCAGAACCCCCCACCCTTCAATGTCCCAGACTGACCCCACCTCACTCTCCCCTGTCCCAGACTGACCCAGTCCCCTCACCCTCCCCTATCCCAGACTGACCCAGATCCCCCATCACCCTCCCCTGTCCCAGACTGACCCAGATCCCCCCTCACCCTCCCCTGTCCCAGACTGACCCATACCCCCCTCACCCTCTCTTGTCCCAGACTGACCCAGACCACACCCTCCCCTGTCCCAGACTGACCCAGAACTCCCTCACTATCCCCTGTCCCAGAATGACCCAGACCCACCGCACCCTCCCCTGTCCCAGACTAAACTAGAACCCCTCACCCTTCCCTGTCCCAGACTGCCCCACCTCACTCTCCCCTGTCACAGACTGACCCAGACCCCCCTCGCCCTCCCCTGTCCCAGACTGACCCAGATCCCCCCCTCACCCTTCCCTGTCCCAGACTGACCCAGAGCCCCCCCCTCACACTCCCCTGTCCCAGACTGACCCGGACACCCCCGCCTCACCATCCCCTGTCCCAAACTGACCCATACCCCCCCTCATCCTCAACTGTCAGAGACTGACCCGCCCCTCACCCTCCCCTGTCCCAGACTGACGCAGACCCCCCCGCCACGCCCTCCCCTGTCTCATACTGACCCGGACCCACCCTCACCCTCCCCTGTCCCAGACTGACACAAACCCCCAACCCTCCCCTGTCGCAGACTGACCCAGACCCCCCTCACCCTAGCCTGTGCCAGACTGACCCAGACCCCTCTCACCCTCCCCTGTGCAAGACTGACCCAGACCCCCCGTCACCCTCCCATGTCCCAGACTGACACAGACCCCTCACCCTCCCCTGTCGTAGACTGACCCAGTCCCCCCTCACCCTCCCCTGTCCCAGACTGACCCAGACGCCCCCTCACTCACCCTGTTCCAGCCTGACCACCCCCCCCTCACCCTCCCCTGTCCAGACTGACCCAGATCCACCCTCACTCTCCAATGTCGCAGACTGACCCCCCCGCCTCACCCTCCCCTATCCCAGACAGACCCAGAGCCCCCACACCCTCCCCTGTCCCAGACTGACCCAGAACCCACCGCACCCTCCCCTGTCCCAGATTGACCCAGATCCCCCCTCACCCTCCCCTGACCCACACTGACTGAGACCACAGACTCCCCTGTCCCAGAACGACCAAGACCCACGTCACCCTCCCCTGTCCCAGACTGACGCAGACCCCCCTCACCCACACCTGCCCCAGACTGACCCAGACCCACCCTCAACCTCCCCTGTCCCATATTGAACCAGGCCCCCCTCACCATGCCCTGTCCCAGACTGACCCCGACCCCCCTCACTATCCCCTGTCCCAGACTGACCCAGATCCCGCCCTCACCCTCCCATGTCCCAGACTGACCCAGATCCCCCCATCACTCTCCCCTGTCCCAGACTGACCCAGATCCCCCCCTCACCCTCCCCTGTCCCAGACTGACCCAGATCCCCCCATCACTCTCCCCTGTCCCAGACTGACCCATACCCCCCCTCACCCTCCCTTGTCCCAGAATGACCCAGACACCCCCTCACCCTCCCCATCCCAGACTGACCCAGAGCCCCCCCCTCACACTCCCCTCTCCCAGACTGACCCAGACCCCCCTCACCCTCCCCTGTCCCAGACTGACCCAGAAGCTCCCTCACCATCCCCTGTCCCAGACTGACCCGGACCCCCCCCGCCTCACCCTCCCCTGTCGCAGACTGACCCATACCCCCACCTCACCCTCCCCTGTCCCAGACTAACACAGACCACCCCGCCTCACCCTCCCCATCCCAGACTGACCCAGACCCCCTCTCACCCTCCCCTGTCGCTGGCTGACCCAGACCCCCCTCACCATCCCCTGTCCCAGACTGACCCAGATCCCCCTCATCCTCAACAGTCAGAGACTGACCAGCCCCTCACCCTCTCCTGTCCCAGACTGATGCAGAGTACCCCCTCACAGTCCCCTGTCCCAGACTGACTCAGACCCCCCCTCACCCTCCCCTGTCCCAGGCTGACACAAACCCCCAACCCTCCCCTGTCGCAGACTGACCCAGACCCCCCCTCACCCTCTCCTGTCCCAGACTGACCCAGATCCCCCTCACCCTCCCCTGTCCCAGACAGACCCAGACCCCCTCACCCTCCCCTGTCCCAGACTGACCCAGACCCCCCTCACCCTCCCCTGTCCCAGACTGACCCCGACAACCCTCCTCACCCTCCCCTGTCCCAGACTGACCCAGACCCCCCTCACCCTCCCCTGTCCCAGACTGACCCAGACCCCCCCTCACACTCCCCTGTCCCAGACTGACCAAGACCATCCCCCCTCACCCTCCCCTGTCCCAGACTGACCCAGACCCCCCTCACCCTCCCCTGTCCCAGACTGACCCAGAGCTCCCTCACTCTCCACAGTCCCAGACTGACCCAGACACCCAACCTCTAGCTCCCCTGTCCCAGACTGACCCAGACACCCCTCACCCTCCCCTCTCCCAGACTGAACCCCCCCCCTTCAACCTCCCCTGTCCCAGACTGGCCCAGACCCCTCTCACTCTCCCCTGTCACAGACTGACCCCCTGCCTCACCCTCCCCTGTCCCAGACTAACCCCTGCCCCCCTCATCCTCCGCTGTCCCAGACTGACCAAGACCCCCTCTCACCCTCCCCTGTCTCAGACTGATCCAGATCCCCCTCACCCTAACCTGTCCCAGACTGACCCCCCCTCACACTCCCCTGTCCCAGACTGACCCCTCCCCCCACTCACCCTCCCCTGTCCCAGACTGACCCAGACCCGCCCCTCACCATCCCCTGTCCCAGACTGACCCAGACCCCTCTCACCCTCCCCTGTCCCAGACTGACCCAGACCACCCACCTCACCTTCCACTGTCCCAGACTGATCCAGACACCCCCCTCACATTCCACTGTCCCAGACTGATCCAGACCCGCCTCACCATCCCCTGTCCCAAACTGACTCAGAAACCCCCTCACTCTACCCTGTCCCAGACTGACCCACCACTCAACCTCCCCTGTCCCAGACTGACCCAGAAATCCCCTCACTCTCCCCGACCTAGACTGACCCACCCACCTCACTCTCCATTGTCCCAGACTGACCCAGACACCGCCTCTAATCCTCCGCTGTCCCAGACTGACCCAGTACCCCCCCGCCCACGCGTCACACTCCCCTGTTCCAGACTGACCCAGACACCTCTTCTCACCCTCCCCTGTCCCAGACTGACCCAGACCTCCCTCACCCTCCCCTGTACCAGACTGATCCAGATCCCACCCCTCACCCTGTCGCAGACTGACCCAGACACCACCCCCACAACATCCCCTGTCCCAGACTAACCCCCCACCTCGCCCTCCCCTGTCCCAGACTGACCCAGACACCTCTCACTCTCCCCTGTCCCTGACTGACCCAGACGACCCCCGGCTCACCATCCCCTGTCCCAGGCTGACCCAGATCCCCTCCCTCACCATCCCCTGTCCCAGACTGACCCAGACCACCCCTCACCCTCCCCTGTCCCAGACTGACCCAGACCCACCCCTCACGCTCACCTGTCCCAGACTGAACCAGACCCCCTCAACCTCCCCTGTCCCAGACTGACCAAAACACCCCCTCACGCTCCCCTGTCCCAGACTGACCCACCCTAACCCTCCCCTATCCCAGACTAACACAGACCCCACCTCACCCTCACCTGTCCCAGACTGACCCAGACCCCTCCTCACCCTCCCCTGTCCCAGACTGACCCAACCCCCCCTCACCCTCCCCTGTTCCAGACTGACCCAGACCCCCCTCACCCTCCCCTGTCCCAGACTGACCCCGACAACCCTCCTCAACCTCCCCTGTCCCAGACTGACCCAGACCCCCCCGACCCTCTCCTGTCCCAGACTGACGCAGACAGCCCATCACCCTCCCCTGTCCCAGACTGACCCCGAAAACCCTCCTCACCCTCCCCTGTCCCAGACTGACCCAGACCCCCCCGACCCTCTCCTGTCCCAGACTGACGCAGACAGCCCATCACCCTCCCCTGTCCCAGATTGACCCAGACCACACCCTCCCCTGTCTGAGACTGACCCAGATCCCCCTCACCCTCCCCTGTCCCAAATTGACCCCTCACCCCTCACCCTTCCCTGTCCCAGACTGACCCCCTCTCACTCTCCCCTGTCCCAGACTGACCCAGACACCCCCTCACCCTCCCCATCCCAGACTGACCCAGAGCCCCCCCTCACACTCCCCTCTCCCAGACTGACCCAGACCCCCCTCACTCTCCCCTGTCCCAGACGGACCCAGAAGCCGCCTCACCATCCCCTGTCCCAGACTGACCCAGACCACCCCCCCGCCTCAACCTCCCCTGTCGCAGACTGACCCATACCCCCCACCTCACCGTCCGCTGTCCCAGACTAACACAGACCACACCGCCTCACCCTCCCCATCCCAGACTGACCCAGACCCCCTCTCACCCTCCCCTGTCGCTGACTGACCCAGATCCCCCTCACCATCCCCTGTCCCAGACTGACCCAGATCGCCCTCATCCTCAACTGTCAGAGACTGACCCGCCCCTCACCCTCTCCTGTCCCAGACTGATGCAGAGTACCCCCTCACAGTCCCCTGTCCCAGACTGACTCAGACCCCCCCGCCACGCCCTCCCCTGTCTCATACTGACCCAGACCCACCCTCACCCTCCCCTGTCCCAGACTGACACAAACCCCCAACCCTCCCCTGTCGCAGACTGACCCAGACCCCCCTCACCCTAGCCTGTGTGAGACTGACCCAGACCCCTCTCACCCTCCCCTGTGCTAGACTGACCCAGACACCCCTCACCCTCCCCTGTCCCAGACTGACCCAGACCCCCTTCACCCTACCCTGTCCCAGACCACCCCTCACACTCCCCTGTCCCAGACTGACCCAGAGCCCCCCCTCACACTCCCCTGTCCCAGACTGACCAAGACCATCCCCCCTCACCCTCCCCTGTCCCAGACTGACCCCTCTCCCCCTCACCCTCCCCTGTCCCAGACTGACCCAGACGCCCCCTCAACCTCCTCTGTCCCAGACTGACCCAGATCCCCCTCATCCTCCACTGTCCACACTTACCACCCCCTCACCCTCCTCTGTCCCAGACTGACCCCTCCCCCTCACCCTCCCGTGTCCCAGACTGACCCAGAGCTCCCTCACTCTCCCCAGTCCCAGACTGACCCAGACACCACCCCCTCAAGCTCCCCTGTCCCAGACTGACCCAGACACCCCTCACCCTCCCCTGTCACAGACTGACCCCTTGCCTCACCCTCCCCTGTCCCAGACTAACCCCTGCCCCCCTCACCCTCCGCTGTCCCAGACTGACCAAGACCCCCCCTCACCCTCCCCTGTCTCAGACTGACCCAGATCCCCCTCACCCTACCCTGTCCCAGACTGACCCAGACCCCTCTCACCCTCCCCTGTCCCAGACTGACCCAGACCACCCCCCTCACCTTCCACTGTCCCAGACTGATCCAGACACCCCCCTCACATTCCACTGTCCCAGACTGATCCAGACCCGCCTCACCGTCCCCTGTCCCAGACTGACCCAGAAACCCCCTCACTCTCCCCGTCCCAGACTGACCCACCCACCTCACTCTCCACTGTCCCAGACTGACCCAAACACCGCCTATAATCCTCCGCTGTCCCAGACTGACCCAGTACCCCCCGCCCACGCGTCACACTCCCCTGTTCCAGACTGACCCAGACACCCCTTCTCACCCTCCCCTGTCCCAGACTGATCCAGACCTCCCTCACCCTCCCCTGTACCAGACTGATCCAGATCCCCCCCCTCACCCTGTCGCAGACTGACCCAGACACCACCCCCACAACATCCCCTGTCACAGACTAACCCCCCACCTCGCCCTCCCCTGTCCCAGACTGACCCAGACACCCCTCACTCTCCCCTGTCCCTGACTGACCCAGACGCCCCACGGCTCACCATCCCCTGTCCCAGGCTGACCCAGATCCCCTCCCTCACCATCTCCTGTCCCAGACTGACTCAGACCACCCCTCACCCTCCCCTGTCCCAGACTGACCCAGACCCACCCCTCACGCTCACCTGTCCCAGACTGACCTCCACATTACGCACCCGTGTCCCAGACTGACCCCTCTCCCCCTCACCCTCCCCTGTCCCAGACTGACCCAGACCCCCCCTCAACCTCCTCTGTCCCAGACTGACCCAGACCACCCTCATCCTCCACTGTCCCACACTTACCACCTCCTCACCCTCCTCTGTCCCAGACTGACCCCTCGCCCTCACCCTCCCCTGTCCCAGACTGACCCAGAGCTCCCTCACTCTCCCCAGTCCCAGACTGACCCAGACACCCCCCCGTCAAGCTGCCCTGTCCCAGACTGACCCAGACACCCCTCACCCTCCCCTGTCACAGACTGACCCCTTGCCTCACCCTCCCCTGTCCCAGACTAACCCCTGCCTCCCTCACCCTCCGCTGTCCCAGACTGACCAAGACCCCCCTCAACCTCCCCTGTCTCAGACTGACCAAGATCCCACTCACCCTACCCTGACCTAGACTGACCCCCCTCACCCTCCCCTGTCCCAGACTGACCCAGACACGCCCCTCACCATCCCCTGTCCCAGACTGACCCAGACCCCTCTCACCCTCCCCTGTCCCAGACTGACCCAGACCACCCCCTCACTTTCCACTGTCCCAGACTGTTCCAGACACCCCCCTCACATTCCACTATCCCAGACTGATCCAGACCCGCCTCACCATCCCCTGTCCCAAACTGACTCAGAAACCCCCTCACTCTCCCCTGTCCCAGACTGACCCACCACTCACCCTCCCCTGTCCCAGACTGACCCAGAAACCCCCTCACTCTCCCCGTCCCAGACTGACCCACCCACCTCACTCTCCACTGTCCCAGACTGACCCAGACACGCCCCTCACCATCCCCTGTCCCAGACTGACCCAGACCCCTCTCACCCTCCCCTGTCCCAGACTGACCCAGACCACCCCCCTCATTTTCCACTGTCCCAGACTGTTCCAGACACCCCCCTCACATTCCACTATCCCAGACTGATCCAGACCCGCCTCACCCTCCCCTGTCCCAGACTGACCCAGAAACCCCCTCACTCTCCCCGTCCCAGACTGACCCAGAGCCCCCTCGCCCTCCCCTGTCCCAGACTGAACTAGAACCCCTCACCCTTCCCTGTCCCAGACTGCCCCACCTCACTCTCCCCTGTCCCAGACTGACCCAGACCCCCCTCGCCCTCCCCTGTCCCAGACTGACCCAGATCCCCCCCTCACCCTCCCCTGTCCCAGACTGACCCAGAGCCCCTCCCTCACACTCCCCTGTCCAAGACTGACCCGGACACCCCCGCCTCACCATCCCCTGTCCCAAACTGACCCATACCCCCCACCTCACCCTCCCCTGTCCCAGACTAACACAGACCACCCCGCCTCACCCTCCCCTGTCCCAGACTGACCCAGACACCCCCTCATCCTCAACTGTCAGACATTGACCCGCCCCTCACCCTCCCCTGTCCCAGACTGACGCAGAGTACACCCTCACAGTCCCCTGTCCCAGAATGACTCAGACCCCCCCGCCACGCCCTCCCCTGTCTCATACTGACCCCTCGCCCTCACCCTCCCCTGTCCCAGACTGACCCAGAGCTCCCTCACTCTCCCCAGTCCCAGACTGACCCAGACACCCCCCCCTCAAGCTGCCCTGTCCCAGACTGACCCAGACACCCCTCACCCTCCCCTGTCACAGACTGACCCCTTGCCTCACCCTCCCCTGTCCCAGACTAACCCCTGCCCCCCTCACCCTCCGCGGTCCCAGACTGACCAAGACCCCCCCTCAACCTCCCCTGTCTCAGACTGACCAAGATCCCACTCACCCTACCCTGTCCTAGACTGACCCCCCTCACCCTCCCCTGTCCCAGACTGACCCAGACACGCCCCTCACCATCCCCTGTCCCAGACTGACCCAGACCCCTCTCACCCTCCCCTGTCCCAGACTGACCCAGACCACCCCCCTCACTTTCCACTGTCCCAGACTGTTCCAGACACCCCCCTCACATTCCACTATCCCAGACTGATCCAGACCCGCCTCACCATCCCCTGTCCCAAACTGACTCAGAAACCCCCTCACTCTCCCCTGTCCCAGACTGACCCACCACTCACCCTCCCCTGTCCCAGACTGACCCAGAAACCCCCTCACTCTCCCCGTCCCAGAATGACCCACCCACCTCACTCTCCACTGTCCCAGACTGACCCAGACACGCCCCTCACCATCCCCTGTCCCAGACTGACCCAGACCCCTCTCACCCTCCCCTGTCCCAGACTGACCCAGACCACCCCCCTCATTTTCCACTGTCCCAGACTGTTCCAGACACCCCCCTCACATTCCACTATCCCAGACTGATCCAGACCCGCCTCACCCTCCCCTGTCCCAGACTGACCCAGAAACCCCCTCACTCTCCCCGTCCCAGACTGACCCAGAGCCCCCTCGCCCTCCCCTGTCCCAGACTGAACTAGAACCCCTCACCCTTCCCTGTCCCAGACTGCCCCACCTCACTCTCCCCTGTCCCAGACTGACCCAGACCCCCCTCGCACTCCCCTGTCCCAGACTGACCCAGATCCCCCCCTCACCCTCCCCTGTCCTAGACTGACCCTGAGCCCCTCCCTCACACTCCCCTGTCCAAGACTGACCCGGACACCCCCGCCTCACCATCCCCTGTCCCAAACTGACCCATACCCCCCACCTCACCCTCCCCTGTCCCAGACTAACACAGACCACCCCGCCTCACCCTCCCCTGTCCCAGACTGACCCAGACACCCCCTCATCCTCAACTGTCAGAGACTGACCCGCCCCTCACCCTCCCCTGTCCCAGACTGACGCAGAGTACACCCTCACAGTCCCCTGTCCCAGAATGACTCAGACCCCCCCGCCACGCCCTCCCCTGTCGCAGACTGACCCAGACCCCCCTCACCCTAGCCTGTGCTAGATATACCCAGTCCCCTCTCACCCTCTCCTGTCCCAGACTGACCCAGACCACATCCTCCCCTGTCCCAGACTGACCCAGACCCACCTCACCCTTCCCTGTCCCGGACTTAAGCAGAACCCCTCACCCTTCCCTGTCCCAGACTGACCCCACCTCACTCTCCCCTGTCCCAGACTGACCCAGACACCCCCTCACCCTCCCCTGTGCAAGACTGACCCAGACCCCCCGTCACCCTCCCATGTCCCAGACTGACACAGACCCCTCACCCTCCTCTGTCGTAGACTGACCCAGTCCCCCCTCACCCTCCCCTGTCCCAGACTGACCCAGACGCCCCCTCACTCACCCTGTTCCAGCCTGACCACCCCCCCCTCACCCTCCCCTGTCCCAGACTGACCCAGATCCACCCTCACACTCCAATGTCGCAGACTGACCCCCCCGCCTCACCCTCCCCTATCCCAGACAGACCCAGAGCCCCCACACCCTTTCCTGTCCCAGACGGACCCAGACACCCACCACTCACCCTCCCGTGCCCCAGACTGACCCAGAAACCCCACCCTCACCCTCCCCTGTCCCAGACTGACCCAGACACCCCCCTCATCCTCCCCTGTCCCAGACTGACCCAGTCCCCCCATCACCCTGCACTGTCCCAGACTGACCCACCCCCACCCTCACTCTCCCCTGTCCCAGACTGACATAGACCCCCTCCCCTCACCTTCCCCTATCCCAGACTGACCCAGAACCCACCGCACCCTCCCCTGTCCCAGACTGACCCAGACCCCCCCTCACCCTCCCCTGTCGCAGACTGACCCAGATCCCCCCTCACCCTCCCCTGTCCCAGACTGACTGAGACCACAGACTCCCCTGTCCCAGAACGACCAAGACCCACGTCACCCTCCCCTGTCCCAGACTGACGCAGACCCCCCTCACCCACACCTGCCCCAGACTGACCCAGACCCACCCTCAACCTCCCCTGTCCCATACTGAACCAGGCCCCCCTCACCATGCCCTGTCCCAGACTGACCCCGACCCCCCTCACTATCCCCTGTCCCAGACTGACCCAGATCCCCACCTCACCCTCCCCTGTCCCAGACTGACCCAGATCCCCCCCTCACCCTCCCCTGTCGCAGATTGACCCATACCCCCCCTCACCCTCCCTTGTCTCAGAATGACCCAGAAGCCCCTCACCGTCCCCTGTCCCAGACAGACCCAGATCCCCCCCTCACCGTCTCCTGTCCCAGACTGACGCAGACAGCCCATCACCCTAGCCTGTCCCAGATTGACCCAGACCACACCCTCCCCTGTCTCAGACTGACCCAGATCCCCCTCACCCTCCCCTGTCCCAAATTGACCCAGAACCCCTCACCCTTCCCTGTCCCAGACTGAGCCCCTCTCACTCTCCCCTGTCCCAGACTGACCCAGACACCCACTCACCCTCCCCATCCCAGACTGACCCAGAGCCCCCCCTCACACTCCCCTCTCTCAGAGTGACCCAGACCCCCCTCACCCTCCCCTGTCCCAGACTGACCCAGAAGCCCCCTCACCATCCCCTGTCCCAGACTGACCCGGACCCCCCCCGCCTCACCCTCACCTGTCCCAGACTAACACAGACCACCCCGCCTCACCCTCCCCATCCCAGACTGACCCAGACCCCCTCTCACCCTCCCCTGTCGCTGACTGACCCAGACCCCCCTCACCATCCCCTGTCCCAGACTGACCCAGATCCCCCTCATCCTCAACTGTCAGAGACAGACCCGCCCCTGACCCTCCCCTGTCCCAGACTGATGCAGAGTACCCCCTCACAGTCCCCTGTCCCAGACTGACTCAGACCCCCCCTCACCCTCCCCTGTCCCAGGCTGACACAAACCCCCAACCCTCCCCTGTCCCAGACTGACCCAGATCCCCCTCACCCTCCCCTGTCCCAGACAGACCCAGACCCCCTCACCCTCCCCTGTCCCAGACTGACCCAGACCCCCCTCACCCTCCCCTGTCCCAGATTGGCCCCGACAACCCTCCTCACCCTCCCCTGTCCCAGACTGACCCAGACCCCCCTCACCCTCCCCTGTCCCAGACTGACCCAGACCCCCCTTCACACTCCCCTGTCCCAGACTGACCAAGACCATCCCCCCTCACCCTCCCCTGGACAAGACTGACCCAGACCACACCCTCACTCTCCCCTGTCCCAGACTGACCCAGAGCTCCATCACTCTCCACAGTCCCAGACTGACCCAGACACCCAACCTCACGCTCCCCTGTCCCAGACTGACCCAGACACCCCTCACCCTCCCCTGTCCCAGACTGAACACCCCCCCTTCACCCTCCCCTGTCCCAGACTGGCCCAGACCCCTCTCACTCTCCCCTGTCACAGACTGACCCCCTGCCTCACCCTCCCCTGTCCCAGACTAACCCCTGCCCCCCTCATCCTCCGCTGTCCCAGACTGACCAAGACCCCCCCTCACCCTCCCCTGTCCCAGACTGACCCAGACCCCTCTCACCCTCCCCTGTCCCAGACTGACCCAGACCACCCACCTCACCTTCCACTGTCCCAGACTGATCCAGACACCCCCCTCACATTCCACTGTCCAAGACTGATCCAGACCCGCCTCACCATCCCCTGTCCCAAACTGACTCAGAAACCCCCTCACTCTACCCTGTCCCAGACTGACCCACCACTCAACCTCCCCTGTCCCAGACTGACCCAGAAACCCCCTCACTCTCCCCGTCCTAGACTGACCCACCCACCTCACTCTCCACTGTCCCAGACTGACCCAGACACCGCCTCTAATCCTCCGCTGTCCCAGACTGACCCAGTACCCCCCCGCCCACGCGTCACACTCCCCTGTTCCAGACTGACCCAGACACCCCTTCTCACCCTCCCCTGTCCCAGACTGACCCAGACCTCCCTCACCCTCCCCTGTACCAGACTGATCCAGATCCCACCCCTCACCCTGTCGCAGACTGACCCAGACACCACCCCCACAACATCCCCTGTCCCAGACTAACCCCCCACCTCGCCCTCCCCTGTCCCAGACTGACCCAGACACCTCTCACTCTCCCCTGTCCCTGACTGACCCAGACGCCCCCCGGCTCACCATCCCCTGTCCCAGGCTGACCCAGATCCCCTCCCTCACCATCCCCTGTCCCAGACTGACCCAGACCACCCCTCACCCTCCCCTGTCCCAGACTGACCCAGACCCACCCCTCACGCTCACCTGTCCCAGACTGAACCAGACCCCCTCAACCTCCCCTGTCCCAGACTGACCAAAACACCCCCTCACGCTCCCCTGTCCCAGACTGACCCCCCCTAACCCTCCCCTATCCCAGACTAACACAGACCCCACCTCACCCTCACCTGTCCCAGACTGACCCAGACCCCTCCTCACCCTCCCCTGTCCCAGACTGACCCAACCCCCCCTCACCCTCCCCTGTCCAAGACTGACCCTGACCCCACCTCACCCTCCCCTGTGCCAGACTGACCCAGACCCCCCTCACCCTCCCCTGTCCCAGACTGACCCCGACAACCCTCCTCACCCTCCCCTGTCCCAGACTGACCCAGACCCCCCCGACCCTCTCCTGTCCCAGACTGACCCAGACCCCCACGACCCTCTCCTGTCCCAGACTGACGCAGACAGCCCATCACCCTCCCCTGTCCCAGATTGACCCAGACCACACCCTCCCCTGTCTGAGACTGACCCAGATCCCCCTCACCCTCCCCTGTCCCAAATTGACCCCTCACCCCTCACCCTTCCCTGTCCCAGACTGACCCCCTCTCACTCTCCCCTGTCCCAGACTGACCCAGACACCCCCTCACCCTCCCCATCCCAGACTGACCCAGAGCACCCCCTCACACTCCCCTCTCCCAGACTGACCCAGACCCCCCTCACTCTCCCCTGTCCCAGACGGACCCAGAAGCCCCCTCACCATCCCCTGTCCCAGACTGACCCAGAACCCCCCCCCGCCACACCCTCCCCTGTCGCAGACTGACCCATACCCCCCACCTCACCCTCCGCTGTCCCAGACTAACACAGACCACACCGCCTCACCCTCCCGATCCCAGACTGACCCAGACCCCCTCTCACCCTCCCCTGTCGCTGACTGACCCAGACCCCCCTCACCATCCCCTGTCCCAGACTGACCCAGATCGCCCTCATCCTCAACTGTCAGAGACTGACCCACCCCTCACCCTCCACTGTCCCAGACTGATGCAGAGTACCCCCTCACAGTCCCCTGTCCCAGACTGACTCAGACCCCCCCTCACCCTCCCCTGTCCCAGACTGACTCAGACCCACCCTCACCCTCCCCTGTCCCAGACATGACACAAACCCCCAACCCTCCCCTGTCCCAGAGTGACCCAGACCCCCCTCACCCTAGCCTGTGCGAGACTGACCCAGACACCCCTCACCCTCCCCTGTCCCAGACTGACCCAGACCCCCTTCACCCTCCCCTGTCCCAGACCACCCCTCACACTCCCCTGTCCCAGACTGACCCAGACCCCCCCTCACACTCCCCTGTCCCAGACTGACCAAGACCATTCCCCCTCACCCTCCCCTGTACAAGACTGACCCAGACCACCCCCTCACCCTCCCCTGTCCCAGACTGACGCCGACAACCCTCCTCACCCTCCCCTGTCCCAGACTGACCCAGACCCCCCCTCAACCTCCCCTGTCCCAGACTGACCCAGACCCCCCTCATCCTCCACTGTCCCACACTTACCACCCCCTCACCCTCCTCTGTCCCAGACTGACCCCTCACCCTCACCCTCCCCTGTCCCAGACTGACCCAGAGCTCCCTCACTCTCCCCAGTCCCAGACTGACACAGACACCCCCACCTCAAGCTCCCCTGTCCCAGACTGACCCAGACACCCCTCACCCTCCCCTGTCACAGAGTGACCCCTTGCCTCACCCTCCCCTGTCCCAGACTAACCCCTGCCCCCCTCACCCTCCAATGTCCCAGACTGACCAAGACCCCCCCTCACCCTCCCCTGTCTCAGACTGACCCAGATCCCCCTCACCCTACCCTGTCCTAGACTGACCCCCCCTCACACTCCCCTGTCCCAGACTGACCCCTCCCCCCCTCACCCTGCCCTGTCCCAGACTGACCCAGACCCGCCCCTCACCATCCCCTGTCCCAGACTGACCCAGACCCCTCTCACCCTCCCCTGTCCCAGACTGACCCAGACCACCCCCCTCACCTTCCACTGTCCCAGACTGATCCAGACACCCCCCTCACATTCCACTGTCCCAGACTGATCCAGACCCGCCTCACCATCCCCTGTCCCAGACTGACCCAGAAACCCCCTCACTCTCCCCGTCCCAGACTGACCCACCCACCTCACTCTCCACTGTCCCAGACTGACCAAGACACCGCCTCTAATCCTCCGCTGTCCCAGACTGACCCAGCACCCCCCGCCCACGCGTCACACTCCCCTGTTCCAGACTGACCCAGACACCCCTTCTCACCCTCCCCTGTCCCAGACTGATCCAGACCTCCCTCACCCTCCCCTGTACCAGACTGATCCAGATCCCCCCCCTCACCCTGTCGCAGACTGACCCAGACACCACCCCCACAACATCCCCTGTCAGAGACTAACCCCCCACCTCGCCCTCCCCTGTCCCTGACTGACCCAGACGCCCCCCGGCTCACCATCCCCTGTCCCAGGCTGACCCAGATCCCCTCCCTCACCATCTCCTGTCCCAGACTGACTCAGACAACCCCTCACGCTCCCCTGTCCCAGACTGACCCAGACCCACCCCTCACGCTCACCTGTCCCAGACTGACCTCCCCATTACGAACCCCTGTCCCAGACTGACCCCTCTCCCCCTCACCCTCCCCTGTCCCAGACTGACCCAGACACCCCCTCATCCTCAACTGTCAGAGACTGACCCGCCCCTCACCCTCCCCTGTCCCAGACTGACATAGACCCCCTCCCCTCAACCTCCCCTGTCCCATATTGAACCAGGCCCCCCTCACCATGACCTGCCCCAGACTGACCCAGACCCACCCTCAACCTCCCCTGTCCCATATTGAACCAGGCCCCCCTCACCATGACCTGCCCCAGACTGACCCAGACCCACCCTCAACCTCCCCTGTCCCATATTGAACCAGGCCCCCCTCACCATGCCCTGTCCCAGAATGACCCCGACCCCCCTCACTATCCCCTGTCCCAGACTGACCCTGATCCCACCCTCACCCTCCCATGTCCAAGACTGACCCAGATCCCCCCATCACTCTCCCCTGTCCCAGACTGACCCAGATCCCCACCTCACCCTCCCCTGTCCCAGACTGACCCAGATCCCCCCCTCACCCTCCCCTGTCCCAGACTGACCCATACCCCCCCTCACCCTCCCTTGTCCCAGAATGACCCAGAAGCCCCTCACCGTCCCCTGTCCCAGACAGACCCAGATCCCCCCTCACCGTCTCCTGTCCCAGACTGACGCAGACAGCCCATCACCCTAGCCTGTCCCAGATTGACCCAGACCACACCCTCCCCTGTCTCAGACTGACCCAGATCCCCCTCACCCTCCCCTGTCCCAAATTGACCCAGAACCCCTCACCCTTCCCTGTCCCAGACTGAGCCCCTCTCACTCTCCCCTGTCCCAGACTGACCCAGACACCCACTCACCCTCCCCATCCCAGACTGACCCAGATCCCCCTCATCCTCAACTGTCAGAGACTGACCCGCCCCTGACCCTCCCCTGTCCCAGACTGATGCAGAGTACCCCCTCACCATCCCCTGTCCCAGACTGACTCAGACCCCCCCTCACCCTCCCCTGTCCCAGGCTGACACAAACCCCCAACCCTCCCCTGTCGCAGACTGACCCAGACCCCCCCTCACCCTCTCCTGTCCCAGACTGACCCAGATCCCCCTCACCCTCCCCTGTCCCAGACAGACCCAGACCCCCTCACCCTCCCCTGTCGCAGACTGACCCAGACCCCCCTCACCCTCCCCTGTCCCAGACTGGCCCCGACAACACTCCTCACCCTCCCCTGTCCAAGACTGACCCAGACCCCCCTCACCCTCCCCTGTCCCAGACTGACCCAGACCCCCCTTCACACTCCCCTGTCCCAGACTGATCAAGACCATCCCCCCTCACCCTCCCCTGTCCCAGACTGACCCAGACCCCCCTTCACACTCCCCTGTCCCAGACTGACCAAGACCATCCCCCCTCACCCTCCCCTGGACAAGCCTGACCCAGACCACACCCTCACCCTCCCCTGTCCCAGACTGACCCAGAGCTCCCTCACTCTCCACAGTCCCAGACTGACCCAGACACCCAACCTCAAGCTCCCCTGTCCCAGACTGACCCAGACACCCCTCACCCTCCCCTGTCCCAGACTGAACCCCCCCACTTCACCCTCCCCTGTCCCAGACTGGCCCAGACCCCTCTCACTCTCCCCTGTCACAGACTGACCCCCTGCCTCACCCTCTCCTGTCCCAGACTAACCCCTGCCCCCCTCATCCTCCGCTGTCCCAGACTGACCAAGACCCCCCCTCACCCTCCCCTGTCTCAGACTGACCCAGATCCCCCTCACCCTACCCTGTCCCAGACTGACCCCCCTCACACTCCCCTGTCCCAGACTGACCCCTCCCCCCCCTCACCCTCCCCTGTCCCAGACTGACCCAGACCCGCCCCTCACCATCCCCTGTCCCAGACTGACCCAGACCCCTCTCACCCTCCCCTGTCCCAGACTGACCCAGACCACCCACCTCACCTTCCACTGTCCCAGACTGATCCAGACAACCCCCTCACATTCCACTGTCCCAGACTGATCCAGACCCGCCTCACCATCCCCTGTCCCAAACTGACTCAGAAACCCCCTCACTCTACCCTGTCCCAGACTGACCCACCACTCAACCTCCCCTGTCCCAGACTGACCCAGAAACCCCCTCACTCTCCCCGTCCTAGATTGACCCACCCACCTCACTCTCCACTGTCCCAGACTGACCCAGACACCGCCTCTAATCCTCCGCTGTCCCAGACTGACCCAGTACCCCTCCGCCCACGCGTCACACTCCCCTGTTCCAGACTGACCCAGACACCCCTTCTCACCCTCCCCTGTCCCAGACTGACCCAGACCTCCCTCACCCTCCCCTGTACCAGACTGATCCAGATCCCACCCCTCACCCTGTCGCAGACTGACCCAGACACCACCCCCACAACATCCCCTGTCCCAGACTAACCCCCCACCTCGCCCTCCCCTGTCCCAGACTGACCCAGACACCTCTCTCTCTCCCCTGTCCCTGACTGACCCAGACGCCCCCCGGCTCACCATCCCCTGTCCCAGGCTGACCCAGATCCCCTCCCTCACCATCCCCTGTCCCAGACTGACCCAGACCACCCCTCACCCTCCACTGTCCCAGACTGACCCAGACCCACCCCTCACGCTCCCCTGTCCCAGACTGAACCAGACCCCCTCACGCTCCCCTGTCCCAGACTGACCAAAACACCCCCTCACGCTCCCCTGTCCCAGACTGACCCCCCCTAACCCTCCCCTATCCCAGACTAACACAGACCCCACCTCACCCTCACCTGTCCCAGACTGACCCAGACCCCTTCTCACCCTCCCCTGTCCCAGACTGACCCAACCCCCCCTCACCCTGCCCTGTCCAAGACTGACCCTGACCCCACCTCACCCTCCCCTGTGCCAGACTGACCCAGACCCCCCTCACCCTCCCCTGTCCCAGACTGACCCCGACAACCCTCCTCACCCTCCCCTGTCCCAGACTGACCCAGACCCCCCCGACCCTCTCCTGTCCCAGACTGACCCAGACCCCCCCGACCCTCTCCTGTCCCAGACTGACGCAGACAGCCCATCACCCTCCCCTGTCCCAGATTGACCCAGACCACACCCTTCCCTGTCTGAGACTGACCCAGATCCCCCTCACCCTCCCCTGTCCCAAATTGACCCCTCACCCCTCACCCTTCCCTGTCCCAGACTGACCCCCTCTCACTCTCCCCTGTCCCAGACTGACCCAGACACCCCCTCACCCTCCCCATCTCAGACTGACCCAGAGCCCCCCCTCACACTCCCCTCTCCCAGACTGACCCAGACCCCCCTCACTCTCCCCTGTCCCAGACGGACCCAGAAGACCCCTCACCATCCTCTGTCCCAGACTGACCCAGACCCCCCCCCGCCTCACCCTCCCCTGTCGCAGACTGACCCATACCCCCCACCTCACCCTCCGCTGTCCCAGACTAACACAGACCACACCGCCTCACCCTCCCCATCCCAGACTGACCCAGACACCCCCCCCTCAAGCTCCCCTGTCCCAGACTGACCCAGACACTCCTGACCCTCCCCTGTCACAGACTGACCCCTTGCCTCACCCTCCCCTGTCCCAGACTAACCCCTGCCCCCCTCACCCTCCGCTGTCCCAGACTGACCAAGACCCCCCCTCACCCTCCCCTGTCTCAGACTGACCCAGATCCCCCTCACCCTACCCTGTCCTAGACTGACCCCCCCTCACACTCCCCTGTCCCAGACTGACCCCTCCCCCCTCACCCTCCCCTGTCCCAGACTGACCCAGACCCGCCCCTCACCATCCCCTGTCCCAGACTGACCCAGACCCCTCTCACCCTCCCCTGTCCCAGACTGACCCAGACCACCCCCCTCACCTTCCACTGTCCCAGACTGATCCAGACACCCCCCTCACATTCCACTGTCCCAGACTGATCCAGACCCGCCTCACCATCCCCTGTCCCAGACTGACCCCCCTCACCCTCCCCTGTCCCAGACTGATCCAGACCCGCCTCACCATCCCCTGTCCCAAACTGACCCAGACACCCCTCACCCTCCCCTGTCCCAGACTGACCCACCACTCACCCTCCCCTGTCCCAGACTGACCCAGAAACCCCCTCACTCTCCCCATCCCAGACTGACCCACCCACCTCACTCTCCACTGTCCCAGACTGACCCAGACACCGCCTCTAATCCTCCGCTGTTCCAGACTGACCCAGTACCCCCCGCCACGCGTCACACTCCCCTGTTCCAGACTGACCCAGACACCCCTTCTCACCCTCCCTTGTCCCAGACTGACCCAGACCTCTCTCACCCTCCCCTGTACCAGACTGATCCAGATCCCCCCCCTCACCCTGTCGCAGACTGACCCAGACACCACCCCCACAACATCCCCTGTCCCAGACTAACCCCGACACCCCTCACTCTCCCCTGTCCCTGACTGACCCAGACGCCCCCCGGCTCACCATCCCCTGTCCCAGGCTGACCCAGATCCCCTCCCTCACCATCCCCTGTCCCAGACTGACCCAGACCTCCCCTCACCCTCCCCTGTCCCAGACTGACCCAGACCCACCCCTCATGCTCACCTGTCCCAGACTGAACCAGACCCCCTCAACCTCCCCTGTCCCAGACTGACCAAATCACCCCCTCACCCTCACCTGTCCCAGACTGACCCTCCCCTAACCCTCCCCTATCCCAGACTAACACAGACCCCACCTCACCCTCACCTGTCCCAGACTGACCCAGACCCCTCCTCACCCTCCCCTGTCCCAGACTGACCCAAACCCCCTCACCCTCCCCTGTCCAAGACTGACCCAGACTCCACCTCACCCTCCCCTGTGCCAGACTGACCCAGACCCCCCTCACCCTCCACTGTCCCAGACTGACCCCGACAACCCTCCTCACCCTCCCCTGTCCCAGACTGACCCAGATCACCCCTCACACTCCCCTGTCCCAGACTGACCCAGAACCCCCCTCACACTCCCCTGTCCCAGACTGACAAAGACCATCCCCCCTCACCCTCCCCTGTACAAGACTGACCCAGACCACCCCCTCACCCTCCCCTGTCCCAGACTGACCCAGACACCCCTCACCCTCCCCTGTCCCAGACTGACGCCGACACCCCTCCTCACCCTCCCGTGTCCCAGACTGACCCAGACACCCCTCACCCTCCCCTGTCCCAGACTGACCTCCCCATTACGCACCCCTGTCCCAGACTAACCCCTCTCCCCCTCACCCTCCCCTGTCCCAGACTGACCCCTGCCCCCCTCAACCTCCTCTGTCCCAGACTGACCCAGACCCCCCTCATCTCCACTGTCCCACACTTACCACCCCCTCACCCTCCTCTGTCCCAGACTGACCCCTCCCCCTCACCCTCGCCTGTCCCAGACTGACCCAGAGCTCCCTCACTCTCCCCAGTCCCAGACTGACCCAGACACCCCCCCCGTCAAGCTCCCCTGTCCCAGACTGACCCAGACACCTCTCACCCTCCCCTGTCACAGACTGACCCCTTGCCTCACCCTCCCCTGTCCCAGACTAACCCCTGCCCCCCTCACCCTCCGCTGTCCCAGACTGACCAAGACCCCCCCTCACCCTCCCCTGTCTCAGACTGACCCAGATCCCCTCACACTACCCTGTCCTAGACTGACCCCCCGTCACACTCCCCTGTCCCAGACTGACCCCTCCCCCCCTCACCCTCCCCTGTCCCAGACTGACCCAGACCCCCCTTCACACTCCCCTGTCCCAGACTGACCAAGACCATCCCCCCTCACCCTCCCCTGGACAAGACTGACCCAGACCACACCCTCACCCTCCCCTGTCCCAGACTGACCCAGAGCTCCCTCACTCTCCACAGTCCCAGACTGACCCAGACACCCAACCTCAAGCTCCCCTGTCCCAGACTGACCCAGACACCCCTCACCCTCCCCTGTCCCAGACTGAACCCCCCCACTTCACCCTCCCCTGTCCCAGACTGGCCCAGACCCCTCTCACTCTCCCCTGTCACAGACTGACCCCCTGCCTCACCCTCCCCTGTCCCAGACTAACCCCTGCCCCCCTCATCCTCCGCTGTCCCAGACTGACCAAGACCCCCCCTCACCCTACCCTGACCCAGACTGACCCCCCTCACACTCCCCATGTCCCAGACTGACCCCTCCCCCCCCTCACCCTCCCCTGTCCCAGACTGACCCAGACCCGCCCCTCACCATCCCCTGTCCCAGACTGACCCAGACCCCTCTCACCCTCCCCTGTCCCAGACTGACCCAGACCACCCACCTCACCTTCCACTGTCCCAGACTGATCCAGACACCCCCCTCACATTCCACTGTCCCAGACTGATCCAGACCCGCCTCACCATCCCCTGTCGCAAACTGACTCAGAAACCCCCTCACTCTACCCTGTCCCAGACTGACCCACCACTCAACCTCCCCTGTCCCAGACTGACCCAGAAACCCCCTCACTCTCCCCGTCCTAGACTGACCCACCCACCTCACTCTCCACTGTCCCAGACTGACCCAGACACCGCCTCTAATCCTCCGCTGTCCCAGACTGACCCAGTACCCCCCCGCCAACGCGTCACACTCCCCTGTTCCAGACTGACCCAGACACCCCTTCTCACCCTCCCCTGTCCCAGACTGACCCAGACCTCCCTCACCCTCCCCTGTACCAGACTGATCCAGATCCCACCCCTCACCCTGTCGCAGACTGACCCAGACACCACCCCCACAACATCCCCTGTCCCAGACTAACCCCCCACCTCGCCCTCCCCTGTCCCAGACTGACCCAGACACCTCTCACTCTCCCCTGTCCCTGACTGACCCAGACGCCCCCCGGCTCACCATCCCCTGTCCCAGACTGAACCAGACCCCCTCAACCTCCCCTGTCCCAGACTGACCAAAACACCCCCTCACGCTCCCCTGTCCCAGACTGACCCCCCCTAACCCTCCCCTATCCCAGACTAACACAGACCCCACCTCACCCTCACCTGTCCCAGACTGACCCAGACCCCTCCTCACCCTCCCCTGTCCCAGACTGACCCAACCCCCCCTCACCCTACCCTGTCCAAGACTGACCCTGACCCCACCTCACCCTCCCCTGTGCCAGACTGACCCAGACCCCCCCCACCCTCCCCTGTCCCAGACTGACCCAGACCCCCCCGACCCTCTCCTGTCCCAGACTGACCCAGACCCCCCCCGAGCCTCTCCTGTCCCAGACTGACGCAGACAGCCCATCACCCTCCCCTGTCCCAGATTGACCCAGACCACACCCTCCCCTGTCTGAGACTGACCCAGATCCCCCTCACCCTCCCCTGTCCCAAATTGACCCCTCACCCCTCACCCTTCCCTGTCCCAGACTGACCCCCTCTCACTCTCCCCTGTCCCAGACTGACCCAGACACCCCCTCACCCTCCCGATCCCAGACTGACCCAGAGCCCCCCCTCACACTCCCCTCTCCCAGACTGACCCAGACCCCCCTCACTCCCCCCGGTCCAGACGGACCCAGAAGACCCCTCACCATCCCCTGTCCCAGACTGACCCAGACCCCCCCCCGCCTCACCCTCCCCTGTCGCAGACTGACCCATACCCCCCACCTCACCCTCCGCTGTCCCAGACTAACACAGACCACACCGCCTCACCCTCCCCATCCCAGACTGACCCAGACAACCCCCCCTCAAGCTCCCCTGTCCCAGACTGACCCAGACACTCCTTGACCCTCCCCTGTCACAGACTGACCCCTTGCCTCACCCTCCCCTGTCCCAGACTAACCCCTGCCCCCCTCACCCTCCCCTGTCCCAGACTGACCAAGACCCCCCCTCACCCTACCCTGACCCAGACTGACCCCCCTCACACTCCCCATGTCCCAGACTGACCCCTCCCCCCCCTCACCCTCCCCTGTCCCAGACTGACCCAGACCCGCCCCTCACCATCCCCTGTCCCAGACTGACCCAGACCCCTCTCACCCTCCCCTGTCCCAGACTGACCCAGACCACCCACCTCACCTTCCACTGTCCCAGACTGATCCAGACACCCCCCTCACATTCCACTGTCCCAGACTGATCCAGACCCGCCTCACCATCCCCTGTCGCAAACTGACTCAGAAACCCCCTCACTCTACCCTGTCCTAGACTGACCCACCACTCAACCTCCCCTGTCCCAGACTGACCCAGAAACCCCCTCACTCTCCCCGTCCTAGACTGACCCACCCACCTCACTCTCCACTGTCCCAGACTGACCCAGACACCGCCTCTAATCCTCCGCTGTCCCAGACTGACCCAGTACCCCCCCGCCAACGCGTCACACTCCCCTGTTCCAGACTGACCCAGACACCCCTTCTCACCCTCCCCTGTCCCAGACTGACCCAGACCTCCCTCACCCTCCCCTGTACCAGACTGATCCAGATCCCACCCCTCACCCTGTCGCAGACTGACCCAGACACCACCCCCACAACATCCCCTGTCCCAGACTAACCCCCCACCTCGCCCTCCCCTGTCCCAGACTGACCCAGACACCTCTCACTCTCCCCTGTCCCTGACTGACCCAGACGCCCCCCGGCTCACCATCCCCTGTCCCAGGCTGACCCAGATCCCCTCCCTCACCATCCCCTGTCCCAGACTGACCCAGACCACCCCTCACCCTCCCCTGTCCCAGACTGACCCAGACCCACCCCTCACGCTCACCTGTCCCAGACTGAACCAGACCCCCTCAACCTCCCCTGTCCCAGACTGACCAAAACACCCCCTCACGCTCCCCTGTCCCAGACTGACCCCCCCTAATCCTCCCCTATCCCAGACTAACACAGACCCCACCTCACCCTCACCTGTCCCAGACTGACGCAAACCCCCCTCACCCACACCTGTCCCAGACTGACCCAGACCCCCCCTCAACCTCCCCTGTCCCAGACCGAACCAGATCCCCCTCACCATCCCCTGTCCCAGACAGACCCAGATCCCCCTCACTATCCCATGTCCCAGAATGACCCAGACCCACCTCACCCTCCCCTGTCCCAGACTGACCCAGAGCCCCCCCGTCACACTCCCCTGTCTCAGACTGACCCCACCTCACTCTCCCCTGTCCCAGACTGACCCAGAGCCCCCCCGTCACACTCCCCTGTCCCAGACTGACCCAGATTCCCCCCTCACCCTCCCCTGTCCCAGACTGACCCAGAGCCCCCCCGTCACACTCCCCTGTCTCAGACTGAACCGGACACCCCCGCCTCACCCTCCCCTGTCCCAGACTAACACAGACCACCCCGCCTCACCCTCCCCTGTCCCAGACTGACCCAGAGCCCCCCTCATCCTCAACTGTCAGAGACTGACCCGCCCCTCACCCTCCCCTGTCCCAGACTGACGCAGAGTACACCCTCACAGTCCCCTGTCCCAGACTGACTCAGACCCCCCCGCCACGCCCTCCCCTGTCTCATACTGACCCGGACCCACCCTCACCCTCCCCTGTCCCAGACTGACACAAACCCCCAACCCTCCCCTGTCGCAGACTGACCCAGACCCCCCCTCACCCTCTCCTGTCCCAGACTGACCCAGACCCACCTCACCCTTCCCTGTCCCGGACTGAAGCAGAACCCCTCACCCTTCCCTGTCCCAGACTGACCCCACCTCACTCTCCCCTGTCCCAGACTGACCCAGACACCTCCTCACCCTCCCCTGTCCCAGACTAACCCAGACCCCCCCGTCACCCTCCCATGTCCCAGACTGACACACACCCCTCACCCTCCCCTGTCGTAGACTGACCCAGTCCGCCCTCACCCTCCCCTGTCCATGACTGACCCAGACGCCCCCTCACTCACCCTGTTCCAGCCTGACCACCCCCCCCGTCACCCTCCCCTGTCCCAGACTGACCCAGATTCACCCTCACTCTCCAATGTCGCAGACTGACCCCCCCGCCTCACCCTCCCCTATCCCAGACAGACCCAGAGCCCCCACACCCTTCCCTGTCCCAGACGGACCCAGACACCCACCACTCACCCTCCCCTGCCCCAGACTGACCCAGAAACCCCCACCCTCACCCTCCCCTGTCGCAGACTGACCCAGACACCCTCACCCTAGCCTGTGCGAGACTGACCCAGACCCCTCTCACCCTCCCCTGTGCTAGACTGACCCAGACCCCCCCTCACACTCTCCTGTCCCAGACTGACCCAGTCCACACCTTCCCCTGTCCCAGACTGACCCAGACCCCTCCCACCCTCCCCTGTCCCAGACTGACCCCTCCCCCCTCACCATCCCCTGTCCAGACTGACCCAGACCCCGCCTCACCCTTCCATGTCCCAGACTGACCCAAAAGCCCCCTCACACTCCACTGTCCCAGACTGATCCAGACCCGCCTCACCATCCCCTGTCCCAGACTGACCCAGAAACCACTGTCCCATACTGACCCCCCACTCACCCTCCCCTGTCACAGACTGACCCAGAACAACTCACTCTCCCCGTCCCAGACTGACCCGCCTCACCCTCCCTTGTCCCAGACTGACCCAGACCAGCCCTCACCCTCCCCTGTCCCAGACTGACCCAGACAACCCTCCTCACCCTCCCCTGTTCCAGACTGACCCAGACCCCTCTCACCCTCCCCTGGCCCAGACTGACCCAGACCCCCCCTCACCCACCCCTGTCCCAGACTGACACAGACCCCTCACCCTCCCCTGTCGTAGACTGACCCAGTCCCCCCTCACCCTCCCCTGTCCCAGACTGACCCAGACGCTCCCTCACTCACCCTGTTCCAGCCTGACCAACCCCCGTCACCCTCCCCTGTCCCAGACTGACCCAGATCCACCCTCACTCTCTAATGTCGCAGATTGACCCCCCCGCCTCACCCTCCTCTATCCCAGACAGACCCAGAGCCCCCACACCCTTCCCTGTCCCAGACGGACCTAGACACCCACCACTCACCCTCCCCTGTCCCAGATTGACCCAGAAACCCCCACCATCACCCTCCCCTGTCCCAGACTGACCCCCCCCCTCACCCTCCCCTGTCCCAGACTGATCGCTCCCACCCTCACCCTCCCCTGTCCCAGACTGACCCCTCCCCCCTCACCCTCCCCTGTCCCATACTGACCCAGGCCCTCCCTCACCTTCCCCTGTCCCAGACTGACCCAGACCTCCCTCACCCTCCCCTGTCCCAGACTGACACCCACCTCACCCTTCACTGTCACAGACTGACCCCTCCCCCCTCACCATCCCCTGTCCAGACTGACCCAGACCCCGCCTCACCCTTCCATGTCCCAGACTGACCCAAAACCCCCCTCACACTCCACTGTCCCAGACTGATCCAGACCCGCCTCACCATCCCCTGTCCCAGACTGACCCAGAAACCACTGTCCCATACTGACCCCCACTCACCCTCCCCTGTCACAGACTGACCCAGAACCCCTCACTCTCCCTGTCCCAGACTGACCCGCCTCACCCTCCCTTGTCCCAGACTGACCCAGACCAGCCCTCACCCTCCCCTGTCCCAGACTGACCCAGACCAGCCCTCACCCTCCCCTGTCCCAGACTGACCCAGAGCCCCCCTCACCCTCCCCTGGCCCAGACTGACCCAGACCCCCCCTAACCCACCCCTGTCCCAGACTGACACAGACCCGTCACCCTCCCCTGTCGTAGACTGACCCAGTCCCCCCTCCCCCGCCCCTGTCCCAGACTGACCCAGACGTCCCCTCACTCACCCTGTTCCAGCCTGACCACCCCCTCTCACCCTTCCCTGTCCCAGACTGACCCAGATCCACCCTCACACTCCAATGTCGCAGACTGACCCCCCCGCCTCACCCTCCCCTATCCCAGACAGACCCAGAGCCCCCACACCCTTCCCTGTCCCAGACGGACCCAGACACCTACCACTCACCCTCCCCTGTCCCAGACTGACCCAGAACCCCCCACCCTCATCCTCTCCTGTCCCAGACTGACCCAGTCCCCCCCATCACCCTGCACTGTCCCAGACTGACCCACCCCCACCCTCACCCTCCCCTGTCCCAGACTGACACAGACCCCCTCCCCTCACCTTCCCCTATCCCAGACTGACCCAGAAACCACCGCACCCTCCCCTGTCCCAGACTGACCCAGATCCCCCCTCATCCTCCCCTGTCCCAGAATGAACCAGATCGTCCCTCACCCTCCCCTGTCCCAGACTGACCCAGATTCCCCCTCACCCTCCCCTGTCCCAGACTGACCGAGACCATAGACTCCCTTGTCCCAGAACACCCAGACCCACCTCACCCTCCCCTGTCCCAGACTGACGCAAACCCCCCTCACCCACACCTGTCCCAGACTGACCCAGATCCCCCCTCAACCTCCCCTGTCCCAGACCGAACCAGATCCCCCTCACCATCCCCTGTCCCAGACAGACCCAGATCCCCCTCACTATCCCATGTCCCAGAATGACCCAGACCCACCTCACCCTCCCCTGTCCCAGACTGACCCAGAGCCCCCCCGTCACACTCCCCTGTCTCAGACTGACCCCACCTCACTCTCCCCTGTCCCAGACTGACCCAGATTCCCCCCTCACACTCCCCTGTCCCAGACTGACCCAGAGCCCCCCCGTCACACTCCCCTGTCTCAGACTGAACCGGACACCCCCGCCTCACCCTCCCCTGTCCCAGACTAACACAGACCACCCCGCCTCACCCTCCCCTGTCCCAGACTGACCCAGAGCCCCCCTCATCCTCAACTGTCAGAGACTGACCCGCCCCTCACCCTCCCCTGTCCCAGACTGACGCAGAGTACACCCTCACAGTCCCCTGTCCCAGACTGACTCAGACCCCCCCGCCACGCCCTCCCCTGTCTCATACTGACCCGGACCCACCCTCACCCTCCCCTGTCCCAGACTGACACAAACCCCCAACCCTCCCCTGTCGCAGACTGACCCAGACCCCCCCTCACCCTCTCCTGTCCCAGACTGACCCAGACCCACCTCACCCTTCCCTGTCCCGGACTGAAGCAGAACCCCTCACCCTTCCCTGTCCCAGACTGACCCCACCTCACTCTCCCCTGTCCCAGACTGACCCAGACACCTCCTCACCCTCCCCTGTCCCAGACTGACCCCGACAACCCTCCTCACCCTCCCATGTCCCAGACTGACACACACCCCTCACCCTCCCCTGTCGTAGACTGACCCAGTCCGCCCTCACCCTCCCCTGTCCATGACTGACCCAGACGCCCCCTCACTCACCCTGTTCCAGCCTGACCACCCCCCCCGTCACCCTCCCCTGTCCCAGACTGACCCAGATTCACCCTCACTCTCCAATGTCGCAGACTGACCCCCCCGCCTCACCCTCCCCTATCCCAGACAGACCCAGAGCCCCCACACCCTCCCCTGCCCCAGACTGACCCAGAAACCCCCACCCTCACCCTCCCCTGTCGCAGACTGACCCAGACCCCCCTCACCCTAGCCTGTGCGAGACTGACCCAGACCCCTCTCACCCTCCCCTGTGCTAGACTGACCCAGACCCCCCCTCACACTCTCCTGTCCCAGACTGACCCAGTCCACACCTTCCCCTGTCCCAGACTGACCCAGATCCCCCTCACCCTCCCCTGTCCCAGACTGACCCAGACCCCCCTCACCCTCCCCTGTCCCAGACTGACCCCGACAACCCTCCTCACCCTCCCCTGTCCCAGACTGGCCCAGACCCCCCTCACCCTCCCCTGTCCCAGACTGACCCAGACCACCCCTCACACTCCCCTGTCCCAGACTGACCCAGACCCCCCCTCACACACACCTGTCCCAGACTGACCAAGACCATCCCCCCTCACCCTCCCCTGTACAAGACTGACCCAGACCACCCCCTCACCCTCCCCTGTCCCAGACTGACCCAGACACCCCTCACCCTCCCCTGGCCCAGACTGATGCCGACACTCCTCCTCACCCTCCCGTGTCCAAGACTGACCCAGACACCCCTCACCCTCCCCTGTCCCAGACTGACCTCCCCATTACGCACCCCTGTCCCAGACTGACCCCTCTCCCCCTCACCCTCCCCTGTCCCAGACTGACCCAGACCCCCCCTTAACCTCCTCTGTCCCAGACTGACCCAGACCCCCCTCATCCTCCACTGTCCCACACTTACCACCCCCTCACCCTCCTCTGTCCCAGATTGACCCCTCCCCCTCCCCCTCCCCTGTCCCAGACTGACCCAGACCTCCCACCCCCTCACCCTCCCCTGTCCTAGACTGACCCAGACTCCCCCCTCACCCTCCCCTGTCCCAGACTGACCCAGAGCTCCCTCACTCTCCCCAGTCCCAGACTGACCCAGACACCCCCCCCCCTCACCCTCCCCTGTCCCAGACTGACCCAGACACCCCTCACCCTCCCCTGTCCCAGACTGAACCCCCCTCTTCACCCTCCCCTGTCCCAGACTGGCCCAGACCCCTCTCACTCTCCCCTGTCACAGACTGACCCCCTGCCTCACCCTCCCCTGTCCCAGACTAACCCCTGCCCCCCTCACCCTCCGCTGTCCCAGACTGACCAAGATCCCCCCTCACCCTCCCCTGTCTCGGACTGACCCAGATCCCCCTCACTCTCCCCTGTCCCAGACTGACCCCCCCTCACACTCCCATGTCCCAGACTGACCCCTCCCCCCCTCACCCTCCCCTGTCCCAGACTGACCCAGACCCGCCCCTCACCATCCCCTGTCCCAGACTGACCCAGACCCCTCTCACCCTCCCCTGTCCCAAACTGACTCAGAAACCCCCTCACTCTCCCCTGTCCCAGACTGATCCAGACACCCCACTCACTCTCCACTGTCCCAGACTGATCCAGACCCGCCTCTAATCCTCCGCTGTCCCAGACTGACCCAGTACCCCCCCGCCCACGCGTAACACTCCCCTGTTCCAGACTGACCCAGACACCCATTCTCACCCTCCCCTGTCCCAGACTGACCCCCCACTGACCCTCCCCTGTCCCAGACAGACCCAGACACCCCCCTCACCCTCCCCTGTCCAAGACTGAACCATACACTCCCCTCACCCTCCCCTGTCTCAGACTGACTCCCCCACACCCTCCCCTGTCCCAGACTGACCCTTCTCAACCTGCCCTGTGCCAGACTGACCCAGACCACCCCCCACCCTCCCCTGTCCCAGACTGACACAGAGCCCCCCTCACCCTCCCCTGTCCCAGACTGACCTAGACACCCTCCTCACCCTCCCCTGTCCCAGACTGACCCAGAACCCGCCCCTAATCCTCCCCTGTCCCAGACTGACCCAGACACCCCTCACCCTCCCCTGGCCCAGACTGATGCCGACACTCCTCCTCACCCTCCCGTGTCCAAGACTGACCCAGACACCCCTCACCCTCCCATGTCCCAGACTGACCTCCCCATTACGCACCCCTGTCCCAGACTGACCCCTCTCCCCCTCACCCTCCCCTGTCCCAGACTGACCCAGACCCCCCCTTAACCTCCTCTGTCCCAGACTGACCCAGACCCCCCTCATCCTCCACTGTCCCACACTTACCACCCCCTCACCCTCCTCTGTCCCAGATTGACCCCTCCCCCCTCCCCTGTCCCAGACTGACCCAGACCTCCCACCCCCTCACCCTCCCCTGTCCTAGACTGACCCAGACTCCCCCCTCACCCTCCCCTGTCCCAGACTGACCCAGAGCTCCCTCACTCTCCCCAGTCCCAGACTGACCCAGACACCCCCCCCCTCACCCTCCCCTGTCCCAGACTGACCCAGACACCCCTCACCCTCCCCTGTCCCAGACTGAACCCCCCTCTTCACCCTCCCCTGTCCCAGACTGGCCCAGACCCCTCTCACTCTCCCCTGTCACAGACTGACCCCCTGCCTCACCCTCCCCTGTCCCAGACTAACCCCTGCCCCCCTCACCCTCCGCTGTCCCAGACTGACCAAGATCCCCCCTCACCCTCCCCTGTCTCAGACTGACCCAGATCCCCCTCACTCTCCCCTGTCCCAGACTGACCCCCCCTCACACTCCCCTGTCCCAGACTGACCCCTCCCCCCCTCACCCTCCCCTGTCCCAGACTGACCCAGACCCGCCCCTCACCATCCCCTGTCCCAGACTGACCCAGACCCCTCTCACCCTCCCCTGTCCCAAACTGACTCAGAAACCCCCTCACTCTCCCCTGTCCCAGACTGATCCAGACACCCCACTCACTCTCCACTGTCCCAGACTGATCCAGACCCGCCTCTAATCCTCCGCTGTCCCAGACTGACCCAGTACCCCCCCGCCCACGCGTAACACTCCCCTGTTCCAGACTGACCCAGACACCCATTCTCACCCTCCCCTGTCCCAGACTGACCCCCCACTGACCCTCCCCTGTCCCAGACAGACCCAGACACCCCCCTCACCCTCCCCTGTCCAAGACTGAACCATACACTCCCCTCACCCTCCCCTGTCTCAGACTGACTCCCCCACACCCTCCCCTGTCCCAGACTGACCCTTCTCAACCTGCCCTGTGCCAGACTGACCCAGACACCCCCCACCCTCCCCTGTCCCAGACTGACACAGAGCCCCCCTCACCCTCCCCTGTCCCAGACTGACCTAGACACCCTCCTCACCCTCCCCTGTCCCAGACTGACCCAGAACCCGCCCCTAATCCTCCCCTGTCCCAGACTGACCCAGAACCCACCCCTAATCCTCCCCTGTCCCAGACTGACCCAGTCCACCCCCCTTACCCTCCCATTTCCCAGACTGACCCAGAACCCCCTTCTCACCCTCCCCTGTCCCAGACTGACCCCCCCACACCCTCCCCTCTCCCAGACTGACACCCCCCTCACCCTCCCCTGTCCCAGATTGACCCAGACCCCACCCCTCACCCTCCCCTGTCCCAGACTGACCCAACCCCCCGCAATACCCTCCCCTGTCCCAGACTGACCCAGACTCCCCTCACTCTCCCCTGTCCCTGACTGACCCAGAGCCCCCCCACTCACCCTCCCCTGTCCCAGACTAACCCAGACCCCCTGCCTCACATTCTCCTGTCCGAGACTGACCCAGACCCCCCTCACCCTTTCCTGTCCCAGACTGACCCAGATCCCCCTCACCCTCCCCTGTCCCAGACTGACATCCCCCTTCACACTCCCCTGTCCCAGACTGACCCATCCCCCCCCTCAACCTCCCCTGTCCCAGACTGACCCAGAGCCCCCCCACCCTCCCCTGTCCCAGACTGACCCAGACACCTCTCACCCTCCCCTGTTCTAGACTGACCCAGACTCCCCACTCACCCTCCCCTGTCCAAGACTGCCCCCCCGTCACCCTTCCCTGTCCCAGACTGACCCAGACACACCTCACACTCCCCTCTCCCAGACTGACCCAGACAACCATCCTCACCCTCCCCTGTTCCAGACTGACCCAGACCCCTCTCACCCTCCCCTGGCCCAGACTGACCCAGACCCCCCCTCACCCACCCCTGTCCCAGACTGACACAGACCCCTCACCCTCCCCTGTCGTAGACTGACCCAGTCCCCCCTCACCCTCCCCTGTCCCAGACTGACCCAGACGCTCCCTCACTCACCCTGTTCCAGCCTGACCACCCCCCCTCACCCTCCCCTGTCCCAGACTGACCCAGATCCACCCTCACTCTCCAATGTCGCAGACTGACCCCTGCGCCTCACCCTCCTCTATCCCAGACAGACCCAGAGCCCCCACACCTTTCCCTGTCCCAGACGGACCCAGACACCCACCACTCACCCTCCCCTGTCCCAGACTGACCCAGAAACCCCCACCATCACCCTCCCCTGTCCCAGACTGACCCCCCTCCTCACCCTCCCCTGTCCCAGACTGATCCCTCCCCCCCTCACCCTTCCCTGTCCCAGACTGACCCAGGCCCTCCCTCACCTTCCCCTGTCCCAGACTGACCCAGACCTCCCTCACCTTCCCCTGTCCCAGACTGACCCAGACCTCCCTCACCTTCCCCTGTCCCAGACTGACACCCACCTCACCCTTCACTGTCCCAGACTGACCCCTCCCCCCTCACCTTCCCCTGTCCAGACTGACCCAGACCCCGCCTCACCCTTCCATGTCCCAGACTAACCCAAAACCCCCCCTCACACTCCACTGTCCCAGACTGATCCAGACCCGCCTCACCATCCCCTGTCCCAGACTGACCCAGAAACCACTGTCCCATACTGACCCCCCACTCACCCTCCCCTGTCACAGACTGACCCAGAACCCCTCACTCTCCCCATCCCAGACCGACCCGCCTCACCCTCCCCTGTCCCAGACTGACCCAGACCAGCCCTCACCCTCCCCTGTCCCAGACTGACCCAGACCCCCCCCTCACCCTCCCCTGGCCCAGACTGACCCAGACCCCCCCTAACTCACCCCTGTCCCAGACTGACACAGACCCCTCACCCTCCCCTGTCGTAGACTGACCCAGTACCCCCTCCCACTCCCCTGTCCCAGACTCACCCAGACGTCCCCTCACTCACCCTGTTCCAGCCTGACCACCCCCTCTCACCCTTCCCTGTCCCAGACTGACCCAGATCCACCCTCACACTCCAATGTCGCAGACTGACCCCCCCCGCCTCACCCTCCCCTATCCCAGACAGACCCAGAGCCCCCACACCCTTCCCTGTCCCAGACGGACCCAGACACCTACCACTCACCCTCCCCTGTCCCAGACTGACCCAGTCCCCCCCATCACCCTGCACTGTCCCAGACTGACCCACCCCCACCCTCACCCTCCCCTGTCCCAGGCTGACACAGACCCCCTCCCCTCATCTTCCCCTATCCCAGACAGACCCAGAAACCACCGCACCCTCCCCTGTCCCAGACTGACCCAGATTCCCCCTCACCCTCCCCTGTCCCAGACTGACCGAGACCACAGACTCCCTTGTCCCAGAACACCCAGACCCCCCTCACCCTCCCCTGTCCCAGACTGACCCAAACGCTCCCTCACTCACCCTGTTCCAGCCTGACCACCCCACCTCACCCTCCCCTGTCCCAGACTGACCCAGATCCACCCTCACTCTCCAATGTCGCAGACTGACCCCCCCGCCTCACCCTCCTCTATCCCAGACAGACCCACACCCGTCCCTGTCCCAGACGGACCCAGACACCCACCACTCACCCTCCCCTGTCCCAGACTGACCCAGAAACCCCCACCATCACCCTCCCCTGTCCCAGACTGACCCCCCCCCTCACCCTCCCCTGTCCCAGACTGATCCCTCCCCCCCTCACCCTCCCCTGTCCCAGACTGACCCAGACCCCCCCTCACCCTCCCCTGTCCCATACTGACCCAGGCCCTCCCTCACCTTCCCCTGTCCCAGACTGACCCAGACCTCCCTCACCCTCCACTGTCCCAGACTGACACCTACCTCACCCTTCACTGTCCCAGACTGACCCCTCCCCCCTCACCTTCCACTGTCCAGACTGACCCAGACCCCGCCTCATCCTCCCATGTCCCAGACTGACCCAAACCCCCCTCACACTCCACTGTCCCAGACTGATCCAGACCCGCCTCACCATCCCCTGTCCCAGACTGACCCAGAAACCACTGTCCCATACTGACCCCCCACTCACCCTCCCCTGTCACAGACTGACCCAGAACCCTTCACTCTCCCCATACCAGACTGACCCGCCTCACCCTCCCCTGTCCCAGACTGACCCAGACCAGCCCTCACCCTCCACTGTCCCAGACTGACCCAGACCCCCCCCTCACCCTCCCCTGGCCCAGACTGACCCAGACCCCACCTAACCCACCCCTGTCCCAGACTGACACAGACCCCTCACCCTCCCCTGTCCCATACTGACCCAGGCCCTTCCTCACCTTCCCCTGTCCCAGACTGACCCAGACCTCCCTCACCCTCCACTGTCCCAGACTGACACCCACCTCACCCTTCACTGTCCCAGACTGACCCCTCCCCCCTCACCTTCCCCTGTCCAGACTGACCCAGACCCCGCCTCACCCTTCCATGTCCCAGACTGACCCAAATCCCCCCTCACACTCCACTGTCGCAGACTGATCCAGACCCGCCTCACCATCCCCTGTCCCAGACTGACCCAGAAACCACTGTCCCATACTGACCCCCCACTCACCCTCCCCTGTCACAGACTGACCCAGAACCCTTCACTCTCCCCATCCCAGACTGTCCCGCCTCACCCTCCCCTGTCCCAGACTGACCCAGACCAGCCCTCACCCTCCCCTGTCCCAGACTGACCCAGACCCCCCCCTCACCCTCCCCTGGCCCAGACTGACCCAGACCCCACCTAACCCACCCCTGTCCCAGACTGACACAGACCCCTCACCCTCCCCTGTCGTAGACTGACCCAGTCCCCCCTCCCCCTCCCCTGTCCCAGACTGACCCAGACGTCCCCTCACTCACCCTGTTCCAGCCTGACCACCCCCTCTCACCCTTCCCTGATCCAGACTGACCCAGATCCACCCTCACTCTCCAATGTCGCAGACTGACCCCCCCGCCTCACCTTCCCCTATCCCAGACAGACCCAGAGCCCCCACACGCTTCCCTGTCCCAGACGGACCCAGACACCCCCCACTCACCCTCCCCTGTCCCAGACTGACCCAGAACCCCCCACACTCACCCTTCCCTGTCCCAGACTGACCCAGAAACCACCGCACCCTCCCCTGTCCCAGACTGACCCAGATCCCCCCTCATCCTCCCCTATCCCAGAATGAACCAGATCGTCCCTCACCCTCTCCTGTCCCAGACTGACCCAGATTCCCCCTCATCCTCCCCTGTCCCAGACTGACCGAGACCACAGACTCCCTTGTCCCAGAACACCCAGACCCACCTCACCCTCCCTGTCCCAGACTGACGCAAACCCCACTCACCCACACCTGTCCCAGACTGACCCAAACCCCCCCTCAACCTCCCCTGTCCCAGACTGAACCAGAAGCCCCTCACCATCCCCTGTCCCAGACGGACCCAGATCCCCCTCACTATCCCCTGTCCCAGAATGACCCAGACCCACCTCACCCTCCCCTGTCCCAGACTGAACCAGAACCCCCCACCCTTCCCTGTCCCAGACTGACCCCACCTCACTCTCCCCTGTCCCAGACTGACCCAGACCCCCCTCACCCTCCCCTGTCCCAGACTGACCCAGATTCCCCCCTCAACCTTCCCTGTCCCAGACTGACCCAGAGCACCCCCCTCACACTCCCCTGTCCCAGACTGAACCGGACACCCCCGCCTCACCCTCCCCTGTCCCAGACTAACACAGACCACCCCGCCTCACCCTCCCCTGTCCCAGACTGACCCAGACCCCCCCGCATCCTCAACTGTCAGAGACTGACCCGCCCCTCACCCTCCCCTGTCCCAGACTGACGCAGAGTACACCCTCACCCTCCCCTGTCCCAGACTGACCCCCACCCCATCCCTCCCCTGTCCCAGACAGATCTAGACCCCCCTCACACTCCCCTGTCTCAGACTGACCCCCCACTCACCCACCCCTGTCCCAGACTGACCCCCACCTCACCCTCCTCTGACCCACACGGACCCAGTCTCGCCCCCTCTCACCCTGCCCTGTCCCAGACTGACCCAGAACCCACCCCCTTCCCTGTCCCAGACTGACCCAGACACCCCCCTCACCCTCCCTTGTCCCAGACTGACCCAGACACCCCACTCACCCTCCCCTGTCCCAGACTGACCCAGACCATCCCCCTCACCCTCCCCTGTCCCTGACTGACCCAGAACCCCCCTCACCCTTCCCTGTCCCAGACTGCCCCCCGCAACCTTCCCGGTCCCAGATTGAACCAGAACCCCCCCTCACCCTCCCCTCTCCCAGACTGACACAGACTGACCCCCTCACCCTCCCCTGACCCAGACTGACCCGCCCTCAACCTCCCCTGTCCCAGACTGACCCAGACCCCCCCTCACCCTCCTCTGTCCCAGACTGACCCAGACCCCCCTCAGCCTCCCCTGTCCCAGTCTGACCCAGACCACACCCTCACCCTCTTCTGTCCCAGACTGACCCAGACCCCCCTCAGCCTCCCCTGTCCCAGTCTGACCAGACCCCCCCTCACGCTCCCCTGTCCCAGACTGACGCCCCTCCCACACCCTCCCCCTCCCAGGCTGACCCCGCTCACACTCCCCTGTCCCAGACTGACCCAGACGCCCCTTCACCCTCTCCTGTCCCAGACTGATCCAGAACCCCCTCACCATCCCTGTCCCAGACTGACCCAGACTCCCCCTCACCATCCCCTGTCCCAGACTGACCCAGACCCCTCTCACCCTCCCCTGTCCCAAACTGACTCAGAAACCCCCTCACTCTCCCCTGTCCCAGACTGATCCAGACACCCCACTCACTCTCCACTGTCCCAGACTGATCCAGACCTGCCTCTAATCCTCCGCTGTCCCAGACTGACCCAGTACCCCCCCGCCCACGCGTAACACTCCCCTGTTCCAGACTGACCCAGACACCCATTCTCACCCTCCCCTGTCCCAGACTGACCCCCCACTGACCCTCCCCTGTCCCAGACAGACCCAGACACCCCCCTCACCCTCCCCTGTCCAAGACTGAACCATACACTCCCCTCACCCTCCCCTGTCTCAGACTGACTCCCCCACACCCTCCCCTGTCCCAGACTGACCCTTCTCAACCTGCCCTGTGCCAGACTGACCCAGACCACCCCCCACCCTCCCCTGTCCCAGACTGACACAGAGCCCCCCTCACCCTCCCCTGTCCCAGACTGACCTAGACACCCTCCTCACCCTCCCCTGTCCCAGACTGACCCAGAACCCGCCTTTAATCCTCCCCTGTGCCAGACTGACCCAGAACCCACCCCTAATCCTCCCCTGTCCCAGACTGACCCAGTCCACCCCCCTTACCCTCCCATTTCCCAGACTGACCCAGAACCCCCTTCTCACCCTCCCATGTCCCAGACTGACCCCCCCACACCCTCCCCTCTCCCAGACTGACACCCCCCTCACCCTCCCCTGTCCCAGATTGACCCAGACCCCACCCCTCACCCTCCCCTGTCCCAGACTGACCCAACCCCCCGCAATACCCTCCCCTGTCCCAGACTGACCCAGACTCCCCTCACTCTCCCCTGTCCCTGACTGACCCAGAGCCCCCCCACTCACCCTCCCCTGTCCCAGACTAACCCAGACCCCCTGCCTCACATTCTCCTGTCCGAGACTGACCCAGACCCCCCTCACCCTTTCCTGTCCCAGACTGACCCAGATCCCCCTCACCCTCCCCTGTCCCAGACTGACATCCCCCTTCACACTCCCCTGTCCCAGACTGACCCATCCCCCCCCTCAACCTCCCCTGTCCCAGACTGACCCAGAGCCCCCCCACCCTCCCCTGTCCCAGACTGACCCAGACACCTCTCACCCTCCCCTGTTCTAGACTGACCCAGACTCCCCCCTCACCCTCCCCTGTCCAAGACTGCCACCCCGTCACCCTTCCCTGTCCCAGACTGACCCAGACACACCTCACACTCCCCTCTCCCAGACTGACCCAGACAACCATCCTCACCCTCCCCTGTTCCAGACTGACCCAGACCCCTCTCACCCTCCCCTGGCCCAGACTGACCCAGACCCCCCCTCACCCACCCCTGTCCCAGACTGACACAGACCCCTCACCCTCCCCTGTCGTAGACTGACCCAGTCCCCCCTCACCCTCCCCTGTCCCAGACTGACCCAGACGCTCCCTCACTCACCCTGTTCCAGCCTGACCACCCCCCCTCACCCTCCCCTGTCCCAGACTGACCCAGATCCACCCTCACTCTCCAATGTCGCAGACTGACCCCTGCGCCTCACCCTCCTCTATCCCAGACAGACCCAGAGCCCCCACACCTTTCCCTGTCCCAGACGGACCCAGACACCCACCACTCACCCTCCCCTGTCCCAGACTGACCCAGAAACCCCCACCATCACCCTCCCCTGTCCCAGACTGACCCCCCTCCTCACCCTTCCCTGTCCCAGACTGACCCAGGCCCTCCCTCACCTTCCCCTGTCCCAGACTGACCCAGACCTCCCTCACCTTCCCCTGTCCCAGACTGATCCCTCCCCCCCTCACCCTTCACTGTCCCAGACTGACCCCTCCCCCCTCACCTTCCCCTGTCCAGACTGACCCAGACCCCGCCTCACCCTTCCATGTCCCAGACTAACCCAAAACCCCCCCTCACACTCCACTGTCCCAGACTGATCCAGACCCGCCTCACCATCCCCTGTCCCAGACTGACCCAGAAACCACTGTCCCATACTGACCCCCCACTCACCCTCCCCTGTCACAGACTGACCCAGAACCCCTCACTCTCCCCATCCCAGACCGACCCGCCTCACCCTCCCCTGTCCCAGACTGACCCAGACCAGCCCTCACCCTCCCCTGTCCCAGACTGACCCAGTCCCCCCCATCACCCTGCACTGTCCCAGACTGACCCACCCCCACCCTCACCCTCCCCTGTCCCAGGCTGACACAGACCCCCTCCCCTCATCTTCCCCTATCCCAGACAGACCCAGAAACCACCGCACCCTCCCCTGTCCCAGACTGACCCAGATTCCCCCTCACCCTCCCCTGTCCCAGACTGACCGAGACCACAGACTCCCTTGTCCCAGAACACCCAGACCCCCCTCACCCTCCCCTGTCCCAGACTGACCCAAACGCTCCCTCACTCACCCTGTTCCAGCCTGACCACCCCACCTCACCCTCCCCTGTCCCAGACTGACCCAGATCCACCCTCACTCTCCAATGTCGCAGACTGACCCCCCCGCCTCACCCTCCTCTATCCCAGACAGACCCACACCCGTCCCTGTCCCAGACGGACCCAGACACCCACCACTCACCCTCCCCTGTCCCAGACTGACCCAGAAACCCCCACCATCACCCTAGCCTGTCCCAGACTGACCCCCCCCCTCACCCTCCCCTGTCCCAGACTGATCCCTCCCCCCCTCACCCTCCCCTGTCCCAGACTGACCCAGACCCCCCCTCACCCTCCCCTGTCCCATACTGACCCAGGCCCTCCCTCACCTTCCCCTGTCCCAGACTGACCCAGACCTCCCTCACCCTCCACTGTCCCAGACTGACACCCACCTCACCCTTCACTGTCCCAGACTGACCCCTCCCCCCTCACCTTCCCCTGTCCAGACTGACCCAGACCCCGCCTCACCCTTCCATGTCCCAGACTGACCCAAAACCCCCCTCACACTCCACTGTCGCAGACTGATCCAGACCCGCCTCACCATCCCCTGTCCCAGACTGACCCAGAAACCACTGTCCCATACTGACCCCCCACTCACCCTCCCCTGTCACAGACTGACCCAGAACCCCTCACTCTCCCCATCCCAGACTGTCCCGCCTCACCCTCCCCTGTCCCAGACTGACCCAGACCAGCCCTCACCCTCCCCTGTCCCAGACTGACCCAGACCCCCCCTCACCCTCCCCTGGCCCAGACTGACCCAGACCCCACCTAACCCACCCCTGTCCCAGACTGACACAGACCCCTCACCCTCCCCTGTCGTAGACTGACCCAGTCCCCCCTCCCCCTCCCCTGTCCCAGACTGACCCAGACGTCCCCTCACTCACCCTGTTCCAGCCTGACCACCCCCTCTCACCCTTCCCTGATCCAGACTGACCCAGATCCACCCTCACACTCCAATGTCGCAGACTGACCCCCCCGCCTCACCTTCCCCTATCCCAGACAGACCCAGAGCCCCCACACGCTTCCCTGTCCCAGACGGACCCAGACACCCCCCACTCACCCTCCCCTGTCCCAGACTGACCCAGAACCCCCCACACTCACCCTTCCCTGTCCCAGACTGACCCAGAAACCACCGCACCCTCCCCTGTCCCAGACTGACCCAGATTCCCCCTCATCCTCCCCTATCCCAGAATGAACCAGATCGTCCCTCACCCTCTCCTGTCCCAGACTGACCCAGATTCCCCCTCATCCTCCCCTGTCCCAGACTGACCGAGACCACAGACTCCCTTGTCCCAGAACACCCAGACCCACCTCACCCTCCCTGTCCCAGACTGACGCAAACCCCACTCACCCACACCTGTCCCAGACTGACCCAAACCCCCCCTCAACCTCCCCTGTCCCAGACTGAACCAGAAGCCCCTCACCATCCCCTGTCCCAGCCGGCCCAGATCCCCCTCACTATCCCCTGTCCCAGAATGACCCAGACCCACCTCACCCTACCCTGTCCCAGACTGAACCAGAACCCCCCACCCTTCCCTGTCCCAGACTGACCCCACCTCACTCTCCCCTGTCCCAGACTGACCCAGACCCCCCTCACCCTCCCCTGTCCCAGACTGACCCAGATCCCCCCCTCACCCTCCCCTGTCCCAGACTGACCCAGATTCCCCCCTCAACCTTCCCTGTCCCAGACTGACCCAGAGCACCCCCCTCACACTCCCCTGTCCCAGACTGAACCGGACACCCCCGCCTCACCCTCCCCTGTCCCAGACTAACACAGACCACCCCGCCTCACCCTCCCCTGTCCCAGACTGACCCAGACCCCCCCGCATCCTCAACTGTCAGAGACTGACCCGCCCCTCACCCTCCCCTGTCCCAGACTGACGCAGAGTACACCCTCACCCTCCCCTGTCCCAGACTGACCCCCACCCCATCCCTCCCCTGTCCCAGACAGATCTAGACCCCCCTCACACTCCCCTGTCTCAGACTGACCCCCCACTCACCCACCCCTGTCCCAGACTGACCCCCACCTCACCCTCCTCTGACCCACACGGACCCAGTCTCGCCCCCTCTCACCCTGCCCTGTCCCAGACTGACCCAGAACCCACCCCCTTCCCTGTCCCAGACTGACCCAGACACCCCCCTCACCCTCCCTTGTCCCAGACTGACCCAGACACCCCACTCACCCTCCCCTGTCCCAGACTGACCCAGACCATCCCCCTCACCCTCCCCTGTCCCTGACTGACCCAGAACCCCCCTCACCCTTCCCTGTCCCAGACTGCCCCCCGCAACCTTCCCGGTCCCAGATTGAACCAGAACCCCCCCTCACCCTCCCCTCTCCCAGACTGACACAGACTGACCCCCTCACCCTCCCCTGTCCCAGACTGACCCGCCCTCAACCTCCCCTGTCCCAGACTGACCCAGACCCCCCCTCACCCTCCTCTGTCCCAGACTGACCCAGACCCCCCTCAGCCTCCCCTGTCCCAGTCTGACCAGACCCCCCCTCACGCTCCCCTGTCCCAGACTGACGCCCCTCCCTCAACCTCCCCCTCCCAGGCTGACCCCGCTCACACTCCCCTGTCCCAGACTGACCCAGACGCCCCTTCACCCTCTCCTGTCCCAGACTGATCCAGAACCCCCTCACCATCCCTGTCCCAGACTGACCCAGACTCCCCATCACCCTCCCCTGTCCCAGACAGACCCAGACCAACCCCCTCACCCTCCCCAGTCCCAGACTGACAACACCCCCCCTCACCTTCGCCTGTCCCAGACTGACCCAGACAACCCGCCCCCCTCACCCTCCCCTGTCCCAGACTGACCCAGACACCCCCTCACCCTCCCCTGTCCCAGACTGTCCCAAACCCACCCTCACCCTCCCATATCCAAGACTAACAAAGACACCCCTCACCCTCCCCTGTCCAAGACTGACCCAGACCCCCTCACCGTCCCCTGTCCCAGGCTGACCCAGACACTCCCCTCAACCTCCCCTGTCCCAGACTGACACCTTCCCCCCTCACCCAGCCTGTCCCAGACTGACCCAGACCCCCCCTCACTCTCCCCTGTACCAGACTGACTCAGACCCCCCGGTCAACCTCCCCTGTCCGAGACTAACACCCCCACAACCTCCCCTGTCCCAGACTGACCCCCCCCCCCTCAGCGTCCCCTGCCCCAGACTGACCCTCCCTCACCCTCTCCTTTCCCAGACTGACCTCCCCGCTCACACTCCCCTGTCCCATACTGACCCAGACCCACCTCACCCTCCCCTGTCCCGGACTAACCCAGACCCCCCTCCACCCTCCCCTGTCCCAGACTGACCCAGACACCCCACATCCTCCCCTGTCGCAGAATGACCCAGACCCCCCTCACCCTCCCCTGTCCCAGACTGACCCAGACCCCAACCTCTTACCCTCCCCTGTCCCAGACTGACGCCCCCTCACCCTCCCCTGACCCAGACTGACCCAGACCTCCCCTCACCCTCCCCTGTCCCAGACTGACCCAGAATGCCCATCAACATCCCCTGTCCCAGACTGACCCATACTCCCCCTCACCCTCCCCTGTCCCAGACTGACCCAGACCTCACCCTCACCCTCCCCTGTCCCAGACTGACCCAGATCCCCCTCACCCTCCCCTGTCCCAGTCTGACCCAGACCACACCCTCACCCTTCCCTGTCCCGGACTGACACCCCCGCCTCACCCTCCCCTGTCCCACACGGAACCAGTCCCGCCCCCTCCTCACACTCCCCTGTCCCAGACTGACCCAGACACCCCTCACCCTCCCCTGTCCCAGACAAACCCAGACCCCCCCTCACCATCCCTGTCCCAGACTGACCCAGACACCTATCACCCTCCCCTGTCCCAGACAGACCCAGACTAACCCCCTCACCCTCCCCAGTTCCAGACTGACAACACCCCCCCTCACCCTCCACTGTCCCAGACTGACCCAGACAACCCGTCCCCCTCACCCTCCCCTGTCCCAGACTGACCCAGACCCCCCCTCACCCTCCCCTGGCCCAGACTGACCCAGACCCCACCTAACCCACCCCTGTCCCAGACTGACACAGACCCCTCACCCTCCCCTGTCGTAGACTGACCCAGTCCCCCCTCCCCCTCCCCTGTCCCAGACTGACCCAGACGTCCCCTCACTCACCCTGTTCCAGCCTGACCACCCCCTCTCACCCTTCCCTGATCCAGACTGACCCAGATCCACCCTCACACTCCAATGTCGCAGACTGACCCCCCCGCCTCACCTTCCCCTATCCCAGACAGACCCAGAGCCCCCACACGCTTCCCTGTCCCAGACGGACCCAGACACCCCCCACTCACCCTCCCCTGTCCCAGACTGACCCAGAACCCCCCACACTCACCCTTCCCTGTCCCAGACTGACCCAGAAACCACCGCACCCTCCCCTGTCCCAGACTGACCCAGATTCCCCCTCATCCTCCCCTATCCCAGAATGAACCAGATCGTCCCTCACCCTCTCCTGTCCCAGACTGACCCAGATTCCCCCTCATCTTCCCCTGTCCCAGACTGACCGAGACCACAGACTCCCTTGTCCCAGAACACCCAGACCCACCTCACCCTCCCTGTCCCAGACTGACGCAAACCCCACTCACCCACACCTGTCCCAGACTGACCCAAACCCCCCCTCAACCTCCCCTGTCCCAGACTGAACCAGAAGCCCCTCACCATCCCCTGTCCCAGACGGACCCAGATCCCCCTCACTATCCCCTGTCCCAGAATGACCCAGACCCACCTCACCCTCCCCTGTCCCAGACTGAACCAGAACCCCCCACCCTTCCCTGTCCCAGACTGACCCCACCTCACTCTCCCCTGTCCCAGACTGACCCAGACCCCCCTCACCCTCCCCTGTCCCAGACTGACCCAGATCCCCCCCTCACCCTCCCCTGTCCCAGACTGACCCAGATTCCCCCCTCAACCTTCCCTGTCCCAGACTGACCCAGAGCACCCCCCTCACACTCCCCTGTCCCAGACTGAACCGGACACCCCCGCCTCACCCTCCCCTGTCCCAGACTAACACAGACCACCCCGCCTCACCCTCCCCTGTCCCAGACTGACCCAGACCCCCCCGCATCCTCAACTGTCAGAGACTGACCCGCCCCTCACCCTCCCCTGTCCCAGACTGACGCAGAGTACACCCTCACCCTCCCCTGTCCCAGACTGACCCCCACCCCATCCCTCCCCTGTCCCAGACAGATCTAGACCCCCCTCACACTCCCCTGTCTCAGACTGACCCCCCACTCACCCACCCCTGTCCCAGACTGACCCCCACCTCACCCTCCTCTGACCCACACGGACCCAGTCTCGCCCCCTCTCACCCTGCCCTGTCCCAGACTGACCCAGAACCCACCCCCTTCCCTGTCCCAGACTGACCCAGACACCCCCCTCACCCTCCCTTGTCCCAGACTGACCCAGACACCCCACTCACCCTCCCCTGTCCCAGACTGACCCAGACCATCCCCCTCACCCTCCCCTGTCCCTGACTGACCCAGAACCCCCCTCACCCTTCCCTGTCCCAGACTGCCCCCCGCAACCTTCCCGGTCCCAGATTGAACCAGAACCCCCCCTCACCCTCCCCTCTCCCAGACTGACACAGACTGACCCCCTCACCCTCCCCTGTCCCAGACTGACCCGCCCTCAACCTCCCCTGTCCCAGACTGACCCAGACCCCCCCTCACCCTCCTCTGTCCCAGACTGACCCAGACCCCCCTCAGCCTCCCCTGTCCCAGTCTGACCAGACCCCCCCTCACGCTCCCCTGTCCCAGACTGACGCCCCTCCCTCACCCTCCCCCTCCCAGGCTGACCCCGCTCACACTCCCCTGTCCCAGACTGACCCAGACGCCCCTTCACCCTCTCCTGTCCCAGACTGATCCAGAACCCCCTCACCATCCCTGTCCCAGACTGACCCAGACTCCCCATCACCCTCCCCTGTCCCAGACAGACCCAGACCAACCCCCTCACCCTCCCCAGTCCCAGACTGACAACACCCCCCCTCACCTTCGCCTGTCCCAGACTGACCCAGACAACCCGCCCCCCTCACCCTCCCCTGTCCCAGACTGACCCAGACACCCCCTCACCCTCCCCTGTCCCAGACTGTCCCAAACCCACCCTCACCCTCCCCTATCCAAGACTAACAAAGACACCCCTCACCCTCCCCTGTCCAAGACTGACCCAGACCCCCTCACCGTCCCCTGTCCCAGGCTGACCCAGACACTCCCCTCAACCTCCCCTGTCCCAGACTGACACCTTCCCCCCTCACCCAGCCTGTCCCAGACTGACCCAGACCCCCCCTCACTCTCCCCTGTACCAGACTGACTCAGACCCCCCGGTCAACCTCCCCTGTCCGAGACTAACACCCCCACAACCTCCCCTGTCCCAGACTGACCCCCCCCCCTCAGCGTCCCCTGCCCCAGACTGACCCTCCCTCACCCTCTCCTTTCCCAGACTGACCTCCCCGCTCACACTCCCCTGTCCCATACTGACCCAGACCCACCTCACCCTCCCCTGTCCCGGACTAACCCAGACCCCCCTCCACCCTCCCCTGTCCCAGACTGACCCAGACACCCCACATCCTCCCCTGTCGCAGAATGACCCAGACCCCCCTCACCCTCCCCTGTCCCAGACTGACCCAGACCCCAACCTCTTACCCTCCCCTGTCCCAGACTGACGCCCCCTCACCCTCCCCTGACCCAGACTGACCCAGACCTCCCCTCACCCTCCCCTGTCCCAGACTGACCCAGAATGCCCATCAACATCCCCTGTCCCAGACTGACCCATACTCCCCCTCACCCTCCCCTGTCCCAGACTGACCCAGACCGCACCCTCACCCTCCCCTGTCCCAGACTGACCCAGATCCCCCTCACCCTCCCCTGTCCCAGTCTGACCCAGACCACACCCTCACCCTTCCCTGTCCCGGACTGACACCCCCGCCTCACCCTCCCCTGTCCCACACGGAACCAGTCCCGCCCCCTCCTCACACTCCCCTGTCCCAGACTGACCCAGACACCCCTCACCCTCCCCTGTCCCAGACAAACCCAGACCCCCCCTCACCATCCCTGTCCCAGACTGACCCAGACACCTATCACCCTCCCCTGTCCCAGACAGACCCAGACTAACCCCCTCACCCTCCCCAGTTCCAGACTGACAACACCCCCCCTCACCCTCCACTGTCCCAGACTGACCCAGACAACCCGTCCCCCTCACCCTCCCCTGTCCCAGACTGACCCAGACACCCCCTCACCCTCCCCTGTCCCAGACTGTCCCAAACCCACCCTCACCCTCCCCTGTCACAGACTGACCACTCCCTCACGCTCCCATGTCCCAGACGGACCCAGAATCCCCATCACCCGCCCCTGTCCCAGACTGAACCAGACCCCCGCCTCAGCCTCCCCTGTCCCAGACTGACCAAGCGCCCCCACTCACCCTCCCCTATCCGAGACTAACAAAGACACCCCTCACCATCCCCTGTCTCAGACTGACCCAGACCCCACTCACCCTCCCCTGTCCCAGACAAACCCAGACCCCCCTCACCCTCCCCTGTCTCAGACTGACTCCCCACTCACCCTTCCCTGTCCCAGACTGACCCCCACCTCACCCTCCTCTGACCCACACGGACCCAGTTTCGCCCCCTCTCACCCTCCCCTGTCCAAGACTGACCTAGAACACCCCCCCTTCAGCCTCTCCTGTCTCAGATGGACCCAGACCTACCGCCCGCTCATCCTCCTCTGTCCCAGACTGACACAGACACCACCCCTCACCCACCACTTTCCCAGACTGACCCAGACCCCACTCACCCTCCCTTGTCCCAAAGTAACCCAGAACGCACCCCTGCACCCTCCGCTGTCCCAGACTGACCCCACTCACACTCCCCTGTCCCAGACTGACCCCCCCTCTCACCATCCCCTGCCCCAGACTGACCCAGACCTCCCCTCACCCTCTCCTGTCCCAGACTACCCAGACTCCCCCTCACCCTCCCCCTCAACCTCCCCTGACCCAGACTCCCCCTCACCCTCCCCTGTCACAGATTGATAAACCCCCCTCACCCTCCCCTGTCCCAGACTGACCCAGACCCCCCCTCACCCTCCCCTGTCCCAGACTGACCCCCACCCCATCCCTCCACTGTCCCAGACAGACCCAGACACCCCTCACCCTCCCCTGTCTCAGACTGACCCCCCACTCACCCGCCCCTGTCCCAGACTGACCCTCACCTCACCCTCCTCTGACCCACACGGATCCAGTCTCGCCCCCTCTCACCCTGCCCTGTCCCAGACTGACCCAGACACCCCACTCACCCTCCCTTGTACCAGACTGACCCAGACCATCCCCCTCACCCTCCCCTGTCCCAGACTGACACGCCCTCAACCTCCCCTGTCCCAGACTGACCCAGACCCCCCTCTCACCCTCCTCTGTCCCAGACTGAACCAGACACCCCTCACTCTCCCCTGTCCCAGACTGACCCAGACACCCCCCTCACCCTCACTTGTCCCAGACTGACCCAGACACCCCACTCACCCTCCCCTGTCCCAGACTGACCCAGACCATCCCCCTCACCCTCCCCTGTCCCTGACTGACCCAGAACCCCCCTCACCCTTCCCTGTCCCAGACTGCCCCCCGCAACCTCCCCTGTCCCAGATTGAACCAGAAGCCCCCTCACCCTCCCCTCTCCCAGACTGACCCAGACTGACCCCCTCACCCTCCCCTGTCCCAGACTGACCCGCCCTCACCGTCCTCTGTCCCAGACTGACCCAGTCCCCCCTCAGCCTCCCCTGTCCCAGTCTGACCCAGACCACCCCCTCACCCACCCCTGTCCCAGACTGACCCAGAGCCCCCCTCACGCTCCCCTGTCCCAGACTGACGCCCCCCCTTCACCCTCTCCCTCCCAGGCTGACCCCGCTCACTCTCCCCTGTCCCAGAATGACCCAGACCCCCTCACCCTCTCCTGTCCCAGACAGATCCAGAACCCCCTCACCATCCCTGTCCCAGACTGACCCAGACTCCCCATCACCCTCCCCTGTCCCAGACAGACCCAGACCAACCCCCTCACCCTCCCCAGTCCCAGATTGACAACCCGCCCCCCTCACCCTCCCCTGTCCCAGATTGACCCAGACACTCCCTCACCCTCCCCTGTCCCAGACTGTCCCAAACCCACCCTCACCCTCCCCTGTCACAGACTGACCACTCCCTCACGCTCCCATGTCCCAGACGGACCCAGAATCCCCATCACCCTCCCCTGTCCCAGACTGAACCAGACCCCCGCCTCAGCCTCCCCTGTCCCAGACTGACCAAGCCCCCCCACTCACCCTCCCCTATCCGAGACTAACAAGGACAGGGGAGGGTGAGGGGGGAGTTCTGAGTCACTCTGGGACAGGGGAGGGTGATGGGCGTTCTGGGTCAGTCTGGGACAGGGGAGGGTGAGCGGAGGTCTGGGTCAGTCTGGGTCAGGGGAGGGTGAGGGGGCGTCAGTCTGGGACAGGGGAGGGTAAGAGGGGGGGCCTGGGTCAGTCTGGGACAGGGGAGGGTGTGGGGGGTCTGGGTCATTCTGCGACAGGGGAGGGTGTGGGGTGTCTGGGTCAGTCTGGGACAGGGGAGGGTGAGGTGGGTCTGGGTCAGTATGGGACAGGGGAGGGTGAGGGGGGAGTTCTGAGTCACTCTGGGACAGGGGAGGGTGATGGGTGTCTAAGACTGACCCAGACCCCCTCACCGTCCCCTGACCCAGACTGACCCAGACACCCCCCTCAACCTCCCCTGTCCCAGACTGACACCTTCCCCCCTCACCCAGGATGTCCCAGACTGACCCAGACCCCCACTCACCCTCCCCTGTACCAGACTGACTCAGACCCCCCGGTCAACCTCCCCTGCCCCAGACTGACCCCCCCTCACCCTCTCCTTTCCCAGACTGACCTCCCCCCTCACACTCCCCTGTCCCATACTGACCCAGACCCACCTCACCCTCCCCTGTCCCAGACTGACCCAGACACCCCCTCACCCTCCCCCTCAACCTCCCCTGACCCAGACTCCCCCTCACCCTCCCCTGTCACAGATTGATTACCCCCCCTCACCCTCCCCTGTCCCAGACTGACCCCCACCCCATCCCTCCCCTGTCCCAGACAGACCCAGACACCCCTCACCCTCCCCTGTCTCAAAATGACCCACCACTCACCCGCCCCTGTCCCAGACTGACCCCCACCTCACCCTCCTCTGACCCACACGGATCCAGTCTCGCCCCCTCTCACCCTGCCCTGTCCCAGACTGACCCAGAACCCACCCCCTCACCCTCCCCTGTCCCAGACTGACCCAGACACCCCCCTCACCCTCCCTTGTCCCAGACTGACCCAGACACCCCACTCACCCTCCCTTGTCCCAGACTGACCCAGACCATCCCCCTCACCCTCCCCTGTCCCAGACTGACCCGCCCTCAACCTCCCCTGTCCCAGACTGACCCAGACCCCCCTCTCACCCTCCTCTGTCCCAGACTGAACCAGACACCCCTCACTCTCCCCTGTCCCAGACTGACCCAGACACCCCCCTCACCCTCACTTGTCCCAGACTGACCCAGACACCCCACTCACCCTCCCCTGTCCCAGACTGACCCAGACCATCCCCCTCACCCTCCCCTGTCCCTGACTGACCCAGAACCCCCCTCACCCTTCCCTGTCCCAGACTGCCCCCCGCAACCTCCCCTGTCCCAGATTGAACCAGAAGCCCCCTCACCCTCCCCTCTCCCAGACTGACCCAGACTGACCCCCTCACCCTTCCCTGTCCCAGACTGACCCGCCCTCACCCTCCTCTGTCCCAGACTGACCCAGTCCCCCCTCAGCCTCCCCTGTCCCAGTCTGACCCAGACCACCCCCTCACCCACCCCTGTCCCAGACTGACCCAGAGCCCCCCTCACGCTCCCCTGTCCCAGACTGACGCCCCCCCTTCACCCTCTCCCTCCCAGGCTGACCCCGCTCACTCTCCCCTGTCCCAGACTGACCCAGACCCCCTCACCCTCTCCTGTCCCAGACAGATCCAGAACCCCCTCACCATCCCTGTCCCAGACTGACCCAGACTCCCCATCACCCTCCCCTGTCCCAGACAGACCCAGACCAACCCCCTCACCCTCCCCAGTCCCAGACTGACAACACCCCCCCCTCACCTTCCCCTGTCCCAGACTGACCCAGACAACCCGCCCCCCTCACCCTCCCCTGTCCCAGATTGACCCAAACCCACCCTCACCCTCCCCTGTCCCAGACTGACCACTCCCTCACGCTCCCATGTCCCAGACGGACCCAAAATCCCCATCACCCTCCCCTGTCCCAGACTGAACCAGACCCCCGCCTCAGCCTCCCCTGTCCCAGACTGACCAAGCCCCCCCACTCACCCTCCCCTATCCGAGACTAACAAAGACACCCATCACCCTCCCCTGTCCCAGAGTGACTCAGAACGCCCCCCTCACCCTCCCCTGTCCAAGACTGACCCAGACCCCCTCACCGTCCCCTGACCCAGACTGACCCAGACACCTCCCTCAACCTCCCCTGTCCCAGACTGACACCTTCCCCCCTCACCCAGGATGTCCCAGACTGACCCAGACCCCCACTCACCCTCCCCTGTACCAGACTGACTCAGACCCCCCGGTCAACCTCCCCTGCCCCAGACTGACCCCCCCTCACCCTCTCCTTTCCCAGACTGACCTCCCCCCTCACACTCCCCTGTCCCATACTGACCCAGACCCACGTCACCCTCCCCTGTCCCAGACTGACCCAGGCACCCCACACCCTCCCCTGTCGCAGAATGACCGAGACCCCCCACACCCTCCCCTGTCCCAGACTGACCCACGCCCCCCCTCTTACCCTCCCCTGTCCCAGACTGACGCTCCCTCACCCTCCCCTGACCCAGACTGACCCAGACCTCCGCTCACCCTCCCCTGTCCCAGACTGACCCAGAACGCCCATCAACATCCCCTGTCCCAGACTGACCCATACTCCCCCTCACCCTCCCCTGTCCCAGACTGACCCAGACCCAACCCTCACCCTCCCTTGTCCCAGACTGACCCAGATCCCCCTCACCCTCCCCTGTCCCAGTCTGACCCAGACCACACCCTCACACTTCCCTGTCCCGGACTGACTCCCTCGCCTCACCCTCCCCTGTCCCACACGGAACCAGTCCCGCCCCCCCCTCACACTCCCCTGTCCCAGACTGACCCAGACCCCCCTCACCCTCCCTTGTCCCAGACAAACCCAGACCGCCCCCCTTCACACACACCTGTCCCAGACTGATGCAAAGCCCCTCACACTCCCCTGTCCCAGACAGACCCAGACCCCCCTCACACTCCCCTGTCTCAGACTGAACCCCCCACTCACCCTTCCCTGTCCCAGATTGACCCCCACCTCACCCTCCTCTGACCCACACGGACCCAGTTTCGCACCCTCTCACCCTCCCCATTCCAAGACTGACCCAGAACCCCCCCCCTTCAGCCTCTCCTGTCTCAGATGGACCCAGACCTACCGCCCGCTCACCCTCCTCTGTCCCAGACTGACCCAGACCCCCTCACCCTCCACTGTCCCAGACTGACCCAGACCCCCTCACCCTCCACTGTCCCAGACTGACACAGACACCACCCCTCACCCGCCCCTTTCCTAGACTGACCCAGACCCCACTCACCCTCCCTTGTCCCAAAGTAACCCAGAACGCCCCCCTGCACCGTCCCCTGTCCCAGACTGACCCCACTCACACTCCCCTGTCCCAGACTGACCCCCCCTCTCACCATCCCCTGCCCCAGACTGACCCAGACCTCCCCTCACCCTCTCCTGTCCCAGACTGATTCAGAACCCCCTCACCATCCCCTGTCGTAGACTGACCCAGACTCCCCCTCACCCTCCCCTGTCACAGATTGACAACCCCCCTCACCCTCCCCTGTCCCAGACTGACCCAGACCCCCCCTCACCCTCCCCTGTCCCAGATTGACCCCCACCCCATCCCTCCCCTGTCCCAGACAGACCCAGACCCCCCTCACCCTCCCCTGTCTCAGACTGACCCCCCACTCACACTCCCCTGTCCCAGACTGACCCAGACCATCCCCCTCACCCTCCTCTGACCCTGACTGACCCAGAACCCCCCTCACCCTTCCCTGTCCCAGACTGCCCCCCGCAACCTCCCCTGTCCCAGATTGAACCAGAACCCGCCCTCACCCTCCCCTCTCCCAGACTGACCCAGACTGACCCCCTCACCCTCTCCTGTCCCAGACTGACCCGCCCTCAACCTCCCCTGTCCCAGACTGACCCAGACGCCCCTCACCCTCCCCTGTCCCGGACTAACCCAGACCCCCCTCCACCCTCCCCTGTCCCAGACTGACCCAGACACCCCACACCATCCCCTGTCGCAGAATGACCCAGACCCCCCTCACCCTCCCCTGTCCCAGACTGACCCAGACCCCCCCTCTTCCCTCCTCTGTCCCAGACTGACGCCCCCTCACCCTCCCCTGACCCAGACTGACCCAGACCTCCCCTCACCCTCCCCTGTCCCAGACTGACCCAGGCACCCCCTCACCCTCCCCTGTCCCAGACTGACCCAGAACATCCCCCTCACCCTCCCCTGTCCCAGACCGAAACAGAACCCCTCACCCTTCCCTGTCCCAGACTGACCCCACCTCACTCTCCCCTGCCCCAGACTGACCCAGACACCCCCTCACCCTCTCTTGTCCCAGACTGACCCATACACCCCTCACCCTCCCTTGTCCCAGACTGACCCAGAACCCCCTCACCGTCCCCTGTCCCAGACTGACCTAGACGCCCCCTCACCCTCTCCTGTCCCAGACTGACCTAGACACCCCATCACACTCCCCTGTCCCAGATTGACCCAGACCACACCCTCCCCTGTCCCAGATTGACCCAGATCCCCATCACCCTCCCCTGTGCTAGACTGACCCAGACCCCACCTCACCCTCTCCTATCCCAGACTGACCCAGGCACCCCATCACACTCCCCTGTCCCAGACTGACACAGACCACACCCTCCCCTGTCCCAGACTGAACCAGATCCCCCTCACCCTCCCCTGTCCCAGGCTGACCCAGACCCCCTCACCCTCCCCTGTCCCGGACTGACCCAGACCCCCCTCACCCTCCCCTGTCTCAGAATGACCCTGACTCCCCTCACACTCCCCTGTTCCAGACTGATCCAGACACCCCTTCACCCTCCCCTCTCCCAGACTGACCCAGACCCCCCCTCACCCTCCCCTGTCCCAGACTGACCCAGACCCCCCTCACCCTCACCTGTCCCAGACTGACCCAGATCCGCCCCCTCACCCTCTCCTGTCCCAGACTGACCCATACACTCCCTCAGCTTCCCCTGTCCCAGACTAACACAGACCACCCCGCCTCACCCTCTACTGTCCCAGAATGACCCAGACCCAATTTAACCATCCCCTGTCCCTAACTTACCCAGACCCCCTCACCCTCCCCTGTCCCAGACTGACCCAGACCCCCCTCACCCTCCACTGTCCGAGACTGACCACTCCCCTCACGCTCCCCTGTCCCAGACTGACCCAGACCACCCTCACCCTCCCCTGTCCTAGACTGACCCAGAGCACCCCCTCACACAACCCTGTCCCAGACTGACCGAGACCCACCGCCTCACCCTCCCCTGTCCCAGACTGACACAGACCACCCACCCTCCCCTGTCGTAGACTGACCCAGAACCCCCTCACTCTCCCCTGTCCCAGACAGACCCAGAGCCCCCCCCCACCCTCCCCTGTCCCCGACTGACCCAGACCCCCACCATTCACCCTCCCCTGTCCCAGACTGATTCAAATCGCCCCCCCTCACTCTCCCCTGTCCCAGACTGACCCTGACGCCCCCCTTACCCTCCCCTGTCCCAGTCTGACCCAGCAGCCCCCTCATCCTCCCCTGTCCCAGACTGACCCAGACACCCCCCTCACCCTCCCCTGTCCCAGACTGACCCAGAACATCCCCCTCACCTTCCCCTGTCCTAGACTGACCCAGACCCCCCTCACTCTCCACTGTCCCAGACTGACCCAGACCCCCCCTCACCCTCCCCTGTCCCAGACTGATCCACCCCCCTCACCCTCCCCTGTCCTAGACTGACGCAGAACGCCCCGCCTCATCCAGCCTGTCCCAGACTGACCCAGACCCCACTCATTCTCCGCTGTCCCTGACTGAACCAGACCACCCCCCTTACCCTCCCCTGTCCCAGACTGACCCAGACCTCCCTCACCCTCCCCTGTCACAGACTGACCCCCCCTCACTCTCCCCTGTCCCATACTGACCCGACACCCCTCACCCTCCCCTGTCCCAGACTGACCCAGACCCCCCCCACCCTCCCCTGTCCCAGACTGACCCAGACTCCCCCCTCAACATCACTGTCCCAGACTGACCCAGAGCCCCCCCGCCACCCTCCCCTGTCCCAGACTAACCCAGACCCCCCGCCCTCACTCTCCCCTGTCCCAGACTGACCCAGACACGCCCTCACCCTCCCCTGTCCCAGACTGACCTCCTCACCCTCCCCTGTTCCAGACTGACCCCCCCCCACCCTTCTCTGTCCCAGACTGACCCAGAGCCCCCCTCACCCTCCGCTGTCCCAGACTGACTCAAACCACCCCTGCCCCAGACCGATGCATACCCCCTCACCCTCCCCTGTCCCAGACTGATCCAGACGCCCCCTCAACCTCCCCTGTCCCAGACTGACCCACCCCCCTCACCCTACCCTGTCGCAGACTGACCCAGAACCCCCCGCCTCACCCAGCCTGTTCCAGACTGACCCAGAACCCCCTTACCCTCCACTGTCCCAGCCTGACCCAGACCACCACCCCCCCCGACCCGGCTCACCCTCCCCTGTCCCAGTCTGACCCAGAGCCCCCCTCACCATCCCCTGTCACTGTTTATACCCTCCCCTCACCCTCCCCTGTCACAGACTAACACCCCCACAACCACCCCTGTCCCAGACAGACACCTCACCCCCTCACCGTCCCCTGCCCCAGAATTACCCCCCCTGACCCTCCCCTTTCCCAGACTGACCCCTCCCTCACCATCCCCTGTCCCATACTGACCCAGACACCACCTTCACCCTTCCCTGTCCCAGACTGACCCAGACCATCCCTCTCACCCTCCCCTGTCCTAGACTGACACAGACCCCCCGCACTCTCCCCTGTCCCAGACTGACGCAGAACCCCCCTCACCCTCCCCTGTCCCAGACTGACCCACCCCCCTCACCCACCCCTGTCCCAGACTGACCCACAACCCCCCGCCTCACCCAGCCTGTCCCAGACTGACCCAGACCCCCGCTCATTCTTAGCTGTCCCAGACTGACCCAGACTTCCCCCTCACCCTCCCCTATTCCTGACTGACCCAGAACCCCCCTCACCCTCCCTTGTCCCAGACTGACCCAGACCCCCCCTCATCCTCCCCTGTCGCAGACTGACCCCCCCTCACCCTCCCCTGTCCCAGACTGACCTAGACCTCCCCTCACTCTCCCCTGTCCCAGACTGAACCAGAAACCCCACTCTCCCCTGTCCCAGACTGACCCACAACCCCCCCGGCTCACCCAGCCTGTCCCAGACTGACCCAGACCCCCGCTCATTCTTAGCTGTCCCAGACTGACCCAGACTTCCCCCTCACCCTCCCCTATTCCTGACTGATCCAGAACCCCCCTCACCCTCCCCTGTCCCAGACTAACCCAGACCTCCCCTCACTCTCCCCTGTCCCAGACTGAAGCAGACACCCCACCCTCCCCTGTCCCAGACTGACCCAGACCCCCCACTCACCCTCCCCTGTGCCAGACTGACACCCCACTCACCCTGCCCTGTCCCGTACTGACCCAGACCTCCCTCCCTCACCCTCCCCTGTCCCAGACTGACCCAGACTCCCCCTCACCCTCCCTTGTCCCAGACTGACCCAGACGCCCCCCTCACCCTCCCCTGTCCCAGACTGACCCAGACCCCCTCCCTCACCCTCCCCTGTCCCAGACAGAACCAGACCCCCCCCTCACACACACCTGTCCCAGACTGATCCAGACCCCCCTCACCCTCCCCTGTCCCAGACAGACCCAGACCCCCCTCACCCTCCCCTGTCCCAGACTGCCCCCCCACTCACCTTCCCCTGTCCCAGACTAACCCCCCCCTCTCTCCCTCTCTGTCCCACGCGGACCCAGTCCCGCCCCCATCACCCTCCCCTGTCCCAGACTGACCCAGACCGCCCCTCAGCCTCCCCTGTCCCAGACGGACCCAGATCCACCGCTCAACCTCCTATGTCCCAGACAGACCCAGACCACTCACCCTCCACTGTCCCAGACTGACCCAGACCCCACCCCCTCACCCTCGCCTGTCCCAGACTGAGCCAGACCCCCCTCACACTTCCCTGTCCCAGAGTAACCCAGAACACCCCGCCTCACACTCCCCTCTCCCAGACTGACCCCCCCCTCACCATCCCCTGCCCCAGACTGACCCAAACCCCCCCTCACACTCTCCTGTCCCAGACTGATCCAGAACCCCCTCACCATCCCCTGTCCCAGACTGACCCAGACCCCCCACACCCTCCCCTGTCTCAGACTGACCCCCCACTCACCCTTCCCTGTCCCAGACTGACCCCCACCTCACCCTCCTCTGACCCACACGGACCCAGTCTCGCCCCCTCTCACCCTCCCCTATCCAAGACTGATCCAGAACCTCCCCCTCAGCCTCTCCTGTCTCAGACGGACCCAGACCTACCACCCGCTCACCCTCCCCTTTCCCAGACTGACCCAGACCTCACTCACCCTCCCTGTCCCAAAGTAACCCAGAACACGCCCCCCGCACCCTCCCCGTCCCAGACTGACGCCCCTCACACTCCCCTGTCCCAGACTGTCCCCCCCTCACCCTCCCCTGTCCCAGACTGACCCACAACCCCCCCGGCTCACCCAGCCTGTCCCAGACTGACCCAGACTCCCGCTCATTCTTAGCTGTCCCAGACTGACCCAGACTTCCCCCTCACCCTCCCCTATTCCTGACTGACCCAGAACCCCCCTCACCCTCCCCTGTCCCAGACTGACCCAGACCTCCCCTCACTCTCCCCTGTCCCAGACTGAAGCAGACACCCCACCCTCCCCTGTCCCAGACTGATCCAGACCCCCCACTCACCCTCCCCTGTGCCAGACTGACACCCCACTCACCCTGCCCTGTCCCGTACTGACCCAGACCTCCCTCCCTCACCCTCCCCTGTCCCAGACTGACCCAGACTCCCCCTCACCCTCCCTTGTCCCAGACTGACCCAGACGCCCCCCTTAACCTCCCCTGTCCCAGACTGACCCAGACCCCCTCCCTCACCCTCCCCTGTCCCAGACAGAACCAGACCCCCCCTCACACACACCTGTCCCAGACTGATCCAGACCCTCCTCACCCTCCCCTGTCCCAGACAGACCCAGACCCCCCTCACCCTCCCCTGTCCCAGACTGCCCCCCCACTCACCTTCCCCTGTCCCAGACTAACCCCCCCCTCTCCCTCTCTGTCCCACACGGACCCAGTCCCGCCCCCATCACCCTCCCCTGTCCCAGACTGACCCAGACCGCCCCTCAGCCTCCCCTGTCCCAGACAGACCCAGACCCCTCACCCTCCACTGTCCCAGACTGACCCAGACCCCACCCACTCACCCTCGCCTGTCCCAGACTGAGCCAGACCCCCCTCACCCTTCCCTGTCCCAGAGTAACCCAGAACACCCCGCCTCACACTCCCCTGTCGCAGACTGACCCCCCACTCACATTTCCCCTGTCCCAGACTGACCACCCCCTCACCCTCCACTGTCCCAGACTGACCCAGACCCCCCTCACCCTCTCCTGTCCCAGACTGACCCAGAACCCCCATCAACATCCCCTGTCCCAGACTGACCCATACTCCCCCTCACCCTCCCCTGTCCCAGACTGACCCAGACCCAACCCTCACCCTCCCCTGTCCCAGACTGACCCAGACCCCTCCCCTCACTCTGCCCTGTCCCAGACAGACCCAGAACTCCCCTCACACACACCTGTCCCAGACTGATGCAAAGCCCCTCACCCTCCCCTGTCCCAGACCGCCCCAGACCGCCCTCACCCTCCCCTGTCTCAGACTGACCCCCCACTCACCCTTCCCTGTCCCAGACTGACCCCCACCTCACCCTCCTCTGACCCACACGGACCCAGTCTCGCCCCCTCTCGCCCTCCCCTATCCAAGACTGATCCAGAACGCCCCCCCTCAGCCTCTCCTGTCTCAGACGGACCCAGACCTCACTCACCCTCCCTGTCCCAAAGTAACCCAGAACCCCCCGCCGCACACTCCCCTGTCCCAGACAGACCGCCCTCACACTCCCCTCTCCCAGACTGACCCCTCCCTCACCATCCCCTGCCCCAGACTGACCCAAACCCCCCTCACACTCTCCTGTCCCAGACTGATCCAGAACCCCCTCACCATCCCCTGTCCCAGACTGACCCAGACCCCCCACACCCTCCCCTGTCTCAGACTGACTCCCCACTCACCCTTCCCTGTCCCAGACTGACCCCCACCTCACCCTCCTCTGACCCACACGGACCCAGTCTCGCCCCCTCTCACCCTCCCCATTCCAAGGCTGACCCAGAACCTCCCCCTCAGCCTCTCCTGTCTCAGACGGTCCCAGACCCACCGCCCGCTCACCATCCCCTTTCCCAGACTGACCCAGACCTCACTCACCCTCCCTGTCCCAAAGTAACCCAGAACAGCCCCCCCCGCACCCTCCCCGTCCCAGACTGACGCCCCTCACACTCCCCTGTCCCAGACTGTCCCCCCCTCACCATCCCCTGTCCCAGACTGACCCAGACCCCCCCGACCCTCCCCTGTTCCAGAATGACCCAGACTTCCCCCTCACCCTCCCCTATTCCTGACTGACCCAGAACCCCCCCCTAATCCTCCCCTGTCCCAGACTGACCCAGAGCCCCCCTCACCCTACCCTATCCCTGATTGAACCAGCAGCCCCCCTCACACTCCCCTGTCCCAGACTGACTCAGACCCCCCTCACCCTCCCCTGTCGCAGAATGACCCAGAGTGCCCCTCACTCTCCCCTGTCCCAGACTGAAGCAGACACCCCAACCTGCCCTGTCCCAGACTGACCCAGAACCCCCACTCACCCTCCCCTGTGCCAGACTGACACCCCGCTCACCCTGCCCTGTCCCGTACTGACCCAGACATCCCTCCCTCACCCTCCCCTGTCCCAGATTGGTCCAGACTCCCCCTCACCCTCCCCTGTCCCAGACTGATCCAGACTCCCCCTCACCCTCCCCTGTCCCAGACTGACCCAGATGCCCCCCTCACCCTCCCCTGTCCCAGACTGACCCCCCCTCACCCTCCCCTGTCCCAGACTGACCCAGACCTCCCCTCACCCGCCCCTGTCCCAGACTGAAGCAGACACCCCACCCTCCCCTGTCCCAGACTGACCCAGACCCACCACTCACCCTCCCCTGTGCCAGACTGACACCCCACTCACCCTGCCCTGTCCCGTACTGACCCAGACCTCCCTCCCTCACCCTCCCCTGTGCCAGACTGACTCAGACCCCCCTCCCCCTCACCCTCCCCTGTCCCAGACTGACATCCCACTCACCCTGCCCTGTCCCGTACTGACCCAGACCTCCCTCCCTCACCCTCCCCTGTCCGAGACTGACCCAGACTCCCCCTCACCCTCCCCTGTCCCAGACTGACCCAGATGCCCCCCTCACCCTCCCCTGTCCCAGACTGACCCAGACCCCCTCCCTCACCCTCCCCTGTCCCAGACAGAACCAGACCCCCCCTCACACACACCTGTCCCAGACTGATCCAGACCCCCCTCACCCTCCCCTGTCCCAGACAGACTCAGACCCCCCTCACCCACCCCTGTCCCAGACTGCCCCCCCACTCACCTTTCCCTGTCCCAGACTAACCCCCCCCTCTCCCTCTCTCTCCCACACGGACCCAGTCCCGCCCCCATCACCCTCCCCTGTCCCAGACTGACCCAGACCGCCCCTCAGCCTCCCCTGTCCCAGACGGACCCAGATCCACCGCTCAACCTCCTATGTCCCAGACAGACCCAGACCCCTCACCCTCCACTGTCCCAGACTGACCCAGACCCCACCCCCTCACCCTCGCCTGTCCCAGACTGAGCCAGACCCCCCTCACCCTTCCCTGTCCCAGAGTAACCCAGAACACCCCGCCTCTCACTCCCCTGTCCCAGATTGACCCCTCACTCACATTTCCCCTGTCCCAGACTGACCACCCCCCTCACCCTCCCCTGTCCCAGACTGACCCAGACCCCCCCTCACCCTCTCCTGTCCCAGACTGACCCAGAACCCCCATCAACATCCCATGTCCCAGACTGACCCATACTCCCCCTCAACCTCCCCTGTCCCAGACTGACCCAGACCCCTCCCCTCACTCTGCCCTGTCCCAGACGGACCCAGAACCCCCCTCACACACACCTGTCCCAGACTGATGCAAAGCCCCTCACCCTCCCCTGTCCCAGACCGCCCCAGACCGCCCTCACCCTCCCCTGTCTCAGACTGACCCCCCACTCACCCTTCCCTGTCCCAGACTGACCCCCACCTCACTCTCCTCTGACCCACACGGACCCATCTCGCCCCCTCTCACCCTCCCCTATCCAAGACTGACCCAGAACACCACCACCCTCAGCCTCTCCTGTCTCAGATGGACCCAGACCCACCGCCCGCTCACCCTCCCCTTTCCCAGACTGACCCAGACCTCACACACCCTCCCTGTCCCAAAGTAACCCAGAACCCCCCGCCGCACCCTCCCCTGTCCCAGACAGACCCCCCTCACACTCCCCTCTCCCAGACTGACCCCCCCCTCACCATCCCCTGCCCCAGACTGACCCAAACCCCCCCTCACACTCTCCTGTCCCAGACTGATCCAGAACTCCCTCACCATCCCCTGTCCCAGAGTAACCCAGAACACCCCGCCTCACACTCCCCTGTCCCAGACTGACCCCCCACTCACATTTCCCCTGTCCCAGACTGACCACCCCCCTCACCCTCCCCTGTCCCAGACTGACCCAGACCCCCCCCTCACCCTCTCCTGTCCCAGACTGACCCAGAACCCCCATCAACATCCCCTGTCCCAGACTGACCCATACTCCCCCTCACCCTCCCCTGTCCCAGACTGACCCAGACCCCTCCCCTCACTCTGCCCTGTCCCAGACGGACCCAGAACCCCCCTCACACACACCTGTCCCAGACCGCCCCAGACCGCCCTCACCCTCCCCTGTCCCAGACTGACCCCCACCTCACCCTCCTCTGACCCACACGGACCCAGTCTCGCCCCCTCTCGCACTCCCCTATCCAAGACTGACCCAGAACGCCCCCGCCCTCAGCCTCTCCTGTCTCAGACGGACCCAGACCTACCGCTCGCTCCCCTCCCCTTTTCCAGACTGACCCAGACCTCACTCACCCTCCCTGTCCCAAAGTAACCCAGAACCCCCCCCCCCCGCACCCTCCCCGTCCCAGACTGACGCCCGTCACACTCCCCTGTCCCAGACTGACCCCCCCCTCACCATCCCCTGTCCCAGACTGACCCAGACCCCCCACACCCTCCCCTGTCCCAGACTGACCCAGACTTCCCCCTCACCCTCCCCTATTCCTGACTGACCCAGAACCCCACCTCACCCTCCCCTGTCCCAGACTGACCCAGACCCCCACTCACCCTACCCTGTCGCAGAATAACCCAGACCTCCCTCACCCTCCCCTGTCCCAGACTGACCCCATCCCACCCTCCCCTGTCCCAGACTGACGTAGACCTCCCCTCACTCTCCCCTGTCCCAGACTGAACCAGAAACCCCACCCTCCCCTGTCCCAGACTGACACAGACCACCCACCCTCCCCTGTCGTAGACTGACCCAGAACCCCCTCACACTCCCCTGTCCCAGACAGACCCAGAGCCCCCCCCCCACCCTCCCCTGTCCCCGACTGACCCAGACCCCCGCCATTCACCCTCCCCTGTCCCAGACTGATACAAATCGCCCGCCCTCACTCTCCCCTGTCCCAGACTGACCCAGACGCCCCCCTTACCCTCCGCTGTCCCAGTCTGACCCAGCAGCCCCCTCATCCTCCCCTGTCCCAGACTGACCCAGACACCCCCCTCACCCTCCCCTGTCCCAGACTGACCCAGAACATCCCCCTCACCTTCCCCTGTCCTAGACTGACCCAGACCCCCCTCACTCTCCACTGTCCCAGACTGACCCAGACCCCCCTCACCCTCCCCTGTCCCAGACTGATCCACCCCCCTCACCCTCCCCTGTCCTAGACTGACCCAGAACGCCCCGCCTCACCCAGCCTGTCCCAGACTGACCCAGACCCCACTCATTCTCCGCTGTCCCTGACTGAACCAGACCAACCCCCTCACCCTCCCCTGTCCCAGACTGACCCAGACCTCCCTCACCCTCCCCTGTCCTAGTTTGTACCCCCCTCACCCACCCCTGTCACAGACTGACCCCCCCTAACTCTCCCCTGTCCCATACTGACCCAGACACCCCTCACCCTCCCCTGTCCCAGACTGACCCAGACCCCCCCCACCCTCCCCTGTCCCAGACTGACCCAGACTCCCCCCTCAACATCACTGTCCCAGACTGACCCAGAGCCCCCCCCCGCTCCCACCCTCCCCTGTCCCAGACTAACCCAGAATCCCCGCCCTCACTCTCCCCTGTCCCAGACTGACCCAGACACGCCCTCATCCTCCCCTGTCCCAGACTGACCTCCTCACCCTCCCCTATTCCTGACTGACCCAGAACCCCCCTCACCCTCCCCTGTCCCAGACTGACCCAGACCCCCCCTCACCCTACCCTGTCGCAGAATAACCCAGACCTCCCTCACCCTCCCCTGTCCCAGACTGACCCCACCCCACCCTCCCCTGTCCCAGACTGACTTAGACCACCCCTCACTCTCCCCTGTCCCAGACTGAACCAGAAACCCCACCCTCCCCTGACCCAGACTCCCCCCTCAACCTCCCCTATTCCTGATTGACCCAGAACCCCCCCTCACCCTCCCCTGTCCCAGACTGACCCAGAACCCCCTCACCCTCCCCTGTCGCAGAATGACCCAGACCCTCCTCACCCTCCCCTGTCCCAGACTGACACAGACCACCCATCCTCCCCTGTCGTAGACTGACCCAGAACCCCCTCACACTCCCCTGTCCCAGACAGACCCAGAGCCCCCCCCCACCCTCCCCTGTCCCCGACTGACCCAGACCCCCACCATTCACCCTTCCCTGTCCCAGACTGATACAAATCGCCCCCCCTCACTCTCCCCTGTCCCAGACTGACCCAGACGCCCCCCTTACCCTCCCCTGTCCCAGTCTGACCCAGCAGCCCCCTCATCCTCCCCTGTCCCAGACTGACCCAGACACCCCCCTCACCCTCCCCTGTCCCAGACTGACCCAGAACATCCCCCTCACCTTCCCCTGTCCTAGACTGACCCAGACCCCCCTCACTCTCCACTGTCCCAGACTGACCCAGACCCCCCCTCACCCTCCCCTGTCCCAGACTGATCCACCCCCCTCACCATCCCCTGTCCTAGACTGACCCAGAATGCCCCGCCTCACCCAGCCTGTCCCAGACTGACCCAGACCCCACTCATTCTCCGCTGTCCCTGACTGAACCAGACCACCCCCCTCACCCTCCCCTGTCCCAGACTGACCCAGACCTCCCTCACCCTCCCCTGTCCTAGTTTGTCCCCCCCTCACCCTCCCCTGTCACAGACTGACCCCCCCTCACTCTCCCCTGTCCCATACTGACCCAGACCCCCCTCACCCTCCCCTGTCCCAGACTGACCCAGACTCCCCCCTCAACATCACTGTCCCAGACTGACCCAGAGCCCCCCCCCCAACCCTCCCCTGTCCCAGACTAACCCAGACCCCCCGCCCTCACTCTCCCCTGTCCCAGACTGACCCAGACACGCCCTCACCCTCCCCTGTCATGACTGACCTCCTCACCCTCCCCTGTTCCAGACTGACCCCCCCCTCACCCTTCTCTGTCCCAGACTGACCCAGAGCCCCCCTCACCCTCCGCTGTCCCAGACTGACCCAGACCACCTCTGCCCCAGACCGATGCATACCCCCTCACCCTCCCCTGTCCCAGACTGATCCAGACGCCCCCTCAACCTCCCCTGTCCCAGACTGACCCACCCCCCTCACCCTACCCTGTCGCAGACTGACCCAGAACCCCCGCCTCACCCAGCCTGTTCCAGACTGACCCAGAACCCCCTTACCCTCCACTGTCCCAGCCTGACCCAGACCACCCCCACCCCCCCCACCCCGCTCACCCTCCACTGTCCCAGTCTGACCCAGAGCCCCCCTCACCATCCCCTGTCACAGTTTATACCCCCCCCTCACCCTCCCCTGTCCCAGACTAACACCCCCACAACCACCCCTGTCCCAGACAGACACCTCACCCCCTCACCGTCCCCTGCCCCAGAATTACCCCCCCTGACCCTCCCCTTTCCCAGACTGACCCCTCCCTCACCATCCCCTGTCCCATACTGACCCAGACACCACCCTCACCCTCCCCTGTCCCAGACTTACCCAGACCATCCCTCTCACCCTCCCCTGTCCTAGACTGACACAGACCCCCCGCACTCTCCCCTGTCCCAGACTGACCCAGAACGCCCCTCACCCTCCCCTGTCCCAGACTGACCCACCCCCCTCACCCTCCCCTGTACCAGACTGACCCAGAGCCCCCCTCACCCTCCCCTGTCGCAGACTGACCCCCCTCACCCTCCCCTGTCCCAGACTGACCTAGACCTCCCCTCACTCTCCCCTGTCCCAGACTGAACCAGAAACCCCACTCTCCCCTGTCCCAGACTGACCCAGACTCCCTCCTCACCCTCCCCTATCCCTGATTGAACCAGCAGCCCCCCTCACACTCCCCTGTCGCAGAATGACCCAGAGTGCCCCTCACTCTCCCCTGTCCCAGACTGAAGCAGACACCCCAACCTGCCCTGTCCCAGACTGACCCAGACCCCCCACTCACCCTCACCTGTCTCAGACTGACCCCCCACTTATCCTTCCCTCTCCCAGAATGACCCCCACCTCACCCTCCTCTGAGGCACATGGACCCAGTCTCGCCCCCTCTTACCCTACCCTATCCAAGACAGACCCAGAACACCACCACCCTCAGCCTCTCCTGTCTCAGACGGACCCAGACCCACCGCCCGCTCACCCTCCCCTTTCCCAGACTGACCCAGACCTCACTCATCCTCCCTGTCCCAAAGTAACCCAGAACACCCCCCCACCGTACCCTCCCCTGTCCCAGACTGACCCCCCTCACCCTCCCCTGTCCCAAACTGACCCCCCTCACACTCCCCTGTCCCAGACTGACCCCCTGCCCCTCACCATCCCCTGCCCCAGACTGAGCCAGACCCCACCTCACACTCTCCTGTCCTAGACTGATCCAGAACCCCCTCACCATCCCCTGTCCCAGACTGACCCAGACTCCCACTCACCCTCACCCTCACACTCCCCTGACCCAGACTCCCCCTCACCCTCCCCTGTCACAGACTGAGCCAGACCCCCCCTCACCCTCCCCTGTCCCAGACTGACCCCCACCCCATTCCTCCCCTGTCCCAGATAGACCAAGACCACCCTCACCCTCCCCTGTCTCAGACTGACCTCCCACTCACCCTCCCCTGTCCCAGACTGACCCCCACCTCACCCTCCTTTGATCCACAAGGACCCAGTCTCGCCCCCTCTCACCCTCCCCTGTCCCAGACTGACCCAGAACACCCCCCTCAACCTCCCCTGTCCCAGACTGACCCAGACGCCCCGCTCACCCTCCCCTGTCCCAGACTGACCCAGACACCCCCGTCACCCTCCCCTGTCCCAGACTGACCCAGACCATCCCCCTCACCCTCCCCTGTCCCAGACTGATCCAGAACCCCATCACCCTTCCCTGTCCCAGACTGCACCCCGCACCCTCCCCTGTCCCAGACTGACCCAGAAACCCCCTTACCCTCCCCTCTCCCAGACTGACCCAGACTGACCCCCTCACCCTCCCCTGTCCCAGACTGACACGCCCTCAACCTCCTCTGTACCAGACTGACCCAGACCCCCCCCCTCACTCTCCCCTGTCCCAGACTGAACCAGACCCCCCTCAGCCTCCCCTGTCCCAGTCTGACCCAGACACCCCTCACCCTCCCCTGTCCCAGACTGACCCAGACACCCCTCTCATCCTACCCTGTCCCAGACTGACCCAGACCATACCCCTCACCCTCCCCTGTCCTAGACTGACCCAGACCCCCCTCACTCTCCCCTGTCCCAGACTGACCCAGACCCGCCCTCACGCTCGCCTGTTCCAGACTGACCCCCCCTCACCCTCCCCTGTCCCAGACTGCACCAGATCCCCCCCTCACCCTCCGCTGTCCCAGACGGACCCAGAACCCCCAACCTCACCCAGCCTGTCCCAGACTCACCAAGACCCCCCTCACCCTTCGCTGTCCCAGACTGACCCAGATCCCCCCCCGACTCACCCTCCCCTTCCCCAGTCTGACCCAGAGCCCCCCTCACCCTTCCCTGTCACAGTTTATACCCCCCTCACCCTCCCCTGTATCAGACTAACACCCCCACAACCTCCCCTGTTAAAGACTGACACCCCACCCCCTCGCCGTCCCCTGCCCCAGACTGACCCCGCCTCAATCTCCCCTTTCCCAGACTGACCCCTCCCTCACCCTCCCCTGTCACATACTGACCCAGACTTCCCCCTCACCCTCCCCTGTCCCAGACTGACCCAGACCCCCCTCACCATCCCCTGTCGCAGAATAACCCAGACCCCCCTCACGCTCCCCTGTCCCAGACTGACCCAGACCCCCTCTTACACTCCCCTGTACCAGACTGACCCCCCCTCAACCTCCCCTGTCCCAGACTGACCCAGACCCCCCCTCACCCTCCCCTGTCGCAGAATGACCCAGATCCCCCTCACCCTCCCCCAGACTGACCCAGAACCCCCCTTACCCTCCCCTGTCCCAGACTGACCCCCCCTCCACACCCTCCCCTGTCACAGACTGACCCAGACCTCTCCTCACTCTCCCCTGTGCCAGACTGACTCAGACCCCACCTCCCCCTCACCCTCCCCTGTCCCAGACTGACACCCCACTCACCCTGCCCTGTCCCAGACTGACCTAGACCTCCCCTCACTCTCCCCTGTCCCAGACTGAACAAGAAACCCCACTCTCCCCTGTCCCAGACTGACCCAGACTACCCCCTCACCCTCCCCTGTCCCAGACTGACCCAGACCCCCCTCACCCTCCCCTGTCCCAGACTGACCCAGATCCCCCTCACCCTCCCCTGTCCCAGACTGACCCAGACCCCCCCTTACCCACCCCTGTCCCAGACTGACCCCCACTCACCCTCCCCTGTCCCAGACTGACCCAGACCTCCCCTCACTCTCCCCTGTCCCAGACTGAAGCAGACACCCCACCCTCCCCTGTCCCAGACTGACACAGACCCCCCACTCACCCTCCCCTGTGCCAGACTGACTCAGACCCCACCTCCCCCTCACCCTCCCCTGTCCCAGACTGACACCCCACTCACCCTGCCCTGTCCCAGACTGACCTAGACCTCCCCTCACTCTCCCCTGTCCCTGATTGACCCGGAACCCCCCTCTTCCCTCCCCTGTCCCAGACTGACCCAGACCCCCCTCACCCTCCCCTGTCCCAGACTGACCCAGACCCCCCCTTACGCACCCCTGTCCCAGGCTGACCCCCACTCACCCTCCCCTGTCCCAGACTGACCCAGACCTCCCCTCACTCTCCCCTGTCCCAGACTGAAGCAGACACTCCGCCCTCCCCTTTCCCAGACTGACCGAGACCCCCCAGTCACCCTCCCCTGTCCCAGACAGACCCAGACCCCCCCTCACACACACCTGTCCAGACTGATCCAGACCCCCCTCACCCTCCCCTGTCCCAGACAGACCCAGACCCCCCTCACCCTCCCCTCTCCCAGATTGCCCCCCCACTCACCCTCCCCTGTCCCAGACTGACCCCCTCCTCACCCTCTCTGTCCCACACGGACCCAGTCCTGCCCCCATCACCCTCCCCTGTTCCAGGCTGACCCAGACCCCCCCCCCCTCACCCTCCCCTGTCACAGACAGACCCAGATTCCCCCCGCTCACCTCCTATGTCCCAGACAGACCCAGACACCTCATCCTCCCCTGTCCCAGACTGACCCAGACCCCTATTTACCCTCCCAGGTCCCAGACTGACCTAGACCTCCCCTCACTCTCCCCTGTCCCAGACTGAACAAGAAACCCCACCCTCCGCTGTCCCAGGCTGACCCAGACTACCCCCTCACCCTCCCCTATCCCTGATTGACCCAGAACCCCCCTCACCCTCCCCTGTCCCAGACTGATCCAGACCCCCCTCACCCTCCCCTGTCGCAGAATGACCCAGACCCCCCTCACCCTCCCCTGTCCCAGACTGACCCAGACCCCCCCCTTACCCTCCCCTGTCCCAGACTGACCCCCACTCACCCTCCTCTGTCCCAGACTGACCCAGACCTCCCCTCACTCTCCCCTGTCCCAGACTGAAGCAGACACTCCACCCTCCCCTGTCCCAGACTGACCCAGACCCCCCACTCACCCTCCCCTGTGCCAGACTGACTCAGACTCCCCTCCCCCTCACCCTCCCCTGTCCCAGACTGACACCCCACTCACCCAGCCCTGTCCCGTACTGACCCAGACCTCCCTCCCTCACCCTCCCCTGTCCCAGACTGACGCAGATGCCCCCTCACCCTCCCCTGTCCCAGACTGACCCAGAACCCCCCCTCACCCTCCCCTGTCCCAGACAGACCCAGACCCCCCCTCACGCAGACCTGTCCCAGACTGATCTAGACCCCCCTCACCCTCCCCTGTCCCAGACAGACCCAGACCCCCCTCACCCTCACCTGTTCCAGAGTAACCCAGAACAGTCCCCCTCACCCTCCCCTGTCCCAGACTGACCCCCCACTCACATTCCCCTGTCTCAGACTGACCCCCCCACTCATCCTCCCCGGTCCCAGACTGACCCAGACCCCCCCCTCACCCTCTACTGTCCCAGACTGACCCAGAACCCCCATCAACATCCCCTGTCCCAGACTGACCCATACTCCCCCTCACCCTCCCCTGCCCCGACTGACCCAGAACCAACCCTCACCCTCCCCTGTCCCAGACTGACCCAGACCCCCCCCTCACCCTCCCCTGTCCCAGACTGACCCAGATACCCCCTCACACACACCTGTCCCAGACTGATCTAGACCCCCCCTCACACTCCCCTGTCCCAGACAGACCCAGACCCCACTCACCTTCCCCTGTCCCAGACTGACCGCCCCCACCTCACCCTTTCTCTCCCACACGGACCCAGTCCCGCCCCCATCACCCTCCCCTGTCCCAGACTGACCCAGACCGCCCCTCAGCCTCCCCTGTCCCAGACGGACCCAGACCCCCCCGCTCAACCTCTTATGTCCCAGACAGACCCAGACCTCTCACCCTCCACTGTCCAAGACTGACCCAGACCCCACCCCCTCACCCTCCCCTGTCCCAGACTGACCCAGACCCCCCTCACCCTCACCTGTCCCAGAGTAACCCAGAACAGCCCCCCTCACCCTCCCCTGTCCCAGACTGACCCCCCACTCACATTCCCCTGTCTCAGACTGACCCCCCCCACTCATCCTCCCCGGTCCCAGACTGACCCAGACCCCCCCTCACCCTCTACTGTCCCAGACTGATCCAGAACCCCCATCAACATCCCCTGTCCCAGACTGACCCATACTCCCCCTCATCCTCCCCTGTCCCAGACTGACCCAGAACCAACCCTCACCCTCCCCTGTCCAAGACTGACCCAGACCCCCCTCACCCTCCACTGTCCCAGTCTGACCCAGACCACCCCCACACCCTTCCCTGTCCCGGACTGACTCCCCCCCCTCACCCACCCCTGTCCCACACGGACCCAGTCCCGCACCCTCTCACCCTCCCCTGTCCCAGACAGACCCCGACAACCCTCACACACACCTGTCCCAGACTGATGCAAAGCCCCTCACCCTCCCCTATCCCAGACAGACCAAGACCCCACTCATCCTCCCCTATCTCAGACTGACCCCTCACTCACCCTTCCCTCTCCCAGACTGACCCCCACCTCACCCTCCTCTGATGCACACGGACCCAGTCTCGCCCCCTCTCACCCTCCCCTATCCAAGACTGACCCAGAACACCACCACCCTCAGCCTCTCCTGTCTCAGACGGACCCAGACCTACCGCCCGCTCACCATCCCCTTTCCCAGACTGACCCAGACCTCACTCACCCTCCCTGTCCCAAAGTAACCCAGAACCCCCCCCCCCGCACCCTCCCCGTCCCAGACTGACCCCCCTCACACTCCCCTGTCCCAGACTGATCCCCCGTCACCATCCCCTGCCCCAGACTGATCCAGAACCCCCTCACCCTCCCCTGACCCAGACTCCCCCTCACCCAACACTGTCACAGACTGACCCAGACTCCACCTCACCCTCCCCTTTCCCAGACTGACCCCCACCCCATCCCTCCCCTGTCCCAGACAGACCCAGACCGCCCTCACCCTCCCCTGTCTCGGACTGACCCCCCACTCACCCTCCCCTGTTCCAGACTGACCTCCACCTCACCCTCCTCTGACCCACACGGACCCAGTCTTGCCCCCTCTCACCCTCGCCTGTCCCAGACTGACCCAGATCCCCCTCACCCTCCCCTGTCGCAGAATGACCCAGACCCCCCTCACCCTCCCCTGTCCCAGACTAACCCAGACCCCCCCTTTCCCTCCCCTTACCCAGACTGACCCTCCCCTGTCCCAGACTGACCCAGACCTCCCCTCACTCTCCCCTGTCCCAGACTGAAGCAGACACCCCACCCTCCCCTGTCCCAGACTGACCCAGACCCCCCACTCACCCTCCCCTGTGCCAGACTGACTCAGACCCCCCTTCCCCTCACCATCCCCTGTCGCAGACTGACACGCCACTCACCCTGCCCTGTCCCGTACTGACCCAGACCTCCCTCCCTCAACCTCCCCTGTTCCAGACTGACCCAGACTCCACCTCACCCTCCCCTGTCCCAGACTGACGCAGATGCCACCCTCACCCTCTCCTGTCGCAGACTGACCCAGACCCCCCCCTCACCCTCCCCTGTCCCAGACAGACCCAGACCCCCCCGCATACACACCTGTCCCAGACTGATCCAGACCCCACTAACCCTCCCCTGTCCCAGACAGACCCAGACCCCACTCACCCTCCCCTGTCCCAGACTGCCCCCCCACTCACCCTCCCCTGTCCCAGACTGACCCCCCCCCCCTCACCCTCTCTGTCCCACACGGACCCAGTCCCGCCCCCATCACCCTCCCCTGTCCCAGACTGACCCAGACCGCCCCTCAGCCTCCCCTGTCCCAGACGGACCCAGACCCCCCCGCTCAACCTCTTATGTCCCAGACAGACCCAGACCTCTCACCCTCCACTGTCCCAGACTGATCCAGACCCCACCCCCTCACCCTCCCCTGTCCCAGACTGACCCAGACCCCCCTCACCCTCACCTGTCCCAGAGTAACCCAGAACAGCCCCCCTCACCCTCCCCTGTCCCAGACTGACCCCCCACTCACATTCCCCTCTCTCAGACTGACCCTCCCCCCCGTCACCCTCCCCGGTGCCAGACTGACCCAAACACCCCCTCACACTCTACTGTCCCAGACTGACCCAGAACCACCATCAACATCCCCTGTCCCAGACTGACCCATACTCCCCCTCACCCTCCCCTGTCCCAGACTGACCCAGACCCAACCTCACCCTCCCCTGTCCCAGACTGACCCAGACCCCCCTCACCCTCCCCTGTCCCAGTCTGACCCAGACCACCCCCACACCCTTCCCTGTCCCGGACTGACTCCCCCCTCCTGTCACCCTCCCCTGTCCCACATTGACCCAGTCCCGCACCCCCTCACCCTCCCCTATCCCAGACTGACCCAGACCCCACCCTCCCCCTCCCCTGTCCCAGACAGACCCAGAATCCCCCTCACCCTCCCCTGTCTCAGACTGACCCCCCACTCACCCTTCCCTCTCCCAGACTGACCCCCACCTCACCCTCCTCTGATGCACACGGACCCATTCTCGCCCTCTCTCACCCTCCCCTATCCAAGACTGACCCAGAACATCCCCGCCCTCAGCCTCTCCTGTCTCAGACGGACCCAGACCCACCGCGCGCTCACCATCCCCTTTCCCAGACTGACCCAGACCTCACTCACCCTCCCTGTCCCAAAGTAACCCAGAACACCCCCCCGCACCCTCCCCGTCCCAGACTGATCCCCCTCACACTCCCCTGTCCCAGACTGATCCCCCCTCACCATCCCCTGCCCCAGACTGAGCCAGAGCCCACCTCACACTCTCTTGTCCCAGACTGATCCAGAACCCCCTCACCATCCCCTGTCCCAGACTGACCCAGACTCCCCCTCACCCTCCCCCTCACCCTCCCCTGACCCAGACTCCCCCTCACCCTCCCCTGTCACAGACTGACCCAGACCCCCCCTCACCCTCCCCTTTCCCAGACTGACCCCCACCCCATCCCTCCCCTGTCCCAGACAGACCCAGACCCCCCTCACCCTCCCCTGTCTCGGACTGACCCCCCACTCACCCTCCCCTGTTCCAGACTGACCTCCACCTCACCCTCCTCTGACCCACACGGACCCAGTCTTGCCCCCTCTCACCCTCGCCTGTCCCAGACTGACCCAGATCCCCCTCACCCTCCCCTGTCGCAGAATGACCCAGACCCCCCTCACCCTCCCCTGTCCCAGACTGACCCAGACCCCCCCTTTCCCTCCCCTTACCCAGACTGACCCCCCCTCACCCTCCCCTGTCCCAGACTGACCCAGACCTCCCCTCACTCTCCCCTGTCCCAGACTGAAGCAGACACCCCACCCTCCCCTGTCCCAGACTGACCCAGATCCCCCCACTCACCCTCCCCTGTGCCAGACTGACTCAGACTCCCCCTTAGCCTCCCCTGTCCCAGACTGACCCAGACTCCCCCTCACCCTCCCCTGTCCCAGATTGACGCAGATGCCACCCTCACCCTCTCCTGTCGCAGACTGACCCAGACCCCCCCTCACCCTCCCCTGTCCCAGACAGACCCAGACCCCCCCTCATACACACCTGTCCCAGACTGATCCAGACCCCCCTAACCCTCCCCTGTCCCAGACAGACCCAGACCCCACTCACCCTCCCCTGTCCCAGACTGCCCCCCCACTCACCCTCCCCTGTCCCAGACTGACCCCCCCCCCTCACCCTCTCTGTCCCACACGGACCCAGTCCCGCCCCCATCACCCTCCCCTGTCCCAGACTGACCCAGACCGCCCCTCAGCCTCCCCTGTCCAAGATTGACCCAGACCCCCCCCCGCTCAACCTCTTATGTCCCAGACAGACCCAGACCTCTCACCCTCCACTGTCCCAGACTGATCCAGACCCCACCCCCTCACCCTCCCCTGTCCCAGACTGACCCAGACCCCCCTCATCCTCACCTGTCCCAGAGTAACCCAGAATAGCCCTCCTCACCCTCCCCTGTCCCAGACTGACCCCCCACTCACATTCCCCTCTCTCAGACTGACCCCCCCCCCCCGTCACCCTCCCCGGTGCCAGACTGACCCAAACCCCCCCTCACACTCTACTGTCCCAGACTGACCCAGAACCACCATCAACATCCCCTGTCCCAGACTGACCCATACTCCCCCTCACCCTCCCCTGTCCCAGACTGACCCAGACCCAACCTCACCCTCCCCTGTCCCAGACTGACCCAGACCCCCCTCACCCTCCCCTGTCCCAGTCTGACCCAGACCACCCCCACACCCTTCCCTGTCCCGGACTGACTCCCCCCTCCTGTCACCCTCCCCTGTCCCAGACAGACCCAGAATCCCCCTCACCCTCCCCTCTCCCAGACTGACCCCCACCTCACCCTCCTCTGATGCACACGGACCCATTCTCGCCCCCTCTCACCCTCCCCTATCCAAGACTGACCCAGAACACCACCACCCTCAGCCTCTCCTGTCTCAGACGTTCCCAGACTCACCGCCCGCTCACCCTCCCCTTTTCCAGACTGACCCAGACCTCACTCACCCTCCCTGTCCCAAAGTAACCCAGAACCCCCCGCCGCACCCTCCCCTGTCCCAGACAGACCCCCCTCACACTCCCCTGTCCCAGACCGATCCCCCCTCACCATCCCCTGCCCCAGACTGAGCCAGAGCCCACCTCACACTCTCCTGTCCCAGACTGATCCAGAACCCTCTCACCATCCCCTGTCCCAGACTGACCCAGACTCTCCCTCCCCCTCCCCCTCACCCTCCCCTGACCCAGACTCCCCCTCACCCTCCCCTGTCCCAGACAGACCCAGACCCCCCTCACCCTCCCCTGTCTCGGACTGACCCCCCACTCACCCTCCCCTTTTCCAGACTGACCTCCACCTCACCCTCCTCTGACCCACTCGGACCCAGTCTTGCCCCCTCTCACCCTCGCCTGTCCCAGACTGACCCAGATCCCCCTCACCCTCCCCTGTCGCAGAATGACCCAGACCCCCCTCACCCTCCCCTGTCCCAGACTGACCCAGACCTCCCCTCACTCTCCCCTGTCCCAGACTGAAGCAGACACCCCACCCTCCCCTGTCCCAGACTGACCCAGATCCCCCCACTCACCCTCCCCTGTGCCAGACTGACTCAGACTCCCCCTTAGCCTCCCCTGTCCCAGACTGACCCAGACTCCCCCTCACCCTCCCCTGTCCCAGATTGACGCAGATGCCACCCTCACCCTCTCCTGTCGCAGACTGACCCAGACCCCCCCTCACCCTCCCCTGTCCCAGACAGACCCAGACCCCCCCTCATACACACCTGTCCCAGACTGATCCAGACCCCCCTAACCCTCCCCTGTCCCAGACAGACCCAGACCCCACTCACCCTCCCCTGTCCCAGACTGCCCCCCCACTCACCCTCCCCTGTCCCAGACTGACCCCCCCCCCCTCACCCTCTCTGTCCCACACGGACCCAGTCCCGCCCCCATCACCCTCCCCTGTCCCAGACTGACCCAGACCGCCCCTCAGCCTCCCCTGTCCAAGATTGACCCAGACCCCCCCCGCTCAACCTCTTATGTCCCAGACAGACCCAGACCTCTCACCCTCCACTGTCCCAGACTGATCCAGACCCCACCCCCTCACCCTCCCCTGTCCCAGACTGACCCAGACCCCCCTCATCCTCACCTGTCCCAGAGTAACCCAGAATAGCCCTCCTCACCCTCCCCTGTCCCAGACTGACCCCCCACTCACATTCCCCTCTCTCAGACTGACCCCCCCCCCCCGTCACCCTCCCCGGTGCCAGACTGACCCAAACCCCCCCTCACACTCTACTGTCCCAGACTGACCCAGAACCACCATCAACATCCCCTGTCCCAGACTGACCCATACTCCCCCTCACCCTCCCCTGTCCCAGACTGACCCAGACCCAACCTCACCCTCCCCTGTCCCAGACTGACCCAGACCCCCCTCACCCTCCCCTGTCCCAGTCTGACCCAGACCACCCCCACACCCTTCCCTGTCCCGGACTGACTCCCCCCTCCTGTCACCCTCCCCTGTCCCAGACAGACCCAGAATCCCCCTCACCCTCCCCTCTCCCAGACTGACCCCCACCTCACCCTCCTCTGATGCACACGGACCCATTCTCGCCCCCTCTCACCCTCCCCTATCCAAGACTGACCCAGAACACCACCACCCTCAGCCTCTCCTGTCTCAGACGTTCCCAGACTCACCGCCCGCTCACCCTCCCCTTTTCCAGACTGACCCAGACCTCACTCACCCTCCCTGTCCCAAAGTAACCCAGAACCCCCCGCCGCACCCTCCCCTGTCCCAGACAGACCCCCCTCACACTCCCCTGTCCCAGACCGATCCCCCCTCACCATCCCCTGCCCCAGACTGAGCCAGAGCCCACCTCACACTCTCCTGTCCCAGACTGATCCAGAACCCTCTCACCATCCCCTGTCCCAGACTGACCCAGACTCTCCCTCCCCCTCCCCCTCACCCTCCCCTGACCCAGACTCCCCCTCACCCTCCCCTGTCCCAGACAGACCCAGACCCCCCTCACCCTCCCCTGTCTCGGACTGACCCCCCACTCACCCTCCCCTTTTCCAGACTGACCTCCACCTCACCCTCCTCTGACCCACTCGGACCCAGTCTTGCCCCCTCTCACCCTCGCCTGTCCCAGACTGACCCAGATCCCCCTCACCCTCCCCTGTCGCAGAATGACCCAGACCCCCCTCACCCTCCCCTGTCCCAGACTGACCCAGACCCCCCCTTTCCCTCCCCTTACCCAGACTGACCCCCCCTCACCCTCCCCTGTCCCAGACTGACCCAGACCTCCCCTCACTCTCCCCTGTCCCAGACTGAAGCAGACACCCCACCCTCCCCTGTCCCAGACTGACCCAGACCCCCCACTCACCCTCCCCTGTGCCAGACTGACTCAGACCCCCCTCCCCCTCACCATCCCCTGTCGCAGACTGACACCCCACTCACCCTGCCCTGTCCCGTACTGACCCAGACCTCCCTCCCTCACCCTCCCATGTCCCAGACTGGCCCAGACTCCCCCTCACCCTCCCCTATCCCAGACTGACGCAGATGCCACCCTCACCCTCCCCTGTCCCAGACTGACCCAGACGCCCCCCCTCACCCTCCCCTGTCCCAGACAGTCCCAGACCCCCCCTCACACACACCTGTCCCAGACTGATCCAGACCCCCCTAACCCTCCAATGTCCCAGACAGACCCAGACCCCACTCACCCTCCCCTGTCTCAGACAGCCCCCCCCACTCTCCCTCCCCTGTCCCAGACTGACCCCCCCCCTCACCCTCTCTGTCCCACACGGGCCCAGTCCCGCCCCCATCACCCTCCCCTGTCCCAGACTGACCCAGACCGCCCCTCAGCCTCCCCTGTCCCAGACGGACCCAGACCCCCCCGCTCAACCTCTTATGTCCCAGACAGACCCAGACCTCTCATCCTCGACTGTCCCACACTGATCCAGACCCCACCCCCTCACCCTCCCCTGTCCCAGACTGACCCAGACCCCCCTCACCCTCACCTGTCCCAGAGTAACCCAGAACAGCCCCCCTCGCCCTCCCTTGTCCCAGACTGACCCCCCACTCACATTCCCCTCTCTCAGACTGACCCCCCCCCCCCGTCACCCTCCCTGGTGCCAGACTGACCCAAACCCCCCCTCACACTCTACTGTCCCAGAACCGCCATCAACATCCCCTGTCCCAGACTGACCCATACTCCCCCTCACCCTCCCCTGTCCCAGACTGACCCAGACCCAACCTCACCCTCCCCTGTCCCAGACTGACCCAGACCCCCCTCACCCTCCCCTGTCCCAGTCTGACCCAGACCACCCCCATACCCTTCCCTGTCCCGGACTGACTCCGCCCCCCTGTCACCCTCCCCTGTCCCACATGGACCCAGTCCCGCACCCCCTCACCATCCCCTATCCCAGACTGACCCAGACTGATGCAAAGCCCCTCAACCTCCCCTGTCCCAGACAGACCCAGACCCCCCCTCACCCTCCCCTGTCTCAGACTGACCCCCCACTCACCCTTCCCTCTCCCAGACTGACCCCCACCTCACCCTCCTCTGATGCACACGGACCCAGTCTCGCCCCCTCTCACCCTCCCCTATCCAAGACTGACCCAGAACACCCCCGCCCTCAGCCTCTCCTGTCTCAGACGGACCCAGACCTACCGCCCGCTCACCCTCCCCTTTCCCAGACTGACCCAGACCTCACTCACCCTCCCTGTCCCAAAGTAACCCAGAACCCACCCCCCACGCTCCCCTGTCCCAGACTGACCCCCCTCACACTCGCCTGTCCCAGACTGATCCCCCCTCACCATCCCCTGCCCCAGACTGAGCCAGAGCCCACCTCACACTCTCCTGTCCCAGACTGATCCAGAACCCTCTCACCATCCCCTATCCCAGACTGACCCAGACTCCCCCTCACCCTCCCCCTCACCCTCCCCTGATCCAGACTCCCCCTCACCCTCCCCTGTCACAGACGGACCGAGACCCCCCCTCACCCTCCCCTGTCCCAGACTGACCCCCATCCCATCCCTTCCCTGTCCCAGACAGACCCAGACCCCCCTCACCCTCCCCTGTCTCAGACTGACCCCCCACTCACCCTCCCCTGTCCCAGACTGACCCGCACCTCACCCTCCACTGACCCACACAGACCCAGTCTCGCCCCCTCTCACCCTCCCCTGTCCCAGACTGACCCAGACCCCCCTCACCCTCCCCTGTCGCAGAATGACCCAGACCCCCCTCACCCTCCCCTGTCCCAGACTGACCCCCCCCTCACCCTCCCCTGTCCCAGACTGAACCAGACCTCCCCTCACTCTCCCCTGTCCCAGAGTGAAGCAGACACCCCACCCTCCCCTGTCCCAGACTGACCCAGACCCCCCGCTCACCCTCCCCTGTGCCAGACTGACTCAGACCCCCCCTCCCCCTCACCCTCCCCTGTCCCAGACTGACACCCCACTCACCCTGCCCTGTCCCGTACTGACCCAGACCTCCCTCCCTCACCCTCCCCTGTCCCAGACTGACCCAGACCCCCCCCTCACCCTCCCCTGTCCCAGACTGACCCAGACCCCCCCCTCACCCTCCCCTGTCCCAGACAGACCCAGACCCTCCCTCACACACACCTGTCCCAGACTGATCCAGACCCCCCTAACCCTCCCCTGTCCCAAACAGACCCAGACCCCACTCACCCTCCCCTGTCCCAGACTGCTCCCCCACTCACCCTCCCCTATCCCAGACTGACCACCCCACTCACCCTCTCTGTCCCACACGGACCCAGTCCTGCCCCCATCACCCTCCCCTGTCCCAGACTGACCCAGACCCCCCCCTCACACTCTACTGTCCCAGACTGACCCAGAACATCCATCAACATCCCCTGTCCCAGACTGACCCATACTCCCCCTCACCCTCCCCTGTCCCAGACTGACCCAGACCCAACCTCACCCTCCCCTGTCCCAGACTGACCCAGACCCCCCTTACCCTCCACTGTCCCAGTCTGACCCAGACCACCCCCACACCCTCCCCTGTACCAGACTGACCACCCCCCTCACCCTCTCTGTCCCACACGGACCCAGTCCCGCACCCCCTCACCATCCCCTATCCCAGACTGACCCAGACCCCCCCCCTCCCCCTCCCCTGTCCCAGACAGACCCAGACCCCCCCTCACACACACCTGTCCCAGACTGATGCAAAGCCCCTCACCCTCCCCTGTCCCAGACAGACCAAGACCCCCTCACCCTCCCCTGTCTCAGACTGACCGCCCACTCACCCTTCCCTCTCCCAGACTGACCCCCACCTCACCCTCATCTGATGCACACGGACCCAGTCTCGCCCCCTCTCACCCTCCCCTATCCAAGACTGACCCAGAACACCCCCATCCTCAGCCTCTCCTGTCTCAGACGGACCCAGACCTACCACCCGCTCACCCTCCCCTTTCCCAGACTGACCCAGACCTCACTCACCCTCCCTGTCCCAAAGTAACCCAGAACCCCCCGCTGCACCCTCCCCTGTCCCAGACTGACCCCCCTCACCCTCCCCTGTCCCAGACTGAACCCCCTCACACTCCCCAGTCCCAGACTGACCCCCCCCTCACCATCCCCTGCCCCAGACTGAGCCAGAGCCCACCTCACACTCTCCTGTCCCAGACTGATCCAGAACCCCCTCACCATCCCCTGTCCCAGACTGACCCAGACTCCCCCTCCCCCTCACCCACCCCTGACCCAGACTCCCCCTCACCCTCTCCTTTCACAGACTGACCCAGACCCCCCACCACACTCCCCTGTCCCAGACTGATCCCCACCCCATCCCTCCCCTGTCCCAGACAGACCCAGACCCCCCTCACCCTCCCCTGTCTCAGACTGACCCCCCCACTCACCATCCCCTGTCCCAGACTGACCCCCACCTCACCCTCCTCTGACCCACACGGATCCAGTCTCGCCCCCCTCTCACCCTCCCCTGTCCCAGACTGACCCAGAACCCACCCTCAACCTCCCCTGTCCCAGACTGACCCAGACCCCCCCCTCACCCTCCCCTGTCCCAGACTGACCCAGACACCCCCCTCACCGTCCCCTGTCCCAGACTGACCCAGACCATCCCCCTCACCCTCCCCTGTCCAAGACTGACCCAGAACCAACTCACCCTTCCCTGTCCCAGACTGCACCACGCACCCTCCACTGTCCCAGACTGACCCAGACCCCACTCCCTCACCCTCCCCGGTCACAGACTGACCCAGACCCCCCTCACCCTCTCCTGTCCCAGACTGACCCATACACCCCCTCACCCTCACCTGTCCCAGACTGACCCAGACCCAACCCTCACCCTCATCTGTCCCAGACTGACCCAGAACCCCCTCACTCTCCCCTGTCCCAGACTGACCCAGATCCCCTCACCCTCCCCTGTCCCAGACTGACGCCCCCCCCTCACCCTCCCCGTCCCAGGCTGACCCCGCACTCTCTCCCCTGTCCCAGACTGACCCAGACCCCCCCTCACCATCCCTGTCCCAGACAGACCCAGACTCCCCCTCACCCTCCCCTGTCCCAGACTGACTAATACCAAACCCCTCAGCCTCCCCTGTCCCAGTATGACCCAGACCTCCCCCCTCAACCTCCCCTTTCCCTGACTGACCCAGACACCCCCCTCACCCTCCCCTGTCCCAGACTGACCCAGATCATCCCCCTCACCCTCCCTTGTCCTAGACTGACCCAGACCCCCTCACTCTCCCCTGTCCCAGACTGACCCAGACTCCCCCTCACCCTCCGCTGTCCCAGACTGCCCCCCTCACCCTCCCCTGCCCCAGACTGACCCAGACCCCCCTCACCCTCCCTTGTCTCAAACTGACCCACTCCCCTCAACCTCCCCTGTCCCAGACTGACCCAGAACCCCCCGCCTCACCCAGCCTGTCCCAGACTGACCCAGACCCCCCCCTCATCCTCCGCTGTCCCAGAATGACCCAGACCCCCCTCACCCTCCCCTGTCCCAGACTGACTCAGACACCCCTCACCCTCCCCTGTCCCAGTGTGTCCCCCCTCACCCTCCCCTGTCCCAGTGTCCCCCCCCACACCATCCCCTGTCCCAGACTGACCCCCGCTCACCGTCCCCTGCCCCAGACTGACCCCTCCCTCACCCTCACCTTTCCCAGACTGACCCCCCCCTCAACATCCCCTGTCCCAGACTGACCCAGACCCCCCGCCACCCTCCCCTGTCCCAGACTGATCTAGACACCCCCTCACCCTCCCCTGTCCCAGACTGACCCAGAACATCTCCCTCACCCTCCCCTGACCAAGACTGACCCAGAACCCCGCTCATCCTTCCCTGTCCAAAAATACCCCCCTCCGCACACTCCCCTGTCCCAGACTGACCCAGACCCCCCCTCATCCTCCCCTCTCCCAGACTGACCCAGACTGACCCCTTCACCCATCCCTGTCCCAGACTGACCCGCCCTCAACCTCCCCTGTACCAGACTGCCCCCCTCACCCTCCCCTGCCCCAGACTGACCCAGACCCCCCTCACCCTCCCTTGTCTCAAACTGACCCACTCCCCTCACCCTCCCCTGTCCCAGACTGACCCAGAACCCCCCGCCTCACCCAGCCTGTCCCAGACTGACCCAGACCCCCCCCTCATCCTCCATTGTCCCAGAATGACCTAGACCCCCCTCACCCTCCCCTGTCCCAGACTGACTCAGACCCCCCTCACCCTCCCCTGTCCCAATGTGTCCCCCCTCACCCTCCCCTGTCCCAGATTAACACCCCCACACCATCCCCTGTCCCAGACTGACCCCCGCTCACCGTCCCCTGCCCCAGACTGACCCCTCCCTCACCCTCACCTTTCCCAGACTGACCCCCCCCCTCAACATCCCCTGTCCCAGACTGACCCAGACCCCCCCCCACCCTCCCCTGTCCCAGACTGATCTAGACACCCCCTCACCCTCCCCTGTCCCAGACTGACCCAAAACATCTCCCTCACCCTCCCCTGACCAAGACTGACCCAGAACCCCGCTCACCCTTCCCTGTCCAAAAATACCCCCCTCCGCACACTCCCCTGTCCCAGACTGACCCAGACCCCCCCTCATCCTCCCCTCTCCCAGACTGACCCAGACTGACCCCTTCACCCTCCCCTGTCCCAGACTGACCCGCCCTCAACCTCCCCTGTACCAGACTGACCCAGACCCCCTCTCACCCTCCCCTGTCCCAGACTGACCCAGACTCCCCTCAGCCTCCCCTGTCCCAGTTTGACCCAGACCCCCCTCACCCTCCCCTGTCCCAGACTGACCCAGACATCCCCCTCACGCTCCCCTGTCCCAGACTGACCCAGACCATAACCCTCACCCTCCCCTGTCCGAGACTGACCCAGACCATAACCCTCACACTCCCCTGTCCCAGACTGCCCCCTTACCCTCCCCTGTCCCAGACTGACCCAGACTCCCTCCTCACTCTCCCCTGTCCCAGACTGACCCAGACCCACCCTCAACCTCCCCTGTATCAGACTGACCCAGACCACCCTCACCCTCCCCTGTCCCAGTCTGACCCAGACCAACCCCACACCCTTCCCTGTCCCGGACTGACTCCCCCCACTCACCCTCCCCTGTCCCACACGGACCCAGTCCTGCACCCCCTCACCCTCCCCTGTCCCAGACTGACCCAGACCCCCCACTCACCCTCCCCTGTTCCAGACTGACCTCCACCTCACCCTCCTCTGACCCACACGGACCCAGTCTTGCCCCCTCTCATCCTCGCCTGTCCCAGACTGACCCAGATCCCCCTCACCCTCCCCTATCGCAGAATGACCCAGAACCCCCTCACCCTCCCCTGTCCCAGACTGACCCAGACCCCTCCTTTCCCTCCCCTTACCCAGACTGACCCCCCCTCACCCTCCCCTGTCCCAGACTGACCCAGACCTCCCCTCACTCTCCCTTGTCCCAGACTGAAGCAGACACCCCACCCTCCCCTGTCCCAGACTGACCCAGACCCCCCACTCACCCTCCCCTGTGCCAGACTGACTCAGACCCCCATCCCCCTCACCCTCCCCTGTCGCAGACTGACACCCCACTCACCCTGCCCTGTCCCATACTGACCCAGAACTCCCTCCCTCACCGTCCCCTGTCCCAGACTGACCCAGACTCCCCCTCCAGAACCAGAGGTCACAGTCTAAGGATAAGGGGTAAGCCATTTAGGACCGAAATGCGGAGGAACTTCTTCACCCAGAGAGTGGTGAACCTGTGGAATTCTCTACCACAGAAAGTTGTTGAGGCCAATTCACTAAATATATTCAAAAAGGAGTTAGATGAGGTCCTTACTACTAGGGGGATCAAGGGGTATGGCGAGAAAGCAGGAATGGGGTACTGAAGTTGAATGTTCAGCCATGAACTCATTGAATGGCGGTGCAGTCTAGAAGGTCCGAATGGCCTACTCCTGCACCTATTTTCTATGTTTCTATGTTTCACCCTCCCCTGTCCCAGACTGACGCAGATGCCCCCCTCACCCTCCCCTGTCCCAGACTGACCCAGACCCCCCCCTCACCCTCCCCTGTCCCAGACAGACCCAGACCACACCTCACACACACCTGTCCCAGACTGATCCAGACCCCCCTAACCCTCCCCTGTCCCAGACAGACCCAGACCCCACTCACCCTCCCCTGTCCCAGACTGCACCCCCACTCACCCTCCCCTGTCCCAGACTGACTACCCCCCTCACCCTCTCTGTCCCACACGGACCCAGTCCCGCCCCCATCACCCTCCCCTGTCCCAGACTGACCCAGACTGCCCCTCAGCCTCCCCTGTCCCAGACGGACCCAGGCCCCCCCGCTCAACCTCTTATGTCCCAGACAGACCCAGACCTCTCACCCTCCACTGTCCCAGACTGATCCAGACCCCAACCCCTCACCCTCCCCTGTCCCAGACTGACCCAGACCCCCCTCACCCTCACCTGTCCCAGAGTAACCCAGAACAGCCCCCCTCACCCTCCCCTGTCCCAGACTGACCCCCCACTCACATTCCCCTCTCTCAGACTGACCCTCCCCCCCGTCACCCTCCCCGGTGCCAGACTGACCCAAACCCCCCCTCACACTCTACTGTCCCAGACTGACCCAGAACCACCATCAACATCCCCTGTCCCAGACTGACCCATACTCCCCCTCACCCTCCCCTGTCCCAGACTGACCCAGACCCAACCTCACCCTCCCCTGTCCCAGACTGACCCAGACCCCCCCTCACACTCCCCTGTCCCAGACTGACCCAGACCCCCCCTCACCCTCCCCTGTCCCAGACTGCCCCCTTACCCTCCCCTGTCCCAGACTGACCCAGACTCCCCCCTCACCCTCCGCTGTCCCAGACTGACCCAGACGACCGCTCACCCTCCCTTTCCCCAGACTGTCCTATACCCCCTCACCCTCCCCTGTCCCAGACTGCCCCCTTACCCTCCCCTATCACAGACTGATCCAGACCCCCCCTCACCCTCCCCTGTCCCAGACTGACCCACCCCCTCACCCTACCCTGTCCCAGACTGACCCAGAACCCCCCCGCCTCACCCAGCCTGTCCCAGACTGATCCAGACCACCCCCCTCACCCTCCGCTGTCCCAGATTGATCCAGACGCCCCCCAGGCTCACCCTCCCCTGTCCCAGTCTGACCCAGAGCCCCCCTCAACCTCCCCTGTCCCAGGTTATACCCCCTCACCCTCCCCTGTCCCAGACTAACACCCCCACATCCTCCCCTGTCCCAGACTGACATCCCACACCCTCACCGTCCCCTGCCCCAGACTGACCCCCCGTCACCCTCCCCTTTCCCAGACTGACCCCTCCCTCACCCGCCACTGTCCCATACTGACCCAGACCCCCCCTCACCCTCCCCTGTCCCAGACTGACCCAGACCCCACCTCACCCTCCCCTGTCCCAGACTGCCCCCTTACCCTCCCCTGTCCCAGACTGACCCAGACTCCCTCCTCACTCTCCCCTGTCCCAGACTGACCCAGACCCACCCTCAACCTCCCCTGTATCAGACTGACCCAGACCACCCTCACCCTCCCCTGTCCCAGTCTGACCCAGACCAACCCCACACCCTTCCCTGTCCCGGACTGACTCCCCCCTCTCACCCTCCCCTGTCCCACACGGACCCAGTCCCGCACCCCCTCACCCTCCCCTGTCCCAGACTGACCCAGACCCCCCACTCACCCTCCCCTGTTCCAGACTGACCTCCACCTCACCCTCCTCTGACCCACACAGACCCAGTTTTGCCCCCTCTCACCCTCGCCTGTCCCAGACTGCCATAGATCCCCCTCACCCTCCCCTGTCGCAGAATGACCCAGACCCCCTTCACCCTCCCCTGTCCCAGACTGACCCAGACCCCCCCTTTCCCTCCCCTTACCCAGACTGACCCCCCTCACCCTCCCCTGTCCCAGACTGACCCAGACCTCCCCTCACTCTCCCTTGTCCCAGACTGAAGCAGACACCCCACCCTCCCCTGTCCCAGACTGACCCAGACCCCCCACTCACCCTCCCCTGTGCCAGACTGACTCAGACCCCCATCCCCCTCACCCTCCCCTGTCGCAGACTGACACCCCACTCACCCTGCCCTGTCCCATACTGACCCAGAACTCCCTCCCTCACCGTCCCCTGTCCCAGACTGACCCAGACTCCCCCTCCAGAACCAGAGGTCACAGTCTAAGGATAAGGGGTAAGCCATTTAGGACCGAGATGCGGAGGAACTTCTTCACCCAGAGAGTGGTGAACCTGTGGAATTCTCTACCACAGAAAGTTGTTGAGGCCAATTCACTAAATATATTCAAAAAGGAGTTAGATGAGGTCCTTACTACTAGGGGGATCAAGGGGTATGGCGAGAAAGCAGGAATGGGGTACTGAAGTTGAATGTTCAGCCATGAACTCATTGAATGGCGGTGCAGTCTAGAAGGTCCGAATGGCCTACTCCTGCACCTATTTTCTATGTTTCTATGTTTCACCCTCCCCTGTCCCAGACTGACGCAGATGCCCCCCTCACCCTCCCCTGTCCCAGACTGACCCAGACCCCCGCCCTCACCCTCCCCTGTCCCAGACAGACCCAGACCCCACCTCACACACACCTGTCCCAGACTGATCCAGACCCCCCTAACCCTCCCCTGTCCCAGACAGACCCAGACCCCACTCACCCTCCCCTGTCCCAGACTGCACCCCCACTCACCCTCCCCTGTCCCAGACTGACTACCCCCCTCACCCTCTCTGTCCCACACGGACCCAGTCCCGCCCCCATCACCCTCCCCTGTCCCAGACTGACCCAGACTGCCCCTCAGCCTCCCCTGTCCCAGACGGACCCAGGCCCCCCCGCTCAACCTCTTATGTCCCAGACAGACCCAGACCTCTCACCCTCCACTGTCCCAGACTGATCCAGACCCCACCCCCTCACCCTCCCCTGTCCCAGACTGACCCAGACCCCCCTCACCCTCACCTGTCCCAGAGTAACCCAGAACAGCCCCCCCTCACCCTTCCCTGTCCCAGACTGACCCCCCACTCACATTCCCCTCTCTCAGACTGACCCCCCCCCGTCACCCTCCCCGGTGCCAGACTGACCCAGATCCCCCCTCACACTCTACTGTCCCAGACTGACCCAGAACCGCCATCAACATCCCCTGTCCCAGACTGACCCATACTCCCCCTCACCCTCCCCTGTCCCAGACTGACCCAGACCTCCCCTCACTCTCCCTTGTCCCAGACTGAAGCAGACACCCCACCCTCCCCTGTCCCAGACTGACCCAGACCCCCCACTCACCCTCCCCTGTGCCAGACTGACTCAGGCCCCCCTCCCCCTCACCCTCCCCTGTCGCAGACTGACACCCCACTCACCCTGCCCTGTCCCATACTGACCCAGAACTCCCTCCCTCACCGTCCCCTGTCCCAGACTGACCCAGACTCCCCCTCCAGAACCAGAGGTCACAGTCTAAGGATAAGGGGTAAGCCATTTAGGACCGAGATGAGGAGGAACTTCTTCACCCAGAGAGTGGTGAACCTGTGGAATTCTCTACCACAGAAAGTTGTTGAGGCCAATTCACTAAATATATTCAAAAAGGAGTTAGATGAGGTCCTTACTACTAGGGGGATCAAGGGGTATGGCGAGAAAGCAGGAATGGGGTACTGAAGTTGAATGTTCAGCCATGAACTCATTGAATGGCGGTGCAGTCTAGAAGGGCCGAATGGCCTACTCCTGCACCAATTTTCTATGTTTCTATGTTTCACCCTCCCCTGTCCCAGACTGACGCAGATGCCCCCCTCACCCTCCCCTGTCCCAGACTGACCCAGACCCCCCCTCACCCTCCCCTGTCCCAGACAGACCCAGACCCCCCCTCACACACACCTGTCCCAGACTGATCCAGACCCCCCTAACCCTCCCCTATCCCAGACAGACCCAGACCCCACTCACCCTCCCCTGTCCGAGACTGCCCCCCCACTCACCCTCCCCTGTCCCAGACTGACCACCCCCCTCACCCTCTCTGTCCCACACGGACCCAGTCCCGCCCCCATCACCCTCCCCTGTCCCAGACTGACCCAGTCCCGCACCCCCTCACCATCCCCTATCCCAGACTGACCCAGACCCCCCCTCCCCCTCCCCTGTCCCAGACAGACCCAGACCCCCCCTCACACACACCTGTCCCATACTGATGCAAAGCCCCTCACACTCCCCTGTCCCAGACAGACCAAGACCCCCTCACCCTCCGCTGTCTCAGACTGACCGCCCACTCACCCTTCCCTCTCCCAGACTGACCCCCACCTCACCCTCATCTGATGCACACGGACCCAGTCTCGCCCCCTCTCACCCTCCCCTATCCAAGACTGACCCAGAACACCCCCGCCCTCAGCCTCTCCTGTCTCAGACGGACCCAGACCTACCACCCGCTCACCCTCCCCTTTCCCAGACTGACCCAGACCTCACTCACCCTCCGTGTCCCAAAGTAACCCAGAACCCCCTGCCGCACCCTCCCCTGTCCCAGACTGACCCCCCTCACCCTCCCCTGTCCCAGACTGAACCCCCTCACACTCCCCAGTCCCAGACTGACCCCCCCCTCACCATCCCCTGCCCCAGACTGAGCCAGAGCCCACCTCACACTCTCCTGTCCCAGACTGATCCAGAACCCCCTCACCATCCCCTGTCCCAGACTGACCCAGACTCCCCCTCCCCCTCACCCTCCCCTGACCCAGACTCCCCCTCACCCTCCCCTTTCACAGACTGACCCAGACCCCCCACCACACTCCCCTGTCCCAGACTGACCCCCACCCCATCCCTCCCCTGTCCCAGACAGACCCAGACCCCCCTCACCCTCCCCTGTCTCAGACTGACCCCCCACTCACCATCCCCTGTCCCAGACTGACCCCCATCTCACCCTCCTCTGACCCACACGGATCCAGTCTCGCCCCCCTCTCACCCTCCCCTGTCCCAGACTGACCCAGAACCCCCCCTCAACCTCCCCTGTCCCAGACTGACCCAGACCCCCCCCCCTCACCCTCCCCTGTCCCAGACTGACCCAGACCATCCCCCTCACGCTCCCCTGTCCAAGACTGACCCAGAACCCCCTCACCCTTCCCTGTCCCAGACTGCACCCCGCACCCTCCACTGTCCCAGACTGACCCAGGCCCCACCTCCTCACCCTCCCCGGTCACAGACTGACCCAGACCCCCCTCACCCTCCCCTGTCCCAGAGTAACCCAGAACACCCCCCCTCACCCTCCCCTGTCCCAGACTGACCCCCCACTCACATTCCCCTGTCCCAGACTGACCCAGACCCCCCCTCACCCTCCCCGTCCCAGGCTGACCCCGCACACTCTCCCCTGTCCCAGACTGACCCAGACCCCCCCTCACCATCCCTGTCCCAGACTGACCCTGACCAAACCCCTCAGCCTCCCCTGTCCCAGTATGACCCAGACCCTTATCCTCCCCTTTCCCTGACTGACCCAGACACCCCCCTCACCCTCCCCTGTCCCAGACTGACCCAGATCATCCCCCTCACCCTCCCCTGTCCTAGACTGACCCAGACCCCCTCACTCTCCCCTGTCCCAGACTGACCCAGATCTCCCCTCACCCTCCGCTGTCGCAGACTGCCACCCTCACCCTCCCCTGCCCCAGACTGGCCCAGACCCCCCTCACCCTCCCTTGTCTCAAACTGACCCACTCCCCTCACCCTCCCCTGTCCCAGACTGACCCAGAACCCCCCGCCTCAGCCAGCCTGTCCCAGACTGACCCAGACCCCCACTCATCCTCCGCTGTCCCAGAATGACCCAGACCCCCCTCACCCTCCCCTGTCCCAGACTGACTCAGACCCCCCTCACCCTCCCCTGTCCCAGTGTGTCCCCCCTCACCCTCCCCTGTCCCAGATTAACACCCCCACACCATCCCCTGCCCCAGACTGACCCCTCCCTCACCCTCACCTTTCACAGACTGACCCCCCCCTCAACATCTCCTGTCCCAGACTGACCCAGACCCTCCCCCACCCTCCCCTGTCCCAGACTGACCTAGACACCCCGCTCACGCTCCCCTGTCCCAGACTGACCCAGATCATAACCCTCACCCTCCCCTGTCCTAGACTGACCCAGACCCCCCTCACACTCCCCTGTCCCAGACTGACCCAGACCCCCCCTCACCCTCCCCTGTCCCAGACTGCCCCCTTACCCTCCCCTGTCCCAGACTGACCCAGACTCCCCCCTCACCCTCCGCTGTCCCAGACTGACCCAGACGACCGCTCACCCTCCCTTTCCCCAGACTGTCCTATACCCCCTCACCCTCCCCTGTCCCAGACTGCCCCCTTACCCTCCCCTATCACAGACTGATCCAGACCCCCCTCATCCTCCCCTGTCCCAGACTGACCCACCCCCTCACCCTACCCTGTCCCAGACTGACCCAGAACCCCCCCGCCTCACCCAGCCTGTCCCAGACTGATCCAGACCACCCCCCTCACCCTCCGCTGTCCCAGATTGACCCAGACGCCCCCCAGGCTCACCCTCCCCTGTCCCAGTCTGACCCAGAGCCCCCCTCAACCTCCCCTGTCCCAGGTTATACCCCCCTCACCCTCCTCTGTCCCAGACTAACACCCCCACATCCTCCCCTGTCCCAGACTGACACCCCACACCCTCACCGTCCCCTGCCCCAGACTGACCCCCCGTCACCCTCCCCTTTCCAAGACTGACCCCTCCCTCACCCGCCCCTGTCCCATACTGACCCAGACCCCCCCTCACCCTCCCCTGTCCCAGACTGACCCAGACCTCCCCCCACCCTCCCCTGTCCCAGACTGACCCAGACTTCCCCCTCACCCTCCCCTATTCCTGACTGACCCAGACCCCCCCTCACCCTCCCCTGTCGCAGAATAACCCAGACCTCCCTCACCCTCCCCTGTCCCAGACTGACCCAGACCCCCCCTTACCCTCCCCTGTCCCAGGCTGACCCCCGCCTCACCCAGCCTGTCCCAGACTGATCCAGACCACCCCCCTCACCCTCCCCTGTCCCAGACTGACCCAGACCCCCATCCCCCTCACCCTCCCCTGTCCCAGACTGACACCCCACTCACCCTGCCCTGTCCCGTACTGACCCAGACCTCCCTCCCTCACCCTCCCCTGTCCCAGACTGACCCAGACCCCCCCTCACCTTCCACTGTCCCAGATCCCCCCCTCACCCTCCCCTGTCCCAGACTGACCCAGACCCCCCCCCCTCACCCTCCCCTGTCCCAGACTGACCCAGAACCTCCCCTCCCCTTCACCCTCCCCTGTCCAGACTTCCTGAAACTCTTTGGGAAGGTGCCACACTTGGGACTGCTCTATCAGATCGAAGCCTAGAACATAAGAACATAAGAAATAGGAGCAGGAGTAGTCGATTTGGTCCCTCGCACCTGCTCCGCCATTCAATAAGATTTTGGATGATCACATCGTGGACTCAGCTCCACTTCCCTGCCCGCTCCCCATATCCCTTAATTCCCTTATTGCTCATAAATCTGTTTATCTCTATCTTAAATATATTCAATGACCCAGCCTCCACATTCTCTGGGGCAGAGTATTCCACAGATTTACAACCCTCTGAGAGAAGAAATTTCTCCTCATCTCAGTTTTAAATGGGTGGCCCTTATTCTGAGACTATGCCCCCTAGTTCTAGATACCCCAATGAGTGGAAATAAGATTACCTCTCATTCTGCTGAACTCCAATGAGTACAGGCCCAACCTACTCAACCTATCTTCATAAGTCAAACCCCTCATCTCTGGAATAAACCGAGTGAACCTTCTCTTCTGAACTGCCTCCAATGAAATTATATCCAGCTTTAAAAATAGAGACCAAAACTCAATGCAGTACTCTAGGTGTGGCCTCACCAATACCCTGTACAGTTGTAACAGGACTTCTCTGCTTTTATACTCTATCCCCCTTGCAATAAAGGCCAACATTCAATTTGCTTTCCTGATTATTTGCTGTACCTGCATACTAATTTGTTATGTTTCATGCTCAAGGACCCCAAAGTCCCTCTGAACTGCAGCTTTTTGCAATTTGTCTCCATTTAAATTATAATTTGCTTTACTATTTTTTCTGCCGCAGTGGATAACCTCACATTTTCCCACATTATACTTCATCTGCCAAGAATTTGCCCACTCACTTATCCCTTTGCAGATTTCTTGTGTCCTGCTCACAATTTGCTTCTACACCCTTCTTTGTATCATCAGAAAAATTGGCTACATTGCACTCAGTCCTTTTATCCAAGTCATTATTATAGATTGTAAATAGTTGAGGCCCCAGCACCGATCCCTGCGGCACCCCACTAATTACTGATTGCCAACTGGAAAATGACCCATTTATCCCGACTCTGTTTTCTGTTAGTTAGCCAATCCTCTGTCCATGCTAATATATTACCCCCAATCCCATGAGAGCTTTTATCTTGTGCAGTAACCTTTTATGTGGCACCTTATCGAATGCCTTCTGGAAATTCTGCTCCACAATTCAATATGATCATGACTGAACAGCCAAAAATCCAGGTGGGGCTTATGACAAAGAAATCCAATGCTGGACCCAGCAAGAGCAAGTAAAGTGGACAAGATTTAATCTAACAACACGTTGGTTCTTTTCAGACCCACCCACTCTACCTGTGAAAGGGCTGCTTACTGTCTGAAGAAACTGATCTATTGATGACAACCTTATCAGCTGTGTTTCAGTTGGTAGCACTCTCGCTTCTGAGTCAGAAGGTTGTGGATTCAAGTACCACTCTAGGGACTTGAGCACAAAATCTAGGCTTTTACACCAGTGCAGTGATGAGGGAGTGCTGCACTGTCGGAGGTGCCATTTATAGGAAGAGACGTTAAACGGAGACCCCTTCTGCTCTCTCAGGTGAACGTAAAGCATCCCTCGGCCATTATTTCGAAGAAGAGCAGATCAGTTATCCTAGTGTCATGACCAATACTTATCCCTCGATCAACATAACACAACAGCTTATCTGTTCATCATCATATTGCTGTCTGTGGGAGCTTGCTGTGCGCGAAATGTCTGCCGCCTTTCCTACGTTACTACAGTGTCTACACTTCTAAAAGTACTTTATTGGCTGTGAAAGGCACAATATAAATCCAAGTCTCTATTTCTCTGCTTAATATTAGATCCCTCCGGTTGATATGCTGGGAGTTTCCTGACCAGAAGTGATCCTCAGTCGATTTCAGTTATAAACCGGTCAATGTCTGTTGAACATGTAAAAATGTACATCGACAAACAGAGCAGTGAGAATGCTGTTCAGAGTGTTGAATATAATTATACTAAAACCTGAATGAACCTTCCTGGTAAGATTTTTGCCTGAGAGCAGAATAGAAACACAAAAAGAACAGAGTATAAATCAGGAGGGATTGTAACTGATGACATCATTCAAGGGTTTGTGATTGTGGCGAGCAATAAATCTGATTGGATGTTTAAAGAGACCAATTAGAGAGATACAGAACAATGGATATTGGCATGGCGGCCAATGAACCAATCACAATCATTGTCACCCACCCCTCATTAGCATAGGGCTGTGGGCGGAGTGTGGGGCTGCCCACATAATGCGGGCTCGGAGCAGAGTTTCCTCAAACTTGCGCCGGACTGAACCAGACAATGGCTGACGGGAAGTAAAGTTACCGCCAAGAAAGTACTACCGAAGGGCGGCAAGAAGCGCAGAAAGTCGAGGACGGAGAATTACTCCATTTACATCTACAAATTGATGAAGCAGGTTCACCCGACACCGGCATCTCCTCCAGGGCCATGGGCATCATGAACTCGGTTGTGAACGATATTTTGGAGCGCATCGCGGGTGAGGCTTCCCGCCTGGCCCATTCCAACAAGCGCCGCACCATCAGCTCCCGGGAGATCCAGACCGCCGTGCGCCTGCTGCTGCCCGGAGAGCTGGCCAAGCACGCCGTGTCGGAAGGGACAAAGGTGGTGACCAAGTGCATTAGCTCCAAGTCAAACTGCGCGCTGTCCTGAGAGATCAAGCCCCAAACACAACGGCTCTTTTAAGAGCCACCGACAACTTCTCTGAAAGAGCTGCACAAACCCATCTCTCTTTAGACTCAAATCACTATTTATTTCCTGAACAAGTGTGTGCGAACCTTTGCCGTTCCAGCTGTAGATTTAGTTTTGAATTCTCCGATAAGCAGTTTCACTGTCCGGTTCGACCTCAGTGTCACTGGAATTTCCCGCCCACAAACTACAAACACGGTCGCTGCTCGCTCTTTCCCTTTGCTCTCAGACCCGTTCATTTACACCACCTGCCGTATTAAAAGCTTGTTTAGGGGCTGAGACTCAGATTTCAGTCACTCATTCTCTCTCGCAGGCCCTTTTTTCAAGTTTATTTTTCAATTCCTGTTGTGGGTTTATTGACCCGAGACTCCTTGCAGTGTAACAACCCAGAATGGGAGTTCTTAGAGACCAGAACCGGGGCAGTTTGAACACTCTGTCCCTCTTCTCTTTTCACAGAGGGACTCCCTAGTTCTGGTCTCACTGCCGTCTTTGCGGGGGATTGATCGATAATCTATAAAATCCAACTTTTACAAAGATTAAGTTGGAATGTGTCTCGTTACAGAATCAGTGGGGATTGATTCCCGCCCATTACAGATAGTTTGAAACAGTACCCGAATTTATTCCTGATTTTACAGTTTGGAACTTGCAAGGGAAATATAGAATAAGAGAAAAGGAATTAAAACATGTTGGAAAATCTTGGACTCATGGTAAATGTATTATCATAATCCGCTATTTTTAAAAGTCTTGGGCTTTTTGAATTAAAATATCCTTATTCTGACTGTTGGAGACAGTAATTTCCGCCTTACTTTCATTGGCCGGCTAAACAGACTGTGACCAATGAAATTCCCCACAGAGACCAATCACAAGTTCGCTCCCTGCATTCCTCCCGAAGGTAAGAAAGGCAGATGTGGGCAGTTTCTCATTCTTTCTCTAAACGTGCGGATTGTGGAGATGTTTGAAAAAGCACCATATACTGAAAAACATCTGTGTTGTGCCATGTACAATGAAAGTTTCTGCACTGTTTAGTAACGTGTAAAGAAATGTAACTGTATCCTCACCCATTCCGAGTACTGCTTTCATCTGCATAGTGCTACATGTAACGTAATTGGTGATCGGTATTGAAATGTATCCTGGAATGTAATGTAAAGCTGTTCTTACCTGCTCCATGTAATACTCTTATTTATACAGTGCTACATGCAACGTGATTTACGGATTGTACTAAACTGTACCTTGAAATGAAATGTTCGCAAGTGTATTGTATGGAACTGCTGTCAGCATCCAAATTAATTGTATAGAATTGCTGACCGCATCCAAATGTTTTCCAATGTACCGCAAACATTTTTATATGAATAAAGTATATTTTTCAAACAAAAAAAAGAAGAAAAACCGACGGTAAAGCTCGGGCCAAGGCCAAGTCTCGCTCCTCCCGGGCCGGACTGTAATTCCCTGTGTGCCGTGTTCACAGGCTCCTGTGGAAGGGGAACTATGCTGAGCGTGTGGGTGCCGGGGCCCCGGTCTACATGGCTGCTGTGCTCGAATATCTGACCGCTGAAATCCTGGAGCTGGCCGGCAACGCGGCCCGCGACAACAAGAAGACCCGCATCATCCCCAGACACCTGCAGCTGGCCATCCGCAACGACCAGGAGCTCAGCAAGCTGCTGGGAAAGGTGACCATCGCTCAGGGTGGGGTGCTGCGTAATATCCAGGCTGTGCTGCTGCCCAAGAAAACCACCAGTGCATCAAGGAACAAGTAAAGCGGACAGGATTTAATCTGATAAATCAAAGGCTCTTTTCCGAGCCACCCACAGTATCAATGTAAGGGCAGGTTACTGTTCTATGGATCACAATTGTCCCAGATCTAAATTAACATTGAATCTCTGCAATTAAGCGGTTAGTTTCCTGATCAGAAATGATCCTCAGACATTCTCGATCACTGGTCACTGCCGACAGACAGTGCAACAGGTTTGCTGTTATAAAATCCTGCTGCAAGGTACCATAAATCATTTCTGGCCTGCAAGGCGGTAAACTTACCCCGATTGCGATGGCCGGGAATCGAAGCCGGGTTCACTGCTTGGGAAGGCAGCTCACCGCTCACTATACCACCATCGCTCACATTTGAGAAAGTGACAGGAAGAAACTGGTTTTAATCCACCAAACTTAGTGCCTTCAGCAGGTTAATGTCGTACAAATTAGTCAATTTACAAAAAAACATTCCTCATATCTGTTGATTATTTTTAAACTAAAAGGGCTTAAAACTAATGAATGGGATGCGGGCTCAGCCCAAACAAGGTAACTATTCACATTGGAGGGAAAGTGTCCCAGCACCGGGCTTACATTCTGATTACTGAATATAGTATTTGTCCCACTTAAGAACCGCAAGAATTAGTTAGTCTGAGTATTGTCTGGGCGATGTTGGTATAGCGGTCAGCATAGCTGCCTTTCAAGCAGTTGACCTGGGTTCGATTCCCTGCCATCGCAGTCGATGTAATCCTTGTCAGGGCAGAAATGAATTATGTGAGCTTGGAACTGCAGCATTTTATAACTAAGAATAATTGTCAATGAAATGAATTTTGACGAAAATCATTCATGTGCGTCTCCCATAGCATTGAACAGGACTTTGAACCAATAAATGAATTCTCAGTCAGAAAGGTTGGGCCCATCAACTGCTCATTCCCTTTATACTCGGCTCTTAACATCCGTTTATATTCGGCTCACACAACGTGTTCAATGACGGACGGTCTCACGTTCAGGTTCCGTCTGCTTTGTGTTTCTCTGAAGCAACTCTATATTGATTCACTGATCCGAATATTCGTTAACAGCAATCCTGCGGCAGTGTTTGTCGATCTCGATATTTACATGCTCGACAGAGAGTGACCGATTTATAACCGAGATCAGGAGACGCCCAGAGATGTAATATATTAAACTAGATCTGGGATAATTCTGACCCATAGAACAGTAACCAGCCCTTTCACAGATACGGTGGTTGGCTCTGAAAAGAGCCTTTGGTTTATTCGATTAAATCCTGTCCGCTTTACTTGCTCTTGGACACACTGGTGGTTTTCTTGGGCAGCAGCACAGCCTGGATATTAGGCAGCACCCCGCCCTGAGCGATGGTCACCTTTCCCATCAGTTTGTTGAGCTCCTGGTTGTTGCGGATGGCCAGCTGCAGGTGTCTGGGGATTATGCGGGTCTTCTTGTTGTCGCGGGCCGCGTTGCCGGCCAGCTCCAGGATTTCAGCGGTCAGATACTCGAGCACAGCAGCCATGGCACCCACACGCTCAGCATAGTTCCCCTTCCGCAGGAGCCTGTGAACACGGCCCACAGGGAAGTGCAGTCCGGCCCGGGGGGAGCAAGACTTGGCCTTGGGCCGAGCTTTACCGCCGCTTTTTCATCTTCCAGATTTTTTTTTAAATTTCAAAATATACTTTATTCATTTAAAAATTTGCACAATACATTCGAAAGCAGTTCAGTACATTTGGATGCGGTCAGCAATTCCATACATTACATTTGGATGCTGACCGCAGTTCCGTTCAATACATTTCTTTACTTTACATTTCAAGGTACGATTCATACAATCCAGGATACATTGTGATACGTTCATCAAGTTACATTCCATGTGTCACCATACGGTACACAGTGAGGGTAGTTACATTTGTTTCCAACGTGCATTAAGCAACAGAACTTGCAATATACATGGCACTACATAGGTGATTGCAGATCATGGTGCTCTATGTATACAAAAGGTTTACCATTGCAGACCAAGGGGAGTTTTGTACTGATTCCATCCCCTGGGTTTACCGTGGTGGAAGAGCTTTAAACTGTGGCTCTTGCCCACTGTGCCTTTGCGGCGGCTGCACCAATTTTTTAGTGCATCCCTCAGCACGTAGTCCTGGATCTTGGATTGCGCCAGTCTGCAACACGCAGACGTGGACATCTCCTTGCTCTGGAAGACCAGCAAGTTTCGGCAAGACCATAGTGCGTCTTTCACCGTCAGATATTTCCACAATGCACACGTTCAGAGAAAGAATCAGAAACTCTTCCCACATCTGCCTTTCTTATACCTTCTGGAGAAATGCAAGGAGCGAACATGTGATTGGTCGCTCTGTGGTGAATTTCATTGGCCTTTTCTGATGATCAATCACAGCCTGTTTAGTCCGTCAATGAAACCTGGGCGGAAATGACTATTCTCAACAGTCGGTCATCTAACGATTTAGGAATTCAAAAATCCCGCCAATAATTGTTAAAATTGCGGATTATGTTAGTAACTTCACCATTAGCCAAATATTTCCAAACACTTTGTTTCCTTTTGTCTCAATCCATATTTCACTTGCAAATTCCAGGCTGTTACAATCAGGATTAAATTCCGGTTCAGTTTTAAACTGTCTGTAATGGGCGGGAATAAACCCCACTGATTCTGTAACGGGACACATTCTAGCTCAATCTTTGTAAAAGTTGGATTTCATAGATTATCGATCGATCCCCCGCACCAGCGGGAGTGACACCAGAACTGGGAGTCCCTCTGTGAAAAAAGAGGGACAGAGTGTTCAAACTGTCCCGTTTCTGGTCTCTGTAAGAACTCCTATTTTGGGTTGTTACACTCGGACTCCAGGGTTAATAAACGGTTTGACCCCTAACGAGAATTTTCTTTTAAATTGAAAAGGGTGTGAGAGAGACCGAGATGGCTACAGTCTGAGTCTCACCCTAAAACAAACTTCTAATTCGTCGGCAGGCGGTTTAAATGATGGGTCTGAGAGCAAAGGGAAAGGGCGACCAGGGACCGTGTTTGTAGTTTAGGGCGGAAAAGGGAAGAACCGGACAGTAAAATCGGTTATCTGAGAATTTAAAACTAAATCTACAACTGGGACTGTGAAGGTTAGCACACACTTGTTCAGGAAAGAATTAGTGATTTGAGTCTAAAGGGAGATGGGTTTGTGCAGCTCTTTCAGAGAGGTTGTGTGTGGCGCTTAAAAGAGCCGTTGTGTTTGGGGCTTGATCTCTCAGGACAGCGCGCAGTTTGACTTGGAGCTAATGCACTTGGTCACCACCTTTGTCCCTTCCGACACGGCGTGCTTGGCCAGCTCTCCGGGCAGCAGCAGGCGCACGGCGGTCTGGATCTCCCGGGAGCTGATGGTGCGGCGCTTGTTGGAATGGGCCAGGCGGGAAGCCTCACCCGCGATGCGCTCCAAAATATCGTTCACAACCGAGTTCATGATGCCCATGGCCCTGGAGGAGATGCGGTGTCGGGGTGAATTGTAGATGTAGATGGAGTAACTCTCCTTCCTCGACTTTCTGCGCCCTTTCCGCCGATCGGTGATGTTTTCTTGATTACTTTCTTGGTGGTAAATGTTTCCCCGGCGGGGGAGCTGGCTCAGCGGCCGCCATCTTGGTCAGGGCGAGACTCACGGCGCATGCGCTGTCTTTCATGCAGGGACCAAAGTGTGGGCGGGGCTTCAGGGTGTCTGTCAGTTTGATTGGTCACATGTTTGTGCCCAGGTCAGTGACCCCTGAAAGGGCGCCTTGCTGTGCGAATTGTTGTCTGGTGACCCTGGGCCTGGGCTCATCCTATTGGTCCAGCCCATGCTCACCCTATTGGGCCAGCCCGGGCTCACCCTATTGGGCCAGCCCACGCTCACCCTATTGGGCCAGCCCGCGCTCACCCTATGAGTGAGTGGGATTTACTGCCCATTAATTGCCTTTGTTGAACTATGATCGGGTTTATTTTTCCTTTAAAATGTTTTGTCCTGAGTGTTCCACTGAATTAAGATGCTGGGCTGCAGTTCCTTGCAGGCACTGGGCTGTTTCTGGTGAATTAATGTGCGTAGTGTTAATTGGGAATAGATTTTACTGGGGTCATTCTGTGCTGAATGCGCTGCTGGGTTGTCCTCAGTCCCAATGACGAGGTGCTGTTGACAACAAATCCAGGATTCCCTTACATTGTGACACCAAATCCAGGGACCACTTACATTGTGACACAAATCCAGGGACCACTTACATTGAGACACCAAATCCCGCTGGCACTTGCATTGTGACTCCAAATCCAGGGACCCCTTACACTGAGGCATCAAATCCAGGGACCCCTTACACTGAGGCATCAAATCCAGGCACCCCTTACACTGAGGCATCAAATCCAGGGACCCCTTACACTGAGGCATCAAATCCAGGGACCCCTTACACTGAGGCACCAAATTCAGGGACCAGTTACAATGAGGAATCAAATCCAGGATGAATTACACCGTGACACCAAATTGAGAGATTAATAATACCGTGACAACAAATCCAGGGACCAGTAACACTGAGGTATCAAATCCAGGGACCACTTACACTGACGCACCAAATCCAGGGACCAGTAACACTGAGGCATCAAATCCAGGGACCACTTACACTGACGCACCAAATCCAGGGACCAGTAACACTGAGGAATCAAATCCAAGGACCACTTACACGGAGACTACAAAATTACACAGAAATGGGCCATTTGGTCTAATCAGTCCCTGCTCTGCTCAGTAATTAGAGAGTCTCAGTATGGGGAATGGTCATGCCGATGAAAGCCGCTCTAGTTAGGGGGAAATGTGGGTAATGAATGAAAAGATGATGGAGGAATCAGACGGTGACTGGTGAGACCTGGTGACAGATTATTGTCAGAAGTCCTTTTCAGGCAGGCTGAAGATTAGATGTAACCGGCGCAACTACTGTATCCATCTGTTATTGTCCCCAAATCTAATGTCACTAATTTATTTTTCCATGAGAAATGTAGAGATTACGAGGTGTTGTTGACAGAAAGAAGCGAGGAAATGAGGCTTGCACAGGAAAGAAAGTTCCTTGAATGAACATAATGTGAGGCTGTTTTGTGACTCGGCTCTGTCAGGTTATAAACATGAAATGGAAAAGGGCATGTCAAGTGACACTTATATTGCCAATAGTGCTTTCTAAGTTAATCATTATATCCTAAGCCGAATATCCTACTGACTACCCCAACCACTAATCCCAATCCAAACAAATAACCACAAACCACAACCATGAAAGCTACATCTAAACCAAGGCTAAGAACACAAGAAATAGGAGCAGAAGTAGGCCATCTGGCCCCTTGAGCCCACCCCTTCATTCAATAAGATCTTGGCTGATCTGATCTTGGCCTCAATTCCACTTCCCAGCCCTCTCCCCATAAACCTTGACTCCACTGTCTTTCAAAAATCAGTCTATCTGCAACTTAAATATTTTCAATGACCAGACTCCACTGTTCTCTGGGGTAGAGAATTTCAAAGATACACGACCCTCTGAGAGAAGAAATTCCTCTTCATTTCCATTTTAAATGGGCGCCCCCTTATGCTCAGACTTTGCCATCTAGTTCGAGATTCCCCCCACAAGAGGAAACAGAGATCAGTGGGGAAGCTAAAGACCTGATAAAGGAAGTATTTAAACAATTATTTTGATGCAAGAAATACCGCAAGGTATGTTAGTAACAAGTAATTGTAATCAATTAACCAATCAAAATTAGCAAAGGCAATTACAAAGATTTGAACATTTCAAAGTTGATCACATGCAGTATGTGTGGAGATCTATTAACCGCATTTAAAAATCGTTAAACAATATAGAAAATAACAGATTTCCAGTCTTACGCAAGATAGTTCTTTCAAGGGTTGGTTGAAAGGAACGTCAAATGAGTGTAAAGTGAGACACGCCGGTTCAGTCTGAGACATCCACAAGCCGTATGCTCAAAATAAACAAGCTTGGGATTTGATTTGGGAACAGATGAATTACGTGAGAAGTGAAATAATCTAGAGTAAGAAAAGGCCCAAAATGGAAGGGAAGGAAACATTAGTCTCTTATTAAGGAAAAATGAAATATTGGACATACGGTGTTTGAAACAAGCTGATTTATTTCATATTTATACAGAACATTAATCTCCAGCTCAGGTATAGGGGTTATTCAGAGCAGCAGAAACAAAGTCTAAGTGCCAGAATGAACATGGTTCAGTGGCCAATGGGGACCCAGTAAATCCTCTTCCATACACTGATTGGCCGTTCCTATTTACCCAACATTCCCCGCGACGGAGAATTTGCCGACCCCAGACTACAGGGGCCCAGTGCGCAGGCGCGGGACTTGGCTGTGTTTGGAGCATGCGCGGTGCGTGTAATGGCGGAGCAGGTATGGTGAAATGTGCTCCGCAAAACAGCTCAATGTCAGCGCGCCGGAGGGAAATAATGGACCAGCGGGTTGGCTTCATAAACCACTGGAGCCCGCCGGCAGCCGGGAATAATAACCGGAATATCGGCGACTGCAGCCTCGAGGCTTTCTCCCGGTCACAGGGCCAGGGTAACGGCGGCCATCTTTGTACAGGAAGGCAGGGTCAGTTCTTCGCCATCTTGATTCAGTGAACAGCAAAGCGCATGCGCGGCCATCTTGGTAAAGTAACAGCTTAGTTATTCTCTGGATACCTCGGATTTCTCACCATCTCCGAAAGGCGCTGCTCAGTGCTAAGCTTATGGTTTACGTCCCAGACAATTGTAACAGGAAAGCCCCAGAGCTGTTCACTCCCAGGGTTACAATCCCCACGTACAGTCCCAGCGTTGGAATCCCCGTTAACAGTCTCAGGTTATTATCTCATAAGAACATAATAACATAAGAAATAGGAGCAGGAGTGGGTCATTTGGCCATTGGAGCCGGCTCTGCCATTCAATAAGATCATGGCTGATCTGATCATGGACTCAGTTCCACTTCTTTGCCCGCTCCCCATAACCCTTTAATCCCTTATCGCTCAAAAATCTGTTGATCTCGGCCTTAAATATATTCAATGACCCAGCCTCCACAGCTCTCGGGCAGAGAATTCCATAGATTTACAACCCTCTGAGCGAAGAAATTTCTCCTCATCTCAATTTTAAATGGGTGGCCCCTTATTCTGAGACTATGCACCCTAGTTTTAGTTTACCCTATGAGTGGAAATATCCTCCCTGGATCCCCTCGTTATCATATGTTTCGATAAGATCACCTCTTATTCTTTTGAACTCCAATGTGTATCGGCTCAACCTATCCTCATAAGACAACTCCCTTATCGCCGGAATTAACCTCTGAACAGCCTCCAATGCAAGTGTATCCTTCCTTAAATACAGAGACCAAAACTGCATGCAGTATTTTAGGTGTGGTCTCACCAATACCCTGTACAGTTGTAGCAGGATTTCTCTGCTTTATACCGCTTGCAATAAAGGCCAACATTCCATTTGCCTTCCTGATTATTTGCTGTACCTGCACACTAACTTTTTGTGTTTTATGCACAAACATCCTCAGGTCTCTCTGTCCTGTAGCACTTTGCAATTTTTCTCCATTTAAATTATAATTTGCTTTTCTATTATTTCTGCCAAAGTGGATAAACCTCACATTTTCCCATATTATACTACATCTGACAAATTTTTGCCCACTCATTTCGCCTGTCTATATCCCTTTGCAGATTTTTTGTGTTCTCAATTTGCTTTCCCACCCAGTTTTGTATCAGCAGCAAACTTGGCTCTATTACACTCTGTCCCTTCTTCCAACTCATTAATACAGATTGTAAATAGTTGAGGACCCAGTATCGATACCTGCGGTACCCCACTAATCACCATTTGCCAACCAGAAAAAGACCCATTTATCCCAACTCTCTGTTTTCTGTTAGTTAACCAATCCTCTATCTATGCTAATATACTGCCCCCAACCCTATGAGGTTTTATCTTGTGCAGTAACCTCTTATGTGGCACCTTATAAAATGCCTTCTGGAAATCCAAATACACCACATCCATTGGTTCCGCCTTATCCATCCTACTCATTACATCCTCAAAGAACTCCAGCAAATTTGTCAAACATGATTTCCCTTTCATAAATCCATGCTGACTCTGCCTGACCGAATTATGCTTTTCCAAATGTCCCGCTACTGCTTCCTTAATAATGGACTCCAGCACTTTCCCAATGACAGATGTTAGGCCAACTGGTCTATAGTTTCCTGCTTTTTGTCTGCCTCCTTTTTTAAGTAGAGGCGTTACGTTTTTGGTTTCCAATCTGTTGGGACCGCCCCAGAATCAGGGAATTTTGGCAGATTATAACTATTGTGTCCACTATCTCTGCAGCCACTTCTCTTAAGACCTTACGATGTAAGCCATCAGGGCAAGGTGACTTGTCTGCCTTTAGTCCCATTATTTTTCCGAGTACTACTTTATTATGAATAGTGATTGTATTAAGTTCCTCCCTCACTATAGCCCCTTGATTATCCACTTCGGTATTACTCTGAGTGACCAAGTGTTTTACTCTAATTAAACTGATCTCAGATTGTTTCTGTCAGATATTAGTTCCTGCACGGACCCAGCAAACACTCCACTCCCTCGTCCCTCTGACGTTTCTGTAGGATTGCTTTGTGAAGACGGGCTCATGGAGAGAAACGCTCTGCACGGAATGATCCCAAATTGAGCATCTCCAAGAGACAAGGCTCCCAGCTTTAATCATTCTCTGTCCTTTTCCCCCAGGCCCAGTTCCTTTGCTCAGATTCTGATAAAAGTAAATTGGGAAAAGTGCACTTTGATTTTTACAGGCTGAATTATTGCAGAGAGCTGCGCATGCACGGTTCAGCCCCGACCCCTGTGTCGATTTCCAGTAACCAGAAGAGAGCATGTACCCTCCCCTCCCCCAGCCCTGCCTGTGATCACCATTTTCACTCAGTGAGTGGAAGAAGATGGTTTAAAACAGCCGAGAATGGAGACACCACGGCCCCGGCAGCGAGTAGCAGCCTCCTTACAGCAGCGCAGCGCTTTGGGAGCGTGTCCGCAGATGGGCTCAGAGTTCGGCATTGAGTCCGGAAGGAAACACAGCCTGACAGTGAGAATGTGGGGAGTTTCACAAAGTGCAACTAATGCAGGCACCAGGAGGGGAGTGTGGGAGAAGATATTTTAAAGATGGTTTATATTGTTTCAGTGAGCTGAGTTCTCCAGAACCGTGTTGATCGAGGGCTACATTGTCGCTCCCTCAGATACATCATATTCTCCCCCACATCCATATCTTAGAACTAATAATGTTCTCGTATTATTATTCTCAGAGCAAAATTCTTCAACCAGCCAGAACAAATGTGATCTTTCCTCCACCCGGAACACAAGGAACAGTGCAGGCAGCTCCTTCTCATACACAGTAAGTAGATTATCACTCACAGAGCGCAGAGACACAGAACTGGCCTCAATCCTATTGTCACAGGCAGCAGAAGCTGTCAGTCCCACAGTGGTCCGAAGTGGCAGAGTGGGGTGCCGCAAGGTTCAGTGCTGGGATCTCAGCGATTTACAATATACATTAATGATTTAGACAAAGGAATTTAATGTAATATCTACAAATTTGCAGATGACACTAAGCTGGGTGGCAGTGTGAGCTGTGAGGAGGATGCTCAGAGGCTGCAGGGTGACTTGGACAGGTTAGGTGAATGGGCAATTGCATGGCAGATGCAGTATAATGTGGATAAATGTGAGGTTATCCACTTTGGAGGCAAAAACAGGAAGGCAGATTATCTGAATGGTGACAGATTAGTAAAATGGGAGGTGCAAAGAGACCTGGGTGTCATGATACATCAGTCACTGAAGGTAGGCATGCAGGTACAGCAGGCAGTAAAGAAAGCAACTGGCATGCTGGCCTTCATAGCGAGGGGATTTGAGTATAGGGGCAGGGAAGTCTTACTGCAGTTGTAAAGGGCCTTGGTGAGACCACACCTTGAGTATTGTGTGCAGTTTTGGTCTCTTAATCTGAGGAAGGACGTTCTTGCTATTGAGGGAGTGCAGCGAAGGTTCACCGGGATGGCAGGACTGACATATGAAGAAAGACTGGATCGGCTAGGCTTACAGTCACTGGAATTTAGAAGAATGAGAGGGGATCTCATAGAAACATATAAAATTATGACGGGACTGACAGGTTAGATGCAGGAAGAATGTTCCCGATGTTGGGGAAGTCTAAGGATAAGGTGTAAGCCATATCGGACTGAAATGAGGAGAAACTTTTTCACCCAGAGAGTGGTAAACCTGTGCAATTCTCTACCACAGAAAGTTGTGGAGTCCAGTTCATTGGATATATGCAGGAGGGAGTTAGATGTGGCCCTTACAGCTAAGGGGATCAGGGGGTATGGAGAGAAAGTGGGAGTGGGGTACTGAAGTTGCATGATAAGCCATGATCATATTGAATGGCGGTGCAGGCTCGAAGGGCCCAATGGCCTGCTCCTGCACCTATTTTCTATGTTTCTTTCCATTCCTGGTGTGTGAGTGTGTATTTTGCGCTGTATCTTTCCATCTCTGTTATGTGAATGTGAGCTCCACCCCATTCTGTAAAGGACCCGTTTATTCCCACTCTTTGCTTCCTGTCTGCCAACCAGTTCTCCCTCCACATCAATACATTACCCCCAATACTATGTGCCTTAATTTTACACACTAATCTCTTGTGTGGGACCTTGTCAAAAGCCTTTTGAAATTCCAAATACACCATATCCACTGGTTCTCCCTTATCCACTCTACTAGTTACATCCTCAAAAAACTCGAAGATTTGTCAAGCATGATTTCCCTTTCATAAATCCATGCTGACTTGGACCGATCCTATCACTGCTTTCCAAATGCTCTGCTATTACATCTTTAATAATTGATTCCAGCATTTTCCCCACCACCAATGTCAGGCTAACCGGCCTATAATTCTCTGTTTTCCCTCTCCCTCCTTTTTTAAAAAGTGGGGTTACATTAGCTATCCTCCAATCCATAGGTACTGATCCAGAGTCTGTGGAATTCCGGGAAATGACCACCAATGCATCTACTATTTCTAGGGCCACTTCTTTAACTACTCTGGGATGCAAACTATCAGGCCCTGGGGATTTATCGGCCTTCAGTCCCATCAGTTTCCCTACTACCATTTCCAGTCTAATAAGAATTTCCATCAGTTCCACCTTCCCGCGAGACCCTCGGTCCCCTAGTATTTTCGGGAGGTTATTTGTGTCTTCCTTAGTGAAGACAGGACCAAAGTATTTGTTCAATTGGTCTGTCATTTCCTTGTTCCCCATTATGAATTCACCTGATTCTGACTGCAAGGGGCCTACATTAGACTTCACTAATCTTTTTCTCTTCACATATCTATAGAAGCATTTGCAGTCAGTTTTTAATGTTCCCTGCAAGCTTACTCTCATACTCTATTTATTTTCCCCCTCCTAATTAGACCCTTAGTCCTCCTCTGCTGAATTCTAAATTTCTCCCAGTCCTCAGGTTTGCTGCTTTTTCTGGCCAATTTATATGCCTCTTCCTTGGATTTAACACTGTCCCTAATTTCCCTTGTTAGCCACGGTTGAGCCACCTTTCCTGTTTTATTTTTACGCCAGACAGGGATGTACAATAGTTGTAATTCATCCATGTGATCTTTAAATATCTACCATTGCCTATCCACCGTCAACCCTTTAAGTATCATTTGCCAGTTTATCCTAGCCAAATCACATCTCATACCATTGAAGTTTCCTTTAAGTTCAGGACCCTAGTCTCTGAGTTAACTGTGTCGCTCTCCATCTTAATGAAGAATTCTACCATATTATGGTCACTCTTCCCCAAGGGGTCACGGACGACCAGATTGCTAATTAATCCTCTCTCGTTACACAAGACCCAGTCTAGGATGGCCCGCTCTCCAGTTGGTTCCTTGACATATTGGTCTAGAAAACCATCCCTTACACACTCCAGGAAATCCTCCTCCACCGTATTGCTACAAGTTTGGTTCGCCCAATCAATATGTAGGTTAAAGTCACCCCCATGATAACTGCTGTACCCTTATTGCACGCATCCCTAATTTCCTGTTTGATACCATCCGCAACCCCAACTAATGTTTTCAGCCCTTTGGTGTTTCGCAGCTCTACCTATATAGATTCCACATTATTCCAGCTAATGTCCTTCCTTACTATTGCATTAACCTCCTCTTTAACCATTAACACTACTCCACCTCCTTTTCCTTCCTGTCTATCGTTCCTGAATATTGAATACCCCTGGATGTTATGTTCCCAGCCTTGGTTACCCTGGAGCCATGTCTCAGTAATCCCAATTACATCATATCTGTTCATAGCTATCTGTGCAGTTAATTGGTCCACCTTATTACGAATGCTCCTCACTTTGAGACTCAGAGCCTTCAGGCTTGTTTTTTTAACACTCTTTGTCCTTTTAGAATTATGTTGTAATGTGGCCCTTTTTGATACAGAATGAAACCCACAGGCAATTACCAGAAATTGACAGATACAGGATAAAATCCATGCTCTCGTATCAGAAACTAACACACAGAGTAAAACCCTCATCCAGAAACCAGAGATGGACAGATATGAGTAAAATCCACACTCCCATACCAGACACCCACTACATAAGAAAATAAGAACATAAGAAATAGGCCCCTCGAGCCTGCTCTGCCATTTGATACGATCATGGCTGATCCGATCATGGACTCGGGTCCACTTCCCTGCCCGCTCCCCATAACCCCTTATTCCCTTATTGGTTAAGACACTGTCTATCTCTGTCTTAAATATATTCAATGTCCCAGCTTCCACAGCTCTCTGAGGCAGCGAATTCCACTGATTTACAACCCTCTGAGAGAAGAAATTCCTCCTCATCTCAGTTTTAAATGGGGGGCCCCTTATTCTAAGATTATGCCCCCTAGTTCTAGTCTCCCCTATCAGTGAAAACATCCTCTCTGCTACCACCTTGTCAAGCCCCCTCATTATCTTATACATTTCGATAAGATCACCTCTGATTCATTCTTCTGAATTCAATGAGTAGAGGCCCAACCTCCTCAACCTTTTCTCATAGTCAACCCCTCATCTCTGGAATCAATCGAGTGAACCTTTTCTCAACTTCCTCCAAAGCAAATATATCCTTTCATAAATATGGAAACCCAAACTGCACGCAGTATTCCAGGTGTGGCCTCACCAATAACCTGTATAACTGTAGCAAGACCTCCCTGCTTTTATACTCCAACCCCTTTGCAATAAAGGTCAAGATTGCATTGGCCTTCCTGATCATTTGCTGTACCTGCATACTAACCTTTTGTGTTTCATGCACAAGTACCCCCAAGTCCCGCTGTACTGCAGCACTTTGCAATCTTTCTCCATTTAAATAATAACTTGCTCTTTGATTTTTTTTCTGCCGAAGTGCATGACCTCACACTTTCCAACATTATACTCCATCTGCCAAATTTTTGCCCACTCACTTAGCCTATCTGTGACCTTTTGCAGATTATTTGTGTCCTCCTCACACATTGCTTTTCCTCCTACCTTTGTATTGCCAGCAAACTTGGCTACATTACACAGTCCCTTCTTCCAAGTTGTTAATATAGATTGTAAATAGTTGGGGTCCCAGCACTGATCCCTGCGGCACCCCACTAGTTACTGATTACCAACCCGAGAATGAACCATTTATCCCGACTCTCTGTTTTCTGTTAGTTAGCCGATCCTCTATCCATGCTAATATATTACCCCAGCCCTGTGAACTTTTATCTTGTGCAGTAACCTTTTTTTTGGCACCTTGTCAAATGCCTTCTGGGAGTCCAAATATACCACATCCACTGGTTCCCCTTTATCCACCCTGTTCATCACATGCTCAAAGAATTCCAGCAAATTTGTCAAACATGACTTCCCCTTCATAAATCCATGCTGACTCTGCCTGACCGAATTATGCTTTTCCAAATGTCGTGCTAATTCTTCTTTAAGAATGAGCTCTTCAACATTTAACCAACCACAAATGTTAGGCTAACTGGTCTATAGTTTCCTGCTTTTTGTCAGCCTCATTTATAACCGAGTGCGGCTCTCGGTCCCCGGGCAACACCGAGTGCGGCTCTCGGTCCCAGGGCAACACCGAGTGCGGCTCTCGGGCCCCGGGCAACACCGAGTGCGGCTCTCGGGCCCCGGGCAACACCGAGTGCGGCTCTCGGGCCCCGGGCAACACCGAGTGCGGCTCTCGGGCCCCGGGCAACACCGAGTGCGGCTCTCGGTCCCAGGGCAACACCGAGTGCGGCTCTCGGGCTCCGGGCAACACCGAGTGCGGCTCTCGGGCCCCGGGCAACACCGAGTGCGGCTCTCCGTCCCAGGGCAACACCGAGTGCGGCTCTCGGTCCCCGGGCAACACCGAGTGCGGCTCTCGGTCCCCGGGCAACACCGAGTGCGGCTCTCGGTCCCCGGGCAACACCGAGTGCGGCTCTCGGTCCCCGGGCAACACCGAGTGCGGCTCTCGGTCCCCGGGCAACACCGAGTGCGGCTCTCGGTCCCCGGGCAACACCGAGTGCGGCTCTCGGTCCCCGGGCAACACCGAGTGCGGCTCTCGGTCCCCGGGCAACACCGAGTGCGGCTCTCGGTCCCCGGGCAACACCGCGTGCGGCTCTCGGTCCCCGGGCAACACCGCGTGCGGCTCTCGGTCCCCGGGCAACACCGCGTGCGGCTCTCGGTCCCCGGGCAACACCGCGTGCGGCTCTCGGTCCCCGGGCAACACCGAGTGCGGCTCTCGGTCCCTGAGTCAGAGCCGCTGGGCCTGGCACCAGCAACCCCCGGGGGCAGCACCTCCCCCACACCAGCAAAACAACAACTTGCATTTATACAGCAGGCCCAGCAATTCCTAGCCGCTCTGTATCAGGTGGGCGCTGGATGTGGAAGTCACTCCCTGGCCTCCTGTGTGGCTCTGTTTGTTACATCAGTTTGAGCTGGATAGAGAGGGGGGAGAAGCTGCTGGGTTTCACCCCCAGTACTTCTAGGCCCAGTGGGACCAACAATTTCCCACGTGGGCCTGTCGAGGGAGGTGGGTTCCCTTCCATGAAGGACAGCAGTGACCCAGATGTATTTTTATGACAATCCGGCAGATTTCATGGTCACTTTTTTTTAGTGCCGGCCCCACAAATGACCAGATTCATTAAGTTCAATTTCACAACCTGCCTTTGTGTTTTTGTGGGTTCTCTCTCACACTCCCTTTTTCCTGTTTGAAATTCACTTTACAGGATGTTAAAAGGGGAGGATTTGTCGACTGGAAGCTCAAACCAAACATCACCTCAAGATCTGATTGTCACTCGATCCATCGGGTCTGGAATATCATCAGCCTTTGACCATGGAAGCAGAAGGCACCGTTCACATTGGGGAGAAACGGTACACATGCTCTGTGTGTGGACAAGGCTTCAGCCGATCATTCAAACTGGAGAGACACAAGTGCAGTCACACTGGGGAGAAACCGTGTAAATGTGGGGATTGTGGGAAACGATTCAACTACCCGTCCCAGCTGGAAACACATCGGCGAGTTCACACTGGGGAGAGGCTGTTCACCTGCTCCAACTGTGGGAAGGGATTCACTCGGTCATCCGACCTGCTGACACACCAGCGAATTCACACTGCGGAGAGGCTGTTCACCTGCTCTGACTGTGGGATGGGATTCACTACATCATCCCACCTGCTGAGGCATCAGCGACTTCACACTGGGGAGTGGCCGTTCACCTGCGCCGAGTGTGGGAAGGGATTCACTCGGTCATCCGACCTGCTGACACACCAGCGAGTTCACACTGGGGAGAGGCCGTTCACCTGCTCCGACTGTGGGAAGGGATTCACTCGGTCATCCGACTTGCTGACACACCAGCGAGTTCACACTGGGGCGAGGCCGTTCACCTGCTCCGACTGTGGGAAGGGATTCACTACATCATCCATCCTGCAGAGACACCAGCGAGTTCACACTGGGGAGAGGCCGTTCACCTGCTCTGAGTGTGGGCAGGGATTCCCTCAGTCATCCGACCTGCAGAGACACCAGCGAGTTCACACTGGGGAGAGGCCGTTCACCTGCTGTGAGTGTGGGAAGGGATTCTCTCTGTCAGGCAACCTGCTGAGACACCAGCGAGTTCACAAGTAACTGCAGGGGTTAGATTCTGCTGTTATTGCTGCTGGTAATCACATCCTGGACTGCATCGTCTTCATTCTGACAGTTGGGGTTTATAACTCCTGTAACGCTGATGGTAATAACTCCTGTAACTGGAAAGGGGTTTAATATTTGGGCTATAGACACATAAATTAGTGTTGCTTTCAACACATTGCTGTGGATTTTTGTCTTTCCCACCTGAATGTTTAGCATCACCTGGCTGGAGCTGAGAAAGGACAATCTGTGCGGAGGATCGTACAGGGGGAACAGAACTTCAGCCTGGACACAGTCCTTCAGGGCCACACTGAGATCACCTCATTCTTCTGAACTCCAATGTGTATAGGCCCAACCTACTCAACCTATCGTCATACGGCAACCCCCTCATCTCTGGAATCAACTCCGGAATCTGCAGCAGACATGAGCAAGGACCTGAGGCTTATTAAAATACATATATTTCATTACAGACAAGGTTACACTGGGAGAAATGTTCAGTTAGAACATAAGAAATAGGAGCAGGAGTAGGCCATTTGGCCCATCGAGCCTGCTCCGCCATTCAATAAAATCATGGCTGATCTGATCATGGACTCACTTCCACTTCCCTGCCTGCTCCCCATAACCCTTATCGCTCAAAAATCTGTCTAATTCCGCCTTAAATATATTCAAAGACCCAGCCTCCACAGCTCTCCTGGGCGGAGAATTCTACAGATTTACAACCCTCTGAGAAGAAATTCCTCATCTCAGTTTTAATTGGGTGGCCCCTTATTCTAAGACTATGTCCCCTGGTTTTAGTTTCCCCTATGAGTGGAAATATCCTTTCTGCATCCACCTCGTCAAGCCCCCTCATTATCTTATGTTTCGATAAAATCACCTCTCATTTTTCTGAATTCCAATGTGTATAGGCCCAACCTACTCAAGCTATCTTCATAAGTCAATCCCCTCATCTCCAGAATCAACCTAGTGAACCTTCACTGAACAGCCTCCAATGCAAGTATATCCTTTCGTAAATATGGAGACCAAAATATGGAGTCCATTACAGGCAAAATGCCAAGCAAACCAGCAGCACACTGGCACCTTAACAGTGACTCATCGGCCTACAGGCTTTTCCTAAATAGATTTGCTGAGTGGATATAAACTTAAACCTGGTTTACAGGCGTGATGCTCGATTCACATATTGAAGGTAGAAGAGATGCTGTGGGGCACATGCTAAGTCCAGTAGCTGAAAGTGATTAACAGACTGGGTTTTGTGTTTAGTGATCCCAGGCGTGTTATCAATACCAGAAAAATCGAAGCCCATGGAATAACGGGGACAGTGGCAGCATGGATATGAAAGTGGCTAAGTGACACAGAGTCGTGGTGAATGATTGTTTTTCAGACTGGAGGAAGTGCTGTTCTCTAGGGGTCGGTACTGGAGCCACTGCTTTTTTAGATCTATATTAATGACGTAGACTTGGGTGACAGGGCACAATTTCCAAATCTACAGCTCACACAAAACTTGGAAGTACAGTGAACAGTGAGGAGGATAGTGATAGACTTCAGAAAGACAGAGACAGGCTGGTGGAATGGGCAGACATGTGGCAGATGAAACTTAACGTAGAAAAGTTCAAAAGTAATACATTTTGGTAGGAAGAAAGAGGCGAGGAAATCTAAACTAAAGGGTACAATTGTAAAGGGTTGCATGAACAGAGACCCAGGAGTATGTGTGCACCAATTACTGAAGGTGGCAGCGCTGGTTGAGAAAGTGGTTACAAAGACTTACGGGATCCTAGGCTTCATGAATAGAGGTATAGAGTACAGAAGTGTGGATATTTTGTTGAACCTGCATAAAATACTGGTTCTGCCTCAACTGGAGTATTGTGTGCAGTTCTGGGTCATCATCATCATCATTATAGGCAGTCCCTCGGATCGAGGAAGACTTGATTCCACTCTCAAAATGAGTCCTTAGGTGGCTGAACAGTTCAATACGAGAGCCACAGTCCCTGTCACAGGTGGGACAGATAGTCATTGAGGGAAGGGGTGGGTGGAGGGGGAGTGCTGTGCAGCGAGGACAGGCTGGTGGAAGACCTTTGTCTTACGGATGTTTAGTGTAAGGCCCATGTTTTCATACGCCTCAGTAAATACGTCGACTATGACTTGGAGTTCAGCCTCTGTATGTTCGCAGACGCAGGTATTGTCCATGTACGGTAGCTCAACGACAGAGGTTGGGGTGGTCTTGGACCTGGCCTGGAGACGACGAAGGTTGAACAGGTTCCCACCGGTTCTGTAGTTTAGTTCCACTCCAGCGAGGAGCTTATTGACTGAGCTGGAGCAATTCTGGCTATCACATTTTAGTAAGTATACGAAGGCCTTTTGAAAGGGTGCAGAAAAGATTTAGGAGAATGATTCCAGGGATGAGGGACTTCAGTTACGTGGATAGTCTGGAGAAGTTGGGGTTGTTCACAGAACAGAGAAGATGGAGAGGAGATTTGACAGAGGTGCTCAAAATCATGAGGGGTCTGGACAGAGTAGATAGAGTGGGATTAGCAGAAGATCTTGCAGATAGCCGGCATGGGCTCGACGGGCCAAATGGCCTCCTTCCATCTTGCAACCAGTCTCTGATTGAAAGATGATGAAAAGTGTGTTGCCCAGGATTTTCCATCTCCCGGGCACTGGGACCCAGTTGGGAACACAGATTCTGAAGCCCCGCCCACTCTTGGTTCCTGAACCAAGATGGCCGTGCATGCGCCCTGATCCCGCCCTATGCAAGATGGCGGCCCGTGACCCAGCTCACTCGCGCCTGTCACCACGGGGCCTGAGATTTATTCTGTATCTAAGCCGTGCTGTACCTGTCCTGGGATTGTTTGATGAGACAGTGTAGAGGGAGCTTTATTCTGAATCGAATCAGTGCTGTCCCTGCTCTGGTAGTGTTCGATGGGACAGTGTAGAGGAAGCGTTTTAATACATAAGAAAAATGACGGACAGGTAAAAACCATCTGATCCATCAAGCCTTTCCCACACAATTGCGATATATCTCAACGTATACACTTCACTCCACCCGAATCCATGTGATCTCCTGGGAGAGGCAAAAAAACAGATTTAAAAAAAAACCTAGGCCAATTTGGGAAAATAAAATCTGGGAAATTCCTCTCCGACGCATCTAAGCGATGGAAACTAGTCTAGGAGATCACTCTGGCCTTTAAATTCCCTGCAGTACCTACCTTCTGTAAGTGTTAATCTCAGCTGCAGCCAGAAACAAATCCAGCTTTTACTTGAAGGAATTCAGTGAGTCTGAATCCACCACATGATGAGGGCAGCTTGTCCCAGAGGTCTACTGTTCTCTGGGAAAAGAACCACTTCCTGATGTCTAACCTAGATCTAGCCTTGGACAACTGAAATTTGTGTCCCTGGTCCTGTCGAACCTACTTAATTGAAAAAAATGGTCAGCTGGAACACTCTTTCACCTTCATTACCTTATAAACCGCAATCATATCGCCCTAAGTCTACGCTGCTCTAAGGTAAAGAATCCCAACTCTTTTAACCTATCTTGGTAACTAAGATGCTTTAGACTTGGAATTAGTCCAGTGGCCCTTTCCAGAGCCTCAATATCACCCACCATGTGAGGAGACCAAAACTGGACACAGTATTCCAAGTGCGGCCTGACTAAGGTCTTGTATAAGGACAAAACTGTACGCCTCGTCTTATACTCCATTGTCCTATGGATACACCCCAACACCCTATTGGTTCTAGCTGTCGCTGCACAACATTGCTGGTGTACCTTTAAGGATGTATTCACTAGAATGCCTAAATCTCTACCTCCATCTTTAATGCCTTTCCCTGGAGGGTGTATGAATGTTGAGCATTTGCCCTACCCACATGCATAACACTGAACTTATCCAAGTTACACATCATTTTCCAGTCACGAGGCCAGTCTCCCAACACTTTAAGATCTGCCTGAATCAGATGAGCCTCTTATGCAGCGAGAGCACTCGCACAGATCTTGGAATAATTTCCAAATTTGCAAATTGTGCCCCAACCCCACAATCCAGATCATTAATAAAAATAGTAATAAGCAATGGTCCCAACACTGATCCCTGCGGGACACCACTGGTGACCGGTCTCCAAACAGATCCAAATCCATCTATAACTGCTCTTTACCTACATCCTGCCAGCCAGTTCTGTATCCAGTTCAATATATTATCACGAATACCAGAGGCTCCGATCTTATAGAGAAGCTTCTTGTGCGGTACCATGTCAAAAGGTTTTTGGAAATCGAAGTAGACAATGTCTACTGGGCTTCCCTCATCCACCAACATTGTAACTTCAAAAAATACAATTAGAGTTGTGAGACATGAACTCTTTATTATGGGCTGTGGTGTCCCTAACATGTCCCTCCCTATCCAAATATTCATATATTGCATTCCCGATAATTCTTTCAAGAATCTTACCGATTACTGATGTTAAACTGATGGGCCTCTCGTTACCCGGGTCTGCCTTGCAACCTATTTATTAAAATGGGGACTTCATTAGCCTCCTTCCAGTCTGCAGGAAATATTTCAGAGTGAGCTATTAAACATACATTCCAGGGGCTCACATACACATGTCCCATCTCCCGGAGGGCCCTCACACAGCACATGTCCCATCTCCTGGAGGATCCTCACACAGCACATGTCCCATCTCCCGGAGGACCCTCACACAGCACATGTCCCATCTCCCAGAGGATCCTCACACAACACATGTCCCATCTGCCGGAGGACGCTCACACAGCACATGTCCCCTCTCCCGGAGGACCCTCACACAGCACATGTCCCCTCTCCCGGAGGACCCTCACACAGCACATGTCCCATCTCCCGGAGGACCCTCACACAGCACATGTCCCCTCTCCCGGAGGAACCTCACACAACACATGTCCCATCTCCCGGAGGACCCTCACACAGCACAGGTCCCCTCTCCCGGAGGACCCTCACACAGCACATGTCCCCACTCCTGGAAGACCCTCACACAGCACATGTCCCCACTCCTGGAGGACCCTCACACAGCACATGTCCCATCTCGAGGAGGACACTCACTTAGCACATGTCCTATCTCCCAAAGGACCCTCACACAGCACATGTCCCATCTCCTGGAGGACCCTCACACAGCACATGTCCCATCTCGCGGAGGAACCTCACACAGCACATGTCCCATCTCCCGGAGGACCCTCATACAGCACATGTCTCATCTCGAGGAGGACCCTCACACAGCACTTGTCCCATCTCCCAGAGGTCCCACACACAGCACATGTCCCATCTCCTAGAGGACCCTCACATAGCACATGTCCCCTCTCCCGGAGGACCCTCACACAGCACATGTCCCCACTCCTGGAGGACCCTCACACAGCACATGTCCCATCTCCCGGAGGACCCTCACACAGCACATGTCCCATCTTGCGGAGGAGCCTCACACAGCACTTGTCCCATCTCCCTGAGGACCCTCACACAGCACATGGCCACTCTCCCTGAGGACCCTCACACAGCACATGTCCCATCTCCCAGAGGACCCTCACACAGCACATGTCCCCTCTCCCGGAGGACCCTCACACAGCACATGTCCCATCTCCCAGAGGACCCTCACACAGCACATGTCCCATCTCCCAGAGGTCCGTCACACAGCACATGTCCCATCTCCTAGAGGTCCGTCACACAGCACATGTCCCATCTCCCAGAGGACCCTCACACATCTCATGTCCCATCTCCCAGAGGACCCTCACACATCTCATGTCGCATCTTCCGGAGGTCCGTCACACAGCACATGTCCCATCTCCCAGAGGACCCTCACACATCTCATGTCCCATCTCCCAGAGGACCCTCACACATCTCATGTCGCATCTTCCGGAGGACCCTCACGCAGCACATGTCCCCTCTCCCGGAGGACCCTCACACAGCACATGTCCCAATACCTGGAGGGGCTGACACAGCACATGTCCCATCTCCCGGAGGGGCTCACACAACACATGTCCCATCTCCCGGAGGACCCTCACACAGCACATATCCCATCTCCCGGAGGACCCTCACACAGCACATGTCCCATCTCCCGGAGGACCCTCACACAACACATGTCGCATCTCCCGGAGGACCATCACACAACACATGTCCCATCTCCCGGAGGGGCTGACACAGAACATGTCCCATCTCCCGGAGGGGCTCACACAGCACATGTCCCATCTATCGGAGGGGCTCACACAACACATGTCCCATCTCCCGGAGGAATCTCAGACAGCACATGTCCCATCTCCCGGAGGACCCTCACACAACACATGTCCCCTCTCAGGGAGGACCCTCACATAGCACATGTCCCATCGCCCGGAGGACCCTCACACAGCACATGTCCCCTCTCCCGGAGGAACCTCACACAACACATGTCCCATCTCCCGGAGGACCCTCACACAGCACATGTCCCCTCTCCCGGAGGACCCTCACACAGCACATGTCCCCACTCCTGGAGGACCCTCACACAGCACATGTCCCCATTCCTGGAGGACCCTCACACAGCACATGTCCCATCTCGAGGAGGACACTCACTTAGCACATGTCCCATCTCCCAAAGGACCCTCACACAGCACATGTCCCATCTCCTGGAGCACCCTCACACAGCACATGTCCCATCTCGCGGAGGAACCTCACACAGCACATGTCCCATCTCCCGGAGGACCCTCATACAGCACATGTCTCATCTCGAGGAGGACCCTCACACAGCACATGTCTCATCTCCCAGAGGTCCCACACACAGCACATGTCCCATCTCCTAGAGGACCCTCACATAGCACATGTCCCCTCTCCCGGAGGACCCTCACACAGCACATGTCCCCACTCCTGGAGGACCCTCACACAGCACATGTCCCATCTCCCGGAGGACCCTCATACAGCACATGTCTCATCTCCCAGAGGTCCCACACACAGCACATGTCCCATCTCCTAGAGGACCCTCACATAGCACATGTCCCCTCTCCCGGAGGACCCTCACACAGCACATGTCCCCACTCCTGGAGGACCCTCACACAGCACATGTCCCATCTCCCGGAGGACCCTCACACAGCACATGTCCCATCTTGCGGAGGAGCCTCACACAGCACTTGTCCCATCTCCCTGAGGACACTCACACAGCACATGGCCCCTCTCCCTGAGGACCCTCACACAGCACATGTCCCATCTCCCAGAGGACCGTCACACAGCACATGTCCCCTCTCCCGGAGGACCCTCACACAGCACATGTCCCATCTCCCAGAGGACTCTCACACAGCACATGTCCCATCTCCCAGAGGTCCGTCACACAGCACATGTCCCATCTCCCAGAGGACCCTCACACATCTCATGTCCCATCTTCCGGAGGACCCTCACGCAGCACATGTCCCCTCTCCCGGAGGACCCTCACACAGCACATGTCCCAATACCTGGAGGGGCTGACACAGCACATGTCCCATCTCCCGGAGGGGCTCACACAACACATGTCCCATCTCCCGGAGGACCCTCACACAGCACATATCCCATCTCCCGGAGGACCCCCACACAGCACATGTCCCATCTCCCGGAGGACCCTCACACAACACATGTCGCATCTCCCGGAGGACCATCACACAACACATGTCCCATCTCCCGGAGGGGCTGACACAGAACATGTCCCATCTCCCGGAGGGGCTCACACAGCACATGTCCCATCTATCGGAGGGGCTCACACAACACATGTCCCATCTCCCGGAGGAATCTCAGACAGCACATGTCCCATCTCCCGGAGGACCCTCATACAACACATGTCCCCTCTCAGGGAGGACCCTCACATAGCACATGTCCCATCGCCCGGAGCACCCTCACACAGCACATGTCCCCTCTCCCGGAGGAACCTCACACAACACATGTCCCATCTCCCGGAGGACCCTCACACAGCACATGTCCCCTCTCCCGGAGGACCCTCACACAGCACATGTCCCCACTCCTGGAGGACCCTCACACAGCACTTGTCCCATCTCCCTGAGGACCCTCACACAGCACATGGCCCCTCTCCCTGAGGACCCTCACACAGCACATGTCCCATCTCCCAGAGGACCCTCACACAGCACATGTCCCCTCTCCCGGAGGACCCTCACACAGCACATGTCCCATCTCCCAGAGGACCCTCACACAGCACATGTCCCATCTCCCAGAGGTCTGTCACACAGCACATGTCCCATCTCCCAGAGGACCCTCACACATCTCATGTCCCATCTCCCGGAGGACCCTCACGCAGCACATGTCCCCTCTCCCGGAGGACCCTCACACAGCACATGTCCCAATACCTGGAGGGGCTGACACAGCACATGTCCCATCTCCCGGAGGGGCTCACACAACACATGTCCCATCTCCCGGAGGACCCTCACACAGCACATATCCCATCTCCCAGAGGACCCTCACACAGCACATGTCCCATCTCCCGGAGGACCCTCACACAACACATGTCGCATCTCCCGGAGGACCATCACACAACACATGTCCCATCTCCCGGAGGGGCTGACACAGAACATGTCCCATCTCCCGGAGGGGCTCACACAGCACATGTCCCATCTCTCGGAGGGGCTCACATAACACATGTCCCATCTCCCGGAGGAATCTCAGACTGCACATGTCCCATCTCCCGGAGGACCCTCACACAACACATGTCCCCTCTCAGGGAGGACCCTCACATAGCACATGTCCCATCGCCCGGAGGACCCTCACACAGCACATGACCCCTCTCCCGGAAAAACCTCACACAACACATGTCCCATCTCCCGGAGGACCCTCACACAGCACATGTCCCCTCTCCCGGAGGACCCTCACACAGCACATGTCCCCACTCCTGGAGGACCCTCACACAGCACATGTCCCAACTCGAGGAGGACCCTCACACAGCACATGTCCCATCTCCCAAAAGACCCTCACACAGCACATGTCCCATCTCCTGGAGGACCCTCACACAGCACATGTCCCATCTCGCGGAGGAACCTCACACAGCACATGTCTCATCTCCCTGAGGTCCCTCACACAGCACATGTCCCATCTCCCGGAGGTCCCTCACACAGCACATGTTCCATCTCCCGGAGCACCCTCACATAGCACACGTCCCATCTCCCAGAGGATCCTCACACAGCACATGTCCCATCTCCCGGAGGAACCTCACACAGCACATGTCCCATCTCCCGAAGGACCTTCACATAGTACATGTCCCATCTGCCGGAGGACCCTCACACAGCACATGTCCCATCTCCCGGAGGACCCTCATACAGCACATGTCCCACCTCGAGGAGGACCCTCACACAGCACATGTCTCATCTCCCAGAGGTCCCACACACAGCACATGTCCCATCTCCTAGAGGACCCTCACATAGCACATGTCCCCTCTCCCGGAGGACCCTCACACAGCACTTGTCCCATCTCCCGGGGACCCTCACACAGCACATGTCCCATCTCCCGGAGGACCCTCACACAGCACATGTCCCATCTTGCGGAGGAGCCTCACACAGCACTTGTCCCATCTCCCTGAGGACCCTCACACAGCACATGGCCCCTCTCCCTGAGGACCCTCACACAGCACATGTCCCATCTCCCAGAGGACCCTCACACAGCACATGTCCCCTCTCCCGGAGGACCCTCACACAGCACATGTCCCATCTCCCAGAGGACCCTCACACATCTCATGTCCCATCTCCCGGAGGACCCTCACGCAGCACATGTCCCCTCTCCCGGAGGACCCTCACATAGCACATGTCCCATCTCCTGGAGGGGCTGACACAGCACATGTCCCATCTCCCGGAGGGGCTCACACAACACATGTCCCATCTCCCGGAGGACCCTCACACAGCACATATCCCATCTTCCGGAGGACCCTCACACAGCACATGTCCCATCTCCCGGAGGACCCTCACACAACACATGTCGCATCTCCCAGAGGACCATCACACAACACCTGTCCCATCTCCCGGAGGGGCTGACACAGCACATGTCCCATCTCCCGGAGGGGCTCACACAGCACATGTCCCATCTCTCGGAGGACCCTCACACAGCACATATCCCATCTTCCGGAGGACCCTCACACAGCACATGTCCCATCTCCCGGAGGACCCTCACACAACACATGTCCCCTTTCCCAGAGGACCCTCACACAGCACATGTCCCCACTCCTGGAGGACCCTCACACCGCACATGTCCCATCTCGAGGAGGACCCTCACACAGCACATGTCCCATCTCCCAAAGGACCCTCACACAGCACATGTCCCATCTCCTGGAGGACCCTCACACAGCACATGTTCCATCTCGCGGAGGAACCTCACACAGCACATGTCTCATCTCCCGGAGGTCCCTCACACAGCACATGTCCCATCTCCCGGAGGTCCCACACACAGCACATGTTCCATCTCCCGGAGGACCCTCACACAGCACATGTCCCATCTCCCAGAGGATCCTCACACAGCACATGTCCCATCTCCCGGAGGACCCTCACACAGCACATGTCCCATCTCCCGAAGGACCCTCACATAGCACATGTCCCATCTGCCGGAGGACCCTCACACAGCACATGTCCCATCTCCCGGAGGCCCCTCACACAGCACATGTCCCATCTTGCGGAGGAGCCTCACACAGCACTTGTCCCATCTCCCTGAGGACCCTCACACAGCACATGTCCCATCTCCCGGAGGTCCCACACACAGCACATGTTCCATCTCCCGGAGGACCCTCACACAGCACATGTCCCATCTCCCAGAGGATCCTCACACAGCACATGTCCCATCTCCCGGGGGACCCTCACACAGCACATGTCCCATCTCCCGGAGGACCCTCACACAGCACATGTCCCATCTTGCGGAGGAGCCTCACACAGCACTTGTCCCATCTCCCTGAGGACACTCACACAGCACATGGCCCCTCTCCCTGAGGACCCTCACACAGCACATGTCCCATCTCCCAGAGGACCCTCACACAGCACATATCCCCTCTCCCAGAGGACCCTCACACAGCACATGTCCCATCTCCCAGAGGACTCTCACACAGCACATGTCCCATCTCCCAGAGGTCCGTCACACAGCACATGTCCCATCTCCCAGAGGACCCTCACACATCTCATGTCCCATCTTCCGGAGGACCCTCACGCAGCACATGTCCCCTCTCCCGGAGGACCCTCACACAGCACATGTCCCAATACCTGGAGGGGCTGACACAGCACATGTCCCATCTCCCGGAGGGGCTCACACAACACATGTCCCATCTCCCGGAGGACCCTCACACAGCACATATCCCATCTCCCGGAGGACCCCCACACAGCACATGTCCCATCTCCCGGAGGACCCTCACACAACACATGTCGCATCTCCCGGAGGACCATCACACAACACATGTCCCATCTCCCGGAGGGGCTGACACAGAACATGTCCCATCTCCCGGAGGGGCTCACACAGCACATGTCCCATCTATCGGAGGGGCTCACACAACACATGTCCCATCTCCCGGAGGAATCTCAGACAGCACATGTCCCATCTCCCGGAGGACCCTCATACAACACATGTCCCCTCTCAGGGAGGACCCTCACATAGCACATGTCCCATCGCCCGGAGCCCCCTCACACAGCACATGTCCCCTCTCCCGGAGGAACCTCACACAACACATGTCCCATCTCCCGGAGGACCCTCACACAGCACATGTCCCCTCTCCCGGAGGACCCTCACACAGCACATGTCCCCACTCCTGGAGGACCCTCACACAGCACTTGTCCCATCTCCCTGAGGACCCTCACACAGCACATGGCCCCTCTCCCTGAGGACCCTCACACAGCACATGTCCCATCTCCCAGAGGACCCTCACACAGCACATGTCCCCTCTCCCGGAGGACCCTCACACAGCACATGTCCCATCTCCCAGAGGACCCTCACACAGCACATGTCCCATCTCCCAGAGGTCTGTCACACAGCACATGTCCCATCTCCCAGAGGACCCTCACACATCTCATGTCCCATCTCCCGGAGGACCCTCACGCAGCACATGTCCCCTCTCCCGGAGGACCCTCACACAGCACATGTCCCAATACCTGGAGGGGCTGACACAGCACATGTCCCATCTCCCGGAGGGGCTCACACAACACATGTCCCATCTCCCGGAGGACCCTCACACAGCACATATCCCATCTCCCAGAGGACCCTCACACAGCACATGTCCCATCTCCCGGAGGACCCTCACACAACACATGTCGCATCTCCCGGAGGACCATCACACAACACATGTCCCATCTCCCGGAGGGGCTGACACAGAACATGTCCCATCTCCCGGAGGGGCTCACACAGCACATGTCCCATCTCTCGGAGGGGCTCACATAACACATGTCCCATCTCCCGGAGGAATCTCAGACTGCACATGTCCCATCTCCCGGAGGACCCTCACACAACACATGTCCCCTCTCAGGGAGGACCCTCACATAGCACATGTCCCATCGCCCGGAGGACCCTCACACAGCACATGACCCCTCTCCCGGAAAAACCTCACACAACACATGTCCCATCTCCCGGAGGACCCTCACACAGCACATGTCCCCTCTCCCGGAGGACCCTCACACAGCACATGTCCCCACTCCTGGAGGACCCTCACACAGCACATGTCCCAACTCGAGGAGGACCCTCACACAGCACATGTCCCATCTCCCAAAAGACCCTCACACAGCACATGTCCCATCTCCTGGAGGACCCTCACACAGCACATGTCCCATCTCGCGGAGGACCCTCACACAGCACATGTCCCATCTCCCAAAAGACCCTCACACAGCACATGTCCCATCTCCCAAAAGACCCTCACACAGCACATGTCCCATCTCCTGGAGGACCCTCACACAGCACATGTCCCAACTCGAGGAGGACCCTCACACAGCACATGTCCCATCTCCCAAAAGACCCTCACACAGCACATGTCCCATCTCCCTGAGGTCCCTCACACAGCACATGTCCCATCTCCCGGAGGTCCCTCACACAGCACATGTTCCATCTCCCGGAGCACCCTCACATAGCACACGTCCCATCTCCCAGAGGATCCTCACACAGCACATGTCCCATCTCCCGGAGGAACCTCACACAGCACATGTCCCATCTCCCGAAGGACCTTCACATAGTACATGTCCCATCTGCCGGAGGACCCTCACACAGCACATGTCCCATCTCCCGGAGGACCCTCATACAGCACATGTCCCACCTCGAGGAGGACCCTCACACAGCACATGTCTCATCTCCCAGAGGTCCCACACACAGCACATGTCCCATCTCCTAGAGGACCCTCACATAGCACATGTCCCCTCTCCCGGAGGACCCTCACACAGCACTTGTCCCATCTCCCGGGGACCCTCACACAGCACATGTCCCATCTCCCGGAGGACCCTCACACAGCACATGTCCCATCTTGCGGAGGAGCCTCACACAGCACTTGTCCCATCTCCCTGAGGACCCTCACACAGCACATGGCCCCTCTCCCTGAGGACCCTCACACAGCACATGTCCCATCTCCCAGAGGACCCTCACACAGCACATGTCCCCTCTCCCGGAGGACCCTCACACAGCACATGTCCCATCTCCCAGAGGACCCTCACACATCTCATGTCCCATCTCCCGGAGGACCCTCACGCAGCACATGTCCCCTCTCCCGGAGGACCCTCACATAGCACATGTCCCATCTCCTGGAGGGGCTGACACAGCACATGTCCCATCTCCCGGAGGGGCTCACACAACACATGTCCCATCTCCCGGAGGACCCTCACACAGCACATTTCCCATCTTCCGGAGGACCCTCACACAGCACATGTCCCATCTCCCGGAGGACCCTCACACAACACATGTCGCATCTCCCGGAGGACCATCACACAACACCTGTCCCATCTCCCGGAGGGGCTGACACAGCACATGTCCCATCTCCCGGAGGGGCTCACACAGCACATGTCCCATCTCTCGGAGGACCCTCACACAACACATGTCCCATCTCCCGGAGGGGCTGACACAGAACATGTCCCCTTTCCCAGAGGACCCTCACACAGCACATGTCCCCACTCCTGGAGGACCCTCACACCGCACATGTCCCATCTCGAGGAGGACCCTCACACAGCACATGTCCCATCTCCCAAAGGACCCTCACACAGCACATGTCCCATCTCCTGGAGGACCCTCACACAGCACATGTTCCATCTCGCGGAGGAACCTCACACAGCACATGTCTCATCTCCCGGAGGTCCCTCACACAGCACATGTCCCATCTCCCGGAGGTCCCACACACAGCACATGTTCCATCTCCCGGAGGACCCTCACACAGCACATGTCCCATCTCCCAGAGGATCCTCACACAGCACATGTCCCATCTCCCGGAGGACCCTCACACAGCACATGTCCCATCTCCCGAAGGACCCTCACATAGCACATGTCCCATCTGCCGGAGGACCCTCACACAGCACATGTCCCATCTCCCGGAGGCCCCTCACACAGCACATGTCCCATCTTGCGGAGGAGCCTCACACAGCACTTGTCCCATCTCCCTGAGGACCCTCACACAGCACATGGCCCCTCTCCCTGAGGACCCTCACACAGCACATGTCCCATCTCCCAGAGGACCCTCACACAGCACATGTCCCCTCTCCCGGAGGACCCTCACACAGCACATGTCCCATCTCCCAGAGGTCCGTCACACAGCACATGTCCCTACTCCCAGAGGACCCTCACACATCTCATGTCCCATCACCCGGAGGACCCTCACGCAGCACATGTCCCATCTCCCGGAGGACCCTCACACAGCACATGTCCCATCTGCTGGAGGGGCTGACACAGCACATGTCCCATCTCCCGGAGGGGCTCACACAACACATGTCCCATCTCCCGGAGGACCCTCACACAGCACATATCCCATCTCCCGGAGGACCCTCACACAGCACATGTCCCATCTCCCGGAGGACCCTCACACAACACATGTCGCATCTCCCGGAGGACCATCACACAACACATGTCCCATCTCCCGGAGGGGCTGACACAGAACATGTCCCATCTCCCGGAGGGGCTCACACAACACATGTCCCATCTCTCGGAGGGGCTCACACAGCACATGTCCCATCTCCCGGAGGAATCTCAGGCAGCACATGTCCCATCTCCCGGAGGACCCTCACACAACACATGTCCCCTCTCAGGGAGGACCCTCACATAGCACATGTCCCATCTCCCGGAGGACCCACACATAGCACATGTCCCATCTCACGGAGAGGCTCACACAGCACATGTCCCATCTCCCGGAGGACACTCACACAGCACATGTCCCATCACCCGGAGGACCTTCACACAGCACATGTCCCATCTCCCAGAGGACCCACACACAGCACATTTCCCATCTCCCGGAGGAGCTCACACAGCACATGTCCCATCTCCCGGGGGACCCTCACACAGCACATGTCCCATCTCCCGGAGGACCCTCACACAGCACATGTCCCATCTCCCGGAGGACCCTCACACAGCACATGTCCCATCTCCCAGAGGACCCTCACACAGCACATGTCCCATCTCCCAGAGGACCCTCACACAGCACATGTCCCATCTCCCAGAGGTCCGTCACACAGCACATGTCCCATCTCCCAGAGGACCCTCACACATCTCATGTCCCATCTCCCGGAGGAACCTCACGCAGCACATGTCCCCTCCCCCGGAGGACCCTCACACAGCACATGTCCCATCTCCTGGAGGGGCTGACACAGCACATGTCCCATCTCACGGAGGGGCTCACACAACACATGTCCCATCTCCCGGAGGACCCTCACACAGCACATATCCCATCTCCCGGAGGACCCTCACACAGCACATGTCCCATCTCCCGGAGGACCCTCACACAACACATGTCGCATCTCCCGGAGGACCATCACACAACACATGTCCCATCTCCCGGAGGGGCTGACACAGAACATGTCCCATCTCCCGGAGGGGCTCACACAGCACATGTCCCATCTCTCGGAGGGGCTCACACAACACATGTCCCATCTCCCGGAGGAATCTCAGACAGCACATGTCCCATCTCCCAGAGGACCCTCACACAACACATGTCCCCTCTCAGGGAGGACCCTCACATAGCACATATCCCATCTCCCGGAGGACCCTCACACAGCACATGTCCCCTCTCCCGGAGGAACCTCACACAACACATGTCCCATCTCCCGGAGGACCCTCACACAGCACATGTCCCCTCTCCCGGAGGACCCTCACACAGCACATGTCCCCACTCCTGGAGGACCATCACACAGCACATGTCCCATCTCGAGGAGGACCCTCACACAGCACATGTCCCATCTCCCAAAGGACCCTCACACAGCACATGTCCCATCTCCTGGAGGATCCTCACACAGCACATGTACCATCTCGCGGAGGAACCTCACACAGCACATGTCTCATCTCCCGGAGGTCCCTCACACAGCACATGTCCCATCTCCCGGAGGTCCCTCACACAGCACATGTTCCATCTCCCGGAGGACCCTCACACAGCACATGTCCCATCTCCCAGAGGATCCTCACACAGCACATGTCCCATCTCCCGGAGGACCCTCACACAGCACATGTCCCATCTCCCGAAGGACCCTCACACAGCACATGTCCCATCTGCCGGAGGACCCTCACACAGCACATGTCCCATCTCCCGGAGGACCCTCACACAGCACATGTCCCATCTTGCGGAGGAGCCTCACACAGCACTTGTCCCATCTCCCTGAGGACCCTCACACAGCACATGGCCCCTCTTCCTGAGGACCCTCACACAGCACATGTTCCATCTCCCAGAGGACCCTCACACAGCACATGTCCCCTCTCCCGGAGGACCCTCACACAGCACATGTCTCATCTCCCTGAGGACCCTCACACAGCACATGTCCCATCTCCCAGAGGTCCGTCACACAGCACATGTCCCATCTCCCAGAGGACCCTCACACATCTCATGTCCCATCACCCGGAGGACCCTCACGCAGCACATGTCCCCTCTCCCGGAGGACCCTCACACAGCACATGTCCCATCTCCTGGAGGGGCTGACACAGCACATGTCCCATCTCCCGGAGGGGCTCACACAACACATGTCCCATCTCCCGGAGGACACTCACACAGCACATATCCCATCTCCCGGAGGACCCTCACACAGCACATGTCCCATCTCCCGGAGGACCCTCACACAACACATGTCGCATCTCCCGGAGGAATCTCAGACAGCACATGTCCCATCTCCCGGAGGACCCTCACACAACACATGTCCCCTCTGAGGGAGGACCCTCACATAGCACATGTCCCATCTCCCGGAGGACCCACACATAGCACATGTCCCATCTCCCGGAGAGGCTCACACAGCACATGTCCCATCTCCCAGAGGACACTCACACAGCACATGTCCCATCACCCGGAGGACCTTCACACAGCACATGTCCCATCTCCCAGAGGACCCACACACAGCACATTTCCCATCTCCCGGGGGAGCTCACACAGCACATGCCCCCTCTCCCGGGGGACCCTCACACAGCACATGTCCCATCTCCCGGAGGACCCTCACACAGCACATGTCCCATCTCCCAGAGGTCCGTCACACAGCACATGTCCCATCTCCCAGAGGACCCTCACACATCTCATGTCCCATCTCCCGGAGGACCCTCACGCAGCACATGTCCCCTCTCCCGGAGGACCCTCACACAGCACATGTCCCATCTCCTGGAGGGGCTGACACAGCACATGTCCCATCTCCCGGAGGGGCTCACACAACACATGTCCCATCTCCCGGAGGACCCTCACACAGCACATATCCCATCTCCCGGAGGACCCTCACACAGCACATGTCCCATCTCCCGGAGGACCCTCACACAACACATGTCGCATCTCCCGGAGGACTATCACACAACACATGTCCCATCTCTCGGAGGGGCTGACACAGAACATGTTCCATCTCCCGGAGGGGCTCACACAGCACATGTCCCATCTCTCGGAGGGGCTCACACAACACATGTCCCATCTCCCGGAGGAATCTCAGACAGCACATTTCCCATCTCCCGGAGGACCCTCACACAACACATGTCCCCTCTCAGGGAGGACCCTCACATCGCACATGTCCCATCTCCCGGAGGACCCTCACACAGCACATGTCCCCTCTCCCGGAGGAACCTCACACAACACATGTCCCATCTCCCGGAGGACCCTCACACAGCACATGTCCCCTCTCCCGGAGGACCCTCACACAGCACATGTCCCCACTCCTGGAGGACCCTCACACAGCACATGTCCCATCTCGAGGAGGACCCTCACACAGCACATGTCCCATCTCCCAAAGGACCCTCACACAGCACATGTCCCATCTCCTGGAGGACCCTCACACAGCACATGTCCCATCTCGCGGAGGAACCTCACACAGCACATGTCTCATCTCCCGGAGGTCCCTCACACAGCACATGTCCCATCTCCCGGAGGTCCCTCACACAGCACATGTCCCATCTCCCGGGGGACCCTCACACAGCACATGTCCCATCTCCCGGAGGACCCTCACACAGCACATGTCCAATCTCCCGGAGGACCCTCACACAGCACATGTCCCATCTCCCGGAGGACCCTCACACAGCACATGTCCTATCTCTCAGAGGACCCTCACACAGCACATGTCCCATCTCCCAGAGGACCCTCACACATCTCATGTCCCATCTCCCGGAGGACCCTCACGCAGCACATGTCCCCTCTCCCGGAGGATCCTCACACAGCACATGTCCCATCTCCTGGAGGGGCTGACACAGCACATGTCCCATCTCACGGAGGGGCTCACACAACACATGTCCCATCTCCCGGAGGACCCTCACACAGCACATATCCCATCTCCCGGAGGAGTCTCAGACAGCACATGTCCCATCTCCCGGAGGACCCTCACACAACACATGTCCCCTCTCAGGGAGGACCCTCACATAGCACATGTCCCATCTCCCGGAGGACCCTCACACAGCACATGTCCCCTCTCCCGGAGGAACCACACACAACACATGTCCCATCTCCCGGAGGACCCTCACACAGCACATGTCCCCTTTCCCAGAGGACCCTCACACAGCACATGTCCCCACTCCTGGAGGACCCTCACACCGCACATGTCCCATCTCGAGGAGGACCCTCACACAGCACATGTCCCATCTCCCAAAGGACCCTCACACAGCACATGTCCCATCTCCTGGAGGACCCTCACACAGCACATGTTCCATCTCGCGGAGGAACCTCACACAGCACATGTCTCATCTCCCGGAGGTCCCTCACACAGCACATGTCCCATCTCCCGGAGGTCCCACACACAGCACATGTTCCATCTCCCGGAGGACCCTCACACAGCACATGTCCCATCTCCCAGAGGATCCTCACACAGCACATGTCCCATCTCCCGGAGGACCCTCACACAGCACATGTCCCATCTCCCGAAGGACCCTCACATAGCACATGTCCCATCTGCCGGAGGACCCTCACACAGCACATGTCCCATCTCCCGGAGGCCCCTCACACAGCACATGTCCCATCTTGCGGAGGAGCCTCACACAGCACTTGTCCCATCTCCCTGAGGACCCTCACACAGCACATGGCCCCTCTCCCTGAGGACCCTCACACAGCACATGTCCCATCTCCCAGAGGACCCTGACACAGCACATGTCCCCTCTCCCGGAGGACCCTCACAAAGCACATGTCTCATCTCCCAGAGGACCCTCACACAGCACATGTCCCATCTCCCAGAGGTCCGTCACACAGCACATGTCCCATCTCCCAGAGGACCCTCACACATCTCATGTCCCATCACCCGGAGGACCCTCACGCAGCACATGTCCCCTCTCCCGGAGGACCCTCACACAGCACATGTCCCATCTCCTGGAGGGGCTGACACAGCACATGTCCCATCTCCCGGAGGGGCTCACACAACACATGTCCCATCTCCCGGAGGACCCTCACACAGCACATATCCCATCTCCCGGAGGACCCTCACACAGCACATGTCCCATCTCCCGGAGGACCCTCACACAACACATGTCGCATCTCCCGGAGGACCATCACACAACACATGTCCCATCTCCCGGAGGGGCTGACACAGAACATGTCCCATCTCCCGGAGGGGCTCACACAACACATGTCCCATCTCTCGGAGGGGCTCACACAGCACATGTCCCATCTCCCGGAGGAATCTCAGGCAGCACATGTCCCATCTCCCGGAGGACCCTCACACAACACATGTCCCCTCTCAGGGAGGACCCTCACATAGCACATGTCCCATCTCCCGGAGGACCCACACATAGCACATGTCCCATCTCACGGAGAGGCTCACACAGCACATGTCCCATCTCCCGGAGGACACTCACACAGCACATGTCCCATCACCCGGAGGACCTTCACACAGCACATGTCCCATCTCCCAGAGGACCCACACACAGCACATTTCCCATCTCCCGGAGGAGCTCACACAGCACATGTCCCATCTCCCGGGGGACCCTCACACAGCACATGTCCCATCTCCCGGAGGACCCTCACACAGCACATGTCCCATCTCCCGGAGGACCCTCACACAGCACATGTCCCATCTCCCGGAGGACCCTCACACAGCACATGTCCCATCTCCCGGAGGACCCTCACACAGCACATGTCCCATCTCCCAGAGGACCCTCACACAGCACATGTCCCATCTCCCAGAGGACCGTCACACAGCACATATCCCATCTCCCAGAGGTCCGTCACACAGCACATGTCCCATCTCCCAGAGGACCCTCACACATCTCATGTCCCATCTCCCAGAGGAACCTCACGCAGCACATGTCCCCTCTCCCGGAGGACCCTCACACAGCACATGTCCCATCTCCTGGAGGGGCTGACACAGCACATGTCCCATCTCACGGAGGGGCTCACACAACACATGTCCCATCTCCCGGAGGACCCTCACACAACACATGTCCCCTCTCAGGGAGGACCCTCACATAGCACATATCCCATCTCCCGGAGGACCCTCACACAGCACATGTCCCATCTCCCGGAGGACCCTCACACAGCACATGTCCCCTCTCCCGGAGGACCCTCACACAGCACATGTCCCCACTCCTGGAGGACCCTCACACAGCACATGTCCCATCTCGAGGAGGACCCTCACACAGCACATGTCCCATCTCCCGGGGGACCCTCACACAGCACATGTCCCATCTCCTGGAGGATCCTCACACAGCACATGTCCCATCTCGCGGAGGAACCTCACACAGCACATGTCTCATCTCCCGGAGAACCCTCACACAACACATGTCCCCTCTCAGGGAGGACCCTCACATAGCACATATCCCCTCTCCCGGAGGAACCTCACACAACACATGTCCCATCTCCCGGAGGACCCTCACACAGCACATGTCCCCACTCCCGGAGGACCCTCACACAGCACATGTCCCCACTCCTGGAGGAACCTCACACAGCACATGTCCCATCTCGAGGAGGACCCTCACACAGCACATGTCCCATCTCCCGGGGGACCCTCACACAGCACATGTCCCATCTCCTGGAGGATCCTCACACAGCACATGTCCCATCTCGCGGAGGAACCTCACACAGCACATGTCTCATCTCCCGGAGGTCCCTCACACAGCACATGTCCCATCTCCCGGAGGTCCCTCACACAGCACATGTTCCATCTCCCGGAGGACCCTCACACAGCACATGACCCATCTCCCAGAGGATCCTCACACAGCACATGTCCCATCTCCCGGAGGACCCTCACACAGCACATGTCCCATCTCCCGAAGGACCATCACACAGCACATGTCCCATCTGCCGGAGGACACTCACACAGCACATGTCCCATCTCCCGGAGGACCCTCACACAGCACATGTCCCATCTTGCGGAGGAGCCTCACACAGCACTTGTCCCATCTCCCTGAGGACCCTCACACAGCACATGGCCCCTCTCCCTGAGGACCCTCACACAGCACATGTCCCATCTCCCAGAGGACCCTCACACAGCACATGTCCCCTCTCCCGGAGGACCCTCACACAGCACATGTCTCATCTCCCTGAGGACCCTCACACAGCACATGTCCCATCTCCCAGAGGACCCTCACACATCTCATGTCCCATCACCCGGAGGACCCTCACGCAGCACATGTCCCCTCTCCCGGAGGATCCTCACACAGCACATGTCCCATCTCCTGGAGGGGCTGACACAGCACATGTCCCATCTCCCGGAGGGGCTCACACAACACATGTCCCATCTCCCGGAGGACACTCACACAGCACATATCCCATCTCCCGGAGGACCCTCACACAGCACATGTCCCATCTCCCGGAGGACCCTCACACAACACATGTCGCATCTCCCGGAGGACCATCACACAACACATGTCCCATCTCCCGGAGGGGCTGACACAGAACATGTCCCATCTCCCGGAGGGGCTCACACAACACATGTCCCATCTCTCGGAGTGGCTCACACAACACATGTCCCATCTCCCGGAGGAATCTCAGACAGCACATGTCCCATCTCCCGGAGGACCCTCACACAACACATGTCCCCTCTGAGGGAGGACGCTCACATAGCACATGTCCCATCTCCCGGAGGACCCACACATAGCACATGTCCCATCTCCCGGAGAGGCTCACACAGCACATGTCCCATCTCCCAGAGGACACTCACACAGCACATGTCCCATCACCCGGAGGACCTTCACACAGCACATGTCCCATCTCCCAGAGGACCCACACACAGCACATTTCCCATCTCCCGGGGGAGCTCACACAGCACATGTCCCCTCTCCCGGGGGACCCTCACACAGCACATGTCCCATCTCCCGGAGGACCCTCACACAGCACATGTCCCATCTCCCAGAGGACCCTCACACAGCACATGTCCCATCTCCCAGAGGACCCTCACACAGCACATGTCCCATCTCCCAGAGGTCCGTCACACAGCACATGTCCCATCTCCCAGAGGTACCTCACACATCTCATGTCCCATCTCCCGGAGGACCCTCACGCAGCACATGTCCCCTCTCCCGGAGGACCCTCACACAGCACATGTCCCATCTCCTGGAGGGGCTGACACAGCACATGTCCCATCTCCCGGAGGGGCTCACACAACACATGTCCCGTCTCCCGGAGGACCCTCACACAGCACATATCCCATCTCCCGGAGGACCCTCACACAGCACATGTCCCATCTCCCGGAGGACCCTCACACAACACATGTCGCATCTCCCGGAGGACTATCACACAACACATGTCCCATCTCTCGGAGGGGCTGACACAGAACATGTCCCATCTCCCGGAGGGGCTCACACAGCACATGTCCCATCTCTCGGAGGGGCTCACACAACACATGTCCCATCTCCCGGAGGAATCTCAGACAGCACATGTCCCATCTCCCGGAGGACCCTCACACAACACATGTCCCCTCTCAGGGAGGACCCTCACATCGCACATGTCCCATCTCCCGGAGGACCCTCACACAGCACATGTCCCCTCTCCCGGAGGAACCTCACACAACACATGTCCCATCTCCCGGAGGACCCTCACACAGCACATGTCCCCTCTCCCGGAGGACCCTCACACAGCACATGTCCCCACTCCTGGAGGACCCTCACACAGCACATGTCCCATCTCGAGGAGGACCCTCACACAGCACATGTCCCATCTCCCAAAGGACTCTCACACAGCACATGTCCCATCTCCTGGAGGACCCTCACACAGCACATGTCCCATCTCGCGGAGGAACCTCACACAGCACATGTCTCATCTCCCGGAGGTCCCTCACACAGCACATGTCCCATCTCCCGGAGGTCCCTCACACAGCACATGTCCCATCTCCCGGGGGACCCTCACACAGCACATGTCCCATCTCCCGGAGGACCCTCACACAGCACATGTCCCATCTCCCGGAGGACCCTCACACAGCACATGTCCCATCTCCCGGAGGACCCTCACACAGCACATGTCCTATCTCCCAGAGGACCCTCACACAGCACATGGCCCATCTCCCAGAGGTCCGTCACACAGCACATGTCCCATCTCCCAGAGGACCCTCACACATCTCATGTCCCATCTCCCGGAGGACCCTCACGCAGCACATGTCCCCTCTCCCGGAGGACCCTCACACAGCACATGTCCCATCTCCTGGAGGGGCTGACACAGCACATGTCCCATCTCACGGAGGGGCTCACACAACACATGTCCCATCTCCCGGAGGACCCTCACACAGCACATATCCCATCTCCCGGAGGAATCTCAGACAGCACATGTCCCATCTCCCGGAGGACCCTCACACAACACATGTCCCCTCTCAGGGAGGACCCTCACATAGCACATGTCCCATCTCCCGGAGGACCCTCACACAGCACATGTCCCCTCTCCCGGAGGAACCTCACACAACACATGTCCCATCTCCCGGAGGACCCTCACACAGCACATGTCCCCTTTCCCAGAGGACCCTCACACAGCACATGTACCCACTCCTGGAGGACCCTCACACAGCACATGTCCCATCTCGAGGAGGACCCTCACACAGCACATGTCCCATCTCCCAAAGGACCCTCACACAGCACATGTCCCATCTCCTGGAGGACCCTCACACAGCACATGTTCCATCTCGCGGAGGAACCTCACACAGCACATGTCTCATCTCCCGGAGGTCCCTCACACAGCACATGTCCCATCTCCCGGAGGTCCCACACACAGCACATGTTCCATCTCCCGGAGGACCCTCACACAGCACATGTCCCATCTCCCAGAGGATCCTCACACAGCACATGTCCCATCTCCCGGAGGACCCTCACACAGCACATGTCCCATCTCCCGAAGGACCCTCACGTAGCACATGTCCCATCTGCCGGAGGACCCTCACACAGCACATGTCCCATCTCCCGGAGGCCCCTCACACAGCACATGTCCCATCGTGCGGAGGAGCCTCACACAGCACTTGTCCCATCTCCCTGAGGACCCTCACACAGCACATGGCCCCTCTCCCTGAGGACCCTCACACAGCACATGTCCCATCTCCCAGAGGACCCTCACACAGCACATGTCCCCTCTCCCGGAGGACCCTCACAAAGCACATGTCCCATCTCCCAGAGGACCCTCACACAGCACATGTCCCATCTTCCAGAGGTCCGTCACACAGCACATGTCCCATCTCCCAGAGGACCCTCACACATCTCATGTCCCATCACCCGGAGGACCCTCACGCAGCACATGTCCCCTCTCCCGGAGGACCCTCACACAGCACATGTCCCATCTCCTGGAGGGGCTGACACAGCACATGTCCCATCTCCCGGAGGGGCTCACACAACACATGTCCCATCTCCCGGAGGACCCTCACACAGCACATATCCCATCTCCCGGAGGACCCTCACACAGCACATGTCCCATCTCCCGGAGGACCCTCACACAACACATGTCGCATCTCCCGGAGGACCATCACACAACACATGTCCCATCTCCCGGAGGGGCTGACACAGAACATGTCCCATCTCCCGGAGGGGCTCACACAATACATGTCCCATCTCTCGGAGGGGCTCACACAACACATGTCCCATCTCCCGGAGGAATCTCAGACAGCACATGTCCCATCTCCCGGAGGACCCTCACACAACACATGTCCCCTCTCAGGGAGGACCCTCACATAGCACATGTCCCATCTCCCGGAGGACACACACATAGCACATGTCCCATCTCCCGGAGAGGCTCACACAGCACATGTCCCATCTCCCGGAGGACACTCACACAGCACATGTCCCATCACCCGGAGGACCTTCACACAGCACATGTCCCATCTCCCAGAGGACCCACACACAGCACATTTCCCATCTCCCGGAGGAGCTCACACAGCACATGTCCCATCTCCCGGAGGACCCTCACACAGCACATGTCCCATCTCCCAGAGGACCCTCACACAGCACATGTCCCATCTCCCAGAGGACCCTCACACAGCACATGTCCCATCTCCCAGAGGGACGTCACACAGCACATGTCCCATCTCCCAGAGGACCCTCACACATCTCATGTCCCATCTCCCGGAGGACCCTCACGCAGCACATGTCCCCTCTCCCGGAGGACCCTCACACAGCACATGTCCCATCTCCTGGAGGGGCTGACACAGCACATGTCCCATCTCCCGGAGGGGCTCACACAACACATGTCCCATCTCCCGGAGGACCCTCACACAGCACATGTCCCATCTCGCGGAGGAACCTCACACAGCACATGTCTCATCTCCCGGAGGTCCCTCACACAGCACATGTCCCATCTCCCGGAGGTCCCTCACACAGCACATGTCCCATCTCCCGGGGGACCCTCACACAGCACATGTCCCATCTCCCGGGGGACCCTCACACAGCACATGTCCCATCTCCTGGAGGATCCTCACACAGCACATGTCCCATCTCGCGGAGGAACCTCACACAGCACATGTCTCATCTCCCGGAGAACCCTCACACAACACATGTCCCCTCTCAGGGAGGACCCTCACATAACACATATCCCCTCTCCCGGAGGAACCTCACACAACACATGTCCCATCTCCCGGAGGACCCTCACACAGCACATGTCCCCTCTCCCGGAGGACCCTCACACAGCACATGTCCCCACTCCTGGAGGAACCTCACACAGCACATGTCCCATCTCGAGGAGGACCCTCACACAGCACATGTCCCATCTCCCGGGGGACCCTCACACAGCACATGTCCCATCTCCTGGAGGATCCTCACACAGCACATGTCCCATCTCGCGGAGGAACCTCACACAGCACATGTCTCATCTCCCGGAGGTCCCTCACACAGCACATGTCCCATCTCCCGGAGGTCCCTCACACAGCACATGTTCCATCTCCCGGAGGACCCTCACACAGCACATGTCCCATCTCCCAGAGGATCCTCACACAGCACATGTCCCATCTCCCGGAGGACCCTCACACAGCACATGTCCCATCTCCCGAAGGACCATCACACAGCACATGTCCCATCTGCCGGAGGACACTCACACAGCACATGTCCCATCTCCCGGAGGACCCTCACACAGCACATGTCCCATCTTGCGGAGGAGCCTCACACAGCACTTGTCCCATCTCCCTGAGGACCCTCACACAGCACATGGCCCCTCTCCCTGAGGACCCTCACACAGCACATGTCCCATCTCCCAGAGGACCCTCACACAGCACATGTCCCCTCTCCCGGAGGACCCTCACACAGCACATGTCTCATCTCCCTGAGGACCCTCACACAGCACATGTCCCATCTCCCAGAGGACCCTCACACATCTCATGTCCCATCACCCGGAGGACCCTCACGCAGCACATGTCCCCTCTCCCGGAGGACCCTCACACAGCACATGTCCCATCTCCTGGAGGGGCTGACACAGCACATGTCCCATCTCCCGGAGGGGCTCACACAACACATGTCCCATCTCCCGGAGGACACTCACACAGCACATATCCCATCTCCCGGAGGACCCTCACACAGCACATGTCCCATCTCCCGGAGGACCCTCACACAACACATGTCGCATCTCCCGGAGGACCATCACACAACACATGTCCCATCTCCCGGAGGGGCTGACACAGAACATGTCCCATCTCCCGGAGGGGCTCACACAACACATGTCCCATCTCTCGGAGTGGCTCACACAACACATGTCCCATCTCCCGGAGGAATCTCAGACAGCATATGTCCCATCTCCCGGAGGACCCTCACACAACACATGTCCCCTCTGAGGGAGGACCCTCACATAGCACATGTCCCATCTCCCGGAGGACCCACACATAGCACATGTCCCATCTCCCGGAGAGGCTCACACAGCACATGTCCCATCTCCCAGAGGACACTCACACAGCACATGTCCCATCACCCGGAGGACCTTCACACAGCACATGTCCCATCTCCCAGAGGACCCACACACAGCACATTTCCCATCTCCCGGGGGAGCTCACACAGCACATGTCCCCTCTCCCGGGGGACACTCACACAGCACATGTCCCATCTCCCGGAGGACCCTCACACAGCACATGTCCCATCTCCCAGAGGACCCTCACACAGCACATGTCCCATCTCCCAGAGGACCCTCACACAGCACATGTCCCATCTCCCAGAGGTCCGTCACACAGCACATGTCCCATCTCCCAGAGGACCCTCACACATCTCATGTCCCATCTCCCGGAGGACCCTCACGCAGCACATGTCCCCTCTCCCGGAGGACCCTCACACAGCACATGTCCCATCTCCTGGAGGGGCTGACACAGCACATGTCCCATCTCCCGGAGGGGCTCACACAACACATGTCCCATCTCCCGGAGGACCCTCACACAGCACATATCCCATCTCCCGGAGGACCCTCACACAGCACATGTCCCATCTCCCGGAGGACCCTCACACAACACATGTCGCATCTCCCGGAGGACTATCACACAACACATGTCCCATCTCTCGGAGGGGCTGACACAGAACATGTCCCATCTCCCGGAGGGGCTCACACAGCACATGTCCCATCTCTCGGAGGGGCTCACACAACACATGTCCCATCTCCCGGAGGACCCTCACACAACACATGTCCCCTCTCAGGGAGGACCCTCACATCGCACATGTCCCATCTCCCGGAGGACCCTCACACAGCACATGTCCCCTCTCCCGGAGGAACCTCACACAACACATGTCCCATCTCCCGGAGGACCCTCACACAGCACATGTCCCCTCTCCCGGAGGACCCTCACACAGCACATGTCCCCACTCCTGGAGGACCCTCACACAGCACATGTCCCATCTCGAGGAGGACCCTCACACAGCACATGTCCCATCTCCCAAAGGACTCTCACACAGCACATGTCCCATCTCCTGGAGGACCCTCACACAGCACATGTCCCATCTCGCGGAGGAACCTCACACAGCACATGTCTCATCTCCCGGAGGTCCCACACACAGCACATGTCCCATCTCCCGGAGGTCCCTCACACAGCACATGTCCCATCTCCCGGGGGACCCTCACACAGCACATGTCCCATCTCCCGGAGGACCCTCACACAGCACATGTCCCATCTCCCGGAGGACCCTCACACAGCACATGTCCCATCTCCCGGAGGACCCTCACACAGCACATGTCCTATCTCCCAGAGGACCCTCACACAGCACATGTCCCATCTCCCAGAGGTCCGTCACACAGCACATGTCCCATCTCCCAGAGGACCCTCACACATCTCATGTCCCATCTCCCGGAGGACCCTCACGCAGCACATGTCCCCTCTCCCGGAGGACCCTCACACAGCACATGTCCCATCTCCTGGAGGGGCTGACACAGCACATGTCCCATCTCACGGAGGGGCTCACACAACACATGTCCCATCTCCCGGAGGACCCTCACACAGCACATATCCCATCTCCCGGAGGAATCTCAGACAGCACATGTCCCATCTCCCGGAGGACCCTCACACAACACATGTCCCCTCTCAGGGAGGACCCTCACATAGCACATGTCCCATCTCCCGGAGGACCCTCACACAGCACATGTCCCCTCTCCCGGAGGAACCTCACACAACACATGTCCCATCTCCCGGAGGACCCTCACACAGCACATGTCCCCTTTCCCAGAGGACCCTCACACAGCACATGTCCCCACTCCTGGAGGACCCTCACACAGCACATGTCCCATCTCGAGGAGGACCCTCACACAGCACATGTCCCATCTCCCAAAGGACCCTCACACAGCACATGTCCCATCTCCTGGAGGACCCTCACACAGCACATGTTCCATCTCGCGGAGGAACCTCACACAGCACATGTCTCATCTCCCGGAGGTCCCTCACACAGCACATGTCCCATCTCCCGGAGGTCCCACACACAGCACATGTTCCATCTCCCGGAGGACCCTCACACAGCACATGTCCCATCTCCCAGAGGATCCTCACACAGCACATGTCCCATCTCCCGGAGGACCCTCACACAGCACATGGCCCCTCTCCCTGAGGACCCTCACACAGCACATGTCCCATCTCCCAGAGGACCCTCACACAGCACATGTCCCCTCTCCCGGAGGACCCTCACAAAGCACATGTCCCATCTCCCAGAGGACCCTCACACAGCACATGTCCCATCTTCCAGAGGTCCGTCACACAGCACATGTCCCATCTCCCAGAGGACCCTCACACATCTCATGTCCCATCACCCGGAGGACCCTCACGCAGCACATGTCCCCTCTCCCGGAGGACCCTCACACAGCACATGTCCCATCTCCTGGAGGGGCTGACACAGCACATGTCCCATCTCCCGGAGGGGCTCACACAACACATGTCCCATCTCCCGGAGGACCCTCACACAGCACATATCCCATCTCCCGGAGGACCCTCACACAGCACATGTCCCATCTCCCGGAGGACCCTCACACAACACATGTCGCATCTCCCGGAGGACCATCACACAACACATGTCCCATCTCCCGGAGGGGCTGACACAGAACATGTCCCATCTCCCGGAGGGGCTCACACAACACATGTACCATCTCTCGGAGGGGCTCACACAACACATGTCCCATCTCCCGGAGGAATCTCAGACAGCACATGTCCCATCTCCCGGAGGACCCTCACACAACACATGTCCCCTCTCAGGGAGGACCCTCACATAGCACATGTCCCATCTCCCGGAGGACCCACACATAGCACATGTCCCATCTCCCGGAGAGGCTCACACAGCACATGTCCCATCTCCCGGAGGACACTCACACAGCACATGTCCCATCACCCGGAGGACCTTCACACAGCACATGTCCCATCTCCCAGAGGACCCACACACAGCACATTTCCCATCTCCCGGAGGAGCTCACACAGCACATGTCCCATCTCCCGGAGGACCCTCACACAGCACATGTCCCATCTCCCAGAGGACCCTCACACAGCACATGTCCCATCTCCCAGAGGACCCTCACACAGCACATGTCCCATCTCCCAGAGGTCCGTCACACAGCACATGTCCCATCTCCCAGAGGACCCTCACACATCTCATGTCCCATCTCCCGGAGGACCCTCACGCAGCACATGTCCCCTCTTCCGGAGGACCCTCACACAGCACATGTCCCATCTCCTGGAGGGGCTGACACAGCACATGTCCCATCTCCCGGAGGGGCTCACACAACACATGTCCCATCTCCCGGAGGACCCTCACACAGCACATGTCCCATCTCGCGGAGGAACCTCACACAGCACATGTCTCATCTCCCGGAGGTCCCTCACACAGCACATGTCCCATCTCCCGGAGGTCCCTCACACAGCACATGTCCCATCTCCCGGGGGACCCTCACACAGCACATGTCCCATCTCCCGGAGGACCCTCACACAGCACATGTCCCATCTCCCGGAGGACCCTCACACAGCACATGTCCCATCTCCCGGAGGACCCTCACACAGCACATGTCCTATCTCCCAGAGGACCCTCACACAGCACATGTCCCATCTCCCAGAGGTCCGTCACACAGCACATGTCCCATCTCCCAGAGGACCCTCACACATCTCATGTCCCATCTCCCGGAGGACCCTCACGCAGCACATGTCCCCTCTCCCGGAGGACCCTCACACAGCACATGTCCCATCTCCTGGAGGGGCTGACACAGCACATGTCCCCTCTCCCGGAGGAACCTCACACAACACATGTCCCATCTCCCGGAGGACCCTCACACAGCACATGTCCCATCTCCCGGAGGAATCTCAGACAGCACATGTCCCATCTCCCGGAGGACCCTCACACAACACATGTCCCCTCTCAGGGAGGACCCTCACATAGCACATGTCCCATCTCCCGGAGGACCCTCACACAGCACATGTCCCCTCTCCCGGAGGAACCTCACACAACACATGTCCCATCTCCCGGAGGACCCTCACACAGCACATGTCCCCTTTCCCAGAGGACCCTCACACAGCACATGTCCCCACTCCTGGAGGACCCTCACACAGCACATGTCCCATCTCGAGGAGGACCCTCACACAGCACATGTCCCATCTCCCAGAGGACCCTCACACATCTCATGTCCCATCTCCCGGAGGACCCTCACGCAGCACATGTCCCCTCTCCCGGAGGACCCTCACACAGCACATGTCCCATCTCCTGGAGGGGCTGACACAGCACATGTCCCATCTCCCGGAGGGGCTCACACAACACATGTCCCATCTCCCGGAGGACCCTCACACAGCACATATCCCATCTCCCGGAGGACCCTCACACAGCACATGTCCCATCTCCCGGATGACCCTCACACAACACATGTCGCATCTCCCGGAGGACCATCACACAACACATGTCCCATCTCTCGGAGGGGCTCACACAACACATGTCCCATCTCCCGGAGGAATCTCAGACAGCACATGTCCCATCTCCCGGAGGACCCTCACACAACACATGTCCCCTCTCCCGGAGGAACCTCACACAACACATGTCCCATCTCCCGGAGGACCATCACACAGCACATGTCCCCTCTCCCGGAGGACCCTCACACAGCACATGTCCCCACTCCTGGAGGACCCTCACACAGCACATGTCCCATCTCGAGGAGGACCCTCACACAGCACATGTCCCATCTCCCAAAAGGACCCTCACACAGCACATGTCCCATCTCCTGGAGGACCCTCACAAAGCACATGTCCCATCTCGCGGAGGAACCTCACACAGCACATGTCTCATCTCCCGGAGGTCCCTCACACAGCACATGTCCCATCTCCCGGAGGTCCCTCACACAGCACATGTTCCATCTCCCGGAGGACCCTCACACAGCACATGTCCCATCTCCCAGAGGATTCTCACACAGCACATATCCCATCTCCCGGAGGACCCTCACACAGCACATGTCCCATCTCCCGAAGGACCCTCACATAGCACATGTCCCATCTGCCGGAGGACCCTCACACAGCACATGTCCCATCTCCCGGAGGGGCTCACACAACACATGTCCCATCTCCCGGAGGACCCTCACACAGCACATATCCCATCTCCCGGAGGACCCTCACACAGCACATGTCCCATCTCCCGGATGACCCTCACACAACACATGTCGCATCTCCCGGAGGACCATCACACAACACATGTCCCATCTCTCGGAGTGGCTGACACAGAACATATCCCATCTCCCGGAGGGGCTCACACAGCACATGTCCCATCTCTCGGAGGGGCTCACACAACACATGTCCCATCTCCCGGAGGAATCTCAGACAGCACATGTCCCATCTCCCGGAGGACCCTCACACAACACATGTCCCCTCTCCCGTAGGAACCTCACACAACACATGTCCCATCTCCCGGAGGACCCTCACACAGCACATGTCCCCTCTCCCGGAGGACCCTCACACAGCACATGTCCCCACTCCTGGAGGACCCTCACACAGCACATGTCCCATCTCGAGGAGGACCCTCACACAGCACATGTCCCATCTCCCAAAAGGACCCTCACACAGCACATGTCCCATCTCCTGGAGGACCCTCACAAAGCACATGTCCCATCTCGCGGAGGAACCTCACACAGCACATGTCTCATCTCCCGGAGGTCCCTCACACAGCACATGTCCCATCTCCCGGAGGTCCCTCACACAGCACATGTTCCATCTCCCGGAGGACCCTCACACAGCACATGTCCCATCTCCCAGAGGATTCTCACACAGCACATGTCCCATCTCCCGGAGGACCCTCACACATCACATGTCCCATCTCCCGAAGGACCCTCACATAGCACATGTCCCATCTGCCGGAGGACCCTCACACAGCACATGTCCCATCTCCCGGAGGACCCTCATACAGCACATGTCCCATCTCGAGGAGGACATTCACACAGCACTTGTCCCATCTCCCGGAGGACCCTCACACAGCACATGTCCCATCTCCCGGAGGACCCTTGTGGATATCTGAACCGAATATATGGAATTAAGGACAGTAAAGTAAACGGGATATATGAAAATGTATAAGCCATGGAAGAATAGCTGGGAGAATGTCAGATTGCAAATAGTGCAACATCAGCATAGCTAACAGTCTGTCTCAAGGTTTCAAGTCACTAATCCTGCCAATAATATATAATTGTAACATGAAATACATCTGCAGAATTGCAAGGTCTCAGTAAATAGTCACACCATTAGATTGAAACATTTGGAGGCAATACTTGAGCTTTCAAGAAGAACATCTCATATAGATTGACTAATGAGTGGCTGAGTTAGACTGTCAATCCATTTGTATTTTGTTATCTGATTTCAAAACTGTATAACTGTTAACGCTTTACGATGTAACTTCACCTATCCGTAGGGAGTGTGTACGCTCTATCCAGAGAGTATATCTTCTGTCTGATAGGTCTTACTGGCCGGTAATAAAGACTGCTTTGTTCAAAGCACAAGAGGTATTCGACTCAGTAATTTTACTGAACCAGATTGAGGTAAAAGAATCCAGGAATTAACATTTGGTGTCAGAAGTGGGATCTCAACGGACGACTGCCGAAAACTTGCAAATTAAGAGCCAGACTAGCCTTGGACGAGACGAGGGGAAAATGGCCACTGGAGTGAGTATGATTTCAATACTGCTCCAGTTTCCCCCGGTTTCAAAAGTCTGAGGAAAGTTTAGCCACTCGCTGGTTCTCAGGTAGTGTCTGAACGAGATCCAGGACAATCTGTTGAATACCTTTCAAACTTAGAATAGGGATAGAGATAGGGAAATTGCGCGATGACGCAAACCAAGCGGCGACTTGGAAAGATAGTTAGAGCTAGATAGGGATAGATGATCAATCATGGATCTAAAAAAAATTAATAGGAAAGAAAAGAGACTCTTGTGAATGTCTGTTTAAATGAGAAATGCTTCTGTGACTTTTACTGTAAAAAAAAGCCGGGGAGTTGTGGTTTGTTTTATCTCAAACAGAATGAAAGTTTGTTTTAACCCTTCGTAGTGTTGTCCTGTATGTGGGAAGTTTAAGAGTGTGAACCTTATTGAATTACGTATATTCGGATCATAAGTTGCGGAGCCAGGAAATGCCCAAAGGATAGATTTGTTAAAAAAGAAAAAATTACATGGTCCCGGTGGTTAAAAAAAAAGAAAAACTTGTTGAAAGCAAACATTCAGTGAAGGCACAGCAAAACAACTGAGATGGATTCAAAAGGATTTTAAAAAAATTATATTAAATAACACGACCTTGAGGCTGGAACAATTGAGATAACGAAAAGCAGTCCACAGCCTACGTGCCAGACTTCTCTCTAGTTAAAAAAAAGTAACGTACTAAATAGGTGCCGAAAGAAAAAAAAAATGTTCTGAGATTTTAAATTATGAAAAATATAAAATCACTCCTGTCCAATTGGCAGAAAAACTCCATTAAATTAGGGCTTTCATTGACTGATTGAATTTAAACTGCGCAGTAACGCGAAAGGATAGGGAAATTTGGAGACTGAAAGAAATTAATTGAGGCTCATAAGAAATCAAAATTAGAAAATTAGGCTCACAGGGAATAAAATGGGGATTTAAATAGAAGATAGGTGTTCAACTCAGGTACGACGTCGACCTTGTATATCACTTGGCCCGTCTAGGCTCTGATTGAATTAAAAAAAAACCCCGCAGCAACTCGGAAGGTAGGGCCGACGCGAACGCGCGGCCGAGAGAAGGGCCGAAGCGAACGCGCAGTGACGTAAATGCGCAGTGAAGCGAATGCGCAGTGACGTCAACGCGCAGTGACGCCGACGCGTAGTGACGCAGAGGCGCAGCAACGCGAATCGCGAAAGTCAGTGCTAATGGCAGTAAGTCTGTAAGTCTTAAAGTGTTTAGAGTTTTAAGTAAAGTTTTAAGTATTGAAATCGCGCGGCGACGCGAACCGCGCGGAGACGCAGGTAAGTGTTAGAAGTCTTTGTCTATTTTGTAGATCGCGCGGCGATGCGGACCGTGCGGCGACGCGGGTAAGTGTTAGAAGTCCTTGTTTACCTTTTAAAGTTAAAGTATCTTAACTCGCGCGGCGACGCGAGCCACGGGTCGACGCGGATTGCGCAGCGACGTGAACTGCGAGGCAACGTGGATTGCGCGGCGACGTGAACTGCGAGGCGACGTGGTAGCTTAGTATTGAGATCGCGCGGCGACGCGGACCATGCGGCGATGCGGGTAAGTGTTAGCATTAGTAAAGTTTGGTTATTTGGAGTTAGTTAAAGTCCGTGTTAGTTCTGTAAAGTCTGTGTCTATTTTTAAGTTTGTTTAAATTGCATGACGACACGAACGCGTAGCGACACAGTAATACGAGGGCCAGTGTGAAAATGGGTAATCAGTTAGATAAAACTACGGATGCGGATAATCCGCTACAAAAGCTATGTGAGGAATTCCCTGAAAGAGCTGAAGACTTTAGAAAATTATCAGGAGCCCTGAACAAATTATTAGGGGATGACCAGTGGCCTCTAAGTGACACTAGAAGCGTAGAGGTAAAAAAAAAAAGCACAGGGATTAATTTGGAGAAGGGGACGAGGAAAAGGGGATAAAAAAATGTAATTGCAACCTGGCGACATTATTGTCAGAAATTAAAAGATGCATCACTTCTATCGAGTTGGCAAACAAATGCTATTAAATTAGGACTTGCATTGACAGAGGGAACACATGTTAAAACTGTAGACGTCTTTAAAAAAAAAAAGAAGAATGAATGTGCGCACGAGAAACTTGCTAAGAGATCCTCTGGGACCTCTGAGAAAGGTATTGATCAACTACAAGTTAAAATGGCTGGCTTTGTGTTAACCGAGGCTGATGATGAAATTGATGAGTGGCCACTGACTCAGCGCCCAACGGCGCCTCCCGCACCCCCTGGCCTCTTGCTCCAGTCCTCTTCCCAACACCCTCCACCTAACACTCCGGTAAAAAGAGTTAGGAACAACCACATATCACCAAAGCAACAAACCCAAACTGACTCCTCATCCTCTGATAGCGATTTGGATCCCCAGTTTACAAGCAATACAGCCGAAAGGACCAGATCTCACACTCGAAAGGGCAGAACTATATCTCAACATCACAAACAGTCCCATAAATCTTCTAGTCAACCTACCAGTCCAAGTTGTGAAAGACATAGCAAACACCCCCGCCGATCGAGACGCAGAACTGTCAAGCAGTCAGACAGCTCTGAAACATCCACCGGCCTAGAAATGATTTCCAAGATCCCAAAGTCCCGACACCAATTCCCTGTCAGACCAATGCCAAACCCTGATGCACAACAAGCTGTAGACCACCTCTCTATAGATGTCTGTGATCTTCAAACAACTATTTGATTGCTCACGCTATCCGGACAGATGGAAAGGGCAGTTAGATATTATTGGCAGAAAAAGAAAGGGGAGGGGGGAGGTGCGCCCCCAACCCGGGTCAAGACTGAATACGTGACTAGAAAGGAAGAGCCATCTCGGGAGGAAGGATCAATAGAACCGCAGTGTTGCATACAGGATTGGATGGATAAGCAAGGATACGGTTATACTAAACAACCAAACGGCCCGAGCCCTGCTAATAAACCTCCCTATTGTCCCCGGCATGGTATGGGAAGAGGCCGGGACTGGGTAAGAGGAATTGACTGTTTTAATTGTGGGCAGGAAGGACATTGGAATAAAAATTGCCCCTACCGTCAGCATGGAAAAGGAAGAGGAGGAAGAGGAGGGGGGCAAGGGGGGAGAGGAGGATCTTACACTAACTTCTCCCAGAACAACCCCTTTGGTCAATTGTCCCCCGATTGACTACGCAGCTTGGTTGTGCAGGGATCCTCCCCGGACGACGAACCCATTCTGAATGAGTGGCAACCCTTTTTGATAGATACGGGAGCCTTCATGTCTTCTGTACAATCAAAGCTTAAACTCCCTGCTTCTACTGAAACACAGGAACTTTCAGGATTCCTGGGACAAATCTCGACATTCCCAGTGTCAGAACCGGTTAAAATGGGTTACCAGGAAGAATCGGTGGAACATCGAGTTGTTATCACAACCAATCTGGACTGTAACTTGATGGCTGGAGACCTCCTTTGCAAATTCCAGTTGCATTTGGAGTGTGGAGATGATGGGATTATTGTAAAACAGGAAACCCTTAAGCGGCAGTATTATACCACTAGAACCCCTCAGTGGTGGTCTCTGGACCTGCCGCAGGCACCCTATCACGTGACCCTAGCATACGATCCCAGTGGAAAGAATCAAGACCTGCAGAACTTTTATCAGGATCACGAAGGGGAAATGAAGGGAATTCTATTAAGGGCTAGAGTAACTGGACTGGAAAGAGAGGCAGATTTTGTGGAAGTGGATAAGAATCTGTGGAAACAGCCCCTAACAATGGCACCGCATATTGCTCGTGAAGTATTAGCCCCTCACCATGCTAAAGATTTGGGAGTTATGGTACGCAAGGCCATAGATGAGGCTGACCCTACCAGCCGGGATGTGCAAATCATAAAACATGGCCGAACAGTCCAATTTCATGGGGACCCCGAGAAGGTCTTAAGGACTCTACAGCATCATACTGGCTCCGGCATCACAGGCAATCCTAAACTGACCTTTCGGCACTGTACTGCAATTAATCCGGCCTGTTTTCTTACTGAGCCACCCCAAGATGAGGAAGAACCCAGTCATGATTGCTTATCTTTAATTTAAGAGGCCACATCAGTTAGGGAAGATTTAGTTGATGTACCAATGGAAGATCCAGACTGTATTCTTACTGAGCCACCCCAAGATGAGGAAGAACCCAGTCATGATTGTTTATGTTTGTTGACGGAAGTACTTCTATTAATCCAGAAGATACACAAATCTCAGGATACGCCATAGTAAACCAGGAGAATCAGGTCTTGGAATCTGCTGCTTTGAAACCGCCTATTCTGCTCAACAAGCTGAACTATTCGCCCTCACCCAAGCCTGTATCTTGGCCAAAGATCTCAAAGTCAATATCTATACCGACTCTAGGTATGCCTTTGGGGTGGCGCATGATTTCGGACAATTATGGAAAATAGGGGATTCCTAACCTCACAGGGGAATGCGATATCTCATAAACAGTTAGTATCTGATTTGTTGCAAGCCCTCATGTTCCCCAAACGCATTGCCATTGTACCAAGAGGCCAAACAGGCCTCTCGTGACCAACAGATGGTAGTGCCCAAAATTATGAGTCAGACTAAAAATCCTGCGAAGGATAAGTTAGCCTCGGAAAAACCAATGCCAACCATCCAAGATGTTATAAAAGCACAGGGGGACGCTCCTGAAAAAGATAAACTGTTGTGGAAATATTATGCATGTACTTATGACAATGTTTCTAAACTCTGGACCACTCCCGCGGAACAGACTTGCATGTCTGACGAGTTGGCTTCATGGGTTATAGAATGTCTGCATTTTGCTACTCATTGTGGAGCAAGGGCAACAAGTGATACGCTTTTGGCTACTTGGTGGCACCCTAAACTCCAGGCGCTCACCCAGAACATCAGTAGTCGTTGGCTGGTTGGCCAGCAACATATTCCAGGGAAGGGAGTCCCCTGTGATTGGGGTAAAACGCCCCTACCCGAAGGTCCCTTTGAGATATTTCAGTTGGACTACATTGAGTTGCAAAAAGTTCAGTGTTACAGATATGTGTTAGTAATAGTAGATGTGTTTAGCAGATGGATTGAAGCCTACCCGAACCTGGACGATAAGACTCAGACTGTTGTTAAGGTGTTAATGAGGGAAATTGTTCCTAGATATGAGATCTCAGCTAGACTGATGACCACCTATGTTCTTTCTCTGACTCAGGCTCTGCGACTAGTTCACAACCAGGTTCAAGATGCTCACCTCGACCTCCCAGTTTTACCCGAATTGTCCCTCGTGGCACCAGGGAAGTATGGATTCGGAAGGGATTAGAGCCACAATGGGAGGGGCCTTTTTAGGTGTCACTCATTACCCCCACTGCAGCCAAGGTTGAGGGGAAAAGTGCCTGGGTTCACCTGCACCACTGCAAGCTCATCACCATTTAAACAAATTTTGCTGGTTAGTCTAATTCCTGTTTCTGTTCCAGATCTCCTCCTCCCTATAGCTGAACAAGGCAGTTGAAGGAGGATCAGTTTGAACTCTTACCTGTCAGAAAGCCAAATACACTGAGACCTGAAGGGAAACGTGAAAACAGAACTCTTTTTATCAGCTAAATAATTGGACTATTTATAAGATGAGACTGTGTCTGTATGCTACTGTCTGCATAATAGTGTTGATATATGACAGTTTTGGTGCACGGGAAGGAAGACAAAGGCGAGAGCTCCATGTAAACACCTTTTTGTATATGTCTTACGTTTATGCGGAAAAAGGGCACTTCACTAGATGCTGGGTGTGTTCACATATCCCTATACATTCCAAAGGGGGAATTCCTTTGCGCACCGTTCCCCTGACCCTAACTGAGACTGTTAGATGGATTCAAAGAAACGATATTGGAACAGGTAGCTAACCGCATTGCTGAGGCTCTGGAGGGCATCACAGCTGAAATGGTAGCGATAAGGACCGTAGCATTACAAAACCGAATGGCCCTCGATTACCTGTTAGCTGAGAAAGGGGGAACGTGTGCCCTGATAGGATCTGAATGTTGCACTTACATTCCTGATAGTTCAGAAAACATAACCCACCTTGCCGATCACATAAGGAGGGAGGTGAAAAAGTTATCCACACCAGCAAAAGAACTTAGCAGGTTTGATTGGTTTCTGGGTGGATCTTGGAGATCCTATCTAATACATGGGGCAATTGTTCTCATCATAATAATTACCTGCTGTTTGATTGTTGGTTGCCTTAACCTCTGCTGTAAAGCAATGACAAAGTTAGCAGACCCTCTTATGGTCAAGGGTTCCCGGGTTATGATCCAACAAACTAGCGAACTACTCAACAATGCAATACTCATAGAATGATCCTAAATGTTATCATAGAATGATAAAAGGGGGGATGTGGATATCTGAACGGAATATATGGAATTAAGGACAGTAAAGTAAACGGGATATATGAAAATGTATAAGCCATGGAAGAATAGCTTGGAGAATGTCAGATTGCAAATAGTGCAACATCAGCATAGCAAACAGTCTGTCTCAAGGTTTCAAGTCACTAATCCTGCCAATAATATATAATTGTAACATGAAATACATCTGCAGAATTGCAAGGTCTCAGTAAATAGTCACACCATTAGATTGAAACATTTGGAGGCAATACTTGAGCTTTCAAGAAGAACATCTCATATAGATTGACGAATGAGTGGCTGAGTTAGACTGTCAATCCATTTGTATTTTGTTATCTGATTTCAAAACTGTATAACTGTGAACGCTTTACGATGTAACTTCACCTATCCGTAGGGAGTGTGTACGCTCTATCCAGAGAGTATATCTTCTGTCTGATAGGTCTTACTGGCCGGTAATAAAGACTGCTTTGTTCAAAGCACAAGAGGTATTCGACTCAGTAATTTTACTGAACCAGATTGAGGTAAAAGAATCCAGGAATTAACACCCTCACACAGCACATGTCCCATCTTGCGGAGGAGCCTCACACAGCACTTGTCCCATCTCCCTGAGGACCCTCACACAGCACATGGCCCCTCTCCCTGAGGACCCTCACACAGCACATGTCCCATCTCCCAGAGTACCCTCACACAGCACATGTCCCCACTCCCGGAGGACCCTCACACAGCACATGTCCCATCTCCCAGAGGGCCCTCACACAGCACATGTCCCATCTCCCAGAGGTCCGTCACACAGCACATGTCCCATCTCCCAGAGGACCCTCACACATCTCATGTCCCATCTCCCGGAGGACCCTCACGCAGCACATGTCCCCTCTCCCGGAGGACCCTCACACAGCACATGTCCCATCTCCTGGAGGGGCTGACACAGCACATGTCCCATCTCCCGGAGGGGCTCACACAACACATGTCCCATCTCCCGGAGGACCCTCACACAGCACATATCCCATCTCCCGGAGGACCCTCACACAGCACATGTCCCATCTCCCGGAGGACCCTCACACAACACATGTCGCATCTCCCGGAGGACCATCACACAACACATGTCCCATCTCCCGGAGGGGCTGACACAGAACATGTCCCATCTCCCGGAGGGGCTCACACAGCACATGTCCCATCTCTCGGAGGGGCTCACACAACACATGTCCCATCTCCCGGAGGAATCTCAGACAGCACATGTCCCATCTCCCGGAGGACCCTCACACAACACATGTCCCCTCTCAGGGAGGACCCTCACATAGCACATGTCCCATCTCCCGGAGGACCCACACATAGCACATGTCCCATCTCCCGGCGAGGCTCACACAGCACATGTCCCATCTCCCGGAGGACACTCACACAGCACATGTCCCATCACCCGGAGGACCTTCACACAGCACATGTCCCATCTCCCAGAGGACCCACACACAGCACATTTTCCATCTCCCGGAGGAGCTCACACAGCACATGTCCCATCTCCCGGAGGACCCTCACACAGCACATGTCCCATCTCCCGGGGGACCCTCACACAGCACATGTCCCATCTCCCGGAGGACCCTCACACAGCACATGTCCCATCTCCCGGAGGACCCTCACACAGCACATGTCCCATCTCCCAGAGGACCCTCACACAGCACATGTCCCCTCTCCCGCAGGACCCTCACACAGCACATGTCCCATCTCCCAGAGGACCCTCACACAGCACATGTCCCATCTCCCAGAGGTCCCTCACACAGCACATGTCCCATCTCCCAGAGGACCCTCACACAGCTCATGTCCCCTCTCCCGCAGGACCCTCACACAGCACATGTCCCATCTCCCAGAGGACCCTCACACAGCACATGTCCCATCTCCCAGAGGTCCCTCACATAGCACATGTCCCATCTCCCGGAGGACCCTCACACATCACATGTCCCATCTCCCGGAGGACCCTCACGCAGCACATGTCTCCTCTCCCGGAGGACCCTCACACAGCACATGTCCCATCTCCCGGAGGACCCTCACACAGCACATGTCCCATCTCCTGGAGGACCCTCACACAACACATGTCCCCTCTCAGGGAGGACCCTCACATAGCACATGTCCCATCTCCCAGAGGACCCTCACACAGCACATGTCCCCTCTCCCGCAGGACCCTCACACAGCACATGTCCCATCTCCCAGAGGACCCTCACACAGCACATGTCCCATCTCCCAGAGGTCCCTCACACAGCACATGTCCCATCTCCCGGAGGACCCTCACACATCACATGTCCCATCTCCCGGAGGACCCTCACACAGCACATGTCCCATCTCCCGGAGGACCCTCACACAGCACATGTCCCATCTCCCGGGGGACCCTCACACAGCACATGTCCCATCTCCCGGAGGACCCTCACACAGCACATGTCCCATCTCCCGGAGGACCCTCACACAGCACATGTCCCATCTCCCAGAGGACCCTCACACAGCACATGTCCCCTCTCCCGCAGGACCCTCACACAGCACATGTCCCATCTCCCAGAGGACCCTCACACAGCACATGTCCCATCTCCCAGAGGTCCCTCACACAGCACATGTCCCATCTCCCGGAGGACCCTCACACATCACATGTCCCATCTCCCGGAGGACCCTCACGCAGCAGTAGGAATCGCAGGATAGCGCAGATGAATACGTGGCTTGAGCAGTGGTGCAGCAGGGAGGGATTCAAATTCCTGGGGCATTGGGACCGGTTCTGGGGGAGGTGGGACCAGTACAAACCGGACGGTCTGCACCTGGGCAGGACTGGAACCAATGTCCTAGGGGGAGTGTTTGCTAGTGCTGTTGGGGAGGATTTAAACTAATATGGCAGGGGGATGGGAACCAATGCAGGGAGACAGAGGGAAACAAAAAGGAGCCAAAAGCAAAAGACAGAAAGGAGATGAGGAAAAGTGGAGGGCAGAGAAACCCAAGGCAAAGAACAAAAAGGGCCACTGTACAGCAAAATTCTAAAAGGACAAAGGGTGTTAATAAAACAAGCCTGAAGGCTTTGTGTCTTAATGCAAGGAGTATCCGCAATAAGGTGGATGAATTAATTGTGCAAATAGATGTTAACAAATATGATGTGATTGGGATTACGGAGACGTGGCTCCAGGATGATCAGGGCTGGGAACTCAACATTCAGGGATATTCAACATTCAGGAAGGATAGAATAAAAGGAAAAGGAGGTGGGGTAGCATTGCTGGTTAAAGAGGAGATTAATGCAATAGTTAGGAAAGACATTAGCTTGGATGATGTGGAATCTATATGGGTAGAGCTGCAGAACACCAAAGGGCAAAAAACGTTAGTAGGAGTTGTGTACAGACCTCCAAACAGTAATAGGGATGTTGGGGAGGGCATCAAACAGGAAATTAGGGGTGCATGCAATAAAGGTGCAGCAGTTATAATGGGTGACTTTAATATGCACATAGATTGGGCTAGCCAAACTGGAAGCAATACGGTGGAGGAGGATTTCCTGGAGTGCATAAGGGATGGTTTTCTAGACCAATATGTTGAGGAACCAACTAGGGGGGAGGCCATCTTAGACTGGGTGTTGTGTAATGAGAGAGGATTAATTAGCAATCTCATTGTGCGAGGCCCCTTGGGGAAGAGTGACCATAATATGGTGGAATTCTGCATTAGGATGGAGAATGAAACAGTAATTTCAGAGACCATGGTCCAGAACTTAAAGAAGGGTAACTTTGAAGGTATGAGGCGTGAATTGGCTAGGATAGATTGGCGAATGATACTTAGGGGGTTGACTGTGGATGGGCAATGGCAGACATTTAGAGACCGCATGGATGAAGTACAACAATTGTACATTCCTGTCTGGCGTAAAAATAAAAAGGGGAAGGTGGCTCAACCGTGGCTATCTAGGGAAATCAGGGATAGTATTAAAGCCAAGGAAGTGGCATACAAATTGGCCAGAAATAGCAGCGAACCTGGGGACTGGGAGAAATTTAGAACTCAGCAGAGGAGGACAAAGGGTTTGATTAGGACAGGGAAAATGGAGTACGAGAAGAAGCTTGCAGGGAACATTAAGGCGGATTGCAAAAGTTTCTATAGGTATGTAAAGAGAAAAAGGTTGGTGAAGACAAACGTAGGTCCCCTGCAGTCAGAATCAGGGGAAGTCATAAAGGGGAGCAAAGAAATGGCGGATCAATTGAACAAGTACTTTGGTTCGGTATTCACTAAGGAGGATACAAACAACCTTCCGGATATAAAAGGGGTCAGAGGGTCTAGTAAGGAAGAGGAACTGAGGGAAATCTTTATTAGTCGGGAAATTGTGTTGGGGAAATTGATGGGATTGAAGGCCGATAAATCCCCAGGGCCTGATGGACTGCATCCTAGAGTACTTAAGGAGGTGGCCTTGGAAATAGCGGATGCATTGACAGTCATTTTCCAACATTCCATTGACTCTGGATCAGTTCCTATGGAGTGGAGGGTAGCCAATGTAACCCCACTTTTTAAAAAAGGAGGGAGAGAGAAAACAGGGAATTATAGACCGGTCAGCCTGACCTCAGTAGTGGGTAAAGTGATGGAATCAATTATTAAGGATGTCATAGCAGTGCATCTGGAAAATGGTGACATGATAGGTCCAAGTCAGCATGGATTTGTGAAAGGGAAATCATGCTTGACAAATCTTCTGGAATTTTTTGAGGATGTTTCCAGTAAAGTGGACAAGGGAGAACCAGTTGATGTGGTATATTTGGACTTTCAGAAGGCTTTCGACAAGGTCCCACACAAGAGATTAATGTGCAAAGTTAAAGCACATGGGATTGGGGGTAGTGTGCTGACGTGGATTGAGAACTGGTTGTCAGACAGGAAGCAAAGAGTAGGAGTAAACGGGTACTTTTCAGAATGGCAGGCAGTGACTAGTGGAGTGCCGCAAGGTTCTGTGCTGGGGCCCCAGCTGTTTACATTGTACATTAATGATTTAGACGAGGGGATTAAATGCAGTATCTCCAAATTTGCGGATGATACTAAGTTGGGTGGCAGTGTGAGCTGCGAGGAGGATGCTATTAGGCTGCAGAGTGACTTGGATAGGTTAGGTGAGTGGGCAAATGCATGGCAGATGAAGTATAATGTGGATAAATGTGAGGTTATCCACTTTGGTGGTAAAAACAGAGAGACAGACTATTATCTGAATGGTGACAGATTAGGAAAAGGGAAGGTGCAACGAGACCTGGGTGTCATGGTACATCAGTCATTGAAGGTTGGCATGCAGGTACAGCAGGCGGTTAAGAAAGCAAATGGCATGTTGGCCTTCATAGCGAGGGGATTTGAATACAGGGGCAGGGAGGTGTTGCTACAGTTGTACAGGGCCTTGGTGAGGCCACACCTGGAGTATTGTGTACAGTTTTGGTCTCCTAACTTGAGGAAGGACATTCTTGCTATTGAGGGAGTGCAGCGAAGGTTCACCAGACTGATTCCCGGGATGGCGGGACTGACCTATCAAGAAAGATTGGATCAATTGGGATTGTATTCACTGGAGTTCAGAAGAATGAGAGGGGACCTCATAGAAACGTTTAAAATTCTGACGGGTTTAGACAGGTTAGATGCAGAAAGAATGTTCCCAATGTTGGGGAAGTCCAGAACCAGGGGTCACAGTCTGAGGATAAGGGGTAAGCCATTTAGGACCGAGATGAGGAGAAACTTCTTCACCCAGAGAGTGGTGAACCTGTGGAATTCTCTACCACAGAAAGTAGTTGAGGCCAATTCACTAAATATATTCAAAAGGGAGTTAGATGAAGTCCTTACTACTCGGGGGATCAAGGGTTATGGCGAGAAAGCAGGAAGGGGGTACTGAAGTTTCATGTTCAGCCATGAACTCATTGAATGGCGGTGCAGGCTAGAAGGGCTGAATGGCCTGCTCCTGCACCTATTTTCTATGTTTCTATGTTTCTATGTCCCCTCTCCCGGAGGACCCTCACACAGCACATATCCCATCTCCCGGAGGACCCTCACACAGCACATGTCCCATCTCCCGGAGGACCCTCACACAACACATGTCCCCTCTCAGGGAGGACCCTCACATAGCACATGTCCCATCTCCCGGAGGACCCACACATAGCACATGTCCCATCACCCGGCGAGGCTCACACAGCACATGTCCCATCTCCCGGAGGACACTCACACAGCACATGTCCCATCACCCGGAGGACCTTCACACAGCACATGTCCCATCTCCCAGAGGACCCACACACAGCACATTTTCCATCTCCCGGAGGAGCTCACACAGCACATGTCCCATCTCCCGGAGGACCCTCACACAGCACATGTCCCATCTCCCGGGGGACCCTCACACAGCACATGTCCCATCTCCCGGAGGACCCTCACACAGCACATGTCCCATCTCCCGGAGGACCCTCACACAGCACATGTCCCATCTCCCAGAGGACCCTCACACAGCACATGTCCCCTCTCCCACAGGACCCTCACACAGCACATGTCCCATCTCCCAGAGGACCCTCACACAGCACATGTCCCATCTCCCAGAGGTCCCTCACACAGCACATGTCCCATCTCCCGGAGGACCCTCACACATCACATGTCCCATCTCCCGGAGGACCCTCACGCAGCACATGTCCCCTCTCCCGGAGGACCCTCACACAGCACATGTCCCATCTCCCGGAGGACCCTCACATAACACATGTCGCATCTCCTGGAGGACCATCACACAGCACATGTCCCATCTCCCGGAGGTCCCTCACACAGCACATATCCCATCTCCCGGAGGACCCTCACACAGCACATGTCCCATCTCGCGGAGGACCCTCACACAGCACATGTCCCATCTCCCGGAGGTCCCTCACACAGCACATGTCCCATCTCCCGGAGGTCCCTCACACAGCACATATCCCATCTCCCGGAGGACCCTCACACAGCACATGGCCCCTCTCCCTGAGGACCCTCACACAGCACATGTCCCATCTCCCAGAGGACCCTCACACAGCACATGTCCCCTCTCCCGGAGGACCCTCACACAGCACATGTCCCATCTCCCAGAGGACCCTCACACAGCACATGTCCCATCTCTCGGAGGACCGTCACACAGCACATGTCCCCTCTCCCGGAGGACCCTCACACAGCACATGTCCCATCTCCCGGAGGAACCTCAGACAACACATGTCCCATCTCCTGGAGGACCCTCACACAGCACATGTCCCATCTCCCGGAGGACCCTCACACAGCACATGTCCCCTTTCTGGAAGGACCCTCACATAGCACATATCCCATCTCCCGGAGGACCCTCACACATCATGTCACATCTCCCGGAAGACCCTCACACAACACATGTCCCATCTCCCGGAGGAGCTCACACAGCACATGTCCCATCTCCCGGAGGACCCTCACATAACACATGTCCCATCTCGCGGAGGACCCTCACACAGCACATGTCCCATCTCCTAGAGGACCCTCACACAGCACATGTCCCCTCTCCCGGAGGAGCTCAAACAACACATGTCCCATCTCCCGGAGGACCCTCACACAGCACATGTCCCATCTCCCGGAGGACCCTCACAGAGCACATGTCCCCTCACCTGGAGGACCTTCACGCAGCACATGTCCCATCTCTCGGAGGACGCTCACACAGCACATGTCCCATCTCCCGGAGGGGCTCACACAGCACATGTCCCATATCCTGGAGAACCCTCACACAGCACATGTCCCATCACCCGGAGGGGCTCACACAGCACATGTCCCATCTCCCGGAGGACCCTCACACAGCACATGATCCATCACCCGGAGGACCTTCACACAGCACATGTCCCATCTCTCGGAGGACCCTCACACAGCACATGTCCCATCTACCAGAGTTCTGTAACATTATGCTTATCGATGTTAATGTTACTGATAAAATTAGTATTATTAAATGCTAAGCTTTGAACATGATGTTAAAGGGTGAAGACTAATGCAAAGTACTCATTAATATTTCCACCATACTCAGTGAGTCCTGTGTAACCTGTCCTTGAACACCCTTCAGTGGCCCAAAACAGTCTTTGATAGTTCTCTGACTCTCCACATAACAGAAAAAGCTCTGCCCATGACTGCCAGTTGTCTACAATCCTTTTATTCTGAGAGCCTTTCTGCTGATCGAATTGCAGCCTTCGTTTTCTTTAGTTGTTCCTTGTATTCACCCTATTTGTTTGAGTGTTAAGTTAATTTATTGAAACATTTCTGTTTACATCTTTGTACAGAGCCAGTCGGTCACCTTGGCGTTTTCTTACCACTTCCTTCTTTTGATTTTGGCTACGTTTGTTTACCACATTTTTAATCTTGTTCTTAAAACCTTTCCATTTATATTCAACATCGGTCACATCACCACCGAGGAGGGTTGGCCAATTTACTTGTTGCAGGTCCTCTGCCAGTTTGGAGAAGTTTGCCCTGAAATGCGTTCCGAGTCGCAGGATCTCAGTCCCTTTGGTTCACCCGGCCAGTTGGGACGGTATAATGTGATCAGTGTTGCCCAGATGTTCCCCACACGGAGGCCTGATCCGAGGTCAGGCTCACTACTAAACACCAGATCCAATCTCTGGTTTTCCCCAGTTACTGCATTAACATGTTGTGTCAGGAAACAGTGCTGTATATTGTCAGTCAATCTTTCAGCTGCACTGCCCCCAGCAGCAGGTAAAGCCCCGTGGCCCTGAATGTCAGGCCAATGACAATGATCTTCCCTCAGGTCCACTCTCTCTCTCTCTCTCCCTCCCCCCACATACACTGCCTGAGCTCTCAGGCTGACTGTTCCCAGCACCTTCTCTCTTTATTCTCTCACATTGCAGGATTCCCGCTGCTGGGCTCAGGGGCTGTGAGGGCGGGGCCCTGACCTCACACACGGTGGGCGGGGCCATATCCCGCGAGCTGCCTCGCTCGCGGCGTGACAGTTCAATTGCGGCGGGTTCAAATCAGGAGCCACGTGACCCCGCGCGCGCGATGGGCGGATCTCTGTGGTGGAGCGGACCTGGGATTGGTGCAAGGGGCTGTCACTCTCCTGTGTGCAGCCAATAGGACGCGAGATCTCAGCCAGGGTCATTAATTTATGCAGCGATCGCGCGGTGTGACGGCAGTGCGCATGCTCGGTGCCGTCCCGCCCACAGCGCGGTTTGCTGCAAACAGCGGTTGGACAATGTGGGGGAACCGGGCTCAGTGTCCGGGTTAATGGCCGAGCGCTTCTCCTCCCTCTCGGGGTCTCTCGCTCACCAACACGGCGACACTTCCCTGTGTGAGGCCCCGCACTGAGCCCCAGGCAGTGTCCGGGTTACAGGGGCGGGGCCGGTGTGTGAGTGACGGGCAGACACAGGATGGTTGCACGGGTTACAGGGGCGGGGCTGTGACCTCACACGCGGTGCACGGTCTCTCTCCAGATGTGGCGGATACTCAGACAGGAATTGAGAGCGAGTTAGATCTTCATGGTTGTCTCTCCGGACATACAGAGAGCCCCAGACAGTGGGAGGGAGAAACCCCTTGTTAATCAGTGTCATTAAAGCTGGCCAATGCTCCAGGGAAGTTGCTGAGAGTCTGAGCTGAATATATTGTCTGTCAGCTCTCTCTCTGCCTGAGGTGTCACTGAAAGTAAAACCCGAGGGACAGATAGACAGGTGGAGACTGGGCGGGTGTGTCCTGGATGGGCTTCAGCCAGGAATATAAAGGAATGGGCTAATGTCACACTCTACTTCACACCGTCAATATTGTTCTCATTTTTAGATATCTCGGTGAATGAAGGAGTGATTGAGAAAGGTCCACAGCTGGAAGTAAACAGAGATTGTAGACTGAGGAACAACAACAGGTGATCCAGCGCAGGATTGTGAGAGCACCAAACACAGAGAGAACTCTACTGATTCACAGAGCTTCCACAGATCGACTGGGGAGAAAGGTCAGAGAGAGTCCCATTGACTCAGATACACACTGGTCCTGGGGGACTGGGGAGAAAGGTCAGAGAGAGTCCCATTGACTCAGATGCACACTGGTCCTGGGGACTAAGGAGAAAGGTCAGAGAAAGCCCCATTGACTCAGATACACACTGGTCCTGGGGAAGGACTGGGGAGAAAGGTAAGAGAGAGCCCCATTGACTCAGATACACTCTGGTCCTGGGGGACTGGGGAGAAATGTCAGAGAGAGTCCCATTGACTCAGATACACACTGGTCCTGGGGATAGACTGGGGAGAAAGGTCAGAGAGAGTCCCATTGACTCAGATACACTCTAGTCCTGGGGATAGACTGGGGAGAAAGGTCAGAGAGAGTCCCATTGACTCAGATACACACTGGTCCTGGGGATAGACTGGGGAGAAAGGTCAGAGAGAGTCCCATTGACTCAGATACACACTGGTCCTGGGGATAGACTGGGGAGAAAGGTAAGAGAGAGTCCCATTGATTCAGATACACACTGGTCCTGGGGATAGACTGGGGAGAAAGGTCAGAGAGAGTCCCAATCTATATCACTTTATCAATATCTACCTCATTTTCTGTCTCACATCATTAGATCCTGGGTAAATGATGGAGTGATAGAGAAAGTTCTGCAGCTGGAAGTGAACAGGGGTTGCAGACTGAGGAACAAAAGTAGGTGACCCATCTGTTGTGAAACTCTTATCCATGCCTTTGTTGCCTCAAGAGTTGACTATTCCTGTAATAATACGTGCAGTTTTGGTTTACATATTTACGAATGGATATACTTGCTTTGGAGGCAGTTCAGAGAAGGTTCACTAGGTGGATGAGGGGGTTGACTTATGAGGAAAGGTTGAGTAGGTTGAGCCTCTGCTCATTGGAATTCAGAAGAATGAGAGGTGATCTTATCGAAACCTATAAGATTACAAGGGGGCTTGACAAGATGGATGCAGAGAGGATGTTTCCACTGATTGCTGAGACTAGAACTAGAGGGCATGATCTTAAAAAAAGGGGCTGCCCCTTTAGAACAGAGATGAGGAGAAATTTATTTTCAGAGGGTTGTAAATCTGTGGAATTCGCTGCCTCAGAGAGCTGTGGAAGCTGAGACATTGAATAAATTTAAGACAGAAATAGACAGTTTCTTAAACGATAAAAGGTTATGGGGAGCGGGCGGGGAAGTGGAGCTGAGCCCATGATCAGATCAGCCATGATCTTATTGAATGGCGGAGCAGGCAGGAGGGGCTGTATGCCCTATTTCTATTTCTTATGTTCTTATTCCAACGTTCTCCTGGCCGGTCTCCGTAAACGTGCACTCATCCAAAACCCTGCTGCCCTTTTCCTAACTCGTCACAAATTAATGCCGGAGAATAACTTCAAATATTGTTTGGAGAAATTACTGATGTGAATCTGAATCACTTTTGCATTTCCAGAGTGGGGAAAGGAAAGGAGTCCTACGGACAGTTAAAGTGGGTGAGCGTGTGTCTGCACACACAAGTGGAGAATTGTGATTGTAAAACAGCAGCTAAATCTACCAGTTATTTATTTATGGTGGTTTGAGGTTGTAAGGTATCTAATGATAATGAAACAAATCAATGTTATGTATCCCCTGACTGTGAAGGTATTCATTCTACATTAGTGTTAATATCAGTGGAACAGTGGGAAATGTCCTCACCTCCGACAGTGCTCATTGGTCAGGTGCTGACACCATGAGAGATACGGTCAATATAATCAAATAGAAGCAGCAACCAGGTCACATCTCCATGAACACACGGACAATGTCACTGCCCATAGAGACCAGAGGGATCACACCCAGCTATATATTGTGTATGTGGCTAGATATAATATTCATAAAATGCCATAATTTAATATCACAACTCAACAAATCAAAAATATTGAAGAAGATCTGTGAATAAAAATAATACAATACTGCCAGACAGTGTAAAACTGAGTGAAAGATTGTTGAATCCATCAATGATCACCCACTCCACATTTCCCTGCAGAATATTCCCTTTCTCAGGAATAAGGCTGGTTTGGGCCTGCACTGTGAGTAAATCTCACCAATGGTCGCTCCTAGTGTGGAGTCCCGGTCGACTGGAGCCCGTCTGGAACTGGGGTTGTGGAGATCAGCGGGACTCACTGGATTTCACCTGATGTGGAGAGTTGATCATAACACTCGGGAAATGCTGGATACCAGAGTTAACCGCTGTTGTACTGATGGGGGAGGAGGGACTGATATCATGTTTAACAAGGCAACATCCTCCTTCTCATTTAATATTTCCATCTAACCCCCCCTATTAATATATCCATTACAGAGCATCAGAATCTGGGAACGCCTGTCACCACCCTGGCTGAATATCCAAACAGTGGAGAAGATCCGACATCTTCAACAAGAATGAGAATGGACACAGGTAGGTTGTCATTTATTTCCATATAATTTCTGTCCTGACAAAGGGTCCAGATTCCGTGCAAGAACCTGAGCTCACACGGGAAGAGGGAACAGGACAGGGACTTAGTCGGAAGAGGGAAGTGAGTGACTTCCAGAGGGGCACTACACTCTCAGGCAATGTTCCCTTTTATTGATTTTTGTACTGAGAGCGTCACGAATTCCTTTGAGCCCGACCTTTTCATCCATGAGGCAATTTTAAAACAACAGCAACAACAACCACTTAAACGCATATATACACCAATGCCATTTCCACCCCACTGTCTCAAATCATGAGAGAGACAAGGTTCTATACACGTTTAACATAACTTCCTGGCTTTTTAATTCTGTTTCTCTAGAAATGAGCCCCAGTGCTTTATTTGCATTTTATGCCTTTTTTAACTTGTGCTGCTACTTTTAATCATTTGTGAATCTGTACCCCTAGATCACTTTGCATCTCTACTCCATTTAGATTCTTATTTTCCAAGTAGGTAGCCTCCTTATTCCTCCTACCAAAATTTACCACCCCACATTTAATTATGTTGAATAAATTTATCATTTATATGCCCATTCTGCAAGGTTTTTATGGTAGAATTAATTAACAGCTTTTGGTTTGTCATGTGCAAATTCTTATTTGAAAAGAATACTTGTCAGAAATGAATGATACAAAGGAACTGCACAATAATGCATTCACACTTCAGGGACGTCACTCAGTTACACAGTTATGCATCGACAAACAATCCAAAATCCCAAAGTGAGCTGAAAGAGGCAATCTATACATGCAATTAATGTTAATTTGAAACGATTCAGCATGTTAGCCCATCTCTCGTGTCACTATAGCAATGGCTGAACAAGCAGGAGGAGCACTGGCACTGGTTTCTATGGCAAAGTGGAGGGCAGAGAAACCCAAGGCAAACATCAAAAAGGGCCACATTACAGCAAAATTCTAAAGGGGCAAAGTGTGTTAAAAAGACAAGCCTGAAGGCTCTGTGCCTCGATGCGAGGAGTATTTGTAATAAGGTGGATGAATTAACTGCACAGGCAGCTATTAACGAATATGATATAAATGGGATTCCGGGGACATGGCTCCAAGGTGAGCAAGGCTGGGAACTCAACATCCAGGGGTATTCAACATTCAGGAAGGATAGACAGAAATGAAAAGAGGTGGGGTAGTGTTGCTCGTTAAAGAGGAAATTAACGCAATAGTAAGGAAGGACATTAGCTTGGATGATGTGGAATCTGTATGGGTAGAGCTGCGGAATACCAAAGGGCAGAAACTGTTAGTGGGAGTTGTGTACAGACCACAAAACAGTAGTCGTGAGGTTGGGGACAGCATCAAACAAGAAATTAGGGACGCATGCAATAAAGGTACAGCAGTTATCATGGGTGACTTTAATCTACATATTGATTGGGCCAACCAAACTGGTAGCAATACTGTGGAGGAGGATTTCCTGGAGTATATTAGGGATGGTTTTCTAGACCAATATGTCGAGGAACCAACTAGAGAGCTGGCCGTCCTAGACTGGGTGATGTGTAATGAGGAAGTACATATTAGCAATTTGTGCGAGGCCCCTTTGGGAAGAGTGACCATAATATGATAGAATTATTTATTAAGATGGAGATTGACACAGTTAATTCAGTGACTAGGATCCTGAACTTAAGGAAAGGTAACTTCGATGGTATTAGACGGGAATTGGCTAGAATAGCCTGGCGAATGATACTTAAAGGATTGACAGTGGATAGGAAATGGCAAACATTTAAAGATCATATAGATGAACTTCAATAATTGTACATCCCCGTCTGGAATAAAAATAAAACGGGGAAGGTGGCTCAACCGTGGCTAACAAGGAAAATTAGGGATAGTGTTAAATCCAAAGGAAGAGGCATATAAATTGTCCAGAAAAAGTAGCAAAACTGAGGATTTGGAGAAATTTAGAATTCAGCAGAGGAGGACAAAGGGTTTAATTAAGAGGGGGAAAATAGAGTATGAGAAGCAGCTTGCTGGGAACATAAAAACTGACTGCAACAGCTTCTGTAGATATGTGAAGAGAAAAAGATTAGTGAAGACAAACGTAGGTCCCTTGCAGTCAGAATCAGGTGAATTTATAATGGGGAATAAAGAAATGGCAGACCAATTCAAAAATACTTTGGTTCTGTCTTCACGAAGGAAGACACATATAAACTTCTGGAAATACTAGAGGACCGAGGACCTAGCGAGAAAGAGGAGCTGAAGGAAATCCTTATTAGTCAGGAAATTGTGTTAGGGAAATTGATGGGATTGAAGGCCGATAAATCCCCAGGGCCTGATAGTCTGCATCCCAGAGTACTTAAGGAAGTGGCCCTAGAAATAGTGGATGCATTGGTGATCATTTTCCAACAATCTATCGACTCTGGATCAGTTCCTATGGACTGGAGGGTAGCTAATGTAACACCACTTTTTCAAAAAGGAGGGAGAGAGAAAATGGGGAATTATGGACCGGTTAGCCTGACATCAGTAGTGGGTAAAATGTTGGAATCAATTATTAAAGATGAAATAGCAGCGCACTTGGAAAGCAGTGACAGGATTGGTCCAAGTCAGCATGGATTTATGAAAGGGAAATCATGCTTGACAAATCTTCATGAATCTTTTGAGGATGTAACTAGTAGCGTGGTAGATATGGTGTATTTGGACTTTCAAAAGGCTTTGGACAAGTTTACACACAAGAGATTGGTGTGCAAAGTTAATGCACATGGTATTGGGGTAATGTATTGACGTGGATAGAGAACTGGTTGACAGACAGGAAGCAGAGAGTAGGGATAAACGGGTACTTCTCAGAATGGCAGGCAGTGACTAGTCAGGTGCCGCAGGGCTCAGTGTTGGGACCCTAGTATTTACAATATACATCAATGATTTAGATGAAGGAATTGAATGTAATATCTCCAAGTTTGCAGATGACACTAAGCTGGGTGGCGGTGTGAGCTGTGAGAAAGATGCTAAGAGGCTGCAGGGTGACTTGGACAGGTTAGGTGAGTGGGCAAATGCATGACAGATGCAGTATAATGTAGATAAATGTGAGGTTATCCACTTTGGTGGCAAAAAGATGAAGGCAAAATATTATCTGAATGGCAGCAGATTAGGAAAAGAGGAGGTGCAACGAGACCTGGGTGTCATGGTACATCAATCATTGAAAGTTGGCAAAATTTGAGTATAGGAGCAGGGAGGTCTTAATGCAGTTGTACAGGGCCTTGGTGAGGCCTCACCTGGAATATTGTGTTCAGTTTTGGTCTCTTAATCGAAGGCAGGGCGTTCTTGCTATTGAGGGAGTGCAGTGAAGGTTCACCAGACTGATTCCCGGGATGGCAGGAATGAAATCTAAAGAAAGACTGGATCGACTAGGCTGACATTCACTGGAACTTAGAAGGTTGAGAGGGGATCTCATAGAAACATTTAAAATTCTGACGGGACTGGACAGGTTAGATGCAGGAACAATGTTGCCGATATTGGGGAAGTCCAGAACCAGTGGTCACACTCTAAGGATAAGGGGTAAGCCATTTAGGACCGAGATGAGGAGAAGTTTCTTCACTCAGAGTTGTTAACCTGTGGAAATCTCTACCGCAGTGAGTTGTTGATGCCAGTTCGTTAGATATATTCAAGATGGAATTAGATATGGCCCTTACTGCTAACTGGATCAAGGGGTATGGAGAGAAAGCAGTAAAGTGGTACTGTGTTAAATGATCAGCCATGATCTTATTGAATGGTGGTGCAGTCTCGAAGGGCCGAATGGCCTACTCCTGCACCTATTTTCTATGTATGTCCACATAAGTGATTAGAATATTAATCACAATGCAACCAACAAATATATAGTGCCGTAGTTCTTTACTTCACAGTATTATAAAGAATTGAACAAAAACGGGTATCCGTAATTCCAACTTCAATCACTTAGAAACATAGAAAATAGGTGCATGAGTAGGCCATTCAGCCCTTCGAGCCTGCACAACTTAAGATAGAATCTATAGTTATACAGCTAAGGAATAGGAATGGAAACAGCACATTTCTCGGTGGGTTTTGCAGGCTATTGAGCAGTGGCGATGAGATAGAGGGTAGTGGGGGTGCTGCGTTGTGAGCAAACCCCTGGAAACTGTATTTCAAGGTTGAATTAGTCAACTTTTACAGATACAGGGGATGATCAGGGAATGTTGGAATCGATGAGCTGTGGATAAGTCGTGTTTGACAAATGTTTTTAAGAATAAGTTGATGGAATGTGGCACATGCGATGTATATGAGTTTTCTGAAAGTGCGTGTTAATGTGACCATTTGTGTTCACAGATCCGAACTCTACAATCACTGAGCTCTTGACAAAGTGCGACGATTACCAACTGTTCCAGTTGACAAAATTCTACCGGGACAGACTGGAACAGGCGATTGAAGGGGGTGTGCAGGATTCGGTCTCTGGTTAACAGACAAGAACCATTTCAGTGGACAAGATAATCATGTAAGTGGGACGGAGGCAGAATGAGTTTAGATTGTTCTAACATGATAGAGCTGACAGAATATCCTAGCATAGGAAGAAAGGAATTGTTAGATGAGAAAGACCGAGGTCTGTTTAATTCCCCATCTAACACTCTGGTACTCACATGCTACAATGATAATGGAGTTGTTGAAAACTCCAGTGGTGAACCATAGGTCCAAAGTCACCTGTTCCTCCCCAGCATGTTGCACTTACCACATGTCATATCGCAAATTACTCCTATACTGCATCCCAAAATGTTAGTTTCTGAAATAAATCTATCTCATTTGCCCTTTAAAGAATCAATACTAACTGCTTCCACTATCTTCCCGGAGAGTCTGTTCCCCAGAATGACCACTCCCTCACTGAAATGTTGTTTTCACAGATTAGTTTTGAATTTACCCTCCTTCAAGCGCTTCTACACGACTGGGCAAAGTGAACCAGCAATCGTATCACCTCTCTCTCTCTCTCCAGTGAGAAATGCCCAATTTACATAATAGTTCCTCCTTATCCAACCCCTCCATCCTCTCAATCATTGTCATTGCTCTCTTGAACAGCTGCGATAACCTTTGTACTGAGGCTACCAGAACTGTACACAGTATTGTAAGTGCGGTCGCAACAATTATTTTTAAAGTTGCAGGACTATCTCACAATTTCAGCTCAATATTAACCTGTTAATACACTCCAACATCTGATTTGTTTGTGTGCAATATCAGATCTTAGACTCGTAGATTGTCACAGAATAGAAACCGGCAAAATATCAAAGACATGTATCAAACAGCATAATGTGAATCTGAAACGATGCGAAGAGTTGAAAATACCCTGAGGATACGGCAGTTTCTGTACAAGATGAGAAAGACCGAGGAGCGGTTCGGGTATAATGCTGTGTGGACTGAAAGCAAATGGAAACCATCTTATTGGGACTGGAAAAAGGAGAGACAGAGGCAACTTGGAGGGAAGGCAGCGAGCTGAGTGAGCAGGAAACTATTTAATAGTAAATCGGGGAACTGTTCAATGATAAGTGGTCTGTGCGTTAAACAAAAGACATTTAAAACAAAATAGCTCAAATAGTGAAAATGTCTAAAACCCAAACCAGGCAAACAACCGAAACAAAAAAACTACAGGGACGGAGAAAACCAGGTCGTTTCCCCATCGATGCTGTGCAAGTGTTTTTCTCCTCCCCGAGTCACCCAGTCTAATCCCAACATCCACCTCACTGCCCATTACCGTTAATATCCCACCCAGTCTAATCCCAACCTCCTGCTCACTGCCCATTACCGTTAATATCCCACCCAGTCTAATCCCAACCTCCTGCTCACTGTCCATTACCGCTAATATCCCACCCAGTCTAATCCCAACCTCCTGCTCACTGTCCATTACCGTTAATATCCCACCCAGTCTAATCCCAACCTCCTGCTCACTGCTCATTCCAATTAATATTTCACCCAGTCTAATCCCAACCTCCTGCTCACTGTCCATTACTGTTAATATCCCACCCAGTCTAATCCCAACCTCCTGCTCATTGCCCATTACTGTTAATATCCCACCCAGTCTAATCCCAACCTCCTGCTTACTGCCCATTACTGTTAATATCCCACCCTGTCGAAACCCAACCTCCTGCTCACTGCACATTACTGTTAATATCCCACCCAGTCTAATCCCAACCTCCTGCTCACTGCCCATTACTGTTAATATCCCACCCTGTTGAAACCCAACCTCCTGCTCACTGCACATTACTGTTAATATCCCACCCAGTCTAATCCCAACCTCCTGCTCACTGCCCATTACTGTTAATATCCCACCCAGTCTAAACCCAACTTCCTGCTCACTGCCCATTATTGTAAATATCCCACCCAGTCTAATCCCAACCTCCTGCTCACTGCCCATTACTGTAAATATCTCACCCAGTCTAATCCCAACCTTCTGCTCACTGTCCATTACCGTTAATATCCCACCCAGTCTAATCTCAACCTCCTGCTCACTGCCCATTCCTGTTAATATCCCACCCAGTCTAATCCCAACCTCCTGCTCACTGTCCATTACTGTTAATATCTCACCCAGTCTAGTCCCAGCCTCCTGCATGGATTTGTTCATGCCTGACTAACCTAACTGTATTTTCTGGGGAAGTGACTAAAGTAATGGACAGCAGATTATCTATGATGGCATTTATATGGACTTCCAGAAGCCATTATTAAAGAAGCAGTAGCAGGACATTTGGAAAAGCATAATGCAGTCAGGCAGAGTTAGCATGGATTTCTGAAAGGGAAGTCATGTTTGACAAATTTGCTGGAATTCTTTGAGGATGTAACAAACTCATTGAATGGCGGAGCAGGCTCGAGGGGCCAAATGGCCTACTTCTGCTCCTATTTCTTATGTGCTTATGTTCATATGAGTGAGTGTGGGGCTCAGGACCACAAGGGGCTGGGGTAGTGGGCTAGGGATTGGTGAGTGAGTGAGTGTGGGGCTCAGGACCACAAGGGGCTGGGGATTGGTGAGTGAGTGAGTGTGGGGCTCAGGATCACAAGGACTGCAGATTGATGAGTGAGTGAGTGTGGGGCTCAGGACCACAAGGGCTGGGGATTGGTGAGTGAGTGACTGTGGGGCTCAGGATCACAAGGGCTGGGGATTGGTGAGTGAGTGTGGAGCTCAGGACCACAAGGGCTGCGGATTGGTGAGTGACTGTGGGGCTCAGGACCACAAGGGCTGGGGATTGGTGAGTGTGGGGCTCAAGACCACAAGGGCTGGGGATTGGTGAGTGAGTGTGGAGCTCAGGACCACAAGGGCTGCGGATTGGTGAGTGAGTTTGGGGCTCAGGACCACAAGGGGCTGGGGGAGTGGGCTGGGGATTGGATGGGGTTGGAAAGGCGTGATTGATGCCCCAGCAGATGTGCAGCAAGGCTTAAAATATGTAAATGCTGTCCAGAATAAAAAAATATAATAGATACACTTTATTTTTGTCAACAAAATTTGTCTCTCTGTGAGTCGAGACGAGTGGAGTGGAATAAAATTAATGGGAAGATCCCACAGCAGCTTATGCTCTGAAACACCCATAAATGTTCCCCGTTAACATCCAGTCCAGAAAAAAATCAAATGGCTTAATGTTGCTGTGTAGCTTTGCTTGTTACAAAAGCCTTGAATGAAAGGAAAAGTAAGATCCCACAGCAGTGCAGTCTGGCATGAAATCAGTCTGATCCAATGGGGTATATTGTTTGTTTTTTCAGACATGTGATGCAGTAACAATGCACACGGCAGGTAAGTTGAACACAGACAAGCCCTGCTTACACACCAGCTTTTGGAATTGGAGCTGAGGGTGGATTCACTCTGGAGCATCCACGATGCTGAGAATGACGTGAGTATCACGTGTAGTGAGTTGGTCTTACCGCAGGAGAAGGGTCCACAGCCAGATAGGGAATGGAAGACCAGCAGGAAGAGCAGTGCAAGAAAGATAGTGCAGGGGTCCCCTGTGGTCATCCCCCTGCAAAACAGATACACTGCTTTGAGTACTGTTGGGGAGGATGACTCATCAGGGGAGGGCAGCAGCAGCCAAGTTCATGGCACCGTAGGTGGCTCTGCTGCAAAGGAGGGCAGGAAAAAGAGTGGGAGCGCGATAGTGATAGGGGATTCGATGGTGAGGGGAATAGATAGGCGTTTCTGCGGACGCAACCGAGACTCCAGGATGGTATGTTGCCTCCCTGGTGCAAGGGTCAAGGATGTCTCGGAGCGGGTGCAGGACATTCTGAAATGGGAGGGAGAACAGCCAGTTGTCGTGGTGCACATTGGTACCAATGTCATAGGTAAAAAAAAGGGATGAGGTTCTACGAAAAGAATTTAAGGAGCTAGGAACTAAATTAAAAAGTAGGACCTCAAAAGTAGTAATCTCGGGATTGCTACCAGTGCCACGTGCTAGTCAGAGTAGGAATCGCAGGATAGCGCAGATGAATACATGGCTTGAGCAGTGGTGCAGCAGGGAGGGATTCAAATTCTTGGGGCATTGGAACCAGTTCTGGGGGAGGTGGGACCAGTACAAACCGGACGGTCTGCACCTGGGCAGGTCCGGAACCAATGTCCTCGGGGGAGTGTTTGCTAGTGCTGTTGGGGAGGAGTTAAACTAATATTGCAGGGGGATGGGAACCTATGCAGGGAGACAGAGGGAGACAAAAATGAGGCAAAAGCAAAAGACAGAAAGGAGATGAGGAAAAGTGGAGGGCAGAGAAACCCAAGGCAAAGAACAAAAAGGGCCACTGTACAGCAAAATTCTAGAAGGACAAAGGGTGTTAAAAAAGCAAGCCTGAAGGCTTTGTGTCTTAATGCAAGGAGTATCCGCAATAAGGTGGATGAATTAACTGCAAATAGATGTTAACAAATATGATGTGATTGGGATTACGGAGAAGTGGCTCCAGGATGATCAGGGCTGGGAACTCAACATCCAGGGGTATTCAACATTCAGGAAGGATAGAATAAAAGGAAAAGGAGGTGGGGTAGCATTGCTGGTTAAAGAGGAGATTAATGCAATAGTTAGGAAAGACATTAGCTTGGATGATGTGGAATCTATATGGGTAGAGCTGCAGAACACTAAAGGGCAAAAATCGTTAGTGGGAGTTGTGTACAGACCTCCAAACAGTAGTGATGTTGGGGAGGGCATCAAACAGGAAATTAGGAGTGCATGCAATAAAGGTGCAGCAGTTATAATGGGTGACTTTAATATGCACATAGATTGGGCTAGCCAAACTGGAAGCAATACGGTGGAGGAGGATTTCCTGGAATGCATAAAGGATGGTTTTCTAGACCAATATGTCGAGGAACCAACTAGGGGGGAGGCCATCTTAGACTGGGTGTTGTGTAATGAGAGAGGATTAATTAGCAATCTCATTGTGCGAGGCCCCTTGGGGAAGAGTGACCATAATATGGTGGAATTCTGCATTAGGATGGCGAATGAAACAGTTAATTCAGAGACCATGGTCCAGAACTTAAAGAAGGGTAACTTTGAAGGTATGAGGAATGAATTGGCTAAGATAGATTGGCTAATGATACTTAAGGGGTTGACTGTGGATGGGCAATGGCAGACATTTAGAGACCGCATGGATGAATTACAACAATTGTACATTCCTGTCTGGCGTAAAAATAAAAAAGGGAAGGTGGCTCAACCGTGGCTATCTAGGGAAATCAGGGATAGTATTAAAGCCAAGGAAATGGCATACAAATTGGCCAGAAATAGCAGCGAACCTGGGGACTGGGAGAAATTTAGAACTCAGCAGAGGAGGACAAAGGGTTTGATTAGGGCAGGGAAAATGGAGTACGAGAAGAAGCTTGCAGGGAACATTAAGGCGGATTGCAAAAGTTTCTATAGGTATGTAAAGAGAAAAAGGTTAGTAAAGAGTAACGTAGGTCCCCTGCAGTCAGATTCAGGGGAAGTCATAACGGGGAACAAAGAAATGGCAGACCAATTGAACAAGTACTTTGGTTCAGTATTCACAAAGGAGGACACAAACAACCTTCCGGATATAAAAGTGGTCAGAGGGTCTATTAAGGAGGAGGAACTGAGGGAAATCTTTATTAGTCGGGAAATTGTGTTGGGGAAATTGATGGGATTGAAGGCCGATAAATCCCCAGGGCCTGATGGACTGCATCCCAGAGTACTTAAGGAGGTGGCCTTGGAAATAGCGGATGCATTGACAGTCATTTTCCAACATTCCATTGACTCTGGATCAGTTCCTATCGAGTGGAGGGTAGCCAATGTAACCCCACTTTTTAAAAAAGGAGGGAGAGAGAAAGCAGGGAATTATAGACCGGTCAGCCTGACCTCAGTAGTGGGTAAAATGATGGAATCAATTATTAAGGATGTCATAGCAGCGCATTTGGAAAATGGTGACATGATAGGTCCAAGTCAGCATGGATTTGTGAAAGGGAGATCATGCTTGACAAATCTTCTGGAATTTTTTGAGGATGTTTCCAATAAAGTGGACAAAGGAGTACCAGTTGATGTGGTATATTTGGACTTTCAGAAGGCTTTCGACAAGGTCCCACACAGGAGATTAATGTGCAAAGTTAAAGCACATGGGATTGGGGGTAGTGTGCTGACGTGGATTGAGAACTGGTTGTCAGACAGGAAGCAAAGAGTAGGAGTAAATGGGTACTTTTCGGAATGGCAGGCAGTGACTAGTGGGGTACCGCAGGGTTCTGTGCTGGGGCCCCAGCTGTTTACATTGTACATTAATGATTTAGACGAGGGGATTAAATGTAGTATCTCCAAATTTGCGGATGACACTAAGTTGGGTGGCAGTGTGAGCTGCGAGGAGGATGCTATGAGGCTACAGAGTGACTTGTATAGGTTAGGTGAGTGGGCAAATGCGTGGCAGATGAAGTATAATGTGGATAAATGTGAGGTTATCCACTTTGGTGGTAAAAACAGAGAGACAGACTATTATCTGAATGGTGACAGATTAGGAAAAGGGAAGGTGCAACGAGACCTGGGTGTCATGGTACATCAGTCATTGAAGGTTGGCATGCAGGTACAGCAGGCGGTTAAGAAAGCAAATGGCATGTTGGCCTTCATAGCGAGGGGATTTGAGTACAGGGGCAGGGAGGTGTTGCTACAGTTGTACAGGGCCTTGGTGAGGCCACACCTGGAGTATTGTGTACAGTTTTGGTCTCCTAACTTGAGGAAAGACATTCTTGCTATTGAGGGAGTGCAGCGAAGATTCACCAGACTGATTCCCGGGATGGTGGGACTGACCTATCAAGAAAGACTGGATCAACTGGGCTTGTATTCACTGGAGTTCAGAAGAGTGAGAGGGGACCTCATAGAAACGTTTAAAATTCTGACGGGTTTGGACAGGTTGGATGCAGGAAGAATGTTCCCAATGTTGGGGAAGTCCAGAACCAGGGGTCACAGTCTAAGGATAAGGGGTAAGCCATTTAGGACCGAGATAAGGAGAAACTTCTTCAGCCAGAGAGTGGTGAACCTGTGGAATTCTCTACCACAGGAAGTGGTTGAGGCCAATTCATTAAATATATTCAAAAGGGAGTTAGATGAAGTCCTTACTACTCGGGGGATCAAGGGTTATGGCGTGAAAGCAGGAAGTGGGTACTGAAGTTTCATGTTCAGCCATGAACTCATTGAATGGCGGTGCAGGCTAGAAGGGCTGAATGGCCTGCTCCTGCACCTATTTTCTATGTTTTACACATACACACACACACACACACACACCAGGCTACAAAATAGCCACACACACTGTCAGCAGTGAAATAGCACTGCTTTGTCGCATTGCTCCTGTAAAGTCCTGTCCCCTCAGTACAGATTCACACGAGGCATGTAGTGAAGTCAAGGTCACTCTGGACCTGCACCTTTATTTCACAGCTCCGGAATGCTGCGCTTGCCTGAGACCTGTCCTTATATACCTGTCTCTTGCAAGTGCACCCCTGGTGGTAAGGTATGCTGGTGGTTATAGGTCATATCTTATTACAGTCATGTATAGCATGTTAGGATACAGTTATATATAATAATGTAAGATACATGACATCACCCTCCCCCAAGCTCTTATTGTCTTTATAGGTTCAGTCTCTCAGGTGGTCTACGCTCTCGCGTGGAGCGTCTGAGTTGTGGTTCAGTTGTTTGCCTTGGTGTTCGTTTTTCTTTGGGTGTGGTTGCTGGTATCTCGCCTGGGCTGTCTGTTGGGATTGCCCTTTCCTCAGATTGTTCCCTCTGTCTGTCCACCAGGTGTGGTGTGAGTTCCACACTGTAGTCTGCCTCTGGTTCCGCAGTGTTGTTGGTAAATCTGCTTTTGACTTGGTCTACATGCCTCCGGCAGGTTTTGCCATTGTCCATTTGTACTACCAGTAGCCTGTTTCCTTCCTTGCCCGTTACAGTCCCTGCAAGCCATTTGGGACCCCTGCCATAGTTTAGTACAAACACTTTGTCCCCTATCTCATTCCATCTCCCCCTCGAATTTCTGTCATGGTACTCAGTCAGCTTACGGCGCTTTGCCTCAACGATTTTGTGCATGTCTGGGAGGATTAATGAGAGCCTTGTTTTTAAAGTCCTTTTCATCAACAGTTGCGCAGAGGGGATCCCAGTCAGTGAGTGCGGACGAGATCTGTATGCCAGCAGCAGTCGTGACAGGCGACCCTGCAGTATGGGACCTTGGATTTTAAGCATGCCTTGTTTAATGATTTGCACTGCTTTCTCCGCCTGGCCGTTGGAGGCCGGCTTGAATGGTGCCGTCTTGATGTGATTTATGGTCAATTATAAAGTCTTGGAATTCTGCGCTGGTGAAGCACGGACCATTGTCACTGACCAATATGTCAGGGATTCCGTGCGTTGCAAACATGGTTGCGAGGCTCTCCACAGTGGTGGAGGTTGTGCTCGAGTTTAAAATGGTGCATTCGATCCACTTTGAAAATGCATCTACAACTACGAGGAACATTTTGCCCATGAATGGGCCCGCAGCCACGGTTTGGTAGACCAGGGGCTCAGTGGAGCCTCCTTGGGGGCATTGCTGAGTTGGGCACAAATGGTGCACCTTCGGACGCAGAGCTCCAAGTCCGCGTCAATACCAGACGTAGGATCTGACTATGGCCTTCATGAGAACGATCCCCGGGTGCTCGCGTTGGAGCTCCCGGACAAATGCCTCTCTGCCTCGCAGAGGCATGACTATTCGGCTGCCCCACATCAGGCAGTCTGCTTGTAGTAATAGCTCATGCATGCGCCTGTGAAAGGGTTTTAATTCCTCGGGACAGGCATCGCGAGCCTCTGCCCAGTCACCGGTTAGGACACATCTTTTTACTAAGGATAATGTGGGGTCGCTGGCCATCCAGGCTCTGATTTGGCGAGCTGTCATGGGCGAACCTGTGGACTCAAAGGCATTGATTGCCATGACTATCTCACAGTCCTGTTCATCAGACCCTTCCGTGGTCGCCAGGGGTAGCTTGCTGAGCGCGTCGGCACAGTTGTCTATGCCTTATTGTGTAGTCATAGGACGCCAGCATGAGTGCCCACCGTTGAATTCGCGCCGAGGTGTTGGCGTTTATTGCCTTGCTCTCGGATAGGAGGGATGTGAGGGCTTGTGGTCGGTTTCGAATGCGAACTTGGCCCCGAAAAGGTATTGGTGCATCTTTTTGACACCGTACACGCACACGAGCGCCTCCTTCTCTACCATTCCATACCCGCGCTCCGCCTGCGAAAGTGACCTGGAGACATAAGCTATGGGTTGTAATTTGCCCGCACTATTGACATGTTGCAAAACGCACCCGACCCCCATACGCTGACGCATCGCATATGAGAACTAGCTTTTTACCTGGGTCAAAGTAAGTCAAAACACTGTTGGAACACAGAAGGTTGCGTGCCTTATTGAAGGCGCGTTCCTGGGCGTCCCCTCATAACCAATCGCATCCCTTCCTGAGTAGCACGTGGAGAGGCTCCAGCAGTGTGTTTAAATTCTGCATAAAATTCCCAAAGTAATTGAGTAGCCTGAGAAAGGCGCGCAGTTTTGAGACATTCCGGGGCCTGGGTGCCAGGCGAATTGCTTCTGTTTTAGACTCTGTTGGGCGGATTCCATCAGCGGCAATCCTTCTGCCCAAAAATTCAACTTCGAGTGCGAGAAACAGGCACTTGGATTTCTTGACTCGTAGGCCTACCCGATCCAACTGCTTTAGTACTTCCTCCAAATTACGGAGATGGGAGTCGGTGTCCCTGCCCGTGATAAGTATGTCGCCTTGAAATACAACCGTCCCCGGGATGGACTTGAGCAGACTCTCCATGTTGCGCTGGAATATGGCAGCTGCCGACCTGATGCCGAATGGGCATTGATTGTACATGAAAAGGCCTCGATGTGTGTTGATGGTGGTGAGTAGCTTGGATTTCTTGGTCAATTCTTGCGTCATATACGCAGATGTGAGGTCTAATGTGGCAAATAAGTCCTCCGCTCTGGGCAGCGGGTACTGGTCCTGTAGGGAGACTCTGTTTATGGTAGATTTGTAGTCCCCACAGATTCGTACGGATCCATCAGGCTTCATGACTGGGACGATGGGACTTGTCCAGTCGCTAAATTCCACAGGTGATATAATGCCTTCCCGCAGAAGCCTGTCTAGTTCGTGTTCGATCTTTTCCCTCATCACATAGGGTACAGCTCTGGCCTTGTGATGGACCGGTCTAGCATCCTGTGTGATGTAGATTTTGACTTTGGCCCCTTTGAAAGTGCCCACACCTGGCTGAAAGAGATGTTCAAATCACTTTATAACTGTTAAGCAGGAGGTCCGTTCCTCTAATGACATGGCATGGACATCATCCCATTTCCAGTTTAGTTTTGCCAGCCAGCTTCTCCCCAGCGGACAATCCACAGGGGAAGTCGGTTCACTGTCCCTTTGTGTGTGACAAAGAGCATGGCGCTGCTGAGGACTGGTACGATTTCTTTGGTATAGGTCCTTAGTGTGGTGTCGACCCTTGTGAGTTTTGGTCTGTCTCTTTTATGCGGCCACAGTTCAAATTGTTGAGCGCCCATGAGAGATTGACTCGCTCCTGTATCCAGCTCCATGTTGACAGATATCCCGTTGAGTAGGACCCTCATCATTATAGGAGGCGTGCTGTTGTAGGAGCAGCGGCCATTGATCGTGTTGACCCGCTGTACATCGGTGTCCCGGGTACTGTCCCCACACTTTCCGACTCATCCGATTCGTATACCAGCCCGAGCTGCCGTTTTTTTGCACATGCGGACCAAATGCCCTGTATATTCACAATTTCTGCAAACAGCCTGCTGAAATCGACATCCCCTTGACGAGTGCCCACCCCCACACCTCCAGCACAGACCTGTTCTATTGTTTAAAGTGTTCCCAAAGAATGAGCTGCGTCTGGCTGATCTCTCTTGAGCTTCTCTTAATTTGTAGTTGATTGCTCGCATTGTGGGTTGATGAGGTGTTCCTGTGGCCCTTGATGGCTTCTGCCTGCTGTCGAGAGCCTGTTCTCCCGGTTTTGTCTGTGTGGGGGTAGCAGCTTGTTTAGTGCTGTGAACAACTTCTTCCAATATTTCGTTAGTTGTCGTATCTGCATTGTAAATCAACCTCGTTTCTTCTTCCCCTATCAAGAATGTCTGTGCAACCAGTGCTGCTGCCTCTAAGGTCAGGTTCTTGGTCTCTATGAGCTTTTGGAATATGCCTGCGTGGCCTATTCCTTCAATGAAAAAGTCTCTCAGCATTTCTCTCCTCAGTTGATCGGAGAACTCACATAAACTAGCCAACCTCCGAAGTTCCGCCACGAAGTCGGGTATGCTCTGGCCTACACAGCGTCTGTAGTTGTAGAACCTGTGTCTAGCCATGTGTAGGCTGCTCGCTGGCTTCAGGTGGTCTCTTACCAGTGTGCTCAATTCTTCAAACGACTTGCTTGCTGGTTTCTCGGGTGCCAACAGATCCTTCATTAAAGCGGATGTTTTCGAGCCACAGCTGGTCAAGAGATGGGCTCTTCTCTTGTCTGCCTTATCGTCGCCTAACCAGTCTTTGGTTACAAAGCTTTGCTGGAGCCTTTCTATAAAGTCCTCCTAATTGTCTCCCGCATTGTACTTTTCATCTGATCCGTTGTTCGCCATTCTGTGGATTCTGTAATCCCGTAACTCGTCGCCATTGTAAAGTCCTGTCCCCTCAGTACAGATTCACATGAGGCATGCAGTGAAGTCAAGGTCACTCTGGACCTGCACCTTTATTTCACAGCTCTGGAATGCTGCACTTGCCTGAGACCTGTCCTTATATACCTGTCTCTTGCAAGTGCACCCCTGGTGGTAAGGTATGCTGGTGGTTACAGGTCATATCTTATTACAGTCATGTATAGCACGTTAGGATACAGTTATATATAATAATGTAAGATACATGACAGCTCCGCTGTGTTTGGCAGTTTAAAAACAAAAAATACACTTCAGCGCCTTATCTTTTCACTTTGCGGCCTACAGAAACAGGCTTTTATTCTGCATCAAAAGCAAAATACTGTGGATGCTGGAAATCAGAAATAAATACAGAAAGTGCTGGAAATTCTCGGCAGGTCAGGCAGCATCTGTGGAGCATGAGAAAGAGAAACAGAGTTAATGTTTCAGCTCGATGACCTGTCGTCAGATTCTGGCAAGGTTCTGACAAAAGGTCATCGACCTGAAACGTTAACTCTGTTTCTCTCTCTCCCCACAGATGCTGCCTGAGCTGCTGAGTATTTCCAGACTTTTGTTTTTCTTTCTATTCTGCACATTGTCTTGATTTCATGTGTGTCTCTCACTGCCTGTCTTGACTTCAGTGGAACAAAAAATAATATAAAGATCTCATAAAGCTTTTACTGTCAGACACTCCACAAGCACATTTCTCAGTTTCTCACTGACTGCCTGACTGTCTTGAAGTGAAATAAAATGATACACAGCAGCATTACATGTGGACCAGGCCAGAATGAAATCAATAGGGTTTAATACAACAACAGCAGACCACATCTCACACAACTATACTCTTTTTCACTCACTCATTCTCTCACACATTACCTGACACATTTCCCACATTAACACACTGACCACACTGTGGGACTGTGTGTGGGATCTTGCTGTGCACACATTACCTCCCACATTAACACACTGACCACACTGTGAGGTACTGTGTGTGGGATCTTGCTGTGCACACATTACCTGACACATTTCCCACATTAACACATTGACCACACTGTGGGACTGTGTGTGGGATCTTGCTGTGCACACATTACCTCCCACATTAACACACTGACCACACTGTGAGGTACTGTGTGTGGGATCTTGCTGTGCATACATTCCCGACCACATTTCCCACATTAACACACTGAGAGATTGTGAGTGGGATCTTGCTGTGCACAGATTACCTGACACATTTCCCACGTTAACACACTGACCTCACTGTGAGACTGTGTGTGGGATCTTGCTGTGCACAAATTCCCGACCACATTTCCCACATTAACACACTGACCACACTGGGAGACTGTGTGTGGGATCTTGCTGTGCACACCTTTCCCACATGAACACACTGGGAGACTGTGTGTGCGAACTTGCTGTGCACACATTACCTACCACATTTCCCACATTAACACACTGAGCACACTGTGAGATTGTGTGTGGGATCTTGCTGTGCACACATTACCTGAAACATTTCCCACATTAACACACTCGCCACAGTGTGAGACTGTGTGTGGGATCTTGCTGTGCACACATTACCTGACACATTTCCCACATTAACACATGACCTCACTGTGAGACTGTGTGTGGGATCTTGCTGTGCACTCATTACCTGACCCATTTCCCACATTAACACACTGACCTCAGTATGAGACTGTATGTGGGATCCTGCTGTGCACAGATTACCTGACACATATTACCTGACACATTTCCCACATTAACACAACTGACCACACTGTGAGACTGTGTGTGGGATCTTGCTGTGCACACATTACCTGACACATTTCCCACATTAACACATTGACCACACTATGACTGTGTGTGGGATCTTGCTGTGCACACATTCCCGACCACATTTCCCACATTAACACATTGATAACACTGGGAGACTGTGTGTGGGATCTTGTTGTGCACACATTACCTTCTACATTTCCCACATTAACACACTGACCAAACTGGGAGACTGTGTGTGGGATCTTACTGTGCACACATTACCTTCTACATTAACACATTGACCACACTGTGAGACTGTGTGTGGGATCTTGCTGTGCACAAATTCCCGACCACATTTCCCACATTAACACACTGACCAAACTGGGAGACTGTGTGTGGGATCTTGCTGTGCACACCTTTCCCACATGAACACACTGGGAGACTGTGTGGGATCTTGCTGCGCACATATTACCTACCACATTTCCCACAGTAACACATGACCTCACTGTGAGACCGTGTGTGGGATCTTGCTGTGCACACATTACCTGACCCATTTCCCACATTAACACACTGACCTCAGTGTGAGACTGTATGTGGGATCCTGCTGTACACAGATTACCTGACACATATTACCTGACACATTTCCCACATTAACACAACTGACCACACTGTGAGACTCTGTGTGGGATCTTGCTGTGCACACATTACCTGACACATTTCCCACATTAACACATTGACCACACTATGACTGTGTGTGGGATCTTGTTGTGCACACATTACCTTCTACATTTCCCACATTAACACACTGACCACACTGAGACTGTCTGTGGGATCTTGCTGTGCACACATGACCTGACACATTTCCCACATGAACAAATTGACCACACTGTGAGACTGTGTGTGGGATCTTACTGTGCACACATTACCTTCTACATTAACACACTGACCACAATGTGAGACTGTGTGTGAGATCTTGCTGTGCACACATTACCTACCACATTTCCCACATTAACTCACTGACCTCAGTGTGAGACTGTATGTGGGATCCTGCTGTGCACAGATTACCTGACGCATATTACCTGACACATTTCCCACATCAACACACTGACCTCAGTGTGAGACTGTATGTGGGATCCTGCTGTGCACAGATTACCTGACACATTTCCCACATTAACACACTGACCACACTGTGAGACTGAGTGTGGGATTTTGCTGTGCACACATTACCTGACACATTTCCCACATTAACTCACTGACCTCAGTGTGAGACTGTATGTGGGATCCTGCTGTGCACAGATTACCTGACGCATATTACCTGACACATTTCCCACATTAAAACATTGACCACACTGTGAGACTGTCTGTGGGATCTTGCTGTGCACACATGACCTGACACATTTCCCACATGAACACATTGACCACACTGAGAGACTGTGTGTGGGATCTTACTGTGCACACATTACCTTCTACATTTCCCACATTAACACACTGACCACACTGAGACTGTGTGTGGGATCTTGCTGTGCACACATTACCAACCACATTTTCCACATTAACACACTGACCTCAGTATGAGACTGTATGTGGGATCTTGCTGTGCACACATTACCTGACACATTTCCCACATTAACACACTGACCACACTGAGACTGTGTGTGGGATCTTGCTGTGCACACGTTACCTACCACATTTCCCACATTAACACACTGACCTCAGTGTGAGACTGTATGTGGGTTCCTGCTGTGCACAGATTAACTGACACATATTACCTGACACATTTCCCACATTAACACACTGACCTCACTGTGAGACTGTGTGTGGGATCTTGCTGTGCACACATTACCTGACACATTTCCCACATTAACACACTGACCTCAGTGTGAGACTGCATGTGGGATCCTGCTGTGCACAGATTACCTGACACATTTCCCACATTAACACACTGACCACACTGTGAGACTGTGTGTGGGATCTTGCTGTGAACACATTACCTGACACATTTCCCACATGAACACATTGACCACACTGTGAGACTGTGTGTGCGATCTTACTGTGCACACATTACCTTCTCCATTTCGTACATTAACACATTGACCACACTGAGACTGTGAGAGATCTTGCTGTGCACACATTACCTGTCACATTTCCCACATTAACACACTGACCACACTGTGAGACTGTGTGTGAGATCTTGCTGTGCACACATTACCTACCACATTTCCCACATTAACACACTGACCTCAATGTGAGACTGTGTGTGGGATCTTGCTGTGCACACATTCCCTACCACATTTCCCACATTAACACACTGACCACACTGAGACTGTGTGTGGGATCTTGCTGTGCACACATTACCGACCACATTTCCCACATTAACACACTGACCTCAGTGTGAGACTGTATGTGGGATCCTGCTGTGCACAGATTACCTGACACATTTCCCACATTAACACACTGACCACACTGTGAGACTGTGTGTGGGATCTTGCTGTGAACACATTACCTGACACATTTCCCACATGAACACATTGACCACACTGTGAGACTGTGTGTGCGATCTTACTGTGCACACATTACCTTCTCCATTTCGTACATTAACACATTGACCACACTGAGACTGTGAGAGATCTTGCTGTGCACACATTACCTGTCACATTTCCCACATTAACACACTGACCACACTGTGAGACTGTGTGTGGGATCTTGCTGTGCACACATTACCTGACACATTTCCCACATTAACACATTGACCACACTGAGACTTGGTGTGGGATCTTACTGTGCACACATTACCTTCTACATTTCCCACATTAACACATTGACCACACTGAGACTGTGTGTGGGATCTTGTTGTGCACACGTTCCCTACGACATTTTCCACATTAACACATTGACCACACTGGGAGACTCTGTGTGGGATCTTGCTGTGCACACTTTTCCCACATTAACACATTGACCACACTGGGAGACTCTGTGTGGGATCTTGCTGTGCACACCTTTCCCACATTAACATACTGACTACACCGTGAGACTGTGTGTGGGATCTTGCTGTGCACACATTACCTCCCACATTAACACACTGACCACACTGAGACTGTCTGTGGGATCTTCTTTTGCACACATTACCTTCTACATTTCCCACATTAACACAACTGACCACACTGAGACTGTGTGTGGGATTTGCTGTGCACACATTACCTACCACATTTCCCACATTAACACACTGAGCACATTGTGAGATTGTGTGATCTTGCTGTGCCCACATTACCTGACACATTTCCCACATTAACACGCTGAGCACACTGTGGGACTGTGTGTGGGATGTTGCTGTGCACACATTACCTGACACATTTCCCACATTAACACACTGACCTCAGTGTGAGACCGAATGTGGGATCCTGCAGTGCACAGATTACCTGACATATTTCCCACATTGACACACAGAGCAAACTGTGAGACTGTGTGTGGGATCTTGCTGTGCACATATAGCCTGACAGATTTCCCACATTAACACACTGACCACACTGTGAGACTGTTTGCGGGATCTTGCTGTGCACACATTACCTACCACATTTTCCACATTAACACACTGACCACAGTGTGAGACTGTGTGGGATCTTTGTGTGCACACATTACCTTCTACATTTCCCACATTAACATATTGACCACACTGTGAGACTGTGTGTGGGATCTTGCTGTGCACACATTACGGACCACATTTCCCACATTAACACACTGAGCACAATGTGAGATTGTGTGATCTTGCTGTGCACACATTACCTGACACATTTCCCACATTAACACACTGACCTCACCGTGAGACTGTGTGTGGGATCTTGCTGTGCAGACATTACCTGACACATTTCCCACATTAACACACTGACCACACTGTGAGACTGTGTGTGGGATCTTGGTGTGCACACATTACCTCCCACATTAACACACTGACCTCACTGTGAGACTATGTGGGATCCTGCTGTGCACACATTACCTGACACATTTTCCACATTAACACACTGACCACACTGTGAGACTGTGTGTGGGGTCTTGCTGTGCACATTACCTGACACATTTCCCACATTAACACACTGACCTCAGTGTGAGACTGTATGTGGGATCCTGCTGTGCACAGTTTACCTGACACATTTCCCACATTAACACAACTGACCACACTGAGACTGTGTGGGATCTTGCTGTGCACACATTACCTGACACATTTCCCACATTAACACACTGACCTCACTGTGAGACTGTGTGTCAGATCTTGCTGTGCACACATTACCTGACACTTTTCCCACATTAACACACTGAGCATAATGTGAGATTGTGTGATCTTGCTGTGCACACATTACCTGACACATTTCCCACATTAACACACTGACCTCACTGTGAGACTGTGTGTCAGATCTTGCTGTGCACACATTACCTGACACACTTCCCACATTAACACACTGACCTCACTGTGAGACTGTGTGTGGGATACTGCTGTGCACACATATTAGCTGACACATTTGCCACATTAACACACTGACCTCACTTTGAGACTGTGTGTGGGATCTTGCTGTGCACACATTACCTGACACATTTCCCATATTAACACACTGACCACACTGAGATTGGGTGTGGGATCTTGTTGTGCACACATTATCTCCCACATTAACATACTGACCACACTGTGAGACTGTGTGTGGGATCTTGCTGTGCACACATTACCTGACACATTTTCCACATTAACAGACTGACCACACTGTGAGACTGTGTGTGGGATCTTGCTGTGCACACATTACCTGACACATTTCCCACATTAACACACTGACCTCACTGAGACTGTGTGTGGGATCTTGCTGTGCACACATTACCTGACACATTTCCCACATTAACACACTGACCTCAGTGTGAGACTGTATGTGGGATCCTGCTGTGCACAGATTACCTAACACATATTACCTGACACATTTCCTACATTAACACACTAACCACACTGTGAGACTGTGTGGGAGCTTGCTGTGCACACATTACCGACCACATTTCCCACATTAACACACTGACCACACTGGGAGACTATGTGTGGGATCTTGCTGTGAACACATTACCTGACACCTTTCCCACATTAACACACTCACCACACTGTGAGACTGTGTGAGAACTTGCTGTGCACACATTACCTTCCACATTTCCCACATTATCACACTGAGCACACTGAGATTGTGTGTGGGATCTTGCTGTGCACACATTACCTGACACATTTCCCACATTAACACACTGACCACAGTGTGAGACTGTGTGGGATCTTGCTGTGCACACATTACCTGACACATTTCCCACATTAACACACTGTCCTCACTGTGAGACTGTGTGTGGGATCTTGCTGTGCACACATTACCTGACACATTTCCCCCATTAACACTGACCTCACTGTGAGACTGCGTGTGGAATCTTGCTGTGCACACATTACCTGACACATTTCCCACATTAACACACTGACCTCACTGTGAGACTGTGTGGGATCTTGCTGTGCACACATTACCTGACACATTTCCCACATTAACACACTGACCTCACTGTGAGACTGTGTGTGGGATCTTGCTGTGCACACATTACCTGACACATTTCCCATATTAACACACTGACCACACTGAGATTGGGTGTGGGATCTTGCTGTGCACACATTATCTCCCACATTAACATACTGACCACAGTGTGAGACTGTGTGGGAACTTGCTGTGCACACATTACCTGACACATTTCCCACATTAACACACTGACCACAGTGTGAGACTGTGTGGCATCTTGCTGTGCACACATTACCTGACAGATTTCCCACATTAACACACTGACCTCACTGTGAGACTGTGTGTGGGATCTTGGTGTGCACACATTACCTCCCACATTAACACACTGACCTCACTGTGAGACTGTTTGTGGGATCTTGCTGTGCACACATTACCTGACACATTTTCCACATTAACACACTGACCACACTGTGAGACTGTGTGTGGGATCTTGCTGTGCACACATTACCTGACACATTTCCCACATTAACACACTGACCTCACTGAGACTGTGTGTGGGATCTTGCTGTGCACACATTACCTGACACATTTCCCACATTAACACACTAACCACACTGAGAGACTGTGTGTGGGATCTTGCTGTGCACACATTACCAACTACATTTCCCACATTAACACACTGACCTCAGTGTGAGACTGTATGTGGGATCCTGCTGTGCACAGATTACCTGACACATATTACCTGACACATTTCCCACATTAACACACTGACCTCAGTGTGAGACTGTATGTGGGATCCTGCTGTGCACAGTTTACCTGACACATTTCCCACATTAACACAACTGACCTCACTGTGAGACTGTGTGTCAGATCTTGCTGTGCACACATTACCTGACACATTTCCCACATTAACACACTGACCTCACTGTGAGACTGTGTGTCAGATCTTGCTGTGCACACATTACCTGACACTTTTCCCACATTAACACACTGAGCACAATGTGAGATTGTGTGATCTTGCTGTGCACACATCACCTGACACATTTCCCACATTAACACACTGACCTCACTGTGAGACTGTGTGTGGGATCTTGCTGTGCACACATTACCTGACACATTTCCCACATTAACACACTGACCACACTGAGACTGTCTGTGGGATCCTGCTCTGCACACATTACCTGACACATTTCCCACATTAACACACTGACCACACGGTGAGACAGTGTGGGATCTTGCTGTGCACACATTTACCTTCTACATTTCCCACATTAAAACACTGACCACACTGTGAGACTGTGTGTGGGATCTTGCTGTGCACACATTATTGACACATTTCCCACATTAACACACTGACCTCACTGTGAGACTCTGTGTGGGATCTTGCTGTGCACACATTACCTGACACGTTTCCCACATTAACACACTGACCTCACTGAGAGATTGTGTGGGATCTTGCTGTGCACACATTACCTGACACATTTCCCACATGAACACACTCAGCACACTGTGAGACTGTGTGGGAACTTGCTGTGCACACATTACCCACCACATTAACACACTGACCTCACTGAGACTGTGTGTGGGATCTTGCTGTGCACACATTGCATGACACCTTTCCCACATTGACACACTGACTACACTGTGAGACTGTGTGTGGGATCTTGCTGTGCACAAATTGCCTGACACCTTTCCCACATTAACCCACTGACTACACTGTGAGACTGTGTGTGGGATCTTATTGTGCACACATTACCTTCTACATTTCCCACATTGACCACACGTTGAGACTGTGTGTGGGATCTTGCTGTGCACACATTACCGACCACATTTCCCACATTAACACACTGACCTCAGTGTGAGACTGTATATGGGATCCTGCTCTGCACACATTACCTGCCTCATTTCCCACATTAACACACTGACCACACTGTGAGACTGTGTGTGGGATCTTGCTGTGCACACATTACCTGACACATTTCCCACATTAACACACTGACCTCACTGAGACTGTGTGTGGGATCCTGCTGTGCACACATTACCTACCACATTTCCCACATTAACACACTGACCTCAGTGTGAGACTGTATGTGGGATCCTGCTGTGCACAGATTAGCTGACACATTTCCCACATTAACACAACTGACCACACTGAGACTGTGTGGGAGCTTGCTGTGCACACATTACCTGACACATTTCCCACATTAACACACTGACCACACGGTGAGACAGTGTGGGATCTTGCTGTGCACACATTTACCTTCTACATTTCCCACATTAACACACTGACCACACTGAGACTGTGTGGGATCTTGTGCACACATTACATGACACTTTTCCCACATTAACACACTGAGACTGTGTGTGGGATCTTGCTGTGCACACATTACCTGACACATTTCAAACATTAACACACTAACCACACTGAGAGACTGTTTGTGCGATCTTGCTGTGCACACATTACCTACCACATTTCCCACATTAACACACTGACCTCAGTGTGAGACTGTATGTGGGATCCTGCTGTGCACATATTACCTGACACATTTCCTACATTAACACACTAACCACACTGAGACTGTATGTGGGATCTTGCTATGCACACATTACCTGACACATTTCCCACATTAACACACTGACCACACGGTGAGACAGTGTGGGATCTTGCTGTGCACACATTTACCTTCTACATTTCCCACATTAACACACTGACCACACTGAGACTGTGTGTGGGATCTTGCTGTGCACACATTATTGACACATTTCCCACATTAACACACTGACCTCACTGTGAGACTCTGTGTGGGATCTTGCTGTGCACACATTACCTGACACATTTCCCACATGAACACACTCAGCACACTGTGAGACTGTGTGGGAACTTGCTGTGCACACATTACCCACCACATTAACACACTGACCTCACTGAGACTGTGTGTGGGATCATGCTGTGCACACATTACCTGACACATTTCCCACATTAACACACTGACCTCACTGAGACTGTGTGTGGGATCTTGGTGTGCACACATTACCTCCCACATTAACACACTGACCACACTGGAAGACTGTATGAGGGATCTTGCTCTGCACACATCACCTGACACATTTCCCACATTAACACACTAACCACACTGAGAGACTGTTTGTGCGATCTTGCTGTGCACACATTACCTACCACATTTCCCACATTAACACACTGACCTCAGTGTGAGACTGTATGTGGGATCCTGCTGTGCACAGATTACCTGACACATTGCCTGACACATTTCCCACATTAACACAACTGACCACACTGTGAGACTGTGTGTGGGATCTTGCTGTGCACACATTACCTGACACATTTCCCACATTAACACACTGACCACACTGAGACTGTGTGTGGGATCTTGCTGTGCACACATTACCGACCACATTTCCCACATTAACACACTGACCTCAGTGTGAGACTGTATATGGGATCCTGCTCTGCACACATTACCTGACACATTTCCCACATTAACACACTGACCACACTGTGAGACTGTGTGTGGATATTGCTGTGCACATATTGGCTGACACATTTGCCACATTAACACACTGACCTCACTGTGAGACTGTGTGGGATCTTTGTGTGCACACATTACCTTCTACATTTCCCACATTAACATATTGACCACACTGTGAGACTGTGTGTGGGATCTTGCTGTGCACACATTACGGACCACATTTCCCACATTAACACACTGAGCACAATGTGAGATTGTGTGATCTTGCTGTGCACACATTACCTGACACATTTCCCACATTAACACACTGACCTCACCGTGAGACTGTGTGTGGGATCTTGCTGTGCACACATTACCTGACACATTTCCCACATTAACACACTGACCACACTGTGAGACTGTGTGTGGGATCTTGGTGTGCACACATTACCTCCCACATTAACACACTGACCTCACTGTGAGACTATGTGGGATCCTGCTGTGCACACATTACCTGACACATTTCCCACATTAACACACTGACCTCACTGTGAGACTGTGTGTGGGATCTTGCTGTGCACACATTACCTGACACATTTCCCACATTAATACACTGACCACACTGAGAGACTGTGTGTGGGATCTTGCTGTGCACACATTACCTACCACATTTCCCACATTAACACACTGACCTCAGTGTGAGACTGTATGTGGGATCCTGCTGTGCACAGATTACCTGACACATATTACCTGACACATTTCCCACATTAACACAACTGACCACACTGAGACTGTGTGTGGGATCTTGCTGTGCACACATTACCTGACACATTTCAAACATTAACACACTCAGCACACTGTGAGACTGTGTGTGGGAACTTGCTGTGCATACATTACCCACCACATTAACACACTGACCTCACTGAGACTGTGTGTGGGGTCTTGCTGTGCACACATTGCCTGACACCTTTCCCACATTAACACACTGACTACACTGTGAGACTGTGTGTGGGATCTTGCTGTGCACACATTGCCGACCACATTTCCCACATTAACACACTGACCTCAGTGTGAGACTGTATATGGGATCCTGCTCTGCACGCATAACCTGCCTCATTTCCCACATTAACACACTGACCACACTGTGAGACTGTGTATGGGATCTTGCTGTGCACACATTACATGCCACATTTCCGACATTAACACACTGACTTCACTGTGAGACTGTGTGGGATCTTCCTGTGCACACATTGCCTGACACCTTTCCCACATTAACACACTGACTGCACTGTGAGACTGTGTGTGGGATCTTGCTGTGCACACATTACATGACACATTTCCCACATTAACACACTGACCTCACTGAGACTGTGTGTGGGATCTTGCTGTGCACACATTACCTGACACATTTCCCACATTAACACACTGACCTCACTGTGAGACTGTGTGTGGGATCTTGCTGTGCACACATTAGCTGACACATTTCCCACATTAACACACTGACCTCACTGTGAGACTGTGTGTGGGATATTGCTGTGCACATATTGGCTGACACATTTGCCACATTGACACACTGACCTCACTGTGAGACTGTGTGGAATCTTGCTGTGCACACATTACCTGCCCCTTTCCCACATTAACACACTGACCTCACTGTGAGACTGTGTGTGGGATCTTGCTGTGCACACATTACCTGACACATTTCGAACATTAACACACTGACCTCACTGTGAGACTGTGTGTGGGATATTGCTGTGCACATATTGGCTGACACATTTGCCACATTAACACACTGACCTCAGTGTGAGACTGTATATGGGATCCTGCTCTGCACACATTACCTGACACATTTCCCACATTAACACACTGACCACACTGTGAGACTGTGTGGGATCTTACTGTGCACACATTACCTGACACATTTCCCACATTAACACACTGACCTCACTGTGAGACTGTGTGTGGGATCTTGCTGTGCACACATTACCTGACACATTTACCACATTAACACACTGACCTCACTGTGATACTGCGTGTGGGATCTTGCTGTGCACACATTACCTGACACATTTCCCACATTAACACACTGGCCACAGTGTGAGACTGTGTGGGATCTTGCTGTGCACACATTACATGACACATTTCCCACATTAACACACTGACCTCACTGTGAGACTGTGTGTGGGATCTTGCTGTGCACACATTACCTGACACATTTCCCACATTAACACACTGACCTCACTGTGAGACTGTGTGTGGATATTGCTGTGCACATATTGGCTGACACATTTGCCACATTAACACACTGACCTCACTGTGAGACTGTGTGGGATCTTGCTGTGCACACATTACCTGCCCCTTTCCCACATTTACACACTGACCTCACTGTGAGATTGTGTGTGGGATCTTGCTGTGCACACATTACCTGACACATTTCCCACATTAACACACTGACCTCACTGTGAGACTGTGTGTGGGATATTGCTGTGCACATATTGGCTGACACATTTGCCACATTAACACACTGACCTCAGTGTGAGACTGTATATGGGATCCTGCTCTGCACACATTACCTGACACATTTCCCACATTAACACACTGACCACATTGTGAGACTGTGTGGGATCTTGCTGTGCACACATTACCTGACACATTTCCCACATTAACACACTGACCTCACTGTGAGACTGTGTGTGGGATCTTGCTGTGCACACATTTCCCATGTTAACACACTGACCACACTGTGAGACTGTGTGGGATCTTGGTGTGCACACATTACCTCCCACATTAACACACTGACCTCACTGTGAGACTATGTGGGATCCTGCTGTGCACACATTACCTGACACATTTCCCACATTAACACACTGACCTCACTGTGAGACTGTGTGGGATCTTGGTGTGCACACATTACCTCCCACATTAACACACTGACCTCACTGTGAGACTATGTGGGATCCTGCTGTGCACACATTACCTGACACATTTCCCACATTAACACACTGACCTCACTGTGAGACTGTGTGTGGGATCTTGCTGTGCACACATTACCTGACACATTTCCCACATTAACACACTGACCACACTGAGAGACTGTGTGGGATCTTGCTGTGCACACATTACCGACCACATTTCCCACATTAACACACTGACCTCAGTGTGAGACTGTATGTGGGATCTTGCTGTGCACACATTACCTGACACATTTCCCACATTAACACACTGACCTCAGTGTGAGACTGTGTGTGGGATCCTGCTCTGCACACATTACCTGACACATTTCCCACATTAACACACTGACCACACGGTGAGACAGTGTGGGATCTTGCTGTGCACACATTACCTGACACATTTCCCACATTAACACACTCAGCACACTGTGAGACTGTGTGTGGGAACTTGCTGTGCACACATTACCCACCACATTAACACACTGACCTCACTGAGACTGTGTTTGGGATCATGCTGTGCACACATTACCTGACACATTTCCCACATTAACACACTGACCTCACTGAGACTCTGTGTGGGATCTTGCTGTGCACACATTGCCTGACACCTTTCCCACATTGACACACTGACTACACTGTGAGACTGTGTGTGGGATCTTGCTGTGCACAAATTGCCTGACACCTTTCCCACATTAACACACTGACTACACTGTGAGACTGTGTGTGGGATCTTATTGTGCACACATTACCTTCTACATTTCCCACATTGACCACACTGTGAGACTGTGTGTGGGATCTTGCTGTGCACACATTACCTGCCTCATTTCCCACATTAACACACTGACCACACTGTGAGACTGTGTGGGATCTTGCTGTGCACACATTGCCTGACACCTTTCCCACATTAACACACTGACTGCACTGTGAGACTGTGTGTGGGATCTTGCTGTGCACACATTACCTCCCACATTAACATACTGACCACACTGTGAGACTGTGTGGGATCTTGCTGTGCACGAAATACCTGACACATTTCCCACATTAACGCACTGACCTCACTGAGACAGTGTGGGATATTGCTGTGCACACATTACCTCCCACATTTCCCACATTAACACACTGACCTCAGTGTGAGACTGTATGTGGGATCCTGCTGTGCCCAGATTACCTGACACATTTCCCACATTAACACAACTGACCACACTGAGACTGTGTGGGATCTTGCTGTGCACACATTACCTGCCCCTTTCCCACATTAACACACTGACCTCACTGTGAGATTGTGTGTGGGATCTTGCTGTGCACACATTACCTGACACATTTCCCACATTAACGCACTGACCTCACTGAGACAGTGTGGGATATTGCTGTGCACACATTACCTCCCACATTTCCCACATTAACACACTGACCTCAGTGTGAGACTGTATGTGGGATCCTGCTGTGCCCAGATTACCTGACACATTTCCCACATTAACACAACTGACCACACTGAGACTGTGTGGGATCTTGCTGTGCACACATTACATGACACATTTCCCACATTAACACACTGACCTCACTGTGAGACTATGTGGGATCCTGCTGTGCACACATTACCTGACACATTTCCCATATTAACACACTGACCACACTGAGATTGGGTATGGAATCTTCCTGTGCAGACATTATCTCCCACATTAACACACTGACCTCACTGCGAGACTGTGTGTGGGATCTTGCTGTGCACACATTATTTACCACATTTCCCACATTAACACACTGACCTCAGTGTGAGACTGTATGTGGGATCCTGCTGTGCACATATTAACTGACACATTTCCCACATTAACACACTAACCACACTGAGACTGTGTGTGGGATCTTGCTGTGCACACATTACCTACCACATTTCCCACATTAACACACTGACCTCAGTGTGAGACTGTGTGTGGGATCTTGCTGTGCACACATTACCTGACACATTTCCCACATTAACACACTGACCACACTGTGAGACTGTGTGTGGAATCTTGCTGTGCACACATTATCTCCGACATTAACATACTGGCCACACAGAGACTGTGTGTGGGATCTTGCTGTGCACACATTACCTGACACATTTCCCACATTAACACACTGACCTCACTGTGAGACTGTGTGTGGGATCTTGCTGTGCACACATTACCTGACACATTTCAAACATTAACACACTCAGCACACTGTGAGACTGTGTGTGGGAACTTGCTGTGCACACATTACCCACCACATTAACACACTGACCTCACTGAGACTGTGTGTGGGATCATGCTGTGCACACATTACCTGACACATTTCCCACATTAACACACTGACCTCACTGAGACTGTGTGTGGGATCTTGCTGTGCACACATTGCGTGACACCTTTCCCACATTGACACACTGACTACACTGTGAGACTGTGTGTGGGATCTTGCTGTGCACAAATTGCCTGACACCTTTCCCACATTAACACACTGACTACACTGTGAGACTGTGTGTGGGATCTTATTGTGCACACATTACCTTCTACATTTCCCACATTGACCACACTGTGAGACTGTGTGTGGGATCTTGCTGTGCACACATTACCTGCCTCATTTCCCACATTAACACACTGACCACACTGTGAGACTGTGTGGGATCTTGCTGTGCACACATTGCCTGACACCTTTCCCACATTAACACACTGACTGCACTGTGAGACTGTGTGTGGGATCTTGCTGTGCACACATTACCTCCCACATTAACATACTGACCACACTGTGAGACTGTGTGTGGGATCTTGCTGTGCACGAAATACCTGACACATTTCCCACATTAACGCACTGACCTCACTGAGACAGTGTGGAATCTTGCTGTGCACACATTACCTCCCACATTTCCCACATTAACACACTGACCTTAGTGTGAGACTGTATGTGGGATCCTGCTGTGCCCAGATACCTGACACATTTCCCACATTAACACAACTGACCACACTGAGACTGTGTGGGATCTTGCTGTGCACACATTACCTGACACACTTCCCACATTAACACACTAACCACACTGTGAGACTGTGTGTGGGATCTTGCTGTGCACACATTACCTACCACATTTCCCACATTAACACACTGACCTCAGTGTGAGACTGTGTGTGGGATCTTGCTGTGCACACATTACCTGACACATTTCCCACATTAACACACTGACCTCACTGTGAGACTGTGTGTGGGATCTTGGTGTGCACACATTACCTGACACATTTCCCATATTAACACACTGACCACACTGAGATTGGGTGTGGAATCTTGCTGTGCACACATTATCTCCCACATTAACATACTGGCCACACAGAGACTGTGTGTGGGATCTTGCTGTGCACACATAACCTGACACATTTCCCACATTAACACACTGACCTCACTGAGACTGTGTGTGGGATCTTGCTGTGCACACATTACCTGACACATTTCAAACATTAACACACTAACCACACTGAGAGACTGTTTGTGCGATCTTGCTGTGCACACATTACCTACCACATTTCCCACATTAACACACTGACCTCAGTGTGAGACTGTATGTGGGATCCTGCTGTGCACAGATTACCTGACACATATTACCTGACACATTTCCCACATTAACACAACTGACCACACTGTGAGACTGTGTGGGATCTTGCTGTGCACACATTACCTGACACATTTCCCACATTAACACACTGACCACACTGTGAGACTGTGTGGGATCTTGCTGTGCACACATTACCTGACACATTTCCCACATTAACACACTGACCTCACTGTGAGACTGTGTGTGGGATCTTGCTGTGCACACATTACCTGACACATTTCCCACATTAACACACTGACCACAGTGTGAGACTGTGTGGGATCTTGCTGTGCACACATTACATGACACATTTCCCACATTAACACACTGACCTCACTGTGAGACTGTGTGTGGGATCCTGCTGTGCACACATTACCTGACACATTACCTCCCACATTAACACAACTGACCACACTGAGACTGTGTGGGAGCTTGCTGTGCACACATTACCTGACACATTTCCCACATTAACACACTGACCACACGGTGAGACAGTGTGGGATCTTGCTGTGCACACATTTACCTTCTACATTTCCCACATTAACACACTGACCACACTGAGACTGTGTGGGATCTTGTGCACACATTACATGACACTTTTCCCACATTAACACACTGAGACTGTGTGTGGGATCTTGCTGTGCACACATTACCTGACACATTTCAAACATTAACACACTAACCACACTGAGAGACTGTTTGTGCGATCTTGCTGTGCACACATTACCTACCACATTTCCCACATTAACACACTGACCTCAGTGTGAGACTGTATGTGGGATCCTGCTGTGCACATATTACCTGACACATTTCCTACATTAACACACTAACCACACTGAGACTGTATGTGGGATCTTGCTATGCACACATTACCTGACACATTTCCCACATTAACACACTGACCACACGGTGAGACAGTGTGGGATCTTGCTGTGCACACATTTACCTTCTACATTTCCCACATTAACACACTGACCACACTGAGACTGTGTGTGGGATCTTGCTGTGCACACATTATTGACACATTTCCCACATTAACACACTGACCTCACTGTGAGACTCTGTGTGGGATCTTGCTGTGCACACATTACCTGACACATTTCCCACATGAACACACTCAGCACACTGTGAGACTGTGTGGGAACTTGCTGTGCACACATTACCCACCACATTAACACACTGACCTCACTGAGACTGTGTGTGGGATCATGCTGTGCACACATTACCTGACACATTTCCCACATTAACACACTGACCTCACTGAGACTGTGTGTGGGATCTTGGTGTGCACACATTACCTCCCACATTAACACACTGACCACACTGGAAGACTGTATGAGGGATCTTGCTCTGCACACATCACCTGACACATTTCCCACATTAACACACTAACCACACTGAGAGACTGTTTGTGCGATCTTGCTGTGCACACATTACCTACCACATTTCCCACATTAACACACTGACCTCAGTGTGAGACTGTATGTGGGATCCTGCTGTGCACAGATTACCTGACACATTGCCTGACACATTTCCCACATTAACACAACTGACCACACTGTGAGACTGTGTGTGGGATCTTGCTGTGCACACATTACCTGACACATTTCCCACATTAACACACTGACCACACTGAGACTGTGTGTGGGATCTTGCTGTGCACACATTACCGACCACATTTCCCACATTAACACACTGACCTCAGTGTGAGACTGTATATGGGATCCTGCTCTGCATACATTACCTGACACATTTCCCACATTAACACACTGACCACACTGTGAGACTGTGTGTGGATATTGCTGTGCACATATTGGCTGACACATTTGCCACATTAACACACTGACCTCACTGTGAGACTGTGTGGGATCTTTGTGTGCACACATTACCTTCTACATTTCCCACATTAACATATTGACCACACTGTGAGACTGTGTGTGGGATCTTGCTGTGCACACATTACGGACCACATTTCCCACATTAACACACTGAGCACAATGTGAGATTGTGTGATCTTGCTGTGCACACATTACCTGACACATTTCCCACATTAACACACTGACCTCACCGTGAGACTGTGTGTGGGATCTTGCTGTGCACACATTACCTGACACATTTCCCACATTAACACACTGACCACACTGTGAGACTGTGTGTGGGATCTTGGTGTGCACACATTACCTCCCACATTAACACACTGACCTCACTGTGAGACTATGTGGGATCCTGCTGTGCACACATTACCTGACACATTTCCCACATTAACACACTGACCTCACTGTGAGACTGTGTGTGGGATCTTGCTGTGCACACATTACCTGACACATTTCCCACATTAATACACTGACCACACTGAGAGACTGTGTGTGGGATCTTGCTGTGCACACATTACCTACCACATTTCCCACATTAACACACTGACCTCAGTGTGAGACTGTATGTGGGATCCTGCTGTGCACAGATTACCTGACACATATTACCTGACACATTTCCCACATTAACACAACTGACCACACTGAGACTGTGTGTGGGATCTTGCTGTGCACACATTACCTGACACATTTCAAACATTAACACACTCAGCACACTGTGAGACTGTGTGTGGGAACTTGCTGTGCATACATTACCCACCACATTAACACACTGACCTCACTGAGACTGTGTGTGGGGTCTTGCTGTGCACACATTGCCTGACACCTTTCCCACATTAACACACTGACTACACTGTGAGACTGTGTGTGGGATCTTGCTGTGCACACATTGCCGACCACATTTCCCACATTAACACACTGACCTCAGTGTGAGACTGTATATGGGATCCTGCTCTGCACGCATAACCTGCCTCATTTCCCACATTAACACACTGACCACACTGTGAGACTGTGTATGGGATCTTGCTGTGCACACATTACATGCCACATTTCCGACATTAACACACTGACTTCACTGTGAGACTGTGTGGGATCTTCCTGTGCACACATTGCCTGACACCTTTCCCACATTAACACACTGACTGCACTGTGAGACTGTGTGTGGGATCTTGCTGTGCACACATTACATGACACATTTCCCACATTAACACACTGACCTCACTGAGACTGTGTGTGGGATCTTGCTGTGCACACATTACCTGACACATTTCCCACATTAACACACTGACCTCACTGTGAGACTGTGTGTGGGATCTTGCTGTGCACACATTAGCTGACACATTTCCCACATTAACACACTGACCTCACTGTGAGACTGTGTGTGGGATATTGCTGTGCACATATTGGCTGACACATTTGCCACATTGACACACTGACCTCACTGTGAGACTGTGTGGAATCTTGCTGTGCACACATTACCTGCCCCTTTCCCACATTAACACACTGACCTCACTGTGAGACTGTGTGTGGGATCTTGCTGTGCACACATTACCTGACACATTTCGAACATTAACACACTGACCTCACTGTGAGACTGTGTGTGGGATATTGCTGTGCACATATTGGCTGACACATTTGCCACATTAACACACTGACCTCAGTGTGAGACTGTATATGGGATCCTGCTCTGCACACATTACCTGACACATTTCCCACATTAACACACTGACCACACTGTGAGACTGTGTGGGATCTTACTGTGCACACATTACCTGACACATTTCCCACATTAACACACTGACCTCACTGTGAGACTGTGTGTGGGATCCTGCTGTGCAGACATTATCTCCCACATTAACACACTGACCTCACTGCGAGACTGTGTGTGGGATCTTGCTGTGCACACATTATTTACCACATTTCCCACATTAACACACTGACCTCAGTGTGAGACTGTATGTGGGATCCTGCTGTGCACATATTAACTGACACATTTCCCACATTAACACACTAACCACACTGAGACTGTGTGTGGGATCTTGCTGTGCACACATTACCTACCACATTTCCCACATTAACACACTGACCTCAGTGTGAGACTGTGTGTGGGATCTTGCTGTGCACACATTACCTGACACATTTCCCACATTAACACACTGACCACACTGTGAGACTGTGTGTGGAATCTTGCTGTGCACACATTATCTCCGACATTAACATACTGGCCACACAGAGACTGTGTGTGGGATCTTGCTGTGCACACATTACCTGACACATTTCCCACATTAACACACTGACCTCACTGTGAGACTGTGTGTGGGATCTTGCTGTGCACACATTACCTGACACATTTCAAACATTAACACACTCAGCACACTGTGAGACTGTGTGTGGGAACTTGCTGTGCACACATTACCCACCACATTAACACACTGACCTCACTGAGACTGTGTGTGGGATCATGCTGTGCACACATTACCTGACACATTTCCCACATTAACACACTGACCTCACTGAGACTGTGTGTGGGATCTTGCTGTGCACACATTGCGTGACACCTTTCCCACATTGACACACTGACTACACTGTGAGACTGTGTGTGGGATCTTGCTGTGCACAAATTGCCTGACACCTTTCCCACATTAACACACTGACTACACTGTGAGACTGTGTGTGGGATCTTATTGTGCACACATTACCTTCTACATTTCCCACATTGACCACACTGTGAGACTGTGTGTGGGATCTTGCTGTGCACACATTACCTGCCTCATTTCCCACATTAACACACTGACCACACTGTGAGACTGTGTGGGATCTTGCTGTGCACACATTGCCTGACACCTTTCCCACATTAACACACTGACTGCACTGTGAGACTGTGTGTGGGATCTTGCTGTGCACACATTACCTCCCACATTAACATACTGACCACACTGTGAGACTGTGTGTGGGATCTTGCTGTGCACGAAATACCTGACACATTTCCCACATTAACGCACTGACCTCACTGAGACAGTGTGGAATCTTGCTGTGCACACATTACCTCCCACATTTCCCACATTAACACACTGACCTTAGTGTGAGACTGTATGTGGGATCCTGCTGTGCCCAGATACCTGACACATTTCCCACATTAACACAACTGACCACACTGAGACTGTGTGGGATCTTGCTGTGCACACATTACCTGACACACTTCCCACATTAACACACTAACCACACTGTGAGACTGTGTGTGGGATCTTGCTGTGCACACATTACCTACCACATTTCCCACATTAACACACTGACCTCAGTGTGAGACTGTGTGTGGGATCTTGCTGTGCACACATTACCTGACACATTTCCCACATTAACACACTGACCTCACTGTGAGACTGTGTGTGGGATCTTGGTGTGCACACATTACCTGACACATTTCCCATATTAACACACTGACCACACTGAGATTGGGTGTGGAATCTTGCTGTGCACACATTATCTCCCACATTAACATACTGGCCACACAGAGACTGTGTGTGGGATCTTGCTGTGCACACATAACCTGACACATTTCCCACATTAACACACTGACCTCACTGAGACTGTGTGTGGGATCTTGCTGTGCACACATTACCTGACACATTTCAAACATTAACACACTAACCACACTGAGAGACTGTTTGTGCGATCTTGCTGTGCACACATTACCTACCACATTTCCCACATTAACACACTGACCTCAGTGTGAGACTGTATGTGGGATCCTGCTGTGCACAGATTACCTGACACATATTACCTGACACATTTCCCACATTAACACAACTGACCACACTGTGAGACTGTGTGGGATCTTGCTGTGCACACATTACCTGACACATTTCCCACATTAACACACTGACCACACTGTGAGACTGTGTGGGATCTTGCTGTGCACACATTACCTGACACATTTCCCACATTAACACACTGACCTCACTGTGAGACTGTGTGTGGGATCTTGCTGTGCACACATTACCTGACACATTTCCCACATTAACACACTGACCACAGTGTGAGACTGTGTGGGATCTTGCTGTGCACACATTACATGACACATTTCCCACATTAACACACTGACCTCACTGTGAGACTGTGTGTGGGATCCTGCTGTGCACACATTACCTGACACATTACCTCCCACATTAACACAACTGACCACACTGAGACTGTGTGGGATCTTGCTGTGCACACATTACATGACACATTTCCCACATTAACACACTGACCTCACTGTGAGACTATGTGGGATCCTGCTGTGCACACATTACCTGACACATTTCCCATATTAACACACTGACCGCACTGAGATTGGGTATGGAATCTTGCTGTGCAGACATTATCTCCCACATTAACACACTGACCTCAGTGTGAGACTGTATGTGGGATCTTGCTGTGCACATATTACCTGACACATTTCCCACATTAACACACTAACCACACTGTGAGACTGTGTGGGATCTTGCTGTGCACACATTACCTACCACATTTCCCACATTAACACACTGACCACACTGTGAGACTGTGTGTGGGATCTTGGTGTGCACACATTACCTCCCACATTAACACACTGACCTCACTGTGAGACTGTGTGTGGGATCTTGGTGTGCACACATTACCTGACACATTTCCCATATTAACACACTGACCACACTGAGATTGGGTGTGGAATCTTGCTGTGCACACATTATCTCCCACATTAACATACTGGCCACACAGAGACTGTGTGTGGGATCTTGCTGTGCACACATTACCTGACACATTTCCCACATTAACACACTGACCTCACTGTGAGACTGTGTGTGGGATCTTGCTGTGCACACATTACCTGACACATTTCAAACATTAACACACTGACCTCAGTGTGAGACTGTATATGGGATCCTGCTCTGCACACATTACCTGACACATTTCCCACATTAACACACTGACCTCACTGTGAGCCTGTGTGGGATCTTGCTGTGCACACATTACCTGACACTTCCCACATTAACACACTGACCTCACTGTGAGACTGTGTGTGGGATCTTGCTGTGCACACATTACCTAACACATTTCCCATATTAACACACTGACCACACTGTGAGACTGTGTGTGGGATCTTGCTGTGCACACATTACCTACCACATTTTCCACATTAACACACTGACCACAGTGTGAGACTGTGGGATCTTTGTGTGCACACATTACCTTCTACATTTCCCACATTAACATATTGACCACAGTGTGAGACTGTGTGGGATCTTGCTGTGCATACATTACCAGCCTCATTTTCCACATTAACACACCGACCACACTGTGAGACTGTGTGTGGGATCTTGCTGTGCACACATTACCGACCACATTTCCCACATTAATACACTGAGCACAATGTGAGATTGTGTGATCTTGCTGTGCACACATTACCTGACCCATTTCCCACATTAACACACTGACCACACTGTGAGACTGTGTGTGGGATCTTGCGGTGCACACATTACCTGACACATTTCCCACATTAACACACTGACCTTACTGTGAGATTGTGTGTGGGATCTTGCTGTGCACACATTCCCTGACACATTTCCCACATTAACACACTGACCACACTGTGAGACTGTGTGTGGGATCTTGGTGTGCACACATTACCTCCCACATTAACACACTGACCTCACTGTGAGACTATGTGGGATCCTGTTGTGCACACATTACCTGACACATTTCCCACATTGACACACTGACCTCACTGTGAGACTGTGTGTGGGATCTTGCTGTGCACACATCACCTGACACATTTCCCACATTAACACACTGACCACACTGAGAGACTCTGTGTGGGATCTTGCTGTGCACACATTACCTACCACATTTCCCACATTAACACACTGACCTCAGTGTGAGACTGTGTGTGGGATCTTGGTGTGCGCACATTACCTCCCACATTAACACACTGACCTCACTGTGAGACTGTGTGTGGGATCTTGGTGTGCACACATTACCTGACACATTTCCCATATTAACACACTGACCACACTGAGATTGGGTGTGGAATCTTGCTGTGCACACATTATCTCCCACATTAACATACTGGCCACACAGAGACTGTGTGTGGGATCTTGCTGTGCACACATTACCTGACACATTTCCCACATTAACACACTGACCTCACTGTGAGACTGTTTGTGCGATCATGCTGTGCACACATTACCTACCACATTTCCCACATTAACACACTGACCTCAGTGTGAGACTGTATGTGGGATCCTGCTGTGCACAGAATACCTGACACATATTACCTGACACATTTCCCACATTAAAACAACTGACCACACTGTGAGACTGTGTGTGGGATCTTGCTGTGCACACATTACCTGACACATTTCCCACATTAACACACTGACCACACTGTGAGACTGTGTGTGGGATCTTGCTGTGCACACATTCCCGACCACATTTCCCACATTAACACACTGACCTCAGTGTGAGACTGTATATGGGATCCTGCTCTGCACACATTACCTGACACATTTCCCACATTAACACACTGACCACACTGTGAGACTGTGTGGGATCTTGCTGTGCACACATTACCTGACACATTTCTCACATTAACACAGTGACCTCACTGTGAGACTCTGTGTGGGATCTTGCTGTGCACACATTACCTGACACATTTCCCACATTAACACATTGACCACAGTGTGAGACTGTGTGGGATCTTGCTGTGCACACATTACATGACACATTTCCCACATTAACACACTGACCTCACTGTGAGACTGTGTGTGGGATCTTGCTGTGCACACATTACCTGACACATTTCCCACATTAACACACTGACCTCACTGTGAGACTGTGTGTGGATATTGCTGTGCACATATTGGCTGACACATTTGCCACATTAACACACTGACCTCACTGTGAGACTGTGTGGGATCTTGCTGTGCACACATTACCTGCCCCTTTCCCACATTAACACACTGACCTCACTGTGAGATTGTGTGTGGGATCTTGCTGTGCACACATTACCTGACACATTTCCCACATTAACGCACTGACCTCACTGAGACAGTGTGGGATATTGCTGTGCACACATTACCTCCCACATTTCCCACATTAACACACTGACCTCAGTGTGAGACTGTATGTGGGATCCTGCTGTGCCCAGATTACCTGACACATTTCCCACATTAACACAACTGACCACACTGAGACTGTGTGGGATCTTGCTGTGCACACATTACATGACACATTTCCCACATTAACACACTGACCTCACTGTGAGACTATGTGGGATCCTGCTGTGCACACATTACCTGACACATTTCCCATATTAACACACTGACCACACTGAGATTGGGTGTGGAATCTTCCTGTGCAGACATTATCTCGCACATTAACACACTGACATCACTGCGAGACTGTGTGTGGGATCTTGCTGTGCACACATTACCTGACACACTTCCCACATTAACACACTAACCACACTGTGAGACTGTGTGTGGGATCTTGCTGTGCACACATTATTTACCACATTTCCCACATTAACACACTGACCTCAGTGTGAGACTGTATGTGGGATCCTGCTGTGCACATATTACCTGACACATTTCCCACATTAACACACTAACCACACTGAGACTGTGTGTGGGATCTTGCTGTGCACACATTACCTACCACATTTCCCACATTAACACACTGACCTCAGTGTGAGACTGTGTGTGGGCTCTTGCTGTGCACACATTACCTGACACATTTCCCACATTAACACACTGACCACACTGTGAGACTGTGTGTGGAATCTTGCTGTGCACACATTATCTCCCACATTAACATACTGGCCACACAGAGACTGTGTGTGGGATCTTGCTGTGCACACATTACCTGACACATTTCCCACATTAACACACTGACCTCACTGTGAGACTGTGTGTGGGATCTTGCTGTGCACACATTACCTGACACATTTCAAACATTAACACACTCAGCACACTGTGAGACTGTGTGTGGGAACTTGCTGTGCACACATTACCCACCACATTAACACACTGACCTCACTGAGACTGTGTGTGGGATCATGCTGTGCACACATTACCTGACACATTTCCCACATTAACACACTGACCTCACTGAGACTGTGTGTGGGATCTTGCTGTGCACACATTGCCTGACACCTTTCCCACATTGACACACTGACTACACTGTGAGACTGTGTGTGGGATCTTGCTGTGCACAAATTGCCTGACACCTTTCCCACATTAACACACTGACTACACTGTGAGACTGTGTGTGGGATCTTATTGTGCACACATTACCTTCTACATTTCCCACATTGACCACACTGTGAGACTGTGTGTGGGATCTTGCTGTGCACACATTACCTGCCTCATTTCCCACATTAACACACTGACCACACTGTGAGACTGTGTGGGATCTTGCTGTGCACACATTGCCTGACACCTTTCCCACATTAACACACTGACTGCACTGTGAGACTGTGTGTGGGATCTTGCTGTGCACACATTACCTCCCACATTAACATACTGACCACACTGTGAGACTGTGTGTGGGATCTTGCTGTGCACGAAATACCTGACACATTTCCCACATTAACGCACTGACCTCACTGAGACAGTGTGGAATCTTGCTGTGCACACATTACCTCCCACATTTCCCACATTAACACACTGACCTTAGTGTGAGACTGTATGTGGGATCCTGCTGTGCCCAGATACCTGACACATTTCCCACATTAACACAACTGACCACACTGAGACTGTGTGGGATTTTGCTGTGCACACATTACCTGACACACTTCCCACATTAACACACTAACCACACTGTGAGACTGTGTGTGGGATCTTGCTGTGCACACATTACCTACCACATTTCCCACATTAACACACTGACCTCAGTGTGAGACTGTGTGTGGGATCTTGCTGTGCACACATTACCTGACACATTTCCCACATTAACACACTGACCTCACTGTGAG